>NC_137078.1:92707649-93440331 GCF_951640355.1 Cnephaeus nilssonii | reverse complement strand
AGTGCAAGGGGGCCAGGAAAAACACGTGGTGCGACTGAGGTTTCGTCCTGCAGCTGCCACACTAGGGATCCTGTCCACATCACATCAGCCAGGTCAAGTCACATGGCCACAGCCGATACCCAGGGGGAGGGAGCCCACAGCTCCTTCTGTGGGCGGTTCTGAAGGATCACCTGACCAAGGATGTGGATGCACACGTTTAACAGGGGAGGGCGTGGAGGATTGTGATAATGTGCAATCCACCACAGGTACCCAAGTGTGGAAATGATTTGTCTTAAAAATAAAAAGAGCGAGGCCAGGCTGCCCCTCGACGGGCAAGGTCAGCAGCTACCTGCACTGCGGAGGCCAGCTTGTATCTGACGGACTCTTGGGCATCACCTGCAAGCCCACATCGTCTTCCCTGAGCTGCAGATCTAGGCTGGGCATTACACGCGTGAGCACCACGTGCTCTAGGTGCCAGCGCGGGGAGAGGGGGAGAAGCATGATGCATAATTGTCACGGCTATGGTAACGTCATCAAGCCGCCTATCACGTGGCCAACACTGTGCTCAGTGACCAGCCTGATGAGTCCTCACGGCAGCCCGAGGAGGTGGGCTGAATTACCATCTCCATTCCAGACAAGGAAACCAAGACAGGAGCGACGAGGTCCCTTCAGATCTCCCGGCTGGGGTCGGAGCACAGAGCTGCCCATGAGATGCTCCTGGGTCTCCTATTGGGCAGAGGTTTCACTAAAGTTGATTTGAGCAAACTTGGTAAATTGTGGGGCTGTCCGGCAATGGAATGGATGTTCTCCTCTGGATGATCAAGGGAAGTGAGCTCTCTACCTCTGGAGGTATGACCTAGAAGCTGGAAGGTCATCTTTCAGGGATGCTGGGGAGGGGTTGAGACGCTGAACCAGGTCATACCAGGAATTCCTTCCAGCACGGAGCCAAGGTCACTTGGTCTGTCGATGCCAGAGTCACAACTTGAATCCAGGCCTCCGGACTCCCAGATTTTATAACCATGGACTATCTGTCACTTCCAAGCCCCCTAGAGGCCATGCCATCCAACCTCTCCATGTTACAGAAAGGAGGAGCAACTGAAGGCCAGAGAGGAGACTGCCCAAGGACATCTCCGGACTTAGTGGAAAGTCTGGACTTGAACTCTGGTCTTCAGGGCGGCCACCTGCCCCTTCCAAGCCCTCACTGTGGGGCCTGGGCTCCTTCTTCCTCGCAACACCAGGGCCGCTGGGGCCAGGAGGAAGTTAACAAGGTAACTAAGTGGCAGCCACACTCAGCATCGCTGCTTGTTTAGAAATGAAAACGCCTTGCAAGGACACGCTCAATGCTTTGGATTTTCTGCCACGCGAATTGCTCTTTTTCCCCCCTCCCTCTAAGACTTGTCTGTGATTGTTTGTACTACAAAAAACAGAGGGAACTGAGCTATTGTCTGGAACAATCCTGCAGAAACCAGCCTCTGGGGTGAGGCCTGCCTCAGCAATGCGGGCCCTCTCCCTCCCCTCCTTCCTCCTGCTGGCTGGGATGGAGGACAGGCCATGGGGGCACCGCCTCCTGCCCTGTCTTCCTCCTTCAGAGGCCTGAGGCGGGCTGGAGGGCAAGGCTGGCCCAGGAAGGGCACCATGCTGGTGCTGGTTCCATTACACAGGTGGGAAGATGGAGGCAGGGGTCTCCAGGTCCCAAGTCTCTCTCGCGCTATAGGAGACCAAGTATTGATCTCAAGTTTCCAACAGGGGGGCAAACTTCTTACTTTCATTCTCTAAGTCCCACTGGCTTTAGATCCTTATGCTGCCGGCAAGTCATTCAATGATCAAGGACCATCCTGTGTGCTCCGAGGCAGCCCACCTGTGCAGTGCAAAGCCACTTTGGTTATCGGTTTAATCCCCGCAATGGGGGTCATTATCTCCAGTTCACAGAAAAGGGAAACTGAGGCTCAGAGTTTGAAGGATCCAGTTGAACTATATGAAGTTGTCATTCTTATATATTCAAAAGTGATTGTGTATTGGCTATTTCCTATGATTCAACTTAATCATTTGCCCTAGGTCAGACAACTTACCCTTTGTCTAATGGCAATAAACCCGTCTACCATGTTGTAACCCTCTTACCGGTAATTTACTTTTAGCTGAATCATCAGCTTCTGTTTTGATGAGGGACATGAATATTTATATGTCAGCCTTCATTTCCATAAGTCTTACACTTCACAGCAGTTACCGAGGCTCAGCCACCATATATCTATGGGCTCTTGACTGTCCTCAAAGCAGAAAGCCTTACCGTCCCCTTGCTTAGCCGTAATAGTTATCTGTTGCTGTGTAACAAATGACCCCAAAACCTAGTGACTTAAGGCAACAAACATTCATTATCTCCCAGTTTTTATGGGTCAGGGATTCAGCAGCAGCTTGGCTGGGTGGTCCAGGCTCAGGGTCTCTCATGGAGTTGCAGCTAAGATGTCGGACAAGGCTGTCGTCATCCGATGGCTCGACTGGGGCCGGGGTTCTGCTTCTAAGGTGCGCTTACATGGCTGTTGGCAGGAGGCCTCAGTTCCTCACCACGTGGATCTCTTCCCAGGGCTGCTTGAGTTTCCTCCAGAGCAGTGACCCTGAGGAGGAAAGGTGGAAACCGTGGTGCCTTTCATAATCTTCCCCCGGAAGCCACACACTGTTGTTTTCTCTGCATTTTGCTCGTTGGAAGCCAACCACTGAGTGCAGCCCCCTCTCAGGGGAAGGGAGGGATGTTAAAGAATCTGTGTACCTATTTTAATGCTGCCATTCAGGTCTGGCCTAGATGCTGGGAGTACACGGGTGGGAGAAGCTGCCAGGTGTTTTTTTGTGGAGCTTTGTCCTTACGCTGGCCACCTTTAACATTTCTCTCTGGGCAAGTGTTCTTTCACTACAAAGAAGAAAAGCCTATTGATCCTCCTCCTATGTACCTCTCCTACGTGGGAACACAGTGGAGGACATGACAGTCTCCAGGCAGACCAGCCCCCTTCTTCCTTGGGGGTGACTGTTTTATTAGCTGATTCCCTGGGGCATGGCCATGGAACTTTGGGGAGGGGAGGTTATAAGGTATCGTGGGATAGACACTGGACTGGGGAAAGGAAGGACTGAGTTTTATTTCCATCTGCACAAATAGGCTGTAGGACTCTATTAAATAGTCAGAACTCGCCCTAGCCAGGTTGGCTTAGTGGTTAGAATGCCAGCCCAAGGACTGAAGGGCCACAGGTTCGATTCCCTTCCCTATCAAGGGCACATACCTCAGTTGCAGGCTCGATCCCTGGCCAGGGGCCAGGTTAGGAGGCAACCTCTCTCACATCGATGTTTCTCTCTCTCTCTCTCTCTCTCTCTCTCTCTCTCTCCCTTCCCTTTCACTCTCTCTAAAAATCTATGGGGGGAAAATATCCTTGGGTGATGATTAACAATAACAAAAATAGTCAGAACTCTCTGAACCTTAATAGCATAAAATCCAGCCCGAACTGGCTTATGCAGAAATAGGAAATTTAGTAGCGTATACAAGTGAAAAAGATCCAGGGCAGATCAGGCCTCAGAAGCCACATGATATGGTGGTGGAGGAGGCCATTTGGTCACCAAAGTTCAGCTTCTTCTCTTAGTGCAGACTTGTGGCTGAGAAGCTTGCCCTTCCAGTAAGAACTACAATTCCCAGGATTCCTTGCATTCAGCTGTGGCCACAAGACTGATTCCCACCAATGGAATAGGTTCTAAGTTGTATGTGTTTCTTAAACACATTAGTTGCTTAAGAAACAGATATGCTTCAAATTCCTCCAAGGGCTGAGGGCAGAGAACTCCAAGGCGCGAGGGGAGGGTGTTGCACAAGGTAGAAAATGTTGGATCCTGAATCACCAGAAAGACGCACTTCAGAGCATGAACTACATGTTTATTGGGCTAAGCCTTTGAGATTTGGGGGTTTATTTGTTACAGCAGCTTCATTTCCCTAAATAATAGATATCCTCAGAACTTCTACTCTCTCTGCTTTCTTCTTTGTTTGCTTCACTCTTAGGCTCCATGGAGTGGCAATATGGCGCCAGCGATTCTAGACCTCCACATCCCAGTTTCAAGGCTCTCTTAATAGTTTGAACAAAGTTTCAGGCCTTGTAATCCCCTTGCTTAAATTTGTGAGCTTATCCCAAAATGAATTATGGTGCCCAGGAGGTTGCAGGGCTTGGGTTAGCAGCCTAGTGCATGTCCATTCCTGAAGTGAACTGGACATGGGCTGAAATTGGGGGAGGGGACTGGATGCTGGGCATTTATCCATCACCATGAACTTAGGCAGTGCTCCTAAGCTCCTTGGACTTGAGTGTCCTTTTCTAGTCAATGAAGGTGCTGGACATAGGAGTGTTATGGAGGGATTGTTGGGATGGAATGACCTTGGAGAGTCATCCTAGTCTTGAAATGTGTGACTTGGTGATGCTCAAGTTTCCTCCCGGTTGGAACATTGTGGAATTGGCTCATTTGCGTTGTGGGTTGATTGGCTCAACTGAATATTTTCTGTCTCCTCCATCCTTTTGTTCTTCCTCACATCCACGCGGGGCACTTTCTGGAAGGACATCAATGTCTGGGCCCAAAGTGTGCGGTTTTGAACATCACTCACTCAGTCTAGCCCGCTGCCAGCATTCCAGTTGGTTCTGTTGCCAGACCCAACCCTTTGATCAGAAAGGATTGATCAGAGCCCGTTTCTCCCCATCAGAGGCAGCGGTTTTCAAATCTCGAGGCAGTATTTTCATGTCCTCGCCCTCTTTGCTTGCCCAGGCTCGCCTAATGGGAACACGGTCCGTGAGGCACGTTGTGTGGCAGATAATGAGGTGGATGGCTCTTTTCAAACACCTCCTCCCAGAGGCCCTCCAGACTGCCCCGTCCACGCAGCGCTCTCTGAACTCCTGGGTGACTTCTGCTCTGGTGCCTAATTGTAGTTTGTCCTTTAAATGAACAGTTTCCTACTTTTTCATCTTGTGTGTAGTCCTTTAGGACAAGAATATATTCTCTCCTCTGTGTGCCCCATGGGTCCTTGGCAGAACTGAGCACAGAGTCAAGGAAAGGAGAGAAGATTAGGATGACATTTATTTAACACGGACTCACTGTCAGACACCCCTCTGGGCATGTTTGCATGGGAGCTCTCTGTCATTTGCTTTTCACGACACCCTGTGAATTGGTTATTCAGACAGATATCTTTACACATGGAGAAACTGACGCTTAAGACAGACTGTGTTACATGCCCAAGGTCACAGAAAGAGTAAGAGAAGGGATGATGATTCAAAGACAGGGCACTGGCATTCATTCAGTGTTTATGTCTCTGTGGGGCATGCTCTGGCCAGACTCATGGGGGGAAATAATGAGCTGAACAGAATTCTCTGTCATTTAGAGGTTAAGGCGGGGGTCTCTGAAGTCGGGCTTTGTGGGTTCAAATCCTGCCGTGGATGAGGCACATCCTCTCCCCAGTCCCAGGGGTCTGTGTGTGGGGACAGTGTAGGATGTCCAGGGCCTCTGTTTATCCCGCTGCTCCACACCACTTCATTTACCAACCCCTTACACAGCACTTATTTAGCACTTGCTGTATACCTGAGATGATTTTAAGTGCATTGCAAGTATTAATGCATCTGATGCTCATACAGCCCTAAGAGGTAAGGCTATTATTATCGTTGCTATTTTACAAAGGAGGAAACTGAGGCTCAGAGCGGCTCAGGGACTGGTCCAAGCATTAGAGCTGGATTTAAACCTGGTCCGCCTGGCTCCAGTGGCCCTGCTCTTAGCCTCTGGGCTCAGCTGTCTGTTTATTTAATAAATAGGGTTGAGTTGGATTGGATTAAATCACCAGAATGATTTTTGCCAGTCTTGCTTGGGGGTGAGTTTTTGTGAGTCCCAGTGGGGCTGAGTCAACCACATCCATCTTTCTCTGGAACTCTGATTTGGGGAGTGAAGTCACACTCCCACGAGGGAGGTCCTGGCCAGGTTCCAAGCAGCCAGGGCAGCCAGGGTGGTCCCTCAAAGTTGCCCTTGAGACCACCCTGGAGGCTGGGCTGCCCGGTGTGGTCCAGGGCTCCTAAGTGTGATGCTCTGCTTAGAGCTGGGCTGGTGGGTCCAGCTGCTGACTGGACCCCCAGCCTCCCAGCACCCCCCCCCCATTCTCTCCACCCTCCCCGAATCGGCAAGGAAAACGCTCCCACCTCGAGGCAGCCCGCAGGCTCGCCCTCTGGTGCCTGCACTCCAAGGCTTTCCTTGTTCAGAGCGGTTTTGATCGTGTGGGTCTCTTTCCCCCTCTGCTTGACTGGCAACAATCAGACGCCGCCGCTGACAAATCTCAGGATTACTGCACAGTCCCTGGCACGGCTGGCGCTGGCAGCCCAGGAGGAGGAATGGAAATCGGCCAGCTGGCGGCTGGGGGTGTGGTGTCAGGGTTTGGGGACTGACGCAACTGCGCCTTCCTCCCTCGCCGGGCCTTTTATTTATTTATTTTTAAAATATATTTTTATTGACTTCAGAGAGGAAGGGAGAGGAAGAGAGAAATGGAAACATCAATGGTGAGAGGGAATCATTGATTGACTGCCTCCTGTATGCCCCCTACTGGGGATCAAGTCTGAAACCTGGGCATGTGCCCTTGACTGGAATTGAACCTGGGACCCTTCAGTCCACAGGCAGACGCTCTATCCACTGAGCCAAACGCTCTAGGGCCCTCGCTGGGCCTTTTCTTTTCTTGGTGGCTCTGCTGTTTGCGATTGGAGCTGCCCTTTGAAGAGGACTCTGCTCCCCAAGGACACAGGCGCCTGAGGACACAGATCCAGGGCAGAACCTTGCTGCCCGGTGTCCTCCGTGGCTACAGCCTCTTTCTTTCTCTTTTGGATCGAGTGTGAAATATTTCCCCACACAGAAAGGCGTGAAGGAGAATATGAACCAAGCCCTGTTGACTAACCACTGGGTGTTTATCTCCTGTTTCAAAGGTGCAGGTACCTGTGTGTACGCTCGGGCACGACACCCCATGCTCCCTCCACCCCAACAACAGCACTGCCCATCCTGCAGCCAGGCACATCCCTTACCTAACTGGAAGGAGGCAAGTTGGTATAAGCACCCCCATCCTATAGATGGAGAAACTGAGGTTCAGAGAGGTGGGCTGCGACCTGCCTTTGGTCACAAAGTCAGGAAGTGACGGGGCCAAAAGAGCAAGATTTGCCCACATCCTCGGCCCTTCCTTGCTCCCCACCAGAAGCCAAAGCAACCAGGACGTGTGTTGTCATTGTCTGTGTGTGAGTCCCTTGAGTGAGGGGCTGTGTCTCCTCTATGTCCTCTGTGCCCGGCACCCCCTGGCTCTTGGTAAATACTTGACGGTGACGATGAGAGGGAATCGCTCTCATATTCCACATGAGGTTCTTGGGGCTGCCGTAACCAAGCACCACAAGCTGGGTGGCTTGAAACAACAGGAAGTGATGCTCTTGCCATTCAGCGTCTAGGAGTCCAAAACCAAGGTGTGGGCGGGGCCACACATCCTCCGAAGGCTTTGGAGAAGGACTTTCTTCTTTTTTTTAAATTTATTAATATATTTTTATTGATTTCAGAGAGGGAGCGAGAGGGAGAGAGAGAGATAGAAACATCAATGATGAAAGAGAATCATTGATCGGCTGCCTCCTGCACGCCCCACACTGGGGATCGAGCCCACAATCCGGGCATGTACCCTGACCGTGACCTCCTGGTTCATAGGTCAATGCTCCATCACTGAGCCACGCCGGCCCGGCAGAAGGATCTTTCTGTCTCCTCCTAGGATGCTTCTTGGGTTGGTTCTTTGGTTGTGGCATCACCCCCACCTCCACCTGCGTCATCACAGGGCTGTGTTCCCCCAGCAGCTCCTCCTTGTCCCTGCATGTCCTGCATGTCTGCACATCCTTACAAGAATTAGACATTGGATTTAGGGCCCTCCCCAGTCCAGTAGGATCTGATCTGAACTAATTACACCTGCAAAGACCCTGTTAGCAGGTATAAAAGCCACATTCTGAGGTTCTGGGCAGATATGCATTTGGGGGGACCCTGTAGTGTTTCTAATGCATCATGACCAGCTGTGTGTCCTTGGGGAAGCTTACCTTGTGGGAGCCAAAATGTTCTCATTTGCAAAGATGAGGCCAACAGGGTGTACTCGTGCGGGAATTGTGAAATTAAGTGTAGCGATGGCACCGGTGCACCTGGCATTCTGCAGACACCACACGCAGCGGCGTTTCTTCGTGTTACTATTATTTCTATTATTAAATGAAATGAGAAGTGCATGTGGAAGAGAGTCCGTGTTTATATTTAGAAGGGGATATATTTAGAAGGTGATGAATTCTAAAAACAATGAACAAAAGCTGTTTATTTATTTAGGTGTTTATCATTACTGGGGTTTAAGCAAGGACAGCAAATAACACTTCGCTCTGTGCTCAAGTTTGGAACCAACTGGGAAACAGATGCCTGAGTCAGACAGAAGGTCAGAGGTCACCCTGATTGCTCAGGGAGCTGTCTGGGGGATGTGGCTTGGTCTCCAGCCTGCTTCCTACTGCTCAGCCCACTGGCAGAGCTGCCCAGGCCCTGGCAGAGCAAGCAGCTCCAGTCCTACCCCTTTGCCGAGGCCTGGGAGCACCCTCTGCAGGGAGGGTGGAGGAGAAGGGTGGAGCCTATCACACATGCTCAGTGCCTGCTCCCAGACCCACCAATCAGAGGGCTGGGGGTAGGGAGGCCACTGGGAGGTGGGGAAGGGGAAAGGGAGATGGGGACAGAGGGAGCGAGGCATTAACAGAAGACAGAAAACCAGGGAAGCACATTCCCCAGCAGGTATATAATAGTAACCCCGGCGCTGCCACCTTCCAGCTGGGAGACCCTTAGCAAGAGACTCAGCCACTCTGAGCCTCCGTTTTCTCTTCTGCAGCTCGTGAGAGACTCTCATGCTTAGGGCCGTGTGTGAATGAAATGATTGAATGCCTGTGGAGTACTTGGAACAGTGCCTCTCGAAGCAAGAGCTTAATTAATACGGGCTTCTACTTTTATTACCCTCCTCATCACATCGGTGCAATCTCAGGATCAGCGGAAGGGCACGGGAATCTAAATATTATCCCGATGCTTCTGGGTTCAGCCTGATTGGGGAGGGGGTGGGGCATAGGCACCCCACCCCACCCTCAAGCTTCTTGAGTGACTGCACCTGGCAGTGAGCGATCGATGGCAGAGTGCCATCCGAGGTGAAGGGATCTCTGGTGTTAGTGTGAAGTGTGAGCGCTGTTGTCTCCGTGCTCACAAAATACTGGAGCAAAGGCCTTCGCCTGGCATCTGAGCTGGGTAGGGTCATGGGAGGGCAGGCTGTGGACCTGGAGAAGGTAAGACCGAGGGTACGGGACACTGGGCAGGAGGATGACATCACCTGGAAAGGACTCTCCCTGTCTCTCTCCAGCCAAGAGGGTGAGGGTGAGACAGGGAAGGAGAAAGTCCTGGCTGGCTGGCTGGGAGGTTTGCTTCTCCTGTGAGAATCCATCACACTGCAGAGGTGTTGGCTCCTGCCTGGCATTGACCTCCCCCCCTCCCCCCCACCACAGCTGAATGCCTACTGGCGCCACTGTGCAAAACCAGATGTGGGCCCCTGGTACATGGTTCTGCAGGTCAACTGGCCTGGTGCTGCCCCTGAGCCCAGGGGTGGTAAGAAGGTTGGGGAGGCAGAAGGCAACCCAGATCCTGGTCCCAAGGTTTCCATCCTGGGATGTGCTGGCCTAGGCTGTACTGGAGTCCACGGGAATTAGTGGCCCTCTGAGTGGTTGGCCACTCAAGACCTTCTAAAGTCAAACGGAACTAGTGTTGTGTTATGAGGGCTTTTGGATTGTCCAGGTGATGGACAATCCAAACAGCTTGAATTGGAATCCTTGAGTACGTTACTGAATCCCTTTGAGCCTCAGTCTCTTCATCCATACGGTGGAGATAATAATGGAATACCCTCTTCCATTGGGGATGTTATGAGGATTAGTGAAGAAAAAAATGTGATACCTGAGCACATTGCCTGGCACATAGTAAGTGCTTAGTGAATGTTAGTGATGGCAGGTCTGGTGGTGGTGATGGTGATGGTGTGTGATTATGATGGTGATGATGATAGTGATGATGGTGGAGATAATGGTGATAATGGTGAAGATGACGGTAATGGTGGTGGTGGTGATGATGTTGGTGTAGTGATGGTGGTGTCCTGATGGTGGTGGTGATGATGAAGATGATGGTGGTGGTGGAGATAATGGTGGTGGTAGAGATGGTGGTGGTGGTGATGGTTGTGGTGGTGATGGGATGTAGTTCTAGGCCTGGAGTTCCAATTTTTTAAAAAAGGTAGGAAAGATAAATACATAATTGGTAATTACCATATTTTGTGTTAACAGGGAAGTCACAGAAGACTGTCAAACTGAAGTGGTCAACTCTTTAAGAAAATGCTTTTTAGAAAAATCAATTACTTACCATCTTCTTAAGGAAGTAGAAGACAATGCCTAGAGGGGAAGCTGTATGTGCAATGGCTTGAAAGCATGAAATGGCAGGGTGCTCCCCGCTGGAGGGTAAAGCCTGGGCATGGGCTGGAGAGGTAGGCAGGGCATTGAATACCAAGCCAAGGAGTTTGGCTGGTTCTTCCAGTGATGGTGAGGTCCTGACAACACAGCACCATCAGGTCCACTGGGGTTAGGTCTTCTAGAGACAGCTCTTGGTATCAGCTCTTGGTGTGTGGGGTGGTGGTGGTGGTGGTGGTGGTGGTGATAGTGATGATGGTGGTGAGAGGGTTAGATGGGCCAGAGACCCAAGAAGAATGGGTATTGTCCTGTGATGGGTCTTCAGGGGCTGGAATGTTGGTGGAGCTGGTGTAGGACCCGAGACCTATAGGACTTGGGACCGGGGACCCAAGAGGATGGCTCCATCACCAAGTTGGTCCTTTGGTTTCTGTTCAGTTCCTTGACCCTGATACTTGCTACAGAAAGGCTTCAATACTCTTTCCAGACTGACGTGACCCTGGAAGCAGATAGACTGTCTCTGATCCAGGGCCCCAGCTATCCAGTGCAGGTTAACTTTCATTCATTCATTCATTCACTCACTCATTGTCTGCTTCTTGAACACCAGGCATTGTCTGTGCACTGGGGATTACAGTGGAAAACAGGACAGATGGTGTTTGGTCCTGGGAGCTTCTGTTTTAGTGGGGATCCCCCATTTGACTGACTCCAACCCTGACCACGGCCTGACCCCCAGTCTCGGTCATAGATGAGACCTGCAGCCTGATCCCCCGTAGAAGTCTGTCCAATGCAGATCATTCCTGGCCTTGCCTTCACCCCCTGCATGGCACCCCTGCTGCTGTTAGCAGGTGAAGAGAGGAGTGAGGAAGTCTGGGTGCCTCACTATCGTCCTTGCCCGCTGCTGGAGGAGTCACCCTCCATGTCTGTTTCCACAGCCTCGAGCAAGAGTGTGAAGGGGATCACCTCTTGGTGATCGCTTTGCCCTCTGACCTCCCCAAAGCGCTAAGGGGGCAACCCCTGGTGTGCACATCTGTGTGTCTGTCCTCATGGTGTGTGGGAGGGAAGCTTCCGGAGACAGCAGGCCCTGAGCCCCTGTTTCCCAGGCTTAATGTCTCCCTCTCTAGAATGTGCCCTCCCAGCGCAGGACATGGGAGGTTCCAGGGGCTTCGCTACTGAATGAATAAATGTATGAATGAAGGAGCTGAAGTGAGGCCCTGGACAGACCGGCTGCTTCCCCCAATTCCTTCTCCTTGCTTGGAGTCGGCACCTCGTTCTCCCCGCTGGTTACTGGAGGCCCCAGCAAACCCTGCGGAAATATAGTGTTATCTAAATGCTAAATAGCCGCAGTAACAGCCGGGATGAGCTCCATGAACAATGCGCGGGCTTATGGGCCATCTCCGGCTTCCCTCCTCCTGCTCCCGATGCTGTTCTTGTTCTGGAAGGCCTGTCGGGCCCGTTAGTGGTCACACTCTGTCAGAGCCGAAGCTGCCCAAATACGGGGGCTGAGTGGGGGAGGCTGAGCAGCTGCAGTCCTTCCGGGGAGCGTGAGGGATGGGGGGTTAGGTGGCCAGTGGCCGGTGAAGGGGGAGGGGAAGTGTCGCTGCTGCCAGCCCTTACGTGACCTTGCAAATGACTGACAGCCCAGCACATCCTCAGGTTCCTCATTTGGAAATAAAAATAATTTCGTGAATGTCACGAAAAGGCTACTATGCACCAGGCGCCTTCCTGACATGGTTTCAGATTCTCAGAACAAGCTGGAGAGTTTTCCATTTTAGAAAGTGGGGCTCAGCGAGGGAAAGAGAGCCCCCCCAAACCCCGCCCCGCAGCCCGGCTCTTGCGTTTTATAAATAAGATTTAGCCTGAGGCCGCTGCCTGCAAACTTGTGCTGGCTGCCAGAACACAGGTGCCGGGCTGGATCAGAGGTTTGCAAAATGTTTGTAGTGGAGAGAAGCTTTGTTCAAACAAAACCTTACAGGGACACTCTCCATGGAAAACAGATAAGAGCAGAGTGAATCTGATTGAAGCTGGAGTGGGGTGGGTGGGCAGGGGGTCCGTGGGGTCCTCCCCACTCCTCTCCCTCCCACCCGGCAGGCAGGGCTCTGTGGAGACTCAGCTGGGATCAGGGCTCACCCTGAGGGATACAGGGGAGGCTACTTGAGGTCACTCGGAGGGTTGTGGTGACCTGCAAGTTCAAGGGCCCATCCCCCCCTGAGCAGGAGGGGACCCGGGCCCCACAGGTTTTCCCAGGCAGGACCAGAATGAGGCCACACTTGAGTGTCACCACCTGCCTCTCCATATCTAACCCAGGGCCTGTGGGTTATTGAGACTGGGCCGCCTCCAGCCACCTCCTCTAGAGAGACCATGCAGAGGCAGCTCGGAGTTACTGCCTGGCCTCCGACCCTCTGATGGATGTCACGCAGAGGCTGTGGTGGCTGAGTGAGCTGGGCTGGGCTGGGGAGTGGCAGGGAGGCTGGGGCGTGGCCTGGAGGTGTAGGGCCAAGAGCTGGGCAGAAGCAGGGCTGGGGATCTGGCCTAGAGAGGGGCTAACACCTCCCAGGCCTGGGGGTTTTTACCCTCTGTCCCCTGGGCTGTCACTGTAGTCCGTGTCACTTGGTCCTGCAGATGGGGCACACATCCCAGAATAGAGCCCAAGGACTCAGTGTAGAGTCTGGCCTCTGAGGGGGCAGGGGTCTCACTCGGGGCCATCAGAGCGGCGGGCTCAGTGAGGGGTGGGGTTAGAGAGGTGCCGCAGGTCACAGTCCCCTCAAGGGCTCAGGTTGCTCTGAGAAAGGTCGTTTTGGAGGGCGATCCAGATCCCCCCTAAAGTGGAATCAGCAGTCCTTCCTCCTGTGATAAATGCTTGAGCCCCGAGTTTCATTTTCCCCACTGGGACCCCTTTTACCTCTCCTTCCGCCTGCCCAGTGGTCTCTGGCTCATCAAAACATCACGGCCCTCCCCAGACCCCAGGTCTTACCCACACCAGCCTGAGACCTGGGGGTCCTGGGGGTCCCGGCAATCACTGCCTCAGTTTCCTCGACTGTACATTGAGGGTGTTGGGAGGGGCCCTGGGGTGGGAAAGGCCCGGAGACTGTGACTGGAAGTCTGTGCCCTGCACTCCCCCCGCCTTGGGCTCAGTAGGAAGGAGGCCGTGGAGCCGCCAGGATTCTCCTGCCTCCTCCATCCGTCACTCTCGGTGGACTCAGAAACGTCCATTTGGTTTATTAACACAAACACTCTTGGCATGAGCCCGGGAACGGCAAATTGGATGGGAGTTCACGGAAGTCAGGGGATGTGTTTATCACCTCCTGCGCCATCGCCTGTCCCTGCTGCTGGCAGCTATGGGGCTGGTGGAGGCTGGCCTTGGCGCGGGGGGGGGGGGGGGGGGAGGGGGGCGGGGAGGAGCAAATGAAATCACCTCCAGACAACCACTCCTGCCTGGCTGCGGGCTGCCCTCTGCCCAGTGCACAAGGACCTGCTCTCCGATCTCAGTTCTACAGCCGCTGCCTGTGCATGACCTCGGTCAAGGTCCTTCTCCTGTCTTGGCCTCGGTGTCTCCATCCGTAAATGGGGCCATGAGCCACTGCAGAAGCAGCCTGGACTTGCCCGTAAGGCTGGTGGCTGGCTGAGAGGCCACGAACAAATGCCCTGCCCGGCACTCCAGGCCCTGCTTTCTGCTCTTAAATCACTTCATGCTTTTTGCATCCTGGCTGGACCATCTGGCATCATTGAAATCACTCCTTGGTCTCCCCCAACCCTCCTAGCAGAGTTTTCTAGAACACCCCAAAGGTCAATACTGGAAATTCACTTCCTGAAACAGAAACGGACGTCTTTCGCCCAAGAGAGAAATGTGTCTTTTTGGTTCCCAGCCCCAAGTTGAAGCTCAACCCAGAGTCAGAGCCAACAAATGAGGTACCCTTCCTGCCTGGGTGAACCCAGCTTCCCTGGTGCAATTGCGAGGACCCAGAACCCCCAGACGGCCTCGAGGAGCTCCAGCCCCAGATGCTCACCCCCCAACTCAGGTGCTATCGGCCTGAGCCCCAGGTTTAGGGCCGGGCTTATCTGACCCACCTCGGCACCTCGAGGTGACACCCACAAGAAGCTGATTGAAGTCTGCCTAGAACTGTCACCACGGCGGTGGCTGGAGTAAGAAAGAGGGGGGGCGGGGCGAGTGGGTGTGAACTGGGTGCCCGAGAGGAGTCGGATATACCGAACAGGCCCGTGCAGAAGTGAGCAACTGAGGGCAGATGGAGTCAGCGAGCAGGGAGTGAATAGATGAACAAGTCCACGCTGGCGCTGATCACCCACCTGCAAACAGTGCAGAGGTCACCCTCCTCGTCCGCTAGGGCAGTTCCGGCAGCCCAGGCACCATTGGGGCAGACAGATGCACCACGGGCCTCGCTCCAAGTCCCTGCAGGGTCCCCTCTGAGTGAGCGGCCCCTCACTCAGCTCCACTCCATCATCTTGACCCCACTCCAAAGGAGGAGAGGAAGCATTGAGTGCCTGAGCTCCAGGTGAGAGGGAGGGAAGGAGGAAGGTAGGGAGAGAGGGAGGGAAGGGGAGAGAAGGAGGGAAGGGGGAGAGAGAGAGAGAGAGAGAGAGAGAGAGAGAGAGAGAGAGAGAGAGAGAGAGAGCGCTGTCCACAGCATCTCTGGCTGGCTGGCTCGCTCCTGGCACATGTCAGAGTTGGGGGCAGAGGGAGAGACCAGACACTGTTTCTTCCTGGCAGCGTCTTGCTAGACAAATAACCCCGCCCCCTGGAGTCTGGCAGGAAAATCACACACCTTGAAGGCGTTTCGCCGCCTGGAACCTGGAGCGGACACCCTTTCTCTGGGCTGGAAAGGCGGCACTGGGTTTCTGAGAAGAGCGTTTTAGATCTGTGGCCACGTGACTTAAGCATTCTCTCCTCCCCTTCCTCACACACACACACAGAAAGGTCACAAATGTCAACTCTCACACACCCTTCATGTCACAAACGTGATCAAGATTGTCCCCATTTTACAGATGGAGGAAGTGAGGCCCAGGGAGATAAAGTGACTCGCCCGAGGTCATGGAGCTGCGTGCTTGATTCCCTTCACACCCAGAGAAAGGCTCTAGGATGATGGGTTCCGTGGGGAAAACGAGCTGCCCAAGCCCTTGGTCAGAACCTGAGAGCAGCTGTGAGCCGGGCTCTGGCCCTGGGCTCCTGCGAAAGTAATTCCTCACTCTGCGTCTTGGCTTTCCCTATGGAGAGGGGTACAGGGGGTGGACTGCACACACGCGCTGTTGTCTGTCTTTCTGCAGGGCAGTGATTGCCTCGCTTTTATTAAGCACCTACTATGTGCTTTGCACCAGGCAAGCCAAGCAGCACACATGCTTGCTTGCACCCATGCCTCTGCATGGCTCGCATGACTAAAGCCTGATTTACAAACGAAGAAACACAGGCTCTGAGAGGTTAGCGGTGAGCTGACTCCCCCAGACACAGAGCTGCTAAGGTGTGGACGCAAGACTTGAACCCAGACCCCTCCTCTAGCCACCAACCCACACAGTGTCCTAAGGAAAACGATTTAGTTCTCTTGCTGCTGTTGCTGCTGCTGCTAAACCTCACAACTGCCATTCTGGGGCATCTACTGCTTGTCAAGTATTATCCCCAGAGATTTTATGTGCAATAAAAGTGTCTGTATCAGTGAAGACCTTTTTATTTGCAAGTGAAGAAATCCCACTCAAACTGGCTTAGGTAAAATGGTATTTATTGGCTCACAAAATAGGCAAGTCTGGGCTGGATATCTGCCAGACCTGGGGGCTAAGTGCGATCTCCTATTTCCCCCATTCCTCTCTGCTCAATTCCATCCCCCTACCGGTACAGCAGCATTCTCTCCTGCTGGAGTGGGGCTTACTCCATGTGGCTGCCCCCCCGCCCCCCAATCCCCATTCTCCAGGCTTAATCATCCCAGTGGAACAGAGACCATCTCTCACTCGGTATGTGTATAGTCATTCCAGGGCACGCCTTTGATTGGCTCTCCTCTGTAGCGTAATCCCACCCCCTGGGCGGTATTTCCAGGGTAATGGGATCTGTACACACCACGTGTTACAGACCCCTCTCCCCTGAGGGCGTGGTGGGGGCAGTCCCACTGGAATTATTAATGCTGTGCAAAGGAAAGACTTCATATGCCCAGGTCAGTCCAACCGCCTCTCCCACAACCCCACGAGAAAGGTATGACACTCTGCATTTTATAGATGAGGACGCAAAGGGCCAGAAAGGACGAATGACTGTCCAGGTGGCCATGGGCAGCTCATTTAGACTCACTCTACTGAGTATCGAGAGGACTGGAACTCAGTTAAGTTGAATGGATGAAATATTATTGAGCACCTACTGTGTGCAAGGCTTCAAAGAGAAGCAGGAGACCTAGCCCTGACCATCGGGGCCTGTACCATCTACCTGGGGAAACCAGAGTTAAAAAACAACAATGGGTTTGAACAATAGGTTGCAGGCAGCTGCAGGAGGGCTGTCAGGAGGCTGGGGGTGATTAATTGCTAAATGAGTGGTACAGACAGTAATTGCTGGAGGAGTTCAGAGGAGAGAGCAAACCCTGGGCTGCAGTCAGGAAGGCGTTTCTGAAAGAGAGAGACTCTGAACTGGGGCTTGAAGGACAGGAGGCTTTGTAGAGGCAGAGAGGAAGGGCAGGGGCCTCCCGCCTGGGTCCAAGGGCGCTCCCCAGGCACGCGGGGCTCTGCCATGCTGGGGCTTAGAAAAGCTCCTCAGAACCTCACAAGATCTCCCATAGCCTGGTTCAAATCCCAGCTCTGCCACCGGCGAGCTGTGTGACCTTGGGCGAGGCCCTTCACCGCTCTGAACCCAGGGTTCCATCCACAGACTGGGAGACAGGATTGCTGCTCTGCCTGCTCTCCAGATTGCTGTGAGGATGGAATGAAATTATGTGCGTGGAAGTGCCTTGGGGAACCATAAAGCGCTTTGTAAATATGAGCGATGATTACATGGATGGCTCCCATGCATTTATTCTTAGCCTCGGGCCTCCCGACAATGTGTCAAGGAAGGCTTGTTGCTTTCCCCTCCCCTCTCTCGAGCCCCATGCTTTATTCTAGGATGGCATAGAGAGGGAGGCGATTTGAAGCCCCAAATCACCTGCTTCCCAGACCTGGCACAGCCTTAGGGGACGCACCCCTCCCAAGCCCCGGTGTGAGCGTTCCTAGAGGGGACGTGTGCCAGTGCCTGGTACAGTGCCTGGCTCGGAGGTCAACTTATTTCAAATGCTGTTTCTCTTTGAGGGTGCCCTTCTCAAAGCACTGATTTGATGTCCAGAAGCAAACTAGGGCCTGGAAAATGGAACATGCTGATTGGCCAGACTTAGGTCACGTGACCTTCTGGCCCTGGAGGGAGGAGGGGGGCCATGCTCCAGCCTTTTGGGGAGAGTGGGTGGGGGCGTGTGCACACTTACCAGTTATCACAGGGGTCAGCAACTACTGCTCACCGCCACAGCTGGCCCATGGCTCATTTCTGAGCTACCCACAAGCTCAGAAGAGTGTTTACATTTTTCAAGGGTCTAATTAAAAAACGAAAATAAAAGGCTGTGCTATACTAGTAGAGATCATGTGGCCTATGAAGCCCAACATATTACTCTCTGGCTTTTCACAGGAAAAGTTGGCTGAGCCCTGATCCATTTTGTTGTGAACACAGTGAACCAGCTTATTCTTCCGAAACCCAACATTTCATGAGTCTAATGAGCAGGCTCTTCATGGAGCAACGTCGGATTGCTTCCAACCGAATAAAGGTTTGGGGAGTCCACCAGCCAGGTCGTGGCCCAGAAACCTGGAACTGCTCTAAGTGTTCACAATGGGAGGGGTGGCCTCCCTAGGAGGAATCGGCATTCACAGGTGATGAAAGACCTGAAAAATCAAACAGGAAGCTGCCACCACCCCCAGGCCAGAGGGGAGAGAGGCGGGGTGACTGCAGCCCAGGGTTCCGGTCCAGGGATATCTGGAGCCTGCAGCCCTACTCAGTGCAGTCCGAGCAGGTGTCTGAGGAGAGGCAGCCACTGCCTGGGGAGTCCCTTGAGCAGGAAGCGAGGGGAGAAACACCTGGACTTCTCTCTCCTTCTGTCCTTTCATTTTGCAACAGTGCCTCCTCTTGGCCAAACCCAGGCAGAAGCCCACGGGCGTCTCTGAAACTCAGCCTGCAGTGCTTGGCCCTCTGCTGTCTGGACTTGAACCTGGGCACAGTGAGGAAGTGAGAGAAGGGCGAATGGGTCGCATGGGCCAGGAGGTAGGAGTAGGTTCTGCCAGGTCAGTCCCTCTGATGGCCGGTGACCAGGCTAAACACCTGCGGCCGTGAAAGCATGCCTGCCTCAGGGGATGAGACCTTGCACAACGTCCACGTTCATTGTCGTGCCCACCTTGGTGGCATATACCCTACGAGAGCTGTGTCCACAGGCATTGCCACTTGTTTGTAATTTGCGTTCGGCTTCTATTGAATTAGTCCTAAGTGGTTAATCCTTTCTCAGTTCGATATTTCCTCTTCTTTGTGGTCACAGAGGCGTAGACGGTTTCCCAGCTTCAGACATTCCCCGACCCCCTTTCTCGATGTTTCCATACCTGGGGTTCCCTTTAAACGCCCCTCCGGACTCTCGCCATGCCCGCGTACTGCTTGCACCATTATTTTCCCCCTTTCCACTCTATTTTGGAACACATTACTACATCTAGTTATGAAGAAAACTTCATATCACAGCTGTAAATAGAATCTCGGCACCGTGGGCCATCAATATAAATAAATACCATAAAACAAAATCAGTGTTAATTACATTCTGGCGAGATCCTCTCGCCTTGGCAGAGGCCTGGTGCATGAGGCTCTTTGTTAAGACGGGGAATGTTAAAAGGAAGAAGGAGAGGCGTGGAAGAGGAGCGCCAAGGGGCGGCTTTCTCCTCGTGGTCACCACAGGGTGACGTAGATTGGAAAGGGGCGAGCTCTCACCTGTGTGATTTGGTGTGACCAGTATCACCAATGTTATTTCTCTTTCCTCCTGAAACCACACTAACACTGTCACCCCAGAGAGATGGCAGGCAGCACGCCGGGGGACCCACGGTAAGGGCTTCCTTTTCCCCTGCTCCATTAATCTCTCCTCTAAAGTTTTGTCAGCATTCTCCCACGCTTACTGGGTTCTTAGGTACCATTCGGCCATTGTTTACACTTCTTAAAGCTTTGCCATCTCCCATGAAGTAAGTGAATGCTCAAAGATACTCTGCCTCCTTTGATGAATTAAACCAACATCCCCGACACGAGTGAGTCCTGTACCTACTTTATTCATTGAATAAGGGCAGAGATAGCTCATGTTTGTTGGCTTATGTTGTTCAATGGATCCCACGTATAAGTGAAATCGTCTGGTATTTGTCTTCCTCTGACTGGCTCATTTCCTCAAGCATAATCCTCTCCAGGTCCACCCAGGCCGTCGGAAAAGGTAAGATTTCCTTCTTTTTATGGCCGAGTAGTATTCCATTGTGTAAATGTACCATAGCATGCTTGCCCACTCATCTACTGATGGGCACATGGGCTTCTTCCAAGTTTGGACCGTTGTGCATAATACTGCAAGGAACAAAGGGGTGCATACATTCTTTCGAATCAGCGTTTCGGGTTTCTTTGGATACATTCCCAGAAGTGGACTCACTGTGCCATAAGGAAACTTCATACTGTTTTCCACAGTGGCTGCACCACCAATCTGCATTCCCAACAGAGCACAAGGGTTCTCTTTTCTCCACCCCCTTGCCAACACTTGTTGTTTGTTGATTTATTGATGGTATCATTCTGACAGGTGTGGGATGATACCTCATTGTGGTTTTAATTTGCATCTCTCTGATGATCAGTGACTTTGAGCTGAAGTTTGTTTTTTAAAAACATCATTTTGATGATTAAGTTACGAACAGTTACTTATAAATAGTTACAACTTACCTCTCATCTGTGTCAACATTGATGACTTAATGACATAGTTTTCCTGCTGTTACTGACGTTGGTGAATATTTGTCTACTTGATGCCACATTTGGCTGAATTTGGGGGAAATATGCTTCAGTTGTGTGTGTGTGTGTGTGTGTGTGTGATGTTATATGTTGCATATGACATATTGTATATTATATATAGTATTTCTTAAGTATTTACTAAATGTTAGACTCTAAAGTGCTTTACATGACCTTAATCCTCACAACAATCCCATGGGATAGTCCTTGTATAAACCTCATTTTTCCAGAAAGAAACTGAGGCTCAGAGAGGTCAAGTGCCTTCCTCAAGGTCCTGGGCTCCTGAGCATTACACCTGGGATGGAACTTAGGCTTGTCTGACCCCAGAGCCAACAGTCAAAACCACGGCACTTCGTGGCTTCCCTCATCTGGTTCCAATCCCTCTATGGGGAAACTGAGGCCAGAGCAGGGACCAGCTCTGCTGTGGTCTGATGGTGACTGCCTGAGTCTGTGGGTAAGCCAGCTCTCCGCCTCTCGCTGCCCTTTCCCAGGCACCTCTGACCCCTGCGTTTCCCAGCGGGGAGCCCCGCCTCCATCGTCTGCCTGGTCAACCGCTCGGATCAACTGAAAATATCGCTGTGATTCCTTCTAATTCTCCTGCCTTTCCTTCTGAAGAGAACACAGAGCTTTTATTCCTCCCTGCAGGACCTAATGTGATTATTTGTGAAGCAGACAAACATACAAATGCACATGACTTTGAATTATGGGGAGTAGTGGGACAGGCTGTATTTAACACAACGACTCCATTACTCAGAGCTGAGGAGACTGGAGCAGCATTCTTAGGAGGCCTTCTGCCCAAGCTGCCATGGGAGTCCACGTACTGACGTCGATTTTCCCTTCGTTCAGGCTCCACTCATCACTAGCATTAGACCTACTAAGTGCAAGGCCCAAAGCTGGGTGGGGGTGGGGCGGGCACGAAGAGAAATAAAACTTCTTGTCTTGAGAGACCTCCTGCCTTCCTTCCTCGCTCTTTCCCTCCCACCTTCCTCCCCCCCCCCCTAGTCATTTTTTCTTTTCTTTCCTCCCCCATTGCCTGCCTCCCTTATTCCAACGGCTTTGGGGGTCCCATTATGTTCTGGGCACCCTGCTAAGGCATCCTCACAAAAGATAAACACGACCCCTTTCATGGAGGAGCTAACAATTCTCTAGAGTTGAAGGTGCCTCGGCTGGAAGGGTCCTTTAAGATCATGCCAACGTCTTGTTTTCAAGTTGGATAAGCGGAGTAACCGGAGAGGTGAGTTGCCTTCCCCAGGGTCACACAGCTGGAGAACGCAGCCCCGAGTTAGTGCTCATCTCTCTGCTGTTCTTGCTATCACCGCGGGGGAATGCCGTTAGGACCTGTACGATATTGGGGATGACAGGGATGTGCCGTCCTTTGAAAGACCCGCCATGGTGGATAGGAGACAAAGGAGGCAATTGAGGGGCCAGCCAGGAGAAGCCACTGTGTTCAGCCACCAGGCATCCCGATGGCCGGGGAGGGGAGCGCTCAGCCTGCTGTGGGCAGCGCTGGCGGGTCCTACTTCTTCCCCCGGTCACAATGGTCGCTCTGGCTTTCAATCAGTGGTTCTCAACCTTCCTAATGCCGCGACCCTTTAACACAGTTCCTCATGTTGTGGTGACCCCCAACCATAAAATTATTTTCGTTGCTACTTCATAACTGTAATTTTGCTACTGTTAATGAATCGCAATGTAAATACCTATGTTTTCCGATGGTCTTAGGCTCTACAGCAGCGGTTCTCAACCTTTATGGTTGGGGGTCACCACAACATGAGGAACTGTATCAAAGGGTCACGGCATTAGAAAGGTTGAGAACCACTGCTTTAAATAAAGCTTCTGGCTGGACGCTCGGAGGCTCCCGGAGTGAGGTATGTCAAAGCCCCAGGGAATCCCCCCTAAGTGGGGCCTCCACTCTGACCCTTTTGCTTGTCCTGCCTTCTCTTAGGTACATGGCTCATCCATGGCCTGTGACCTTGGCACAGAGCCCACTTTCTACTCTGCCCTAAACAGGGCATGAGCCCCGTAGTGCCAGGCCCAGGTGAGCCTCCCCTGCTGAGAACACCTGGGTTCAAACTCCACAGCCGGGCCATGTGGGTCCACAGCAGAGCCTCAGCATCCAGCTAGGTCCCCCTTAGAGACGCCTTGGTGCAGACACCCACGGTTAACCTGGGGGGAGTCCTAACCAGGAACCCCTGAGAGCAGCTGGTCACTGACTCCCCACCTTGCTACTCCCACCGGCCCCAGTCGTGGTCCCCTAGCCCTTCAATACTGCTCCTCCACATTTGTGGGATACAGCCCCCTCATCTCCTTCCCCAGCGTCTCAGCCAGGCCCAGCGAGTGGGCAGGAGGTGCGCTGAGCCAGCCGGTCTTGAGCAAGTGACGTGTTCCCTGTGCCTCAGATTCCTCCTCTGAAAAATGGGATCATAGAGGACCACCTCGCAGCAGATCTGGGAGGATTCAATGCCTCTTCAAGTCCTCCCTGCGGTTGGGGTGAAGGCCATCCTCCAGGATCTCCAGATGTGCCCTCTCTCAAACTGAAGAGCTTTCCAAACAGGCCTCTCTATAGGACCTGAACCTGACCCTGGCCCTGACCCTGACCCCTGGCCCCTCCTGCTGCTTCTTGAGGTCACTCCTTCCAGGATGCCATGACATTCTCCTGGGACTCACTTGTCCCGCTCCCTTTCTCAACACGCTATGGCGGATGCCTCCACAGGTGCATATAGTCATCAGAACCCACATGGGGCCGGCGTGGCTCTCTGGCTGGGGGTCTCCAGGACACAGAGGAATGCGGAGGGCTTTGCCATCTCATAAAGCAGTTTGGTGACGAGTGTTCCAGTAACCCAAGCTCTGCAAGTGTGTCCTCTACAACGGAATTCCTTGGCCAAAAGACTCAGGGAAACCCCGCATCTTGAGAAATGCCCAGGTAAGCAAACGGATATAATTTTGTTGAATCCAACATTCTCCAAATATATGGGTGTTGTTTTTTTTTTTGCAACTTAGTTAACATCCCAAAGACACTTTAGGGAAAACCTTGATGTGGAACAGTTCAGAAGCCACACTCAGTCGCACCTGGTCAAATCACCCCACCTTTGCCTAAGAATTCAACTCACCCTTCAAGGCCCCATTGGATGCCACCCCTCCCAGGAAGTCGTTCTCCATTCCTTCTGCCAGAAAGCATCTCTCCCTTCTGGGAATCTCCATGTCAGGGATGTGGCGAGTGAGCCTGGAGCAGGCACCGGTGTCATGGTGCTTGAGATGAACTTTGAGCCCGATGCAAGTGTGAGCCCTGGTCCCACCTATGAACTGGGGGACCTTGAACTTCTCCGAGCGCCATGTGTATCAGCCTCCTCACCTGCAGCGTGGGACAACAGTACACCCCTGTGCAGTGTTTTCACATGAACAGCTCAGCAGAGTGCATGGCACATAGTAGGCATTTAATGAGTGGTGATTGCCACCATTACTGTTGCTACTAGTATTAGCGCCATGAGGGATGTCAAAGTCTATTTGTCAAATTGAGTTGTAGTTTGTGCCAGGACAGAGGGGCCACTTGGAGTGTGTCCCCTGCCATAGAGGTTAACTTGAAGGTCATCAACAATGACCTCACTTAAATCCTTCTCCCTCCAACCTCCCCTTATGCCCTGGCAGGTACATACGTAGTGAATGGGGTGTCTTATACGCTGAGTCAGCTCCAAGAAAGAGGCTCCGTTTGGAGGCTGGGCTCCCTCCGTGTGAGAGCACAGAGTCCCAAGGACTCCCTCTATCCATGCTGTGGAAGGGAAGCCTGGAGGCTGGTGTGGGGTTAATGAGTTTCTCTCTCCCTGTAATAATCTGATAGATGGCTCCTCCCTGCCCTGCCCCTCTCTGCAACCTCTAGGTCCTTTCTTTGGCTGCTTCCCGCCTAGTGGAGACCTCTGAGTAGGCCATTATTGCTTAATTACTGGCTAAATGGTCTCATTTGTTCTGCATTTGTCAGTGGTGAGTCCGGGCCAGGGCAGCCAAGAGAATTTTGAAAGTCCTCATGGAGCTCCAGCTTTGGGAAGTAAAGGCACCTGGGTCTCCTTCCCTTCTGTCCAGCAAGGCTGGGCATGGAGGCAGCGGAGCGGCTCCGGGAGCTGGGGCTGGGGTCCTCCCCACCAGCTGGTTGCTGCCTCCACTCTCTTCCTTGCTTTTCTCTTTCGTCTTTCCCTGCCTTTGACATTGCCTCTGCCCAGTGCGGTAGAATGAACTTTGACTTTGCCACCCCTAAAACCCAGTCTGTGTAGCCTTGGCCAATTGGGTGACTGAATGTCCATATCTTTATAAGCAAAATGGTGTTATAGCAGCGCAGGCCTCAGCACAGCACAGTGAGTGTGGGTACGAGTGAATTTCCATTGTCAACTACTGTTGTATGATTATTCATTTTAATTATATTTTTGTCACATACATGATCTGTCTCATGCCTTTGTGCCACTTTCCTAGGAACTGTCCGCGAAGATGGGAGCATTTGGCTTAGACCGCCCTCTCAAGCTGCCGCTACCGTCTGCTTCTACCCACCCACTCATCTCCCTTCCCCTCTGCCGTGTTCCACGTGGGCGACGTGGGCCCCAGAGGGCAGATTCTTGCCTTTCCAATAATGCTGTTGAAAAACCTTTTCTATGCTCTTTTTCCAACATGAAAAACCACCTTATTAATAAGTAGATGATTTAAAGTGGGAGCAGATAGGTGGCTAATAGAGGAGCTGGCTGGGCATCTGCATCCTGTGACGCTGGGTGTCCAGGCTGTTGCAGGTTGGGTCCCGTGGGAAGCTGACTCCAAGACAGGGCTTGCAGGATGTTTAATAGGAAGTGCTCATGGGACCAGCACCCATGGGGAGGACAGAAAGGAAGCAGGACTGGGAAGAGGGAGAATCGGAGGTGGGACACAGTCCCGGAAAAGGGCTGGAGTGGCTTTTCAGAGTATGTCAAGTTGGATGTGATTGGCTGGACCTTCATACCCTTGGGCCAATCAGTCACTGGATGCGGGCTGCCCTGCGAAGGGGCAAGACTTGGGAGAGGTGACGCTTCAGCTGAGGCCATCCATCCCTAAAGGGACTGCCCGTCAATGTTGGTCAGTGGGTAGCCTCCCCAGCAGCTGGGACACTGAGCCCTTCGTCCCTTCCTCAAGGACTATCTGGGAGGCTCCCAGAACGTCTCCTGTAGTCTAGTCCTCAGCTGTCCATCATGGGCCTTCCAGGCCCCACTTGTTTGCTGTATCTTTTGTCCCCTGAGCCCTGATTACTCACCTCAGACCCAAACTGGCAACCAGATGTAGCTTCTAAGTTCTCAGGGTTTTCCTGCCTTAGCCTCTGGGCTTCACCTTGACCTCAGTGAATAATCATTGCTTAAAGGAAGGACGTAAGCCCCTTTCTTCATCAGCCAGCTCCTGGATTTTTGCACTTATGGAAAGGAGCCATGTCACCAATCATGCAAAATAGCAGATAATGCACCATCATTTACATCCGTCCTTCAGTTGCATTATGTGGTGACAAGGGGATGGGACAGGTGTGATGGGATGAAGTGTGTGCACTCTGGATTCGGGCCACCTGAGTGTGCATCTCAGCCCTGCCACTTGCTCGCTGTCCAACCCCTGAGAAAGGTACTCAACCCTTCTGTGCCTCAGTTTCCTGAACAGTAACAAGGAAGACTTAAAAATGCTACCTAGCTCATAAAACTGTTGTCAGCGTTGGATGCATCATTACACTCCACACCCTTAGAACAGTGCCTGGTAAGAAGTAATTCACCTTGATGGCGATGTTTGGTAAGAGAGTTTTGTTAAAACGTATTTGTTACCTAGTGTCAGCCTCACCTAATTGGGGTTACCCTGGAAGAGCTGCCATGGTAGGAGAAGATGTCCTGACTTTATTTTTTTTTACTTTAAAAATATATCTTATTGATTTTTTACAGAGAGGAAGGGAGAGGGATAGAGAGTTAGAAACATGCCCTTGACCGGAATCGAACCTGGGACCCTTGAGTCTGCAGGCCGATGCTCTATCCACTGAGCCAAACCAGTTAGGGCAATGTCCTGACTTTAAAGGGTGGCCATGGATGTCCCGCCAGGCAGATCACCTCCAGACAGTAGTCAGTAGACCGGCATTGAAGAAGGGAGTCAGCACCCGGGACAGCTCCCAACTCCCCATCACCACAATCCATCTTTTCCTCCCAAGGACAACAAACCACACACACTCTGTCCACTGCTCACCTCCCAGGCCTCCTGGGAAGCTAAGGGCCCTAAATGCTCATAGACCAACGGTGCTCGGGTTATCTGTCTTGGTTCCCACGGACAGTAGAAAAAGGACTGAAGGAGCCAGCGAGAGGGACATTTGAGCCTTGAGTCCACCTTCAACAGCTGCATGTACAAAGAGAGTAGGGCCTTCCTTGCTGGTCAGGGATACTCTTTTCTTATCTGTAAAGCAATTGGGTGACTTGTTGGACTCTGGCCAACTTTGGGGCCTTGCTGGGCCTCTGGGGGTGGAGGCATGGATCCCAGGGGCCAGCAGATGGCAGCCTCTGTCCTGTGTCCATCCTCGAGGCAAAGTTTCCCAGCTGGCACTGCCATAGGACATTGCTGAGATTCTCTAAGTCTGCCAGAGTGAGCAGAGTCCTCGAACCCTGGGTATCTCTGCTCTCGCCATCACCCGTCTATTACCTCCCTCTCTCTCTAAGCCCTGGCTCTCCGGCTCCCATCACGACAGCGGGCTGAGACCGTGCCTCTGAGGTGGAAGTCTGCCTGCTTTTCTGTCTGGCTCCCTGCTATTGCCTGGCTCTGGGGCATCTCAATACTCTCTTCGTCCCCCTAGGGGTCTGCACTGCAGGGCGGGGCAACAACCCCCCAGCCTCCTCCTCCTTCCCCACTACCTCTCTAGGCTCCCACCGCAGGGCGCTCAGAGCTGGTACGCAGAGGAAGCCAGGCTCTGGGTAGGAGGGGAAATGATGTCGCAGCCTGGATTCTGTCATGGAGGGGCTCGTGTTTGCTGGGAGCAGGAGCGATGCTCTTTGAGTCTTGGGAGATGAAGGAGTGGAAAGACGCCCTAAACTGCGAGGGGGGTGGGTAACTTCATAATTATTATTAAGCACCTGCTCGGTGCCAAGCGCACTTCCAACCTGCAGCATGTGATACAGACACCATCCTTATGAGGAAGTCGATAGTCAGAGGTTAAAGCATTCCCTGAACGTCATGCAGCCAAGACGTGGCAAAACCAAGCGTCACAGTGTCTGACTTCGGAGGTAAATTAGACGATGTGGGAGGAGCCTCGAGCAGGAGTCAACCAACTGAGTTCTGATTTCGGCTCTGCCCTCGTGTGACCTTCAAGAAGTTTTCTCTCCCTGGACCTCAGTTTCCCCATTTGAAAATGGAAAGGTTGGAGTAGGATGCTCTCTAAGGATCCTCCAGCTTTAAGAGCCTATGAATAGACTCTCCGGGGACCAACACTTTTTAAAAACGGTTCGCAAGAACCCACACATGTACGCGCCCAGCCGTATGCATCAGCGGAGTGGGCGGCAGCCGGTATGGTGTGAGTGAAGGCTGTGAGAAGGGCCCTGCCTAAAATATCCCAGTCACTCATCCCGCTGCCAAAGTGCCTGGAGTCCCACCAGCCTAGACGCTGCCTTCCGAGGCCCCCTTTTCAGAACAGCAGTCTCCAGGGAGGCGAGCAGGCTCAGTCCTTTCCTTGGAGGAGGGGAACCTGTCTTTTGATGGATATTGAAACCAGTTTGCACTTCCTGACTTCAAAACCATCGTCCTTCCAGTGAGCACTGCTTCCCAGGGCACCTGGGAGAGGGCAGCCTTCTCTCCGTGAAGCAGGGCGGAGGGGAGGCAGGCAGATGCCGGCTGCTTCATGAAGCACCAGGCTTTGGGTCCAGGCTGACCTGGGTTTGAAGTCAGGCAGCTGTCTGGCCTTCTGGGATATGCTCTGACCTCCTCCCTCCCCGAGCCCTGCCTCCTCTGGGACTCAGCACCCACAGGCTGCTGGAATGTGTTCTCCTGGCGGAGGTGGGATCAGCCCGGCATCAGCCCCACCAAGTGGGCATCTTCCCAGGAGAGACAGGAGGCTGGTGCCTGGGGAATGCCACCCTCGCCCCTGGCTCCTCCTGGCAAGCCCAGCACTGCACTCCTCCCTCCCCCTTCAGCAGCCTGTCAGAGACCGATGAAGGGGACGCTGTCATCTTCCTCGCCGCCCCGACCTCGCCTCCACGCCCCTGCCCTGCTCCCTCCCGGCTCAGGAAGCTGGGAGCTATTCCCGATGAGGGGGCACTAGGGGCCATCTGCAAACAGGATTGCAGGAGCCCCCACCTCACACGGCTCCACTGGACAGGTGGGAGGATACGGGAGGAGCCCAGCGCATGATGGGGTGCTTGATGAATGTTGGTGACACCCCAACTAAGGTATGGAGACCTTTCTGTCTTCAAGGTCCCTGTATCTGTGAGCCAAAGAGGAGCATGGGAGTCACATCCATATGGTGAGTTGTGGCCGAGTCCTGGCTGCATCCATTCTCTTGTAACCCAAGCGTCCAGTTAGCCCTGGAGAACTCAACAGCGGACAGCTGCCACAGAATCACAAAATGACAAGGCTGTGGGGACACCATATGTGACCAGCACATAGTAGGTGCTCAGCTGGTTGAGCCATGCTCAGCGTTGTTCCTGTGGCCCTCCTGGCCAGCCACTTTTCCTCTTGCTCATCCATCTTCCCACCACATGGTCCTGTCCTGGAGGGCACCAGGCTTTGAGCCCTCATTGCTCCTCTTTCTGAAATAGCTTTCCCGATACCTGTGCGGCTTGCTCCCTCACCCCTTCAAATCTCTCCAAGTATCACCTCTGCAGAGAAGCCCTCCCTGACTATCCCAGTGAAAACAGCACCCTGGCACCCCATTCTTTTTAAAGTATATTTTTATTGATTTCAGAGAGGAATGGAGAGGGAGAAAGAGATAGAAACACCAATGATGAGAGAGATTCATTGATCGGCTGCCTCCTGCACACCCCACACTGGGGATCGAGTCCACAACCTGGACATGTGCCCCGACCGAGAATCGAACCATGACCTCCTGGTTCATAGGTCAACGCTCAACTATTGAGCCACGCCGGCTGGGCAGCACCCCATACTCCACTGTATTTACCTTTCCCCAAATTACCTTAGGTAGCTCTTTGTTCCGCTTCCTATTGTGAGAGTCCAGTTGCGTAGACTAGTTGGCAATTTTCACCACACAGCCGTGTTTATTGCTGTACCCCCAGCACGGAGAACAGTGCTTGGCACATAGTAGGTGTTCAGTAAACATTTGTTGGATGCATGAATGGATTAAGTCATGAATACACGTTGGGTCAGATCATTTGTTCATTGTTTCCTGACCCAGGTGCCCCCATCTGTCGAGGGTGCCAATGGCTGGCTGCCCAGGATCCTAGGGCTTCCTCCCCTGTTCAGAAAGAGGACAAGGGGTCCAGGACTTACCTGGAATTAAAACCACATTGACTTCAGTGCAATAAATGAGGTTCATTCTGTGATAATTCACTCACCAGACACTTATTGAGCACCTATTATATGCCAGGCACACTGTCCAGCGTTATGATTGTGCTGCTGAGAGAGACACACCTGGTCACGCTGCTTTGGAGCTCACAATATCATGGGGAGATGACAATTTTCACAAAGCAGGGTCCTGGGTGCCTGGACTGACAGCTTCTCTGAGTCATTTCTAGATGGTGAGCAAATTCGCCTTCTACAGAGTTCTCCCCTCATCCTGCTCCATCCAGCCTCTGTCTTGCTCTGGGAGACCTCTACACCACTCTCCAGCTCCCATGCCCTGGGGTTTACTGAAGAGCTGAGGCCGGCAGAGGTGTTGGGTGCCCCTGATCTTGGGGGAGGTTGGGACACCGAGGGACAGCTCACCACTGGGGTCCAGATGGGTCTAAACTGAACCCCAGGCTTGGAGGACGGCTCCTCCCTGCTGTGTGGGGAGATGGTTCTTTTCCTTCGTCAGCATCCCAGCCCAGTGTGCTCGGAGCTGCCTCCCTGGGGTGGTGAAAGCCAGGCTGCGTGCCAACTCGTTAGGAATAGCTTCCCAGCTTCCTGGAGCCAGGAGGGGCAGGGCGGGGGACGTGGGGGTGATGTGGGACGGGGGAGAGGGTGACAGCTTCCCGTCCCTCAGCTGCTGACAGGCTGCTGAAAGGGAAGGGAGGGGTGCAGAGCTGGGCTTGCCAGGAGGAGCCAGGGAGGGGGTGGCACTTCCCAGGCACCAGCTTCTGGGCCTCTCCTAGGAACATGCCAACCAGTGGGGCTGCTGCCGGCTGGATCCCACCTCCCACACCCCACAGCCTGTGCGCGCTGAGTCCCAAAGTGAGGCATTTGGCTTAGGGAGGGAAGAAGTCAGAGCAAAGCACAAAGGAAAACTTTTACAGGAAGGGTGGTGTCGGGGTCTGTAGAGATCCCCACCCCCCCTAAAAGTGCAGGAGGCATTTAAGTTCCTTACCGAGAAGAACGTCCGGACCTGGCCAGCTGACAAACAGGGAACTGTATTATCAGAGAGGAGTGTGGATACCTGCATGGAGGTCGCAGTTTCTGACTTCAGAATCATCCGTATGAATTCTCATTCATTCATTCATTCATTCATTCATTCATTCATCCTGACTTACCTTACTTTGTGCCTGGCTGAGACCTGGGAAAGTGGTGATAAGTAAGACTAAGTCCCTGCCCTGAAGGAGTCCATGAACCCAGCCACTCTAACACACTGAAGCTGGTGTTGACATCATTCAGGGACCACCGACGGGCAGCAGGAGTCAGAGGAGAGAGAGAAAAGGTGACACTTGGGACCAGGAGGATCACAGAGGGCTTCCTGTAGGAGGTGGTATCTGAACTGGGCCTTATAGTTTCTCAAGCTACCCAGGAGGAGAGGACAGTATGGACACAGACCCAGAGTGCCGGGGTTCTTGTCCCAGCCTTACAAAGGGTTCAGCATTCTGGAGAAAGGGGCTGTGCGTAGATTCAAGAAGGAGTCCATGGATGAAAGATAGCTTTGAAAGGCATTGGGGGTCGGAGGAGCTTCAGCTGAAGGAGCTGAAGACTCTCCTTGTCTCAGGACCCCGTGCTTTTATTAAACACAATTTGTCCCAAGGCAAGGTGGAAATATACACTTCAAAGGGTAAGGTATCAAAGGGTTTACAGAGATTGTCAGTTTCGGGAATAGCCTACAGCTGTTCAGGTGTTTGGCCAACAGGAGGCAATAAAATGCCCTGAGCTGTCTGGCAGTTGACAATCCCATTCAGGTTTGGGGGAAGTGCCATTTAGCCATTTCCAACAGGTAAATTACATTTGTGGCTCACCTTTGTTGAGCCCACCAAGTCCCATCATCAACCTTTTGATGGAACTCTTGTAATTATTACATGCTGGAATTGGTTCCTGGCACCAGACCACCATTTGGCTCAGGCACGTGGTTGGGGCAGGGGCACTGAGACAGATGTGCTTGTCCAAGAAGGCTGGGCCACCTCACCCACATCTGCCCGGTCAAGGGGGTCCATTCTCCTGGCTACGCGATTGGTTCCAGAGTGGCAAGGGATCCAAGATGGCCCGTGGAAGTCAGCGCCGGGACTTCTGCTGAAATCACCCTCGCAGCTCCTGTCACTTCCAAGGACATTCGTCTCAGTCGGCGCAGGATGCTCTAACAGGAGACTGTAGACTGCGGGCTTAGACAGCAGGAACTTATTTCTCACGGTTCCGGAGGCTGGAATTCCTAGATCAGGGCACGGACATGGCTGGGTTCTGAGAGCCCCCGTCCTGTCTGCAGATGGCTGTCCCCTTGTGGTGTCCTCACATGGCAGAGAACAGAGAAAGCTCTGGTCCCTTCATCCCCTTACGAAGGCACCCGCCCCACCAGGGGGGCCCCGCCTCCATGACCTCATCCAAATCCAGCTACCTCCCAAAGCCACACCTCCAAGTAGCATCACATTAGAGATGAGGGCTGCGACATTCGGGAGGACACGAACATCCAGTCCATAGCAGAGTTACCGTAGGCACTCTCTAGGGGAGAGGGGGAGACGAGGAGCTCCGGGATGTGGGTTTGAGCTCCCGCTCTGTCCCACACAAGGTGTAGTCTTGGACACATTTCTGCCTTCCTCTCGGGCGGCCTCAGTTTCCATGTTGAAGAAGGGGCTCAAACTAGATGAACTTGGAGGCCCTACCAGCTCATCCACTCTGCATTTCCACATCTGTTACGCCCACCTCCTCCCAGCCCTGGTGCCACCGTCTCGTGTGGGTGTGGATGGGGGGTTGGGGGTGTTCTGCTGAATATCTGAGCACATGAGCTTGAAAAAACATAACCATGATTATGTGCAATTTCTTGGCTCATCCTGTACCTCTGCCTCTCTCCCTGAACAAGATTGGGGGTCGGCGGGTTTGATGGGATTTTGCATCTTGAAAGGAGCTGAAACCCTGCCTGGCCTCACCCTCCCTGTTCCAGGGGGGTCGGGGGTGGCGGGCAGTCTGTCCATTGCTCGGCGCGGCCCAGCTGGAGCCCAGGACACGGAGGCTGGAGGGCTCTGTCTCCCCGGCATCTCCCCCATCTCTGTTCTCCACGAGACTGGGAAGTTCATTATTTCCCCGACTGGCTTTGCTAGCGAGACTCAAATTAATTTTCCATCTCTCCCCTTCTCCCAAGCCTCGCAATCATTAAATGCCAGGGAAAGTTAAATAAACAGCTGATTTACAGAAGCATTTTCTTTCTTCCTTTCTGTTCTTTCTAGAGCAGGAACCTCTATTAATCAGTTGTGCTGAGAGCAGTCTGATTAAGCAGTTGGCGCCCCTTCAGATGAGGAGCGGTCAGAGGGCTTGGAGACGGGCAAGAGGCTCCTAATCAGAGACTAAAAATAACTCCAGCTTCTGCCCTGCCTCCCCCACTTCCCAGGTCCAGACCAGGCCTTTCCTGCAGGCAGGGGTGAAGCCAGGCACCTGCCCGGACCCCCGGCATCTCTCCACCATTCTCAGCTGAAAGGCTTTTCCCCAATAATTTCACTCAACCTCACGATTGTGTAGAGACTCAGAGAGGGGAAGGGACCTGCCCTGGATCACACAGCAAAGATGTGACTGCTGGGATTTAGAATCCCGAATCCCAGCTAGGGGCTAAGGGATAAAGAGGTCTCCAGATTTGAACAATTTGACAAAAAAAAAAAAAAAAAGGAATGGTGGCACATCTACCGGCACACGCACAGATGCGCTCTTTCCACGTTCACACGCAGAGACACCCCTGCACTAGCAGCTGCCCTGACCTGCTTCTGTGTTTCCTGCCTGGAGAGCAGGGATTTACCAACGGCCCCGCCCAATCCTCCTGGATTCTCTTGGCTGCACGGAGGACTTCACCCACGTACTCCTGTGCCCCCAGGCCCTTGAACCTTTCCGCAGCCTCACGGGGATGCCGGCACAGCAGGGAGCTCTGTGGGCAGTGACAACAACTGGGGACAGCCCTTCCTCTCCCCTCAATGGCTGGTGACCTGGGCCCCCCTGAGACTCACCAAGGGCGGTCAATCCTCCTCCTGTAAAATGGGGACCGAAGTACTTACTTCCCAAGGCCAAGGTGGAGAGTAAATGAGAGGGATGATAAAGCACCCACCACGGGCCCAGGGCCCTAGGAGCACTCCATCTCGTGTCTACCTGCCCTGGCACATAGTAGATGCTCAGTAAGTGGAAGTGACTGTCACATCACCCCCCACCGGGCATTTACTGAGCAATCACCCTGAGCTCTGCCCAGCTCAGACGCAAAGAGCTAACACAGCCAGGTTTCTCCACGGAGGAGCACTCAGGATTGTGGGTAAGACAGATGCATAGGGAAATTATTCCAAATGATGCCAAAAAAAAAAAAAAAATGCTATAAAAGATGAAACACTGGTCTCAACAATACTTAGAGTTCACATAGCTAGGTACTACTCTGTGCCCGGGGGGTCTGCATTAAGCGCTTTGCTTCTTTCCACAATAAATTCTCAGCAACCCTATGAGGTGAGCACTGTTACCACCTTTATTTTATAGATGAGGAAACTGGGCACAGAGAGGGTTAGTAACTTGCCCAAGGTCACACAGCTGTTAGATGGCGAAAAGGACAGTGGAAGCACAGAGGAAATGTTGATATCAAAGGGGGAATCAGGGTGGGAAGCATCTCTGAAAGGGAGAGCTTTGGGGTGGGCCTTGAGTCCTGAGACCCCATCCCTTCTTTCCTGACCTCCCAACCCCCAGACAGCCCACTGCTTGGCCCTGAAGGGGCAGTCATGTGATCCATCTCCCCAAGCTTTGGCTGATTGGATGAGGATGGGCACCTGACCAATGGGATGGACCAATCAGACTCTTGCTCACGAGAATTTCAACCTACATTACTAGAGAATGGGAGCCGGATGGTGGAAGCCTGGGAGGTCGTGGAAGGAAGGCGATGAGAGCAGATCCAGAAACAAGCAGAGCCAAGAAGCCATGGTAGTGGCCGGGGGGTGAGTGGGCGAGGGCGGGAATGAACCTGGTTCGGATCCGGTTCTCTCCTATTTCTGAGTCCTGGAGGCCCGGCCGGCCTTCCAGCTGCTGGGGCTCCCGGGTCACCCTGGCAGCCTCAGAACGAATCCTCTTCACTTAAGTGAAGCTAGGGGCTTCGGTTTCTGCCACCGAACAATGCCAGCTGAAGACGGATGAGCGAATGTGTCCGTGCAGGCCAAGGAAGACAGGGGAGGGACGGAGGCCGAGGCAGGGAAGCCTGCAGCCTGGTGAAGGGTGGGCGGGCGAGCGGGCGCCGTGGGCAGGGGGCACTGAGGAAGACAGCATGGAGCCGTGGGCCTGCCTCCGAGTTCACGCGCAGATGTCCACGGGCTGCTCCGGTTGCCCGGCTGCTGGGCCTCCGCCCTGTAACAGAGGCCCCGTGGCTCATTTTCAATCAGGGCCTGGCCCCGCACAGAGGCAGAGTTAATTAAACATAGCCTTCCCTTCAGCCAGGGTTTGAAAAGCAACCTCCTCATCGAACAATGAATATTTACAGCCCCGCCCCCTCTCTTCCTCCCTCCCTCCTCTTAATACCTCGCCTTCATCATCTCCTTCTCCGCTTGCTGCCCATAAATTAGTATTACAGTGGTCGGCAAACTCATTAGTCAACAGAGCCAAATACCAACAGTACAACGATTGAAATTTCTTTTGAGAGCCACATTCTTTAAACTTAAACTTCTAATGCCACTTCTTCAAAATAGACTCGCCCAGGCCATGGTATTTTGTGAAAGAGCCACACTCAAGGGGCCAAAGAGCCGCATGTGGCTCGCGAGCTGCGGTTTGCCGACCACTGGTATTAAGAAGCCAGGCAGCCAGGAGGAGGGAAAGGACAGATGGTCCATTCATTCCTCTCTGGGACAGGGAGACCGTCCCTGTCACAAAGGTTAGGGGTAGCTGTGCCACTGGGGCGCGAGTATGTTCTGGGGTGGACAGCCAGGCCACTGAGTTGCTTGGAGCAGGTGTCTTAACCTCTCTGTTTTCTCACCCAGATCACAGAAGTCATATGGGCTCCCTCATAAGCCTGTTGTCAGGTTGAAATGAGATCCGTGTAAAGGAAGTGCCAGGCACTCCCAAGGTAGGTGGGACTAGGGACCTCTAGTCTAAAGCCAGCAGGGCCATAGCCTTGCTGTGTGACGTCAGGCTGCTGACTTGGCTTCTCTGGGCCTCTGTGGAAAGGAAGGCTATGGAGAGCTGGAGGGCAGGCAGTATGGCACAGTTAAAGGCCGGTGCTCTTGCATCCCCTCCTCCCCGGCTCTACTGTTTCCTGGCTGTACCAACTCAAGCAAGTGGTTAACTGCCTGTGCCTCAGTTTCCTTGACTGTAAAATGGGCTGATACCTCCCCTCCTTGAGGGCTCGAAGGTGTTAGTATGTTTGAAGCATTCAAAACAGTGCTTAGCACATGATTGGCGCTTGGTAGGTGCCAGCTCTTTGTATTTTTATTTTTTATCTGGGTCAGCCCCTGCCCTCAGACAAGACTGAAGCCAAACAAACAGTGATGCTGTCCTTAGAGGATGAGTCTGGAGTTTCTATCAAGAGCGACTCCAGAGAGGAGGCCACCATCTTGGCCAGCTGTTCTCATGTCCAAGACGGTGAAGGGGTGGCTGAGGTTTTGGTGCCTCCATTTCATCTTTTTTAAATATATATATATATATATATATATATATATATATATATATATATATATATATATATATTATTGATTTTTTACAGAGAGGAAGGGAGAGGAAGAGAGAGTTAGAAACATCAATGAGAGAGAAACATCAATCAGCTGCCTCCTGCACACCCCCTACTAGGGATGTGCCCGCAACCAAGGTACATGACCTTGACCAGAATCAAACCTGGGACCCTTCCGTCCGCAGACCGAAGCTCTATCCACTGAGCCAAACCAGTTAGGGCCATTTCATCTTTCTTAAAACAGCTAGTTACACTTCACAGGCAGGGCTGGCAGGAGGAGGTCAGTGGGATTACACTGCAGAGTTCTCGGCGTGTGGCTCTCCCTCCACCCACTGAACCCTCTACTGATGGGCACTGTGGCCCTGGAGGTCTCCAGCCAGAAGCACTTATTGAGCACCTGCTGCATGCCGGCATCATGCCAGGTGCTGGGATGGAGACAGAAGACAGACCTGGAGCTGTCTGCTCTCTGAGCAGAGGTCCAAACCCGATATGCATCATCCTCAACAGTGGCTTCGGGCTCTAGGATATGATGGAGCCTTCCCATCCTGAGCAGAGTGGTTGGGAACAGACATGCGGGCCAGGGGGGTTGGAAAACAAGAGAGGAGCTTCTGAGAACTGGATGGCTCAAGGCTGGCCCTGCCCCAGCCGTTTAGACTGGAAAGTGCTCTCTGGGGTCTAACCCGAATCCTTCCATCATCCTAATAAGGGAGCTTGTGATCTCGAGGCCATCTGGGCAAATGTAAGGTCAGACTGGCAGCGAATGAGACGGATTTCCTTGTGGGACTCAGACATAGCTCGGGAGGCCATTCCCAAAGCTGATCCAGCCACATCTGGAGCCCTGCGGCCTGGAGCCTGGAGCCTGGAACCTTCCATGATGACGACTTGGCAGGGGATGGTGGTGGGTCAGCACCGCCTGGACTGGGCAGCTGGGCTGTGGGTGCTGAGATCAACCTGCTTTACACCTTGGAGATGGGCAATTTCGAGGTGTAAAATGGGTTCTTACTGTTATTATCGTCTTGATCTCTTTATGTGCTGGGCACTTAGTAGGTGCCAACAAAGCAATCAGTGTGTATTCTCTTGCCCTACTTGGCTGTCAAGGCTCTTACTTTGTTGTCGTTGCTGCTGTGAGCGTGAGCACAGTGAGGGTTTGAAGTCGCCTGTTCCTGCTGACCTGGCAAGTTTCCTCTCCGGGGTGTAGCGCTCCCTCTGGTGATGGTCAGAATTGCGCTTCTTGTCCGATAAATATTGACCAGAGGAAAATCCTATCAAACAGGTGCTCAGAGTCCTCCCACACTTCTTACCTCAGCGTGTCCTTCTCTATCTCCACCTGACAGGAGAGAACGTCAGGGCTCAGAGAGGTTTGGTGAGGTGTCTGGGATCACACAGCGTGCGGATCCAACCAACACTTCCAGCCTCTGGTTAAGTGCTCAGAGTGCCAGGCCACTGTCAATCACCAGCGCTACCATTACCTTCGCCATCTGTATGTTACGGTCTTCCAGTCATTGCTACAACCACCATCTCATGTGATCCTCTCCACAGCCCCGTGAGCTGGGCGGGACGGTATCTGTCAGACAGTATTGTCATTTTCCAAGGGGAACCTGAGGCTCAGAGGAGGCTTGCGCTGCCCAAGTCACACCGAGCAGGGCAGCCCTCCATGATGGCAGGGCCCGGCTTCTTTGTGCCAGCCCCTCTCCACCCCCCAGCTGCCCTCCACCCCCCAGCTGCCAGCTCAGACTCCTCAGCTGAGAGCACTTGAAGCAGTGGGCACCTCTTGCAGGACACCCCAGAAACTGTTGTATGGGCCTGAGACCCCGAATACACGGGGTGTTTCCTTTTCTTAAAGAACAGAGAGGTTCAGAAGTTCCGGCTATTCACTCTGCTCAGCCAAGTTGGACAAAAGCAGCAGGCGTCGCTTCCAGGGGCTCCGGCGGTGTCTCCGCCACAGGAGATGGAGCCCAGAACCTTGCAGCTTCCCGGGAAAGTTCCTTCCTGCTTGGGCATCACCGTGGGGGTCTTGAAAAATGGACCCACGGGAGAATGTGGCGAAGCTTGTCACCGGGAGTTTCCAGTGACTTAAAGGAGCTGGGATTTCCGGTCCTTCTGGCCCCACCATTTCTCCCCTGAGGAGGGCAATATGCAAGCTCACACTGCAAACCTGAGTGGAGCCCCACCTTGACTAATGGGAACCCCCAGCTCCGGGGCCTGGATCCTGCCCAACATTTATGAGGATGAAATGAGTTGCTGCAGGTGAAGCACTTGGAATGGTGCCAGCACCTAGCCGCCTCCAGGTAAATGCAACCCGTTAGGATTACTATTCATAGTGTCCGGGTAACCTCAGGCAGAGGGGTGGGTTCGGGGGGCGGGGGGCTGTAGGTTATACATCAGCATTTCCGATTGGTAGTGGGAATAAAAGGAGAGGAACACTATTTTGGCCTCCGCAGCTCAGTGTGCTGAAACGTGCATCTCATCGCATTTAGAAAGAAAAACAACAGTAACAACAAAACAAAGAACGAGCATCAGTCCAGGGAGGAAAGGCCCGGAGGTGCGGCCGGGGCGGCGGCAAACCAGCGGTTTCACTGGCCGCGAGATGTCCTGGGTCCCTGGGCACCGGCCCTGGAGCCACCGTGGGCTGCGGGGCTGGGAGCAGCACCGACCTGTGCTTGAGCATCATGGGATGCGACAGGCATGTGCACAGGGAGCTGAGGGTTTGGACGCGTTCAGGGGTGTCCTCTCTGAGCCTGGGGCCCTTGGTCTGGTGTCGAAAGAAGGCTGCGGGCTGAGCCTCTGGTTAGCACCATCAGCGGCTCCTCCTCTGACTTCCAGGGGAAATGGCTGCAGCCTCGGCAGGGACCAGAGCCACCTGCCTCTCGCCCCTGCGCCTGCCGTGGTCTGCTCTGGACTCACCCAGAGGTGGTCTAGGAGAGCCCCCGAGGGGGTGAGGGCTGCAGGTCCACTCCAGGATGTTGTACTCCACAGACCCCTTCCCACCATCCCAGCCAACACTGGTATCTGAAGATGCAGGGTGCACTTCGTTCTAGATCAGAGGGTCCTGGGCAGGAGGCTGGGCACAGCAGTGACAACGCTCATTCGCGCCACATTCATAAAGCACTTCATATGCGCCGGGCACCAAGATGCAGTATTTCTTTTCATTCACCCCGTCGGCCTATGAGGGAGGTGTGACAACCCCCATTGTACAGATGAGAAAGTCGAGGCTCAGAGAGAAAACACAGTTGGTCCCAAGTCGTACTTTGAGAGACGCAGAGTCAGGCTCTGAACCCAGCTGTGTGCTTCCATTCTTCATCCCGGCACTGCCACTTGCTCTACACAATGGAAATGTTTAGTTTCCGTTAATAAATCCGCACCATTCGTTATTTAAAAAAATGGATTTCATATCTTCTGTTTATTGGATGCTGAGAGAAGGGCTGGGAATGGCCTTCCCATTTCAGTGATGAGGAAGCTGAGGCCCAGAGCTGTGAAGTGACTGGCAGTGAGCGGCACCAGGAGCCCCGATCGCCCGCCTCCTCTCCCCAGAACCCTGGGTTAGAGGCGGCTGTGTGTCTGGGAGAAGCCTTCTGCCCACAGAAGGAATGATTAGCATACACTCATTTCCCAAAGCATCAGTCCCCTCTTTTCGGAGATTGGATTTCAGTCGGTAACAAGGGCCGTAGTCCCCAGCCTTCCATCCCGCCTGCAGTTTTTGAGCTCCCTCCCTTTGCTGTAATTTAACCAAGTTATTCATTAACTGCCGTGTGCCCAGAAGGTACTTCTATCAACTGTGCGTTGGGAAATTCAGCTGCATTTGAAGTGTGGTAACAAGCTGAGGGCCTGCTTGGGGGTCCGGTGGGATCCGGGAAACTTGCTCTGGCCGGCTTCACCTCTCCATGACCGTGACTGTGCAGAACGGCAACCGGCTGCCGTGAGGGAGGCCGGGCATTGACCGATGTGAGTAACGTCATTCCCTTGCTTAAACCCTTTCAGTATTCCCCACCATTCAGCCAGCTTTCTCATTTCTTCTATCCTTTCTTGCAAGCATCCATCTATCCATTGTCCGTCCATCCATCCATCCATCCATCCATCCACATTAATTTCTTCATTACTTTATGAATTCATTTAATGACATTGTACTTTATCCTATTCTGATTTTTCTGTTATCTAAGCATTTATAACCTTATAACACACTCAGTTATCTATCTATCTATCTATCTATCTATCTATCTATCTATCTATCTATGTATCTATGTATCTATCATCTATCACCATTATTGTTTATTGCCTTTCTCCACCACCATTTCTCCCTGCTCACTAGAATAAAAGATCCATAAGGGCAAGCATCTTGGTTATATTTACTGATATTCTAAAGGCTGTTCAGTAGGCACTTAATAAGCATTTGTTAAATAAGTGAATGAACATGGATATAATATTGAAGAAGATACTAATTTATGAGAATTAAGATAAAACTGGAGACTTTGAAGTACATAAATAAATGCCAGTGTCTAGACCCCTACAGGCAATATTTCCTTCCATCTGCCTACAATGCTTCTCATGAGGGCAAGTTTGAGATTACAGGCCAGTAGGAGGAATTCAAGCATCTCACCTGGCATTGGGCTCTCCAGCATCTGACCACTGCCCTCCTCTTCTATTACTATCTATCAGGCCATCCGGTGAGCTGGAATTGCTTGCACTTTCCAAACACAGTTTGAGCTACCTTTTCATACCCCAGGGCCTTTGCACACACTCTTTCTCCTGCAGGAATCTCTTTACCCACTTGGCCATCTGGAAAACCTCTTGCATACTATTTGGAGCTATATTCAGATTACACCTTCTTTGGGAAAACTTTGTAGGTTTATTTTTTCTCCCCATTTGGGGCAAAATTAGATTCACCCTCTCCCCCTTCTGACTCCTTCTACTGAAGAATGTTTCAGATGGTGAATTTGCTTAATTTAAAAGAAATATTTTTATTGATTTGAGAGAGGAAGGGAGAGGGGCGAGAGAGAGATAGATATCAATGATGAGAGAGAATCATGGATCAGCTGCTTCCTGCACACATCACACTGGGGTTGCCCACAACCTGAGCGTGTGTCCTGACTGGGAATCAAACCGTGACCTCCTGGTTCATGGCTCGATGCTCAACCACTGAGCTATACTGGCCAGGCAGAATTTGCTTATTTTTGTCTGTCTCCTTCATGACATGGGGACTCTTTGGGCCAGAAACTATTTTCTCAGTACCTAGGAGAGAGCGGTATTTGGGGAATTACTGTAATAATAACTATTTGTGGAATTATTATAATTATAGCAGCTACTGATTATTGGGGACTTGCCAGTTACGGTCTCAGCAACAATGTAAGGCAGGAGCTGCTATTTTCCCTGTTTATATTGAGGAAATAGATGCAGAGAGATTATGGTGATTTACCTGAGATTACACTTTATTAACAGGCGGAGCCAGAAGCAGAACCTGGGCCAGCTGACTCTGCACCCCAAGCTGCACGCCTCTGTGACCTTGGAGAAGACCTTTTGTACATCAGGGTCTCAGTGTTTCTCTCTGTACAATGAACTGTTAGGGTCAGAGACTCATATTTCAGGACTCTCTCTCATTGTCCTTGTTGTTGTAGAGCTAATGAAATCTCATTCCCTCTGTTCATCGAAATGCTGCCACGGGACATGCCTGGTCACAGCCTCCAGGAAGAGAGGGTCTGAGTGGGCCAGGCCTGTCCCCTCTGTCCCTCCTGGTATATTTAATCTGGAGCTGGGACCTCCGTCGTCGGAAACCAGGGCCTGGGGGAGTTTGGGGCAGACTTCCTGAGAGAGTAAGCAATGAGAGAAGATGTCTCGGGAGAAAGGTCGCTGTGTGCTCTCCTCCCAGCTCCCCGAATTCCTCCTGTGGGTGTAGGTGGCTCCCGCGGTGTGCTGAGAGGAAGAGGGAAATGGTGAGAAGGAATTTGGCAAATTGTGGTCATTTTGGAGCCTCCACGGTCTTTGTGGATGTCTTGATCCTGGCCAGGCTTGGCTTGGCTCCCCTGATGTGGCACCTGCCAATGACATCACCTAAGATCTGCCCGCCCGTGTTCCCAGTTCTCATGACCCAACCCTAGGACCCCAGGGCCCTGGCTTCAGTGGCGAGTGGGCTCTGGAGGTCACACACCCAGACACATTGTCCCGTTGGACCCGTATCAGTGTCCTAATGCTGCTGCGTGAACGTCCACAAACTTAGCGGCTGAAGATGGCCCACGAATTCCCCGACAGCTCAGGAGGTCAGAGGTCTGAAAGCAGTGTCCGGGCCACTGTCATGGTGTCCCCGGGGCTTGTCCTTCTGGAGGCTCAGAGGGAGAATGTGCTTCCTGTCTTTTTTTAGCTTCTGGAAGCCACCTACCTGCTTATCTGGTGACCCTTTCCTCTCGGCATGTCAGCCTCTTGGTTTTGTCATCGTCCGCTGCTAAGGACTGATCTTCTGTCTCCCTTGGCATGGCATTGGGCCACCTGGATAACCCAGGGTAATCTTCCCATCTCAAGACCTGCAAAGTCCCTTTTGCCATGTAAGGTGACATACTCACTGGTTCTAGGGAACAGAGTGGGGAACCTGTTTGCTGCCAAGGGCCATTTGGATATTTATAACATCATTTGCAGGCCATTCAAAATTATCAACTTAAACATTAGCCTGCTATATTTGGTCAAACATTTAATTAACTCACCCCTACAGCCTTGGCAGGGCCAGACCCAATGATGAGCTGGAACTCATGTGTTCTCACCGTCTTCAAGCTTCCGACCTGCAGAAGCAGCTGGCACGCTTCACCCTGGGGCTGCACAGCACGCAGCCTGGGATCTGGAGATGCTGGAGGAGATAGGGCAGAAGCTGGGGTTGCTGTGGTCCAGGTATTGCCCCACCCCAACAGGGTGAGCTGTGTGCAAGAGGTACCCCTGTCCTTGATCCTACACTGACCTTCTGAATGCAGACATGGCTGCTGCTTCACTTCACTTCCCCCCAAAATTACTGCCAACCAAACTCAGAACCAGCAAGGGGAAGGAATTCTGGGAAATGTAGTCCTAGCTTAGTTTACTCAGTACAAAACTACCATAGATTACTCATGTCAATGTGGCATATTTACATACTTCTTTTAACTTCCAAATTAAGATCATAGCACAGTCTTGCTTCTTCCTAACATAAGGCAGCTATGACAAATGAAAACACACAAACTTTCCTTCCAAAAGAGATACACGTCCCTTTATCCATCTTTGGGTGATGTCAAACCTTTTATAGCTGAGTCAAGCTCCTTCTTAGACATCCTATCACCTAAATGTGGATGATAAATTAGCGACTGGTCACAAATCTTATGTTAGATGGTAACAGGAGTGAGAGAGGGGAAAAGAATTGATTAACAGTTTCCCTTTGATATTCAGGATTAATCACTCTAGCGAGTATGGAGACCCATTTCTATGCCTATTGATTCATTGGCATGGGGAGCCCCAAGCAGTCCAGTCTCAACTCCAGTTTAACGGGACCATTGTTCTGTCTCCTGGTAGAAGCATTCCTCCTTTGGGAACTAAGACATCTAGCCCAACAGAACCTAAAGTCATGGGGGCACAAAGCAACATTTTTGCTAGTGAATTACATAGGTTAACAGCGAGAGAAGACACAAATGTTTTTATACAAAATCAAGAAGAAATACTCAAATCTATTATCCTCATTCCTCAACTGGTCATGCATGTGATTGTAGTTGGTATTTATACTTCCTTTTTTCTGTTACCCATGTTGTTTTCTATTTTCCCTTAGCAAGAACCTTGGCCTATCACAGTCCCTTGCCTGACTGGGTGGCTCAACCTTCATTCTTTAAGGGTCTGGGTCAATTAGTGTCTTACCTACAACAGGTCATTTTTTTTTTACTAGTAAATATATATTTTTATTGATTTCAGAGAGGAAGGGAGAGAGAGAGAGAGACAGAAACATCAATGATGAGAGAGAATCATTGATTGGCTGCCTCCTGCAGGCCCCACACTGGGCATCAAACCTGCAACCAGGGCATGTGCCCTGACCAGGAATCAAACCGTGACCTCCTGGTTCTTGGGTCTGGACTCAACCACTGAGCTATGCTGGCTGGGCATGGGTCATGTTTTTTTTTTTTTTTTATTGACTTTTATACCGGGACATGAGAATAAAAGGGGGTTTCTTGAATTCAGGACATCTTCCTGTTTTATCCCATTGTATATACTAGTAGCAGTAACCCAGTTTCCCTTTGATATTCAGGATTAATCACTCTAGCCAGTATGGAGACCCATTTCTATGCCTATTGATTCATTGGCATGGGGAGCCCCAAGCAGCCCAGTCTCAACTCCAGTTTAACGGGACCATTGTTCTGTCTCCTGGTAGAAGCATTCCTCCTTTGGGAACTAAGACGTCCAGCCCAACAGAACCTAAAGTCATGGGGGCACAAAGCAACATTTTTGCTAGTGAACTACATAGGTTAACAGCGAGAGAAGACACTCCCATTTCTACCCCTTGATTCCCAGACCTGGGAATCCGATCTACGGGGTGAAGAGCACCATCGAGCGGTTGCTGGTTTCAGAGCATGGCCTGCCTCCTGGAGGCTATCGCCCAGCCCTGCTAGGTGTTGTCACAAGGCCGGTGCCAAAACGGAGCCTTTGCAAGGCCATCCCACCATTTTGTCAGACCAGCTGCTCCCGGGTGATGGAGATCATGGTAATCCCAGGGAATTAACGGAACATGGACCCATTGCCACACTTTCCGTGCTGTGAACCATCAGAAGCAAAACTGTGTGGAATGCTGTGATAGCGAATCAGGCATCTGTAAGTCCACAGATGGCGGTTCTGGCAGAGGCACTGCGGGCAGGGAAGGCAAATCCATACCCAGAGTAAATAAAGGTCTGGCCGAGTGAATGAGAGCAAGTCCCGGTGCCATGTTGGGGGGCCCACTGTTGGACTCGGCAGTTGGTACTTGGGCACTTAGCCCTGAGTCTAGCCAGATCAGCCTTCATGAGCGAACGTCTAATTGGCTGAACCCAGGCATAACCTCCCTCCTTCCCACCATGGCCATTTTGTTCACGAGCCCACTGGGTGATGATAGATTCTTGCAAAGAGTTGACTGAAATCCACCGAACGGACCATCTTGCCCATCCACTTAGTAAGACCCTCCTCTCTCCCGAGGTCACTCTTTGATGACTGTTTATATGACCTGCCAATTCAGAAAGTTCCAGCCATATAGTTCTCCTCAAGCCCTCCTTTCACCAATTGTCCAATTATGTTCCTTTCGAGTGTCTGATTATTCAGCCAAACCATTAGCTACAGCCCATGAATCAATGTAGATGCATACCTCTGGCCATCGCCCCTTCCAGGTTAAGTAAACAATCACGCTCGCAGCTCAAACTACTGCCACTGGGAGGACCTTCCGTCATCACTGTCCCAAAGAGGGTGCTGTGGGGCTGTAGGGTAATGAGCCTCGGGTGCAGAGCCATCTATAAGCCCCAGTCAACTTGCCAGGGAATTCCACGTGAGGCCCTAGGTGTGGGCTGAGAGAGAGGGAGGGGTGCAGCATGAGTAGAGGACCAGCTTGAGCTGATGTTTTATGTGTCATTTCAATTTTATGAGAAAATTACTGTTGCGGATGTCCAATTGTACGGTTTGCTTGCTCAGACAACACAGTTCAGGACAGGCAGCTCAGAAGGCGTAGTGACTGCTGGCCTATGGTTGAGCTTCCGGTTCCTAAAAGGGGCAGTAGCGATGCAGAGCTCTTTCTCAGGAGGAGAATCATTGTCTTCGGAGGGTGGCAGCGCTTTCCTCCAAAATCTTAAGAGTCTGTGCTATGAGGCACCTACTGTATATGGTCTGCTTAAGCCTTCACACAGCATCTCTGTGTGTCTCAGACCCTCCAAGCATCATCGAATCGTTGGGATCACACACCCAACTGGCAGGGCGGCTTGCGTGGCAGCCTGCACCTGTTGGGGGAGGATGCGCATGATAAATCCACTTCGACATCCCAGTATTGCGAAGCATTTGGATACCTTCGTCGGCAGTCTACCAGGAAAGTGCTTGGCATTAGAACTTCATCTATTGTAAGCCGCCCTTGTATCCAGGTTTTAGTCAACCAACCAAGCCAACTGTTAGAGCTCGCCCCAGCTGCTTGAGCTAATGCATTGAATCGGAATCTCTGCTTAATGCACCCATGTCCCTGAATTGGGCCTGATCTGACACTATATTTTCTTCCACTCTGATCCAACACCCTTAGGGTTCATTGCCAGAACTACAGAGAGGGGAATGCTGGGAAATGTAGTCCTGGCTTAACTAAGTTGACAGTACAAAGCATTGCAGACACCATACCTTACTCTACCATATTGCCTCTCTTAGTTTCTAAACAAAATATCCCCTGAAGAGAAATTTGTGTCTTTTTAGAGCTACGGGGGGTAAATGTAATAAACATTCTCTCCCCGGGTTGAGACCCAAGATCACTCTCTCTTAAGCCTCCAGTTCACACTCATTCTCTATTGAGCCTGTCTGTCTCTTTGTAATCATCATAGCTACCCTCAGCACTTGGCACACATCATCCCACCTAATCCCGACAACCTCAGGATGAAGGGATTATTATCCCCATTTTACAGATGTGGAAACTGAAGCCAAGGTTGTGCAAATGGCAAGGGATGGAACTGGAATTCAGATGCAGTTCCCCACTTCTGCAGCCAGGCCTTCCTGCAGAGGTCCTCTCCCTCTGTCTTTTACCCACTGGAGTTAAAACCTGTACCAGGTTTTTGTGATGGATTAGGTATGGAATCTCAGAGCCACCGACTGACCTTGCTAGATGGGGTCCTGAAGAACACTTCAGAGTGGAGGAAATTGAAGCCCAAAAGAGTGAGGCAATTTGTCCAAGTCAACCCAGTGGGTCATTATCAGGGCTTAGGCCAGAAGGCAACAGCCGGAGGTATAACTAGGGGGATGAGGACTGGGAGGTTAAATGAGCTTGCCATTCCAAACAAGCCCGATGCTGGGTCCATGGCAGCCTGAGACCAACATGGTGCCTGCGTGGGGAGCCACATACCTCTCTTATCATGCCTCTAATCCCAGGAGCCGGGGGCAGCTGGCCAGCGTGGCTCGAACCAGCTTCATCAACTGCCCGCCTCCTTAACCCCACATCCTCAGAGAGAGTCCCTTTTTGCTGAGACTCAGCTGCCATCTGGATTTCTCTGGCCTCCTTTGGTGCAAAGGGAGTGGGGCTTTCTTCTCTGTTAGTTCCAGGAGCTGGACAAGGAGGGCCGTGACCTATTCCTTGAGGACTGGCCCGATCTGTGTGCTTGAATCAAAAGACACAAGCAATATGGTCTTACTCTGAGCTCATCCAGGCCCAGCGAGTGTGAAAATTCCTGTGCGGGTGCCGGCAGCTACATGTGAGTGGGGATGTTCTCTAGGGCTTCCAGAAAAAGTGTGATTTCCTTGACGCGTGGGCCCTTCAGCTCTCCATCTGCACCCAGAGCCCGAGGACAGAGCAGGCGCTGGACAAGGAAGGCTGGGGCTGGGCTCCTGCATCCATTCAACCAATATCCCCGAGCACCCACCTTGGGCTGGCGCTGCTGGAGGGGCTGGGGCGTTCCAGCGACAAACAAACAATAATAGCTTGCCTTGTAGTCTAGTGTGGAAAGGTGGGCAATTAAATAAAGATAATAAATAGCCGGATTATATTGTGTGGTAAAGGTAACAGGCGATAAGGGAAAAGGAAAAGGTAGAGCAGAGTAGGACGGAGCAGGAGCGAGGGGCAAGAAGGCAAGTTGCAGAAGTACAGGCGTGGTGAGGAAGGGCCTCAGAGGGAAGTTGAAATTTGAGCAAAGATTTGCAGGAGGTGAGGGAGTCAGCCTTGTGGATGTCTGGGGAGGAGCGTGCCAGGCAGAGGGAGCAGCCAGTGCAAAGGCCCTGGGGCAGGGGGCGCTGGTGTGTTCCAGGCACAGTGGCTGGCAAGATGGGAGGGGTGGAGGCAGACTCTGTTGGCATTTCAGCCGGTCGTAAGGACCTGCCTTTTATCCTCATTGCAAGCAGAGGAGCGGTAGCATAACTAAATTACATAGCGAGGCGGCTTGTTTGTGAGGGTGCCTCGGGCTGCTGCACAGAGAACAGATTGCAGGGGAGCCAGGGAGGGAGGGGGCTGCTGTAGGAACAGGTGAGAGATGATGGAGGCTCAGACCAGGATGGTTTCGGGATTGGGGGTGGGGGTGAGCAGCCATTAGATTTGTGAAGATATTTTAAAGAGTTAGGTGTGAGACATGAGAGGAAGAGAGGGTCCAAGGTGACCCGCAGCCCCTGGGCTACTGGGTGGGTGGATATACAGTAGAACTTCCTGCCTGGCACTGCCACGGGCTGGGCAAGTGAGTTACTTAACAGTCTCTGGGCCTCAGTTTCTTCAGTTGTAAATTGGAGAGGATAATATTCTCAACCTCCTAAAGTTATTGTGAGATCTGACCTGGTACACAGTAAGCACTCAGTAAACATTAGCAGTCATTCTTCTTCTTGTTATTATTGGTGCAAAACCTAGACAAAGTGTCAGCAGACCACAGCCTGGGGGCCCAGCTTGTGAAGAAAGAATGATGTGGGGGCGGGGGGGGGGGGGAGACACAGCCACACCCGTCCTTTGCATGCCATCTGCAGCGACTTTCCGGTTACCAGGGCAGAGCTGAACCATTGCAACAGACACTGTATGATTGCAAAGCCAAAAACAGTTACTGCCTGGCCCTTTACAGAAAGTTTGCTGAGCTCTGCTCTGGACCAAATTGGCCCTCTTCAGGGCGTGTTTCAGCAAAGATTCCTCGTGCTTTTCTGAGGTGGAGGTTGGCCTGATCCTGCACCAGGATGGTGTGTGTGTGTGTGTGTGTGTGTGTGTGTGTGTGTGTGTGTGTGTGCATTCTGACACCGCCTTCCCCGGGCCCGTGGCTCAGCCTGATGCCGGCTCTGGGAGAGCTGTCGGGGCTGCTGTTGTTTGTTGTAATCGCGTGCCCATCACAGCACTTGGGCGACACTATAGAATCACGACGCTATAGAATCACATGGCTGAGTGAAGGGATTAATAGCTGATGGAGTGCACGGCCCTGGATCTCCCAGCAGCTGAGGCGCCTACCCGCTCCCCGTCCCTGCCTCCTGTCACCAGCTCAGGCTCTCCGGGCAAAGCTGTCCATCAACAGTGGATTTGGAAACAAGAGGGACCAGCGTGGGAGGCATCCAGCCGGGTCTGATGCAGCTGTGCCCCTCCCTGGCTGTGCGACTCGGGGCCAGGCACCCAGCCTCTCAGGGCCTGGCTCCCCTCATGTGTAACAGACGTGTGGTTTGTGTGCTTGGCCCGGAGTGGAAACTCATTTTCTCAGGGACCTGGGCTGCCTTTGACCCAGCATCAGGCCCTGATCACAGCGCTTGGCACATGTTAGGTGCTCAGAAAACATTTGCCGAGCGAAGAAAGGAGTGGAGACTGGGCGCCCACCACCGTGGTTAAGGATGACAATAATTTTGCTACGAGATTTGCCAGTGTCTCTGCCTCCCTGTGACCAGCCGGCGGGGCCAGCGCCAGTTCCGGGACCCGGGCGGGGTTGTCCCGGCTGCGGGAGGAAGGAAAGGGCCCGCGAGGCTGCAGACACGTTTGGATTCTGCGGGAAGGCGGGCGAGGGAGGGAGGGCTGTGGGCAGCTCTGACACACAGAGAGACAGGTGATAGATGAAAAGACAGACGGAAAGATAGATTGGCAGATAAATAAATAGAAGACCCAAGAAAAGGCAGGCAGGCAGGCTGCCAGGCAGGCAGATAAATAGGTAAGTGACGGCTGGTGTACCGAGCGCCCAGGTGCCGCCCCCACCTCCCCGCCTCCCTCTGTGTCACACTCTCTTAGTGAGAAGGCCGAGCCTAGTATAGACTCGGTGCCTGGGGCAAAATTTTGGGGCCAGCAGGGCCACCTCGCCTGTGTCTGCCTTCATGGGCAGATGCTGCTCAAAGGGACCAGTGGGGACAAAGGAAGGCGGAGTGGCAGGGGTTTGGTGGGAGCGCCTGGACGGGATAGGAATCTTGGGCTAGACCTCTGCTCCCACTTGCTGACTGAGTGACCTTGAGCAAGCCCCTGAGTCTCAGGTCCTCCCCCGATCCCTGCCCTGAGAGCCGGAGGCGGCGTGCCGGGATGTCTCTGAGATGGAGAGGTGTCGGGAAGCTGTGAGGGGCGATGATGACTCATGGGCGCCCATCTGACACCCGGCTGGGGAGCTGAGTGACAGGCTGCACAGCTATGATGAAGTGAGGATGTGGGCATAGCTGGCCCGCCCGAAGGAGGGCCTGTCGGCTTGTGTGGGGCAGGAGCTTGACAAGGAAACCTGAACCTGGGATCGATGTCACAGCCATTGGCATGTCAGCCAGGCTGCCCGCCCCGAGGGGGTGGGGGTGGGGCTCAGCTCCCTGGCTTCAGAGCTACGGTGGGCTGATCACTGGGTGCAGGGCACACGTTGCTATCCACAAATCCCCCCGCAACGCTGTCTTGCTATCTGGAGGCAGAATTAGCTACATGATCGGCAGAACCCAGTGAAAATGAAAATGTAGGGCCCCTGGTTCAAAAATCATTGAAAATTTCAGGACGAGGACAACAGAGCAGTAAACCAAACCCCATGTGCCTGCGTAGGCTTTGTGCCCGCAAACCTGGCTATCTTGGGCACTCAGTCCCTGACTAGTGTGCGGGGAGGGGAGTTGGCTGGGGGCGGAGGGGGGGCGGAGTTGTCAAGGACAGGGGCTGTTGAGCTGTGCAGTCCTCAGTTTATACCTCAGTTCTACCACCCACTAGGTCTGTGACCTTGAACAGGTCACTTAATGGCTCGGTGCCTCAGTTTCCTCATCTGGAAAGTGGGAGTAATACTAACACCTATGTCTATGCTTGTGCCAAGGAGATGAATGCATCCACTTCAATCGCTGGGCTGGGCCTGGCACGAGTACTCAGTCAGTGTCAGCTCTTGTCATCATCCTGGTGACCACGTTCCGGAGCTAGTTGGTGACCGAGTCCCAAGTTGGGACCGGAGCTGTCTAATTCACAGCCTCTCCCTCACCCCCATCCAGCCCGGCCCAGGGTCAGATGGTGTAGTTGGCCTCCCCCAGGCCCTCAGGGTTTGCTTGTTTCCTAGAGGAGTTCATGACATGTGTCCTTGGTAGCAAACGTACCACCTGCTGACACTGGCTATGATGCCCCTCACTGGTGTCTTCCTCCTCTTCCTTCCCCGTGAAGTGCCCTTGACGTTCACTTTTACTGATCTCACCTGAGTCTGAAGGGCTGTAGGGGGGAGGCTCAGGGACATGTGAGGGCTAAAGACAGGTGTCCTCAGGGACAGAGGTGGTGAAGGAGGGACACTCAGGAAGGGGGCAGGGCAGGGGCTGAAGGGGGAGGTGGAGAGTACCCAGCACAGGGCAGAGGAGACAGGGAGAGGGGCAGAGCCATAGAAAAGTGGAGCTGGAGAGGGAGGTGAAGTTAGGAGGTTGAGACAGGAATGCGAAAGTGCTGGGCCAGGGATGGGGAGACAACTTTAGGAAAGGGCGGGCATTGGCTGGGTGGGTGATGCCCCTGGTTCACCGGCCTTGGCTTCCTTAGAGCCACAGGGCCTGGGCCCAGGAGACACGGTCTGGTCAGCAGGTCAGAGCCTTGGGCTGCTGCGGCCCTGAGCTCTCTCCGCAAATGCATTGGTTCCCTCGCTCAGGTTGGCAGGCGAGGGCAGTTCAGAGAAAGTGGTCGTCAATGTCACGGTCCTGGTTCTTGGTTTTGACCCAATGCATCGCATACAGGCTTCCCGCCTCATCTTGCCGTTCCTTCTGGATGTCGGGGTGCTCTGGGGATAAGGCACCCGTCTTCCTAGCGCTCAGTGCCAGCGGGTGGCCAGCCCTCCTGCTGCTCCGCCTAGACTGTATTAAAGCCAGGGGCTGGGGGGTTAGGTCTTCAAAGGCTGCTGGGGTCCGAGCAGAGGATGTCTCGGCTGATGGTGTGGTTTAGGAGGGTCCAGACCTTGAAACACCGCCCTCCCTCCCCCCCGCTGCTGTGACATGGTCGGGTGCCAAGCTTCTATATCCTGATGTGCTGGGAGAAACATTCCCCTGAGCTGTGGAGCGCTGAACTCTGACAAGGACCCAGGCAGGTCAGCCTCGGAGAGACCGGGGCAGCGGGAGGAGCCTCTGGGTGGCATTGCTTTGGCTCCACTGAAGCCCAGTCTGGAGGCAGCTTCCCAGAGCATCTCGGCTCCTTCTCTCTCCTGCAGCCGGGCTGGCCGCAGCCTCCCTCCTGGACAGCCCCGCCCCGGCGTCCGTGAGAGGAAGGGGGAGGGGAGGCAGTATTGGTCCAGCTCCCATAGAGCCTGGGCTGGGAACGCTCCCCGAAAAGGGGTGGGTACGAGCAGGATCTGCAGCCATATTGCTTGGGCTGGAACGCTGGCTCTGCTCTGAATAGCTGTGTCCCCTGGAGCCAGTACCTTAACCTCTCTGTGCCTGCTTCCAAGGGTTGTCATAGGGATTAAGGAAAGCATACTGTGCGTGCATGCAAGTATTCGCTGTATAGCGTTCTCTCTCTTTGGACTTACCCCAATCCCATAGGTGGGTCCTGTCAGGTCCCCCACGTTGTAGCTGAAGAAAGCAAGGCCCCACCAGAGGCATGGCTTGCCCAAAGCCATAGAGCTGAGAAGGGTCCGCGGGGGCATATACCCGGCCTGTCTCCTGCGTGCCCCGTGCCCTTTCTGCTGCCCACACCTGCAGTCGGGTGTCGCCTAAGGAGGCAGAGAGGAGGAGGAGGAAGTGAAAGATGTTCGGAGGCTCCCCAATCCGTCCCCTTGTCCCCAAAGCCTCTTTTCTGAGGCAGTCGAGTGGCACTTCCCAAACTCACGCTGACAGCCCTGTCTCTTGATCTCCTGCTGGGCCAGCTGGGCAGGGAGCAGCCCTCCTCCTCGCCTCCCAGACTGTCAGGTCCACTGCGGCTCAGACCGAGAAAGCAGCTGGCACGGGGCTGCCCCAACCACCGCTGAGGGGAGCCTCTGCTCTGCTTTAGACAGGCTGCCCCCCAACTGCCAGGCTCAGGGGCCGGGATGACGGTACCAGATTATGGATGATGGGACCTGAGGGCAGGGTGACGGCCGGCGAGTGGGCAGCCCGCGGACCCACAGACAAGCTTTCTGCCTTGAATCCGGATCAGCTCCGATGGCCCAGCCTGACGGACGTGGCTCTGGATCCATGGGAAAGTCTCTAGGAATGGGCCAGAAGAGAAGGGACCGGACTGTAAGAATGGAACTTACAGGTGCTGCCGTGTGAGGGTGAGAGGCTAAACAGACTTGTGGAGCTCAGTGCCCTTCACTGTACCAGGAATTTCAACCATGGACTCCCCAGAACTTAGAGCTGGGAGTGGAAGTTAGGGATTGCTTGGTACGCTTGCTTCGTTTTCCAGGTGGGGAAACGGAGGCTTGGAGATACACGAGTTACTTACCAAAGGCAACACAGCACGCCTTACATGACTGAGCTGGACCTAGAGCCTACATTTCTAGAGTCACTGACCAGTGTGCCTTCAGAGAACTTTCCAATCCCCGCCAGAGTCAGGTCTCTGCGCATCCAGCTCCCCTGCCCCCATCTCTACCCCGCCGTGCTGATCACAGTAGCTAACATTTATTGAGCAATTACTATATGCCAGGCACTCTTCCGAATGCTTTACAAGTATGAACTTATTTCATCTCACCTCTTAGGAAGCAGTCGATAGCCGTATCCTCGTTTCACACATGGGGAAATGGACTCACAGGATAATTTGCCCAAAGTCATCCTGCTGGGAAATAGCAGTGTCAGGGTTTGAACCCAGATCCTTGGGCTCCAGAGTCCAAAGTGTCTCAAAGCTTAGAAAAACACAGCATCCTGGGAGGTGGAGCCCACTGCCCGCAAGTAATCTTTCACTCACAGTCTAATGGCATTGGTGTGCCACTGAATTTCATGAAAATTTTCATAAAAATCTTTACCATGTCAGAAGTAGACTAGATTTGAAGTGGTCTCATGAAGTATGATACAGGGAAATGGTATGAGTCTGTGGGGAAATCCTACAGCTAAGGGGGAAAGATCAGAGCAAAGAGGCCTGGAGAGGACGGTTGTCTGGCGTCTGGCTTGGGACAGGAGGCAGGACAAGGAGTTCTAATACCCAGTTGGCCTCTCCATGTGTCACCTTGGTCTCTAGAGCCCTTCCCTGGGCCCCTGAGCCCCATCTGTAAAGGGGGGACTTGATTTAAGAAGTGTTCTCTCTAAAGACCCTTCCAGCTCTGACCTTTGAGGATTTGATGAGCAGCTCTTGGTAATTTCTCTATTTCCCGACAGATTAGCATGCAAATGCCCCCCCTAAGAATTGCCTGACGTTTCCACAGGTATCTGCTCTCAGGTGCATTTCTCCCACCCACCCTGGAGCTATTGGGAAGGTCTTCCTTAGGAATAATGAAGAGCCCTCACTCCCATCCTACCTCCCTTCTTCAAGAATCCTTGGTGTCTTTTTCTTAATGCCAGACTAACTCAGAACATGATCCCAGGCTCAGATTTGCCTTCATGCACTGGGCCGTGTCCAGGCCTGTCCATGATGCCCCTGGTGACTTCATTAGGCTGCTGCCGAGCAAATTGAACTGTGGAGGGGAGAGAATGTGCTACTTCCTCCACCCCAACCTGAGCCTGCAGGCGAGAAGGAGCCTCTCAAGTCGGGCAGAGCCTTCGTGGGGCAGGATGAGAGGAGTAACAAAAGCCACGTGCAACAGCGTGCACCCCTCAGCTCAACCCACCCCATGACCTGGCTGAGAGGGTCAGCCCCCTCAGGGGAGAGGGGAATCGGGGTCACCGACCTTCCTCTGTGGTCCAGCATCTGAGCACAGCTTGAGATGCATCTCCTCCCAGTCTGTTTGCACATTCACCCAATTCACTCACCATTCATTCATTCATTAATTCAATAATTTAACATTTACTGGGCCTCTGATGAGTGTCATACTCTAGGATGGTGGTTAGCCTCTCAGGATCTTAGGAACTGGTAAAAAAAAAAAGGGGGGTGCGGGGAGAAGGGCATAGACTCAAATGGATCTGGGTTCAAGTCCTGGCTCTTGCACTAATGTACTGCTTAGCCCTTCCGATCCTCTATGTCCTCAACAGGTAAAGTCATATCAGCCTTCTGGCTGTGAGGACCTCCTCTATCTGGTGCCTGGCATGGTGTTGAATAAAAGTTAATTCCCTTTTACCACCCTTTCCACCCTTGCCTTTACCCTCTCTCATCTGTCAGGACTTTTGCAAATATCTCCCAAGATTCTTCTCCTCTTCCATATGGTAGTGTAGTTGTTAGGAAGTGGTCACCAGCTGGACTACATTTCCCAGGTCCCTTTGCAACTTAGTAGGTCAGGTGACTGAGTTCTGCCCAGTGAATGATGGGTAAAGGTGATGTACACCATGTCCAGTCTTGGCGTACAAACACGTCCTGTGTGGTTCTCCGTTCTTTTGGATGTGTCTTTGGGAGCCCTACATTGAAGATGAGGTACTCCGCCCTCAGCCACTGGTTAATCTTTATGCAGGAGAGAAATAAACTTCTACTTTAAGCCACTGAGGTTTGAGGGGGCATGGTGGTTCCACTACCCATTACGGTAACATTATACTTGTGCATTGTGTGTCCCCACCACCTAGAGCATAGACACGAGGAGGGCAGAGACAACATCTGACTTGCTCGCCATTGTACCCCAGCCCTAACTGGACACCCGGCCTGGGGAACGTTCAATAAACCCCTGGTGAGTACATTAGTGTGTGGATATTTCTTTCTTTCTTTGCTGGGTTATCTGGATCATGCTTTATCCTCGGGCTAAACTTTGATGGCTCGGTTGTCATGCTCAGCAGCGTGGTTGTTATGGACAGTGTTTTATTCTCCCAAATTCACACATTGAAACCCTGCCTCACAATGTGACGGTACTAGGAGGTGTGGTTTTGGGGAGGCATTTAGGATTAGATGAGGTCACGAGGGTGAAGCCCCCATTCATGGGATTAGTGCCCCTGTAAGAACCATGGGACGGCTTGCTTCCCCTCTCGGCTCTCTCCCTGTGAGGGCAGAATGGGAAGTCGTCAGTCTGCAGCCCAGAAGAGGGTCCTCACCATGGAGGCCAACCATGCCGGCATCCTTGTCTCAGCCTCCCAGCCTCCAGAACTGCGGGGAATAGGTCTGTGCTGTTTATAAGGCCCCCAGTCTATGCCACTTCGTTGTAGCAGCCAGAAGAGAGTAGTACACAGTGAAGCTGAAATGCAAACACGCCTGCCTCCCTGGAGAGCGGGGAGCGGGAGAGTCCAGCTTCCACGTCCTTTCTTTCCGCTGGCCTGCTTTTAATGACTGATGTTTTTTAGGTCTTTTTTCCCCCCTTTTAGGTAGAGGCGGGTTAGGCGGGTGGCAGCCTCATTCCAGTCAGAAGCTAAAAGGCTCGTTGATTTTTTCTGATATCCTTTGAATGGGCCCCTTCTCCACAGACAGCTCCTCGCAGCTGTTAGGACTTCAAATTCCTCGCGCATTGAGGTGGGCAGAGAAAGGATATGAAAGGCTCTTTGGCGGACACAAAAGAGGGGGAAACGGGATAAAAAACGACAATGTAGTTAATACATAAAATGGTGAAATTTCTGGCTCTCTGTATCCTTAATCTGTCTAAAGTGGCTTTGATCTCTCCTGCTTTAATTAACTTGTAATTATAACATGATGATTTCTGCAGTGGGCAGGGCCTGGGAGCTGGGCCCTGCAGGCGCTCAGCCTCTGAGTGGCATCAGAAAGCAGGGTTTGCAGCATCTGCCCCTCAGAGATGTGCTTCCACGTCTGTGCTCCCGCGCGCGCGCGCGCACACACACACACACACACACACACACACACACCAGGCTTCCCCATCACAGGCTGTCATGGGCTGGTAGCTATGTCTGAGTTGCTGGTTATCTGGGAAGGTCTCCTCAGGGTAAACTTGGTAGGAAACAGACGGTGTCATTTAGGAACATGGTTGCATTCTCATGACCACCCTGGCAGGATGGGTATAATTAGTCCCATTTTCTGGATGAGGCCACTGAGGCTCGGAGAGTTTCATCCACTTGCCTAAGGCCCCGGAGTTAGAAGGCTGTTGTAATAGAGTGGCTTGTTGGTCTCAACTCTTCACCCTCGGCCCCCCTTGCCATGGCCTCATTGTGAGAGAGCGGACTTCACTCTTGACTCTCGATTTGGCCATGAAACTTGTTTTGGTCGATGGCATGTTGGTGAGAATGACAGGATAGGTTCAGTCTCACCTGTGGCTGGACTAGAGGAGGAGGACTAGAGGCGGGTGGAGCAGAGTCAGCCCTGTGGCGGTCAACCAAGATCAGCCGACACCCAGCAGACCTGTGAGTGCCTGAGGGGTAACAGATAATTTTGCTGTAAGTCCCTGAGTTTTGAGGCAGCAGCAGTTAACCAATATATTGGTGGGCCCAGAGGTCCCTTGTCTCTAAGGCCCATGTGCTTTGCTTTCCCCAGTGCCATGTGCTCCAGAACTGAGGGCCCTCCAGGCTGTCGGTCCAGCATTTCTCAGACTGGTGAGGGAAGGGGAGGGAAGGGTAAGCTTCAGAGCTCTGCCCCTGCCACCCCTGCCTCAGCCAGAGCTGCCTCGCTCCCATCTGTCTTATAGCGGCCTGATCTGTAATATTGCATCGAAAGAATGTGTTCTGCTGCTTAAACGATATTTGAAAACCAGGTATCTACTCCAATCTCCTCATTTTAAAAGTGAGGAAACAGAGGCTCCAGGAGGGTCGGTGGCTTAGCCAAGACCACAGCTGGTTAGGGGCAGAGCCAAGATTATAGCCCAAGCTCTCCAGGCCCCTTAGTGAGAGAATTACAGCAAATGGCAGTTGTGCCAATGGTTTCTGTGCATCTCTTTTGCCCGAGTGTGCCCTTTACTTCAAGTTTCCCGGTTTCTCTTCCTTCACCAGGCCTCCGTCTCTCACCCACTCACTCACTCCATCTCTGTCTTATCATTCTGTCAATCATGCATGTACCCACTCATCCAGGCTCTTCCTGGCACACCAACACCCCATGTTGGGCAGTGGGCACAATATCAAGCCTAGAAGCCAAGCTAGGATTTCCAGAGGCAGGATCCCAGTTGCATTGTGGGAGGAAGAGAGGAAAAGGGCCCATCCCACCAAGCCTGGACCAGACAGGTGTTTCTTCCTCAGGTGTGGTCAGCCCAAGCACAGGTGGGCAGAAGGTGAGAGGACAGGGGCACAGAGAGCAATTTTGGGGGCAGGAAATGAGCACTATGCAAATGAGATGCAAATATATGCAAACCACAGACCTTCAGTTTCTATCCTAAGCTATACCAATATTGCATGTCCCCCAACTCTCAGGCCCACCTTGGAGGGGAAGGTAACATTGTGTTGGAGCAGTTGTACTCAGTACAGATAAAATTAGGGGTGCGTCATGAGCTGGGCAGAGTGGGGTGCAAGAGGAAGCAACAGCATTACTGACCAGTGTGAGGTGGGGAGGTTTCTGGGTGGAGATAAGGTTTGAGAGGAAAATGTGAGTCTGAATATCAGCCACTGAGTAGGGAGGGGTACACTCATCGGTTTGCACGCTGTGTGGGCAAACGTGAGGGCAGGAGCAGAGCGAGTGATCAAGGGGCTCTGGGATTTAGGCTGCACAGGTGAAGGGGCCGGAAAGAGAAGTCTGGGAAGGTAAGTAGGACCGGACTGAAGGCGTTTGGTCTAGAGCTGGAGTGGGAAACCCAAATGCCTCCGGGGGCTGGTATTAATGAGAGAAACTGGCTATTGTTTGCATTTAAATACATGGAAATATGCATCACTTCACAAAGAAACACATTCTCCTTGTTTCCCTTGAATCCTGGGGTCCTCAAGGTCTATCTTTTGTTTTGCCAACTTTGACAGAGACCTGTACAGAGAAATGTCTCTAAAATAAGAAAACCGAGAGCCTCAGGTAGATGGTGGCTGGTGTCAGGCTCAGCGTTGGGGACACAGGGGAGGACTGTGGTCAAGGCATGGGACTGCACATGCCCCGTGGAATGGGGCAGCCGCTTCTCAGGCTCCCATGGTCGGTATCACATGGGAAGGCAGGGCCCAGGATCTTCTGATTTTTCAAAAGGAGGATTTCTAAGCGAAGGCTTCTGATATTTAAATGTTGGTTCAAACTCTTTTTTGTTTTTCCTTTTAAACACACTGTGTGAGCAAAAAGAAAAAGGAAAAAAAGAACAATGACAAAGAAAAGTCTGGGGGCCATGAAGCGCCAGTTGGGGCCTCTGTGGCGGAGGAGGGATGAAGAAAGGAGAGAAGACTGGAAAAGGGGATGTCTGTTTCATGGTGGCTGCAATTGTCCCAAGGAGAGAGCCGTGGCATGGCTGTGAGAATAACAAGGAGGAAATGAGTGGAAGATGAACGTATGAGTTATCGACTGCTAGAGTATAACAACCACAAAACCTCAGTGGCATACTGTTGTGAACATGGATGTTTGCTCCAGGTCAGCTGTGTGCTTCTGCTGAAACAGTGGGCCTGGTCAGGGCACACTCTGGGGTTTGGTCAGCTGCAGGTCAGCTAGGTGGCTTTGTTGATCTTGGCTGGGCTCTCTCACATGTCTGGAGCCTGGCTGAGACAACTGAGTTGGTTGGGCTCCGTTCATCCCTCCAGCAACTAGATCAGGAATGTTGTTAGCAAAGGTAGAAAAGCAAGGGGGAGACCCAAAATGCATAAGACTCTGAGACGGAGGCTTCAAACTGTTGTATCAGCATTTCCACTACAGTTGGTCAAGCAAGTCATGGGCCACGTCCAGATTTAAGGAAGAGGAAATAGGTTCCATTTTGTGGTGGATAGAGCTATAGTCATCTTGCAAAGGGCATGGATACAAGGATGGGTGGAGAAGTAGGGCTATTTTTGCAATTAATGTACAGCTTTGGGTAAGCCACCTGCTCTGTCTGGACCTGCTTTGTCATCTCTAAAAGGAGGAGGTTGCATGAGATGATTCTTCCAGTTCAGCCATCGTGAGGGTCCACCTCATCTCAGGCCTCCAGGGCCCAGCTGGATTCTAGCTGATAATAGTGAGAAGGGTTTTATTCCTGTCCCTCCTCTGCTGGACCCAGGAAGTGCCTGCCCTGGGATCCCAGGCATCAGTCATCAGGGATCGAAAGCTCTTCACCTTCCTTCCCTAATGGGCTCCCTGATGGTCTGCGGCTGCACCAGAGCCATGGGGGGAGATGCATTAGCCCCTCTGTATCCCCAAGGGGTGTTCATCCTTAAAGGATGAAGGACCATGTTGATCCAGTCTCATTATTTGATATATTAATGAAGCTTTTATGGCTGGCACCTTGCTGGGGAGGGTGACACAAAAGTTAGGACCATCTCACAGGTCTAGTTTCCATGAGTTGAAACCTGCAGAAACCTGCTTACAAGGAATTTATCCCATCCATCCATCCATCCATCCATCCATCCATCCATCCATCCATCAGTCTTCTTAAGACCTCCTATGTGCCAGGACAGACAGACGATACAGTGATGATTAAAACTCGGCTGCAGCCCTCAAGGGCGAAGCAGACAAGTAAGCAGGCTGTAGACATTCTGAGTGTTGGATGCAGGTGAGCCTGGAGGAAGGACCCAAGAGGGAACCGTATTCAGGCTGAGCATTGAGGGAAAAGATGTCGCTGCCTCTTTAAGGGTTGAAGGCCCAAACCACTGTCCTGATGGGGGATGCAAAACTGCCTTCCATCCTTTAAAGGATGAAGGGTAACCCCCAGCCAGAGTGAGAATCAGAGCCTGGCTCTGTGTGCACCTGCCTTTAAGAAGCTGACCCTCGAGAGTCTGTGTGAGAGAGCACCATGGTGATGAGAGGGGTGTGTACACGCGAGACCCCCTGCACTGACCCCCAGGCCTGCTGTCTAAAGCACCTGATCAGATGCAAACAAGCACCCTGAACTCTCTTGCTTTGTGCGTATCCCTGAGAAAGGTGCTGGCAGATAGCGGGGTGAGTCACCCACATCAGCATTCCAGAGGGCTTTTCCCTGAGAGTCACTGGTCCAACGGAGAGATCCAGTTAAGGGGCTGTGTGGACAAATCTCTGGCTCTGGGCTCCATCCACCACCCAACTTCCTGCCAGGGTAAGGGGAGGCAGGGCCAGGAAGGACCATATAAAGGAAAGACCCTCTTCCTCAGCAGGACAGGGCCCACCCATATTCCCACATAGATGCTTAACCACCTTTTGCAGCTATAGAGGGATATATAAGTACTCACAATTAAGCATGTAATATTAGGGAGACCCCTAAAGTCTCAGGACAAGAACCCCAACTTTAGGACATAGGTTACTTTTCTGTAATTAGTCTTCCAGCTCAAACCAAAAAAACTTCCTAGTATCATTAGAGAGAGCTGGTACCCAACCCCGGTCATGATGGGAGGGGGTTTTGAGACATTGCCTCAAAGTTACAACTGCGATTCTCTGCTTTGAGGGGTGTAACCGCCCAGGAGACGAAGGGGAGCGGCCTCTCCTATCGTCAGATCCAGGAGATGCCAGGCAAGAGGCAGATTTCACACCCAACGTGTGTCTCTTACCGTGGAAAACCTCGGTATCGATTCATCACTTATTGTTTCTCCAGTTCCAAAGATGGATTGTGCAGATATGTAAAATAAGTGTAACAAATAAAGGAAATACATTTAAAATGTACAAGAATTGGCCCATTTTGCCATATTTCACCTCAATTTTATATGCTGTCAAATATACTTGAAATACATGTGCGCTAAGCATGACAAATATATAGAAACTAAAGCTCTATTATTTTGCTGTAATGGACCAGGGGAATAGCGCTGGAATAATATTCTTCTGTCTGCAATAAAGGCTTTTCTCTGAAGCTGTCTTAATGCTGTGAACAACACCCAGCGCTCTCTCAAGGGCTTCCTCCTTTGAATTACTTCCCCACTTCCAGGCCTTCCGCCGTGATGAGTTTGGCAACCACCTGGTGGGTGGTGGGACCCAGCCTGCGCTGCAGCAGGGTGAGGGGAGTGTGAGCCCCAGCCCACGCTGATGAGTGTGGAGAGGATGAGTGGGCGTGAGGTGCGCACCGGGCAGCACAGTGTCTGTGTGGCAGGCACGCCCTGCCCCATGCCCGCCCCCCGGAGACACACCTCACCTATCAGCATCTCCACGCAGCAGCAGGCCTCGGGAAAAGCGGAGGCACTCTCAGCTTGAGAGGTTGGCCTCGAGTCACTGGAGGATGGCAGCTACAGGCTGGGAAGGGGTCGGAGGCCTCAGGGGATTGGCGTCTGCATCAGACAGGTCAGAGCTGTGCTCTGCCATCCCTTGGCTGTGTGCTTCCGGAAGGTCACACGACCTCTCTGAGACTCACTTTCCTTGGCTATCGAAGAAGTCACAATTCCAGCCTTCTAGGATTGTGGCCTCTCCATTGTTCCGGGGGAGCCGCTCACATTGTGCTCTAGGTAGATGGTGCTCCCTGAAGTGGCAGAGCAGAATCTAAGCCTGGTTCCAATGTCCTCTCTTTAAAGCAGCCCTCTGTGGGCCCCTTCCAAATTCAACATTCTAGAACGAGTTGTGCCAGGCTCCGTGATCTTGGGAAAGTTGCTTAATGTCTGCCTCACTTCCTAGTCCATGGAAGAGGGATGATAACAGAGCAGACTGCAGAGGGTGCTGTGAGGATTACGTCTGATCATTTAAGTCTGAGCCTTTATTGGCCAGTGTCTGGTGAATGACAGGTGTTCAGAGTGTTAGTTTCCACGGGGCAATGGATAGACAGAGCGAGCGTATGGCCATCACGAGGCTGGGAGCAGCAGTCAGAAGCAGTGCACCAGCTGCACCCACAGCAATGCGGGTTGATTGCAAAACTGCTGGGATGGAAGTTCCTTTAAGTGCATTAAAAATGCACACGTGCAAACCAGCGATAGGCATTTCACAAAGCAACATACAACTGGAAGGACGCACATCAAGCAAACCAGAATTGCTGCCTACGGGAGGGAAGAGATGGAGTGGGAACTGAGGATAAAAGGGGATGCGTAGGTAAATAAGAATGGGATGCAACAAAACCTCGCGTTGTTACAAGTCTCTGGACAGCGCTCTTTACCGGAGCCAACAAGTTAGGGCTCTCCCCTGGGACTGAGTGCCATGGAGTTTCAGAGCTGGGGGTACCTCAGAAACCATCCAGCGCACCCACCTCCCAGACAATGGGAGGAGAGTGGATGACATGGCCTGTGAGCACATCCTATATAATAAAGATGTAATATGCAAATGGTTGTTACGCCGTGAAGCATAACAACCGACCGTGTAATGACTGGATCACGGATCAGCAGGAGGGTGGGGCAGCAAGCTATAAGCAGGCAGCGGCGGAGAGCTGCAGGAGGGGGCAGGGCAACAAGCTATGAAGGGGTGTGGGGGTGGAGGGAGCTACAGGAGGGCAAGGAAGCGGGCAGAGAGCTACAGGAAGGCAGCAATGAGCTACTGGTGAGCTACTGGTGCACGGATTCGTGTGCAGGGCTACTAGTCTTTAATAAGAAGGGTTTGGAAGGCATCAGGGAAACGGGGCGGGGTCCTGCAGCAGGGCCAGTGCAGCTGTGAGAGAGGAGGTGTGAGGGATGGAGAGTTCCACCAGAGAGACCCTGCTCCCCTAGGACTCGTCTTTCTTGTCCACTACCTGTCTCCCCACTAAGACGTAAGCTCCGTGAAAGCAGGGCCTTGAGCTGTCCTGCTAACGCCTAGGACGGTGCTCTGTATGTAGTGGGTGCTCCAGGCACCTTTGTTGAACATATGAACAGACTTGTGAGGCAGGCATTTTCACCCCCATTTTAGAGGTGAGAAAACTGGAGAGACTAAAGCTGTAGTTATGTGTCAAGCTCACAAGGATAAACCTTCCCACCATGTTCCAGAAATCATGACTTTTCACAATTTACCTGTCTAGGCAATGGTGGTGGCAGCCCAATTTTCAGGACCTGGCTGTATGGGACCGGGGCAAAGGGAAAACAACCTTTACTGAACTCCTATCACATTTGAGCACCGTTTTAGGGACATGACCTGCGTCGGGGAGGCAGACCACTGTTGTAGCTATGTGCGTGGGCTCTGGGCTCAGACCGCCAGGTTTGAGGTTCGGTTCTATCACTTTTGCCAGCTGTTCAACCTTGTGCCACTTGTTTAGCTTCTCTGAGTTTCCATTCCCCTATCTGTGGAAGGTTGGCTTTGTTGCAGATGATTGTCTCTAATATTTATTCTGCCCTCCCTCCCTCCCTCCCTCCCTCCCTCCCTCCCTCCCTCCCTCCCTCCCTCCCTCCCTCCTTCCCTCCTTTCTCTCTCTTCTTTTGTAATAGAATTGGTGAGTTTTAGCTGGGCACATGGTCACCGGGGAAAGACTACATTTCCCATACTCCTGTGCTGCTAGGTGTGCCCATGTGATTATATTCCGACCAATAAGATTTAAGAGGAGGTTATGGCAACAACTTCCAGGTCATACCCTTGAAAGAATAGGGAATATCCTTTACTTGCCTGCCCCACCCTGCCTGCCTGCTGGTGAGAAGGCTGGAGCAGGAGATGGAGACCACATGTGCCATAACCTTGAAGGAGGCTCTGACCCTGACATTGGGAAGCTGCCTTAGGAGCCCTGGATCCACTGTTATCCGAGAGAGAAATTCCATCGTGTTTAAAGCTTTTGTTCTTTTGGCCTTTGCTACGGCAGCTGAGTCTGTATCTTAACTAAAACCAGTTTTGGCACCAGAGTGGGGCACTGTTATAAATCCAGTTAAAAAAGAAAAGAAATGATGTTGTGAAAATGGTGCATAAAAGTGAGGGATCACGAACCCAGCTGGTGACACCTGTCACAGCCGCTGCCCTCTTCCCTCTCCCATGCACTCTGACTCCTCCCGGGGGGAGAGGGGGCGGAGAATGTTCTGGCAGGACCAAGGGGAACTAGGACCCGGGCTTGAGCACCGCATGGCCTGCGTGTGAATCCCGATCATGCCACGTATGTCTGTGTGACCTTAGGCGGGTCGCTTCCCTCTGTGGGCCAGTCTCTTCAGCTGGAATAGCAATGCCTCCCTCAAGGTCTAGATGACAAAAGGACACAAAATGCTTACAACGGTGCCTGGCACAGAGTAAGTGCTAAATCAATGTCAGTTACTGTGTTAAGGTGATTCATGCGAACTGCTGATGTCTTCGTGGCTTTGTGCACAATGATTTCTTCCTGACTCCTTCCACAGGCTGCTGTCACCTGGGCAGCCCTTCTCCAGCTGCGTTGTCCAAGTTCTTGAGAAAGGGAAGAAGGAGACGGAGGATGTTTTGAAGGACCAGACCTGGAAGTAACGGACACCACCTCTGCCCAGTCCTATTGGCCCGAAGTCATCAATGGCACAACCACACTGCAGGGCGGGGTGCTGGGCAGTGTCACTCACCATGGGCCGGCAGAGGGAACGGAGCCTTGGCCACATCTGGGCTATAATCCTGGTTCGGTCCCCTGTATATTGTGTGATTCTTTACCTGTTTCTCCATCTCTCTGAGGCTTGGTTTCCTCATTATAAGGAGCTAGTGACACCTGTTTTATTATGATGACGTTCATATAGGCAAAGGGAAGTTCGAGGTGCCTGGTGCATGGAGGACGTTTGGAAAATATCATTTTCCTTCCTTTCTTTGTTCGCCAGGCTTCCTCTTCCCCCCATCTCCACCTTCCCTCCCTTCCCACCCCTCTGTCCTCCTCTCTCCTTCCTTCCCCTGCCATGAGCAGGGGACAGCTGGTGGTGCCCTGTCCACCATCACTGAACTTGCCCATTTTTAACCAGAGGGACCCGATTGCCAAGGAAAATCCTGAGAGGGAAGATGGTGGCATGGAGTGGGTGGCTGGAGCCACGCCCCCCGGCCCCCAATGTAAATCTCAGAGAAAACCATTAGCGGGCCCTGAAGCTCAGAGACAAATTGCCAGGCAGGGGGATCAATGTTATTTTTTCCACAAGTTGAATTCATAACGGTTTATGGCAAAATCGATGCAAATCTTCATGAATAAAGTGATGGCAGATGCACGTTAGAGAGTAAAAAGGGGTGAGGGGCCGGAGAAGCCTCAGCCGGTCAGCAATGAGGGTGGGGTCCCAGGAGGGAGGCCCACCCCAGCAGCCCGGGGATTTGGTCCTCCCTGCAGTACAACAAGGCCCTTCCCAGACGGGCCACAGCCTCTCTGGACACCCCGGAGGGGCAGGGTCTGAGGATGGGGGAGAGGTTCAGAAGAGATGACATGGCCTTGCGGGCTTACTTTGAGCTTCATGCTTTATGTCCTTAGTGGATCCTCGATAGCACTCTCAGAGGCCAATGCCGTCATAACCCCCAGTTCACAGCTCAGGAAACTGGGGCTCAGAGAGGTGAAGCCACTTGCCTGACATCACAGGATTAATGACTAGCAATGTCTGAATTCAAGCCCAGGGCCGCCCTGTTGCAGAGGCCCAGAGTGACTTTAAAATAAGCATGGCCTCTCTGTCCTGTGCTTTCCCACCCCTGGACCTTCCCACATGCGGTGCCCTCTGGCTGGAGTGCCCGGCGCCTCTGTCCTGCAGCCCTCACCACCCGGCTGTAGTTGCTGCGGAAGCTGCCAGCATCCATGAGGTCTCCTGCGGGCTTCGTCATGCCCTCCTGGTGGGATTTTGTGTAAGTGTCTAGTGTGGACCCTGTGATACTGTCTAGGGAGTATTTGTCCTCCTGGCTCCTTACCTATGCTGGGAGCTACTCAGGCCTGGACCGTACACTACCTGACTCTCTCTCTTTCAATCCACACACCTGAATACCAGCACTGACATTCATCCTTCCGTCCTTACATTCATCCAATCACCCATTCAACCATCCACTTATCCATCTAGCCTGCATCCATGCATCCATGCATGCATGCATCCATCCATATGTCCTTCCTTCTTTCCTTCTTCCTTCCCTCCCTTCTTTCCTTCCTTCCTTCCTTCCTTCCTTCCTTCCTTCCTTCCTTCCTTCCTTCCTTCCTTCTTTCTTTCCTTCCTTTCTTCCTTCCATTTCTAGGTAGTTCCCAGGACTTGAAAATTATCAGAATTTACTCTGACACATGCTACAACATGGATGAACCTTGAAGATATTAAGCTAAGTGAAACAAGCCACCACAAAAGGAAAAACACTATCTAGTCACACTCATGTGAGGCTCTTAGAGCAGTCAAATTCATAGACACAGAAAGGAGAATCCTGGTTGCCAGGGGCTGGGTCGGGGGGAATGAGGAGTCACTGTTTAATGGAGATGGAGTTTCATTTCTGTAAGATGAAAAAGTTCTGGAGATGGGTAATGGTGATAGTTGCACAACAATGTGAATGTACCTAATGCCACTGAACTGTACAGTTAAAATGGTAAATGGTATGTTGTGTATATTTTACCCCAATTAAAAACAAATGAATTAATTTTGAACATTATCTGATTTCCCAAGGAGGCTGCTGTATCCCTTGTACAGAATACCATCCCGTCCCCGCCTGTTCCAATCCGAACTATTGGTCAAGCTCCACCTACGTCCCGCCTCCCCAGCACACTGCAGTCTCTCCAGCTCTCCTGTCTCCAACCTCCCCAATGCTCAGGGTTTCAGATATCACAATAACCAGATTTATAACGACAGCTAACGCACGGCGAGGCGTTCTCTCTCTGGGACCTCTTCTGCATGCACTGTGTGGATCGTGGCATGCCCGCGCTGCGAGCTGTGTACTATCGCTGGCCCCATTCTAAAGAGGAGAACACTGAGGCCCAGGAAGTTACGGAACTTGCCCAAGCTTCCCCAGTTAGTGTGCCCCAAAGGCAGGACTAGACTCAGCACTGACATGAGGACTTGTCCTTAAAGTTACTCCATGCTGTTCCCCAAAGCCACACTCGCTTATATACCCCCAGGAACCAAGCTTACGTAAGTCTTATCTCACCAAGACCTGGTGAGCTCCCTAAAGCGGGGGGCCGGGCGTTTATACTCATTATAACTCTTGATCCAGCTAGGACACAAAGGAGGGGCTCTGTACCTCAGGGGCGGGGCTTGAGCTTGAGTGGCGGCGGGGGAGGGGGGACAATGCTTGGGGGCAAAATTGATGGGGGTTTCAAAAATCTTAGTAATCAAGGCAAATCACATTTCAATGCAGTATTTTAAAGTATCAAATTTAAGGGGAAACATCCATGATGAACAAAATATCAAAAATTTAAATAAAAACAAGATCTGCTCTTTCAGGATCTTGCCTCATTTGTCTCCCCTAATCTAGTCCTGTGGGGCCGTTGTTGAGACGGGCTTGTGCTCCGGCATATTTCTGGGGATCGCTGACACCATTCCCCTCTGCGCCCACTCATTGGGCGGGGACCGCGTGCTGGGGCCAGCACTGCACCGACCCCGAAGTCAGTCTCTGCTTGGCAGCCTGTTCCCAGGCCTCCGTAGCTGCGTGGCCTTGGGCAAGTTGCTTAATCTCTCTGTACTTCAATTTCCTTCCCTGTAAAGGGTACATCTCATAATAAAAACTCTGTAGTGCAGCCTTGAGGATTAAACGAGATAAAGCGTGGAGGGAGCTTAGCACAGCTCCAGATCCTTGGCTCTGGTTGAAATGGTTCATTCAGGAAAACAGAGTTACATGTGAATTTATGTTGGCAGGCGTCACAAAGCCATCAGCGTTCGCTTTTCCTTTTCTTGTTTCCCCATTGACATTTCTTGACCACACCTGACACGGGGGAATTGGCAGCAGCAGAGGGAAGACAGTGGGGAATGGGAGAGGGGCTGGCGGGAGGGGGCGGCAAAGCGGTTCTCAGCTTCTCAGAATAAGGCAGCTGACAGCTTCCTGCTTCCGTTTTCCTCTCTCTAGGTCTGGCCTATAGGCATTCCGATTCTCCAGATGTGTGCTCTATATAGCCATTCACACATCTGGAGGACACAGTGCTGGGGGAATGAGCTGTTTTATCCCTGTCTACTGCGAGCAGTGCTCAGAGCACCAGATGTCCAGTGGCCAGTGGCCGTCACATCTGGAAGGCAGGCTGAACCTTTTCAGCCAGATGTGTCAAGCATTGTGGTGATTTGGGGATGCTCCAGGCCCCTGGTCATGGGGAGCAGTGGATGAATGGCCAATCTGATCCCCTTTGCCTCTCCAGAACAAGAGTAGCTGTTGACTCTTATCTCCTTCGAACAGAGACATTGAATGAGATTCTCTGCTCAGCACTGGCCATGGGTCCCAGCCTCCTGAGCTAAGGGCTCTGGGCTGGAGTTTTCTGTCCACGAAGCCACTGCAGGGTGTCTCCCTGAGCAGTCAAGGAAACAGGACTCGGGCCTATGGAGGCAGAAGGAAAGGGACTGACATCACTGGATTGTCCCCAGGTTGGTTAGAGAGGCACTGGCCATCTCATTTATGTGCCAATCCTTAAAAGAATCCTTGGAGGAGGAGGAGTGGCCATGACATTCCTCATAGACAGCTGGGGAAACTGAGGCAGTGGGGAGGGGAAGGGATTATGTTGAACCACCCGGTCACATTGGGTAATGCCAGGCTATGCAGCATGGCTTGTTGAGAGTAGCCAGGCTAGCAGTCTGCCCTTCCAAGACCTCGACTTGCCTCTCTGCTCCTGGATCAAAGGACGTGGGGAGGAGTGGGGGAAATGTCTACCACCATCAATGGTGGTCTTGATCAATCTCCATGCCTCCACCTGACACAGCACACCGCCCCCCCGCCCCAACCAACTAGCTCACTCAAAGGGCAGTTGGGAAGTTGGATGACAGGTATAAAGGTAAAGGTAAAGAGAGCTAGCACTTTCCGAGCCCCTACTGTGCGCCAGGCCCTGAGGTCCCAGGGACTGGAAACAGTGCAGAGCGGTGATGTGGCTGGCCAAGGGTCCCCCGGCACATGATCGGCAGTGTGAGGACAGAGTGCCAGGGCTGCCCAGCAGCAAACCCTGCTGTTACACCCAGGCCCCCCAGACTTCAAGTGCCCCTCGGTTCAAGGGCCACCTGCTGCTGGAGGTTCCAGAGCCGGAAATGCATCTGGGACCCGGGATTGGCCAGGCGGGAGACCCTCATTCAGTCCTGTTGGCTTGGCATGCAACTCTAGAGAGGAAGTAACCTCTCTGGCCTTCAGTTGTCTAATCTGCCTCCCGAAAATATTACTCTGACTAGACTTGTTCTGTAAGGGGAGCCATTAGACACAACCACACAATCACACAACCATAGGCTTCCCGAGCCCTGGTGGGGGAGAGAGTGCAGCCTTCCATTCAGTGCCACGCCTAGAGAAATGAGAACATCTTCATGCTCCTGCCACCACGTACCCCTCCTGCGTCCATCACAGACATCGCTAATCAACGATGGACTCTTTCCCGCTGAGCTGGACTTCATCTCAACACTCGCTATTCTTTAAATCTCACCAGTTGGGCCAGCGCATTGGCGGAGGCAGGCATGTGCCTGGCGGGAGAAGCCCAGGTAAGGATGGGCTCTTTTGGACACATCTGAGCGCAGAGATGCCCGGGAGCCAGGCTCCAGGAGAAACAGGACAAACAGCATCAGACACCATCACATTTACGTCTGCTTTTTATCACGTGGAGAGTATGATGCTCACTCCTGTAAACTCCTGGGAGCAGTGCCCCAAGGCCAGCGCCCCTCCCACCCTGTGTCTGGCCCCTCTCCCATCGCTACACTGAACTAGAAGGAAAAAGGCACGTATCTGGAGGATTGAATGAAGTCAGGCACCCCAGTCAGACCCCAGCCCCCCAGCTTCCTGGGGACTTGAGGTTACCCTGACCAACTCGGAGAAGGGTGTCACTGGCACATCAGGAAAAGACCACCCTCTCCACCCACGTACACACCCACTCACCCACCCACGTACACACCCACTCACCCACCCACATACACACCCACTCACCCACCCACATACACACCCACTCACCCACCCACATACACACCCACTCACCCAGCCACTCACCCACCCACAGACACACACACACACACACGCCCGCTCACCCACCCATGTACACACCCACTCACCCACCCACGTACACACCCACCCACACACCCACGTACACACCCACCCACACACCCACGTACACACTCACTCACCCACGTACACACCCACCCACCCATGTACACACCCACTCACCCACCCACACACACATGCCCACTCACCCACCCACGTACACGCCCACTCACCCACCCACGTACACACCCACGCACACACCCACTCACCCACCCACATACACACCCACTCACCCACCCACATACACACCCACTCACCCAGCCACTCACCCACCCACAGACACACACACACACACACGCCCGCTCACCCACCCATGTACACACCCACTCACCCACCCACGTACACACCCACCCACACACCCACGTACACACCCACCCACACACCCACGTACACACTCACTCACCCACGTACACACCCACCCACCCATGTACACACCCACTCACCCACCCACACACACATGCCCACTCACCCACCCACGTACACGCCCACTCACCCACCCACGTACACACCCACGCACACACCCACTCACCCACCCACATACACACCCAAACACACCCACCCACCTACCCACATACACACCCACTCAACCACCCACGTACACGCCCGCTCACCCACCCACCCACACACATGCCCGCTCACACACCCACGTACACGCCCTTTCACCCACCCACGTACACGCCCACCCACCCACCCATGTACACGCCCACCCATTCACATACACACACCCCCACCCCCACCACACACCCCCACCCCCACCCACTCCCACTCATCCACCCACACACATACCCACTCATCCACCCACACACATACCCCTCACCCACCCATGTACACACCCACTCATCCACCCACATACACACCCACTCACCCACCCACATACACGCCCACTCATCCACCCACACACACACTCACTCACCCACCCACACACACCCCCACTCACCCACCCACAGCTCACCCCCTCAGTCACTCACTCAGTGACATCCTCACGCCTACATTCTCATTTTACATTCACACTCTCTCTGCCTGGGCACTGGGATGGTGACCAGGTGCAGGGGCAGCGACGGCCGTGGGGTGAGGTCACTGACAGCTGACTCTACAGCCATGGCTGCCCAGGGCTTTGCACCCATGGTGATGGCACAGTCATTCCTCGGGCTGCCCTAGCAGGAGGCTGGGCCTGGGAGAGGCCGAGGTGTGAGTGGGGCAGGCGGGGTGAGCAGGTGGGGGAGGCACAGCAACTGGGTCAAGATCAGGCAACTAACTCGAAGCCGCACTGGGGAACCTGCTGGGCTCCTGGCTCCTAGGCCTCCGCGGTCAGAGTCGTGGCTGCCCCACATTAAACATCACTCACCGTGTCTCGGCACTTGCCCTCTGTGCCTTTGAATGCTTTCCCATTTCCCTAGGGTTGTGCTGCCCCCTATGGACATGGAGGACCAGGGGATGGTTCAGCGAGCGGGTGACATCTCCCACACGGAGGACTGGTACAGCCAGCCTGGGAGACGGGCTTTGGGGCAAAATACACGTGCCCTTGAGAGAGGTGCGAGGCGGCTCACTGCCTGTCTCCTGCGTGGTTCCTGGGTCTCAGGAGAACACAGACATCTACGCTCCTGAAAACCAGGTACACCTTGGGGTCCTTTTAGGTTAGCCCAGGACCCGAAAGGGCCACAGCCTTGGGGAGAGAATCCTAGTAACCTCGAGATACATGTCTTGAAAAAAGAATAGTATCTTAGGCTTCTCCATTCCAAGCACCCGGCACAGGGCCTGACAGTGAAGACATTCATTCTCTCACTCATTCATTCACTCACTCACTCATTCATTCACTCACTCATTCATTCAATCATTCATTCATTCACCCATTCATTCATTCATTCAACAAGTACATGTCTCTACTATACTAGTTTGCTAGGGAGTTTGCTAGGGCTGCTGTAAAAAAGTACCACACACCAAGTGGCTTCAAACAACAGCAATCTACTCTCCCCCACTTCTGGAGGCTACAAGTCCCGGATCAAAGTGCCCAGGGCCGCCCTGTTCTCTGGGACTCTGGGTGGAGCCCTGCCTTGCCTCTCCCTCGCTTCCGGGGGTGACCGCTGCTCCTGGCTCCAAGGCAGCGCTGCAACGTCGTCTCTGTCGTGTCCTCTCTGTGAGTCCAAAGCTCCCTCTTTTTATAAGGACGCGGGGCATGTTGGATTAGGGCCCCCCTAATGACCTTGACTCAACTTGATTACATTTGCATTTCAGGTCACATTCAGCGGGGACCGGGGTTAGGACTTCAACATACCTTCTGGAGGGGCTCATGGCAACCCATACCACCTACTATGTGCCAGGCCAGGTGAGAGGCATTGGAAGACAATACCTGTTGAATGGAAGAATTCACTTTTCAACATCTACCCCTCCCCAAACACACACGCACGCACGCACGCACGCACACACGTGCACTCCTAGCTGGAAAATGCTGTCATAGGGCTGAGGACCCAGCTCAGCTAGAATATTCCCCAGACCCCAGGTTTGCTGGGAAGGCCCAGCCACCTCTCCAGCTCACCTGTCTGGCTGAAGGCCCCAGTGGGGCCTCCACAGCGCATCTGTAGGCATAAAGGAAGCGGTGGACAGAATAAATCTCACTCGGAAATTAATGTAGCCCAGGAAAAAAGTACATTTACTCATTTCAACTTCTTGTTGCAAGACACCTAAGTGAATAAATCCCAAATAAATGTAACTGGGATGGAGGGAGAAGCCACGATAAATGCGGTCCCATCGCCCTAAATGAAGACAAAGGCTCTGAGACAATATTAAATTTCATCCCCAAAGGCTCATTTCATCTCAGGCCCCGATTTCCACAAAATCGAGTTTTCCAGTGAGGCAGGCCCCTGCTGCTCCCCTCCTCCTCCTCCTGCTCCCTCCCCCAGTAGAGGAGTCCCGCCTCCTCTTCCTGCCAGTCTCCTGGCTTTGTTCTGGTCCCTGCAGGTTCCCTGCTCTGTGGCCCTACAAACCAGCTGGCCCCCCAGAAATCCCAAGACTAGGCGACGTCCCCAGTTCTCAGACGGTCAGCTTCCCCTGCCGCCTCTGCTTGGGCTTCTAGGAGTTGCACATCCTTATTCGCATCCAGGGACACTTTGACCTGTGGGGTCAGAGTCCAGGCCTCAGGCGGGAGGCTGGAAGGTCCACACTGAGAGGTCTTCTGGCCAAAATGCTTAAGCCAGGTCCACTGGGTTGGGGGGAGGGGGCGAGGGAGGGTGTCAGGACTGCGCTCTGTCTTCTTCTGTTTCCTGTTAACCAAATAACTGCGTACCTCACCCTTTCTCTACATCCCGCAGACCTAGTGTCTGAATATCCAGGGAAGAAGGAGGTGGGGAACACAGGGAAGGGAACGGTCAAGGCCTATGACCTTGAGAAGGTCCCAGCTGGTGTGTGGGAACATGTTAGTCCAGTGGATTTACTTCGCCCTCACTGGTCGCCAGCCAGGTGACCCCAGGTGGATTGTTGGTCATGAAGATGGATTAGCTGGACTGAGGGCGTCACCCTCTTGATGACACATCTGAACGGACTGAGCAGGTGGTGAAGGTTTTCAGGAGATCCAACGAGATCCCCAGATGTCTGCCATTGGCCCCCACAGTCCTGTCTGTGGGGGAATGCTGCCAATGTCAAGGACTTTGTTACCTGGGCCCAGCCCTTCCCAGATAGGCTGTGGGTGTTGCTCTTGCTCTTGGTGAAATTGCAATGGCAAGAGCTGCCATGAATTAGCACCTACTCTGTGCCAATGTCTTTCCATAGCTCATTCATTCATTCATTCATTCTCATTTGAAAGCCTTCTATTTGATAGCTTCTACTTTAGTAGTGCTGGCTGTTGGTCTGGTGGCATGAAGTTTACATTCTAGAAGGGAGCAGTATATTCTGTTTTACTCTATTATGTCTCAGTGAAGGGAGTTTTATTTTATCATATTATTACAACACTAGAGGCCCAGTGCATGAAATTCATGCACGGGGGGCGGGAAGGGGGGGGGAGGTGTCCCTCAGCCCAGCCTGCACCCTCTCCAATCTAGGACATCCCTCTCACAACCCAGGACTGCTGGCTCCCAACTGCTCACCTGCCTGCCTTCCTGATTGCCCCTAACTGCTTCTGCCTGCCACCTGATCACCCCCTAACTGCTCCCCTGCCAGCCTGATTGCCCCTAACTGCCCTCCCTGCCAGTCTGGTCGCCCCTAACTGCCCTCCCCTGAAGGCCTAGTCACCCCTAACTGCTCTCCCCTGCAGGCATGGTCACCCCTAACTGCCCTTCCCTGCAGGCCTAGTCCTCCCCCCCCCAACTGCTCTCCCCTGCAGGCCTGGGTCCCTCCCAACTGCCCTTCCCTGCAGGCCCGGTTGCCCCCAACTTCCCTCCTCTGCCAGCCTGGTCACCCCTAACTGTCCTCCCCTGCAGGCTTGATCGCCCCCACCTGCCCTCCCTTGCAGGCCTGGTGCCCCCCAACTGCTCTCCCCTCCTGGTTTGATTGCCCACAACTGCCCTCCCTTGCAGGCCTGGTCCCTCCCAACTGCCCTCCCCTGCTGGCCATCTTGTGACAGCCATCTTGTGTCCACATGGGGGCAGCCATCGTTGACAACATGGGGGCAGCCATCTTGTGTGTTGGAGTGATGGTCAATTTGCATATTACTCTTTTATTAGATAGGATATATTTATACAGTTGGCACTTGAACAACAGGGGCTAGGGTTTTAGGGACATAGGCCTCCCATGCAGCTTAAATCGACTAAGTATAGATGGCCCTCCATGTCTGCTGATTCCCTACCATGGAGTTGACCCCTTAACAACTTGGGTTTGAACTGCAGGAGTCAACTGAACTGTGATCAATTGAAAAAAAACCCTCGTTAAGTGGATCTGCCACATAGTTCAAGGGTCAACTGTATTTATTTTATGATATAATGTTTAATTATATTAAAATTTATTACATAAAGTTCATAGTAGGTGACACTTATGTTACGTTACACTACACGTTAGCTCATACTATTCCCAGTTAGTCCTCATAACAACCCGCCCAGGGAAATACTATACTCTTTGTTTTTTAGCTGCGAGGACAAGCTCAGAGAGACGAGGAGCGTGCTAAGTGCCATGGCTGGCGAACAAGCAGGTGTGTGTGTGAGACCCAGAGAGGAGGGTGGCTTTGGAGAGGGACACCCTGGATTTGCATCCAAAAGGGGACCTCATCCTCTGCAAGGCTCAGCTTTCGGAGCTGAGGTTGTTCTCCCGCCAGGACAGCTGTGTGACTCACCTGGGACAGTGCACGTGCCTCCCTTCTCACCTCCCCGCTCAGCTCCTGTGCCAGGCAGGAGCGCCCTTCATTAAGGCAGTGGCCGCAGTCACGCTGAAGCTGGGACCTCAGAGCTGCTCCGTGCAGGACCCAGGCCTCCTGTCTCCCACGCTGGGCCGAGCAAGAATCAAACAGCCTGGCTTCTTACTTGCACCTGAACCCCAGAGGGTCAGTCTCTGGGCCCAGGCTCCTAGGACTGACTCTCTCTTCCTTACCTGTCCTCTTCCCCTACCCCCACCCAGCAAGCCTGGGTCAGGAGCAGCTTAAAGAGGTGACGCTGAGAAAAGAATGCCTCCTCTTTGTGGGGCAGTGAACAGTTTCATCCATCCATCCATCCATCCATTGTCCATTCGTTCACCAGCAAACACTGATTAAATACCAGTAAGATACCAGGTTCTGGTCCAGGCAACAAAGCGATACCTGGGGACGAGACAGAGAAGTCCAGCACTCGAGGCTACAGACGATCGACTTGGAAACAGACATACGGAAAGGAGCTGTCCGGTTGCATCCGGTGCTGTGAACGCAGTAAAAGAAGGACGTGAAGAGTGACTGGTCCAGGGGGGCTGTCCCCCCAGGTTGGTGGTCAGAGAGGCTCAGGAAGACGGGGGCTATTTGGTGCAAGGGAGGCAGCCATGAAAGGTCTAGAGGATTTGGGGCTGAGTCTGGAGGGGCAGGGGTGCAGGGGAGGCCAGTGTGGCTGGAGCATCCTAGTATGAAGACAGTGACAGGAGGTAAAGTTTGCTTCCCCCCACCTTCCCCGGCCATTTATCCATCACAATGCAGGTATTTGTTCATAGTGGTGTCTCCTTTGCGGGCCTGGATAGCAGGGTTCAAATCCCAGGGACCTCTTGGTGCCCGGTGCCCAGCCTGGAGCATGGTTCCCACTACGAGTGGGGTCAGCGTTGTGTGAATTGATGTCTTAACAGGAATCTCCATCATAGACCTTTGTGAGAGCAAGTTTGCATAAATGAAGCTGGGGTGGGAGAAAGCGACAGACTCCTGAGGGTGCCAAGAGAGGGGTCCCGGGGTCCTGGGGCACAAAGACCCGCTCTACCCACCAGTTGTCGCTGCTTCCCACATCTTGGTATTTGCACTTGCCCTTGTTTGCACTCTCCTGTCATTTCTCCTTGAGAATCGAGCTGTTTGGGAAAGAGAGAACCAGTTGCATAACTGTGTCCATTAGCAGGCGCGTCCTAATTTTAAAAGATGTGTCGCTCTCCAAGCTGCGCGTCCCTTAATCAGGCAATTACTTTATGATGTCGTACAGTTAAGGAGAGGAAAAGAAATTTAAAAAAAAAACCCACCAACCCTTGAAATCTCAAACAATTTTTGCAGGGAATTAATTTCGTAAATGTTTGACTTGAGCTCAAGAATGTCTTTTGTTTCCATTTCTAAATGACAAAAGGGACATAAAAGAAAGGTAATAATTTGGTATTAATCAATCTTCGTCATTAAAATTAGCTGCCACACCAAGGGCATCATGGAAACAGTGAATGTTGGGAGAAGGGCTTGGGGGCCTGGGAGGAGAGGGCACGAGGACGCCTGGGGGGAGGGTGATGATGGGACAGGGTGAGTAGTGTTGGCACTGGAAATAGTAACCATCGTGGATGAGCCCTTGTTCCAAGCCTTGTCAGATACCCGGTGATCTTCTCCCCAGAGCAACCCTGCAGTGGAAGTATTGCTATGCCCATTTTGCAGTTCACAACACTGAGCCTTGGGGAGGTTGGGAAAAAGACCCACAAAGTGCTGGGGGCATAAAACGACGGGGTAAATCCACAGTGTGGGGTTAGCGGCAGCTTCTCTGACGAAGGTGATTTCCAAGCTGAGACCAGAATGGTACAGATGGAGGGTTCCAGGCAAAGTGAACAGCACGTGCAAAGGCCTGGAGACTAAGGGCGCAGAGAAAGCACAGCATGCCTGTGACAGCTTAGGTGATTGCTCAACCAACGTTTACTTCCCCTGCCCTTCCAGGAGGGTAGTATGCACTTCCCTGCCCCACTGGTGCCCAACTTGGCCACCAGAGAGCTTCGGTGAGATACATGGGCACAAACCTGACTTGGCTTGGTGTATGGTGTTCTGGTGATCCACCGTAAGAAGATCCTCTCTGGCCTTTAGAAGAAAAACATGAGAAGCAGAAAAGAGCCCAACCTGCAGCCTGGAGCCAAAGCCAGACCACCCACAGCCTGAAGCAGAACCATTCAGCGACACCCATCCCACACCAGCCAAACCTTGGCCAACTTGCAGACCCATGGACTTGAGAACAAATGCTTATTATCAGAAGCCTCTGAGCTTTTGGGTGGTTTGTTATGCAGCACTTGTGGGGCGGTAGCTGACTGATACAAAAGCTGAGCGATTGAAAGAAAACACTCCAGTATGACTGGAATGGGGAGAACATCGGGGGCATGGTGCCAGCTGCTGCAGAGCTGGCAGGGGCTCTGGGGGCCTCTTAAAGATATGAGGAGTTTCCCCTTTTTATATCGGGTCAGACCAAGGCCAAGAGAGGTGAAGTGCCAGCAGCAGACAGTAGACTAGGAGCAAAGTTGGGGCTGGAGCCCAGGCCTCCTGGATCCCAACTGCATCTGCTCTCCTTCCATCTTATCTTAATGACAATAACAGCACCACCCAGCACCCCGAATAGTCAGTGTGCTCCAGTCCTATCTCATTTGCCCACTGCTGCCTGATCGAACACTCTTAACATCTACACTTGCAGACCAGGAAATGGATCAGGGAGGTGCCCCATTCTGTTCAAAGCCACACCCCAGTCTGTGTGATCCAGTGCCCTTGATCCTAACCATTGGGAGGACACCGCTGCCCCTCAGTAGCCTGGCCTCTGGGGGCTCCACTGGGTGTGGGCTTGTCCTCCCAGCTGTGCCGAGCTGGACTGCAGCTCCATGGGCACCAGCTCTGGACTCTGGGCTCCATGCAGCTCCACGGGGGCTCAGGTGGGCTGTTTGCACGTCAGGCAGGAGCATCCTGGTAATTACAGGCTTCTCTGTTGTCAGGCGTTCAGGGGACTCCTGTGGGGAGACCTCCTTCTCCGAATGTGTCTCATCAAGAGGGCTTAGCCTGTGTCTGATGGGAAGTGACAAGTGCAAAGGGCTCTGAGGGGAGATGGGGGGGGGGGGGGCGGGAGGGAGGACACAGGCAGCTCTACTCTGTGGACATCGGTAGAGGGAGGGAGGAGAGACTCCAGAAACCCACGCGGAGGCTGCCTCTGGTCCTGCCTCCAGCCTGGGGCATGGCTAACCTGGAGTCGCCTTCCACATCGGGCTCTACCCACCACAGGGGCCGGGGCATGTCAGCACGGGATCTGTAGACCAGGAACACCTGGGCGTGGGGCTCACCCACATTTTCTAGCTCTGTGCTTCCTGGCACATGGCAGCGGTGTACTTCCTGGTCCCCTGGTCCTGGGGTGAGGCCACGTGACTCGTTCTGTCCAATGGGTTGTGAGCGAATGTGGCAAGATCACTTCCAGACAGGAGCATTTGATTGCTGGGGTGGGTCCTCGGGAATTCTCAGCCTCCTGCGCCCCACCCCCCGCACACACACACAGTACACACAGTATGGCTGGGATGTGCGTCTTCGTTGCCACAAGCCAGGACCATTTTGAACATTTTTGTTACTGCTGCAGAGATGGATCTAGCCTCACAGGTGAAAATGATCCAATGAGAACAAGAAATACTGCAAACCAGATCCATTTCTCAGAGAGCTACGGGGTACATTATCATGGTGAGGGATAGGAGCAGTCCTGGGGGGGAAAAAACAACTTGTTTACTTTGGTTTAGTTCAAGGTCCCCCAAATGTGTAACTGGCAATCCTTCTCCCCATTCCTGTGGAGGCCCATGAATATCCAATGGCCTGTCTTTGAGAAAGGCCAGGCTGGAGGGCCCGGGACAGTGGGATGGGAGCAAGGATCATCCAGGGCTCTCCCGAACTCAAGGGGTACCTCTGGCCAATACCTCATCTCCGACCCCCTTCTGGGCTCGGCTGAGGGGGGAGCACTGGGGAAGGCGTTGGGCACTCACATAGGAACCAGAACATCTGCCTATGAGCCCAGCTCCCCAGAAAGCATGTCACTTCTCCAAACCTCAGGGTCCGTCTCAGCATCCAGGCGAGGGAGAGGATGAAATGACGGTAGAGGGCTTGGCACACGGGGGTGCCAGCTTGGCCTGCTGCAGCTGCCCTAGATGTGCAGGCAGCTGTCGGAAGGGTGGACCACAGCCATGCAGGGAGCACAGAGCCAGGATCTGGTGAACCTGCCAGAGAGAGATGGCACGACTTGGAAAGCATGACTCTGGGTCTGTAGGGGGATCGGTAACACAACAGACCCCACTAATTTCCCTGGGACACCCCCTAGATCCCCTGCCAGGGGAGATCCTCCAAGCTCACGCAGATCAATAGTTCCACATGAGTTTCTCAACTGAGATTCCCAGGCACCTGCTAGGGCCACCCCCTCCTCGCAGCCCCAGAGATGTGGGGTTCTGCCTCCGGGATGCTTGGCTGGGGCTTGCTTTGGCCAGGACCCATGGAAATGTGCCCCTTTCTTCCTGCCTCCATTCGGACCCCTGGGAGTTCTCGGGGCTCACTTTCCCGGTTCAAGCCGTGGTGTCTCCCTGTGGCATCTCAAGGGATCCCATTTTCACACACACCCCCTGGCCTTTCCCTGGCCTCAGCCCTGGCAAGGTGGCAAGCTTGGACACCTTGGCCCATGTCCTGTTGAGGACTGAACACAGCCTGACCCCCCAAATGTGGCTCTTTTCTCTGAGTCCCAGTTAAACGTCTGCCACAGGGCGTGTAGACGATGCCAGTGGTTTTCAAGCTCCTTCCTTGAAGCCATGGACTCTTTCCTGTGCATGACATCCTGGATGGAACCCCAATGTATTTCACAGTGAGAGCAGAGTGCCCTGGGGGAAGGGCAGGGGAGGGCTGTTTCAGCTTCCTGCTCACCCCCTTCCCACCTCCTCTTCTACCCACTGGCACCCAGTGCCTTCTTGGCTCAGTTTGAAAGTCACTGGATTAATCCCACTTGCAGATCCTCCCAGCTCACACAGATCAATGGGACAGACCCCCACTGCCTCGCCCTCCCTTCTCTCCTGAAGTCCCCTCCTTCCCCTGAACCGTCACACCGCTCCACTCCATCAGATGCTGGCTCCTGCCTCCGGTCTCTGCTGCAGGGATGCTGGGAGCTCACAGGACGGCTGCGTTGGCCAGCTCCCACCTGCCACCTCCCACTGTACCTGCAGATGCCCCCCCCCCCCTCTGCCAGGGTCTGCCGTGTTAGAGGCCTGAGGTGAAAGCAGAGCCAGACGTTGTCTTCATGGCTGCGGGTTCCTGGTTTTTCTCTACCTCATCCAGCCAGGGCTGAGCCTGGGCGGTGCCTGTCCTGGGAGTGTCTGGGGGCAGGGGCTGGGCCGCCCTCTCTGTTCTGGGGACCAGCATTCCAGATCTCTTTGCCTCCAAAGGCCCTCACCCCTCCTGGCATCAACCTCTTTCGACCTGATAACGGAAGGGGAGCTCATTAGCTACAAATTAGCATTATTATTCAACGCAAGTGTCCTGTCAGAGACTTACACCAGGGAACCATCAGGGCCCCGGTCTGCGGGCCTGCTTATCCTTGCTTGAGATTTTAATAATCTTCGAAGGTCTGTTTTTAATGTGATAATGATGATGATGGTCTGTAGGCACAGCGGCAGCCCCTCCCAAGGGACCTCACAAACCTCACTCGTGGTGCCCAGTGCCGTGGCCCGAGGTGGAAGAAGGGTGCAAAAATTCACCCCCAAAATAACCACACACCAGGGGGATGCCAGATGTGCGGCTACATTTTAATCTGCTTCCTGAATCTAGAATTATGCCGGCGAGATCAAAGAACCCCCTGCCCAGTTTCAAATTTCCTCAGGAGCAAGGATGTAGACAAGAGTTCCACACTAATCCTTGGGGGGCTCCCCGAGATGCTCATTGACCCCCTCTTTCCCTTTTTAAATTGTTTTATTGGCTTGATGTTCTTTATTCTCTCTTTAAAATCTTCAATAATACATTTCTTGTGCTTTGCCTAGGTTTATTTTGTTGTTTTTTTCTGATGATCACAATGTGACTCTTTTTTTAAAAAATTAATCTTTATTGTTAAAAATATTACATATGTTCCTTTTTTTCCCCCATTGCCCTCTCCAACACCCTTCCCACACAGGCCATCACCATCCTATTGCCAATGTCTATGGGTTATGCATATATGCATATGAGTTCATCGGTTGATCTCAGCCCTCCCACCTTCCCCTGTAGTCCCTCTGTGGTTTGACAGTCTGTTCGATGTTTCTATGTCTCTGGGTCTATTTTTGTTCACCAGATTTGGAAACAGCCTAAGTGCCCATCAGCAGATGAATGGATTAAAAAGCTGCGGTACATCTACACCATGGAATACTACGAAGCTCTGAAAAAGAATGGACTCTTACCATTTGCAACAGCATGGATGGGACTGGAGAGATTATGCTAAGTGAAATAAGCCAGTCTTGTTCCTTTTGGAATGGCTCCCTCCCATCAGGACCTCTGAGGTTGGCCAGAGAGGGAACAGCCATATGACACTTAGCAGAGCCCCCTGGACCAGAGAGAACTCTTTTGGGAACAAGTGATAGAAAAAAATTTATTCAAACAGGGTCACACAACCACCACCACAGATGATGTTTTAGGCCACAGAACATGTATGTGTGGGGGAGAGCTTCAGGTCTGCTTGGATCCAGGTGGCTCTAAAATAAGGTGACCAGATTTTAACATTGGTAAAGCGGGACACCATTGACCAGGGGGCGGGGGGTTCTTGATTAAAAATTTGGTCTATATGGAGCAACAAAAATTTTCATAGAACGCAAAAATAGTATTGTAATATATTTTTTTAAATTTCAACATAAGTACAATTTACAAATATAATAAATAAAAAATTATGTATAGTATTATTTTATTCTTTGGCATATTTCTCATTTGAGTGAATTTTTTTTTTAGTAGATTGCTGTCGTTGTTTAAAAGGTCATGAATTTGCCGTAACGTAAGTCGTAAGTGTCACTTTCAAGGCCGGCGCTAGACTTTTTGCCGCCACTATAAAATATAAATAATATGAGTACTGTCTGCTAAATTCAAGAAAATTTATGTATTTATGAAATAAATACATAAATTACTTACCTAAATTATCTGAATAGCTGATTTGTAATGACATCACTTGTTTAACTAGCTTACTAGCACACAGTACGATGTGTATCATCTGAGAGACAGTTACAAAATGTTGTCGTCATTGCCAATCCCAAAAAATGCCATTGTTCATTAAGTCTAAACAATGGTGGTCGAATTCTAACAACTGATCAACAATGCAAACTTTGATAAGCAGTTCTCGATAATCAGTTCTCAACAATTATTGGTTATTATTAAAGTTTAACATTATAAAATTAACAAAAATAATATAAAACTCATATCCTGGCTAAATAGCCACATGGTCGCCGAAGACCGTATATTCCCTTCCTGTTCTCCCGCCGTTCTCTAGCTTGTCGTGCATTCTTTCCAAAAATCGGGACTTTTTTAAAATGCCGCGGGACGCGGGACAAATTGTTAAAAATCGGGACTGTCCCGCTAAAAGCGGGACGTCTGGTCACCTTACTCTAAAAGTATCATCAAGCCCTAACCGGTTTGGCTCGGTGGATAGAGCACCGGCCTGCGGACTGAAGGGTCCCATGTTTGATTCCGGTCAAGGGCATGTACCTTGGTTGCGGGCACATCCCCAGTGGGAGGTGTGCAGGAGGCAGCTGATAGATGTTTCTCTCTCATCGATGTTTCTAACTCTCTATCCCTCTCCCTTCCTCTCTGTAAAAAATCAATAAAATATATTAAAAAAATAAAAGTATCATCAGGATAACATAAAATAGAAATATTTTATTCATATAAGATATAATACGTTCCAATATAAAAATATGGACCTTTTTCTCACTATCGCTTGGCTCTGCTTCCCTGTAGGTTGACTGAATTCTCAGCCACTCCCCTCATGGTGCCAAGATTGCTCCATGCTTCTATTCTACTCTCTAGGTGAGAAAGTCTTTCTCTTTTTCACTGCTCCCTCCTAACGTCCAGCATTGACTTGCGTGGGCTCCCATTGGCCCAGCATGGCTCACATGCCCATCCCTGAACCAATCATTGTGGCCAGTAGAAGGAGATGCTCGGATTGGACAGGCCTAGGTCACATGCCTATCCCTGGAGCAAAAAGGAGGACAACATCATTCAAACCATTTGGACTGAGAGAGGAGAAGGATTCAATCTCCCCCACCTCCTGAAATCAGGGCACTGTTATCAGGAGTACAGGGTCTGTATTCTGACAGGTAAATCCTAGATGGATATTTAATTAGTTACACTTTAAATGGCACTGCTCCAGCCCAAACCCCACTAGCACCGCATTCATGGCCTCCGAATCCAGAGCTGGCCTGTAATTTAGCCTTAATCCCAGGCCAGGGAAAACATTCATCAGCAAGGTGGTTGCCTTTAGGGCCTGATCTTGGCAATGGTCAACTGAAATCACAGAGGTCAAGGTCACTCAGTCTAACCTTCACCTGCTGCTCCTTCCCTCTGCAGCCTCTCTGAGAGGTTGTCCAGTCTGTATGACCAGGGACTGGCCACCTCCAGGACAGCCTGTGCCCAGGAGAAGGTGAGTTCCTTCAGGGTGAAGACTTGTTTGTTTCTGTAATTCCAGGACCATGGACAGTGCCTGGCCCATGTTGTTGCCTAAATGGGCAACCGGTTGGCTCTGACTTGAAAGAAAATTCTCCTTCTATATATAGATATAACCAAAATTCAGTTTGGGGGATTTCTACCCTCTGGTTCGGACCACTCATTTGTCATTTTCAAGGGGCTCCAGGCCAGACATTTGAGACAACCAAATATCTATTATCTGCTGAGGCTGCATAGCACTCATTCCTTCAACTGCCTCCCATGTGGTAAGACTGTGAGTCCCTCTCCCCAGGCTCTCTCTAGATCTAATCCCCTAGGCCAGTGGTCAGCAAACAACTGGACTAGACTAAATGTTACCGTGTAGTTGGAAGCTGTGAGGATTAGGCAATTGTGGCATATTGTGTGCAAAGAGGTAAAGGGTAGTATATGACAGTGGTCTGCAAACTCATTAGTCAACAGAGCGGCAAACCATGGCTCGCGAGCTGCATGTGGCTCGTGAGCTGCGGTTTGCTGACCACTGCCCTAGGCCATTATCTTGCTCCAAGTATGGTGCCCCTTGACCAGGCATGGGAGTAGTGGCTATAGTACAGTAAGGTGATCACTTCCCACATTCTACACACTCTACCTCTAGTAACATGTCCAACCTCCCATTATTGTTTGGGTTCCTATATCTTATTGGAGATTCATAACCTACGATTTCCTAAAACCCTTGTGTTTGTCACGCATCCTTACCATTGCTTTCCCATCCCTTTCTTGTATGGCTGACTTTTTATATGGCTCTCGATACTCCAGTGACATCTGAGAATGGGAGAAATTTACTTCCTTGGAGTACTTCCCAGGTGCCAAACACTTCCAATGCATCCAACTATTTACTTCTAACAACCCTATGAAGTAGGTATAATTGTCCCCAGTTTATAGATGTTGAAACCGAGGTTCACACAAGTCCCTCATTTGCAAAAGTCACACAATGGAAAGGGGGCAGATTCAGGATTCAAACTCAGAACAGCCTGGCCCCCAAGCCCATGCTCTTACAGTGACACCATGAATCACCCCCAATGACATGGCCCTGCATCGAAGGCACAGCAGCCAGAGCACACCAGAGAGGACTTTCCTGTGCACATAAGCTCCCCTCGGGTCCCCAGCCCTGCTCCACACCCACCTCGTTGTACCCGCTCGGACTGCCTTTCTGGAGATGGCTCTTGGCATCCTGCAGCATCCAGAACCTGAAAGTTCTCCATGCCCATCTGCCTGCTTGGCGCGGCTGCATCTGCAGGGCACCGTGGGCAGCAGATGGGGGGTCAGCGAGTCCGGGGCCAATGAGCCACCTTGGAGAAGGTTCACAGGAGAGAAAAGGTCAGTGCAGGCCGCTGCTCTCCTACCTTCTATGCGCCAGCTGTCAAGGGGGCTCAGCAATTAAGTGGCTGTTTAGGGCTTTCAAAACCACTAATCAAACCTGCCAAAATCTTTAAAAAGAGCTTTTAAAAATTTTTCTCTTCATTTATTTTTTTAAGCATGTTAAAAGGTTCATTAAAGATCCGCAGAGGATGGAGAAGCCCTTCCCCGGACGCCTCCTCCCTCGCTCTAATTAAGAACACCACTCCCCCCCCCCCAACATTAGCTTCGTGCCTCCCCCGTTGGCAGCGGCAAATGCTGCGGAAGGGAGTTCAGACGCATCTTGTTAGCATGTCTGCCTTGCAAGAATCGCTTCTTAATGGGAGATGCTAGGAGTCGGCAATTTGGTAAAAATGTGTTGCTATTGTCAGCGGACGGCTCCTCCAGCTCTTGCCTGGGCCCCCCTGCTCCTTCTCATGAACTAGGTCCCTTCCGCTTCCCCCGTCCCTGGAGCCTGGCAGCTCAGATGCTCATGGAGAGATGGCCCTCTGGGAGTCCAGCCGGAGTGGGTTCCCTTCAGGGACTCCTGAATGAGTGGCATCTGAGAACTGGAGTTCGCATCCCCCGGAGACAACTGCCTTCTTACTGTAGGGGGAGCCGGGGCCTATGGGAAGGGTGCGGGCCCTGGAGTCAGAGCCCGTAGGACAGAGCTCTGTACTTAGAGGTACCAGATCCCTAGACCGGAGAGCCCGTTTCTGTCTCCGAGTTCCTGGGGCAGGAGGCTTCATCTTTTGGCCGCTATTTTTACATCTATAAAGTGGAGATAACAGTATCTTCCTTGCAGGGGTGCCAGGAGGATTACCTGTCCCCGTGGTAATTAGAAAGCTAATGCCATTGATGGAGCATTTGCCCAGAGCAAGACACTCTGCTGAGGTCCTGAGACGCCCACTTTCTAGGCTCATTGAGGCTGAGCGGCTTTCCGGCAGTCACACAGCTAGCCGGGGGATCGGGATCTGAAGCCAGGCGTGTCTGTTTCCCAAGCCCTGGACCTGCCGCTGCAAGTTCCTGCTCCGATCAGATTCCAGATGCAGCTGTGACTGTAACCACGGTGTGTGCGGAGAAGGGTCTGTCTCTGCCCGACTTCGCATGAGCATCTGAGCTGCCAGGCTCCAGGGACGGGGGAAGCGGAAGGGACCATCACCCATGTTCGGATTTGGGGAAACAGAGGGAGGAAGGAAAAAGGAAAAGGGCGAGGAAGAGGGCGAGGAAGAGAGACAGACAGACAGACAAATCTAAGTACAGATCTCTGGACTACGCTGGCTGAAGGTCCCACAGCACATCATCCACCAATCCATGTTCCTTGTACTTAGAGGTACCAGATCTCAGAGGCTCTGATGAATAGACAGGCCCGGCCGCCAGCTAGCATCAAAATGCACATTCTACTAGAGCAGAAGAGCCGACACGGAGTAAGTGGAAAGGTACAAATAGCCAACAAAGCCTCGTCCTCGTTTATCCAGCAGATATTCTCGGAGTGCCTGCTGGGAGCGCTGGGGGTAAAACGGGGCATTCTTTGACCTCTGCCTATGCGGTCCTGCCAAGTGTCCTCACTGCACAGTCCTTACTGGGCATGATTTGACCCTGCCCCGCCCCCCACCTCGACTCCCAGGACCCCTCTTCCTCCTCCCGCTGCACCGCGGGCCCAGGCCGCTGCCCAAGATGCCCCCACTGCCAGGTTCCCATGATGAGCGTCTCCTCATCCTTCAGGCTGCACATCAAATGTCCCGGCCTTGGAGGCAGCTCCCAGACTCTCCCTTCAGGAGGTCCCTCCCCTCCCCTCACGCTCTCTGTCCGCACACCCTTTTGTCTGCTTTACAGCTGTTAGCATCACTCACAGCTCTGTTATTACTCAAGTGCTTCCTCCAGCGCTTTCCCTCCAATTAGACAGAAACTCCTCGAGGACAGTGGCCACGTCTGTCTTGTCTGCCGTCACATCTCCAGGGTCTGACACTCGGCAGGTGCTCAGCGTGTATTAATTAAAGGCACCGTGCACCAGACATCTTACCTGCCCCGGCAGCTTAGAAGATGGTCACAGTTCCCAATGGCAGATGGTAGGAACACAGAGCGAATCCTGTGGGTCTCCTGGTGGAATGATGCCCCCAGGGAAGGGAATGGCCGGGGTGCAGGTGCAGGCGAGGCTGAGAGCAGAGCTTGGGAGAACTGTCCTGTGCAACAGCCACAGTCCCTGGGCCCCATAGGAGAGGGCCCGGCCCTGCTCAGTGGCCCCAGTGACAGGACAGCGGAGGGCAGTGACGGTAACAGTTGGCCAGATCATTGGCAGAGGCGGCGAGCCCGGGGAAGCTGGCGCTTCAGTGGCAGGCCTGCTTACCCACCCGGAACCTTGCTTCTAGCCCGCTGTGATGGCAGCTGCAACCATGCCAGGGGCCAGGCAGAAAGAGAGGAGAAAGGAAAAAGCCACCACACAATTCCCCGTGAACACATTTGAAAGCAACATCTCATTGAACAAGGAATGTGCGCGAGGCTCCGGCGGCGCAGGCAGGCTCCTAAGTGACCTCATTTTCCAGGCCGACACGAGGCCCTCCCGCAGCCCGGCGCGGTGAGCTGGCGGCCGCGCGGGCCTCACCGAGCAGGAGCTCTGCCGGGCAAGATGTTCCTCTTGGAAGGAAGCTCCGTGCCAGCAGGACCTGCGGGAGTCTGATGAGCAAATGCTCTCTCCTGTCTCAGCCTCCCCCGTCAATAGACACCCCCCTGATGACTCTGGGCTCCAGGCTCTGAGATTCATGCTGGGGAAGCAGATGAAAAAGACACAGACCTGCCCTTGAGAGGTTGGCAGTCTGGAAGCAGAGAGAAGCACGGAAAACAATGGAGTCGGTGCCAAGGTGATGAGGGGACATGGGAGGGCCATCTGCGTCCCCAGGACCCCACTCCTCCATTTGCTGAGGGGGAGGGCCTAAAGGTCAAGGGATCTCAGGGGTGATATCCTGGGTAGCGGAGAGAGCATCACCCCACGGCTGTACTCAACTTGCCCAATTCCTCTGAGGGCCGTGGTTGGGTCCCTGGGTCCCATGAGTGACAGAGGATCAGCACAGATGCCACCCAGGGTTCCCCGTCCCCAGAGACGAGGCAGAGAGGAAAAGTGAATAGACCTGAAGGTTTGGCATGAGGTTGGCATGGAGGGTCCGAGGGTAAAGACAGATGGGGTAAAGAGTGGTGATGGGGTGATTGCTATGAATCGCGGTGAAGAGTTTTCGGTGATGAGGATGAGTTTCTACAATGGCTGTGGTCATGACAACCAAGGATATGATGAAGGTGTTGACAATGATGCGGAATTGTGATAACAATGTGGTGATGGAATTAAGGTGGTGATGGAGCTGGGGATGGAGCTGGGGATGCCGAGAGAGAGCGCGACGGCCCTGGTGACAGTGGTGCTGATGGTGTTGAGTGGCGATGACGCCTGAATCCCTCTCCTCTAGGCCCATCCTCCAGACTGGAAGTGCAGACAGCAGCCAACACCACTTGTCCGCATCCTTGGGCAGCGCTTGTTAAAACATCTTTGTGGCAGGCTAACAATAGAGCTGTTCTTGGGAAAAACATGCTTCTGGACCAAGGTTCAGCTCTAATCGTCTCCACTGGTCTTTAGCCAGTGTCTGTCACCCAAAGAAGAAAGAATTTTCAATGCTCCTAGACTTCATGGTGGCCCCTGGCCTGGCCATCTGGGGAGGATCGCAAGAAGGGGTTCTTCCCTGGCAAGATTATCTACAGAGAGGACAACCCCATCTGTGGAAGAAGAGGTCACATGGCACATAGGAGAGAGACCAGCTTGGGGGGCAGAGATTACTATCAAAGGTCAGGACAGGATCCCAAACAACTCAACCATCAAGTTCCAGCTCCAAAGTCACCTCCTCTGAGAAGACTTCTCTGATTGCTCCATGGGCTGAGCAGGCCCATGATGGCCTCCCGACACTTTCATAGCACCATCTTAGTCCGTGATTGTGGCCCAATGCTTTATAACCCTTGACCATGTATCTGTCTCCTGACTAGACCAATCCCTCTTTAAGGAAAGGGACCACATCTTCTTGTTGGTAGAACCCGTGATCTGGCCCACACTCTGACACATAGTTGAGGTCAGTGGATAAAGGTCAGGGGCTATAGGGTGGGATCTGGCGTTACCCATTTCCTCCCTGAGTGTCACAGACTGGTGGCTTACACCACAGACATTTATTTCTCACAGTTCAGGAGGCTAGAAGTCTGAGGTCCTAGGGTGCGAGTTGCACAAACATTCAGTCCAGAGCCCTTGACAGGGTCTCCTCTGGGGAGCCAGACAGCAGCCGTTTAGAAAAGGAAGAAAATAGACCCCGTTTGGGGCATCAGCGGGGAGCACAGAGGTGGGTGAGGACATCTCCTGGGACTCTCTGCACAGTGCTCCTTCCCAGTGCACGCTGCCTGTCAGCTGACCTCCTCATTAGCACGACCTTTCTGGGCTTTTAACAAGCTCCAAACGGTCTTAACTGATGGCCAGGGCCAGTGCAGATCTTGGGGAAGGGGTGCCAGATTCCAGGCAGACAGGAAGAGGGTGATCACAGGGACAGACCCAAGCCAGGGCCACCCTCTGGGACGTCTCGGAGAATGGGCTCCCTGGAGGGATTTAGGGGAAAGCAGGATGGATGCATTGTTATCTGCTGTTGTGGGGCTTTGCCTTGGGCTCCTTGTATGTGTGTGTGTGGGGGGGGGGGGGGGCGGGGAGGTCTTCTCACCTTCCCTCTCTCCTTCCCTCTCACATTCATTCACTCACATTCATTCACTCTCTCACATTCACGTTAATCCAGCACCTACTATATGCCGGCCCTTCTCCCAGTGAGGAGGGTGCAGTGGTGAATAAGACAGACACTGGCCTGCCCTGGGGAGCTCACAGTCTATAGATACTCAGAGGAAATCAGACTTAGACTGTCCCTGAATGAGAGAGAGGGAGGCGGGAGGCACAAGTAACTGAAGCACAGACAAGGGAGAGATGAGAGGCACGTGGCAGGTGGAGAGAGCACCAGCTTCGGAGGGAGACGGGCGTGGGTTCACCTCACCTCTCTGAGTCCCAGCTTCCTCATCTGGAGGAAGGAGACAGTACCTGCTCATCAGGTTGCTTTGAGGACTTAAAAAGGCAGCTCCCAAATCCAAACGAGGAGTCCAAAGGGAGGGGCAGAGCTCAAGGTGGGAGGGATGCTGTCCAGCGGGGATCACCAGCGGGGTGTCTTTCTGGAGGATGAGTTTCTGGTGAAGTCGTGGCCATGGCAGGCGGGGAGGGCAGGGCTTCTCAGAGCGCCAGGTAATGAACACACAATTAATAAAGATCAGCAAAACGGGCAGCGACGTCCCATCGCACCAGCCTGCGGTCCTCAAGACCCTCCCCTCTGCTTGACGTCGTCATGTCTGCTTCTCGTCCATCTCCCTGGCTCTGTCATGAGCTCCAGGGAGGCGGCCTCGGTTCCCCGTGCTTCCAGCAGACTGGCATGGAGTGGGCATTCGATTACTCTTTGTTGGACGGATGAATGAAGCTGTGAGTGATGGCATTCCGTGGATCCAGGGGCAGCCTCATGATGAGGTCATTGATCGACTTGCCCATGACCTTCCACAAATGGAGTGGCTGGCTTTTTAGGGACACCTGGCCACGGACACTAATGCACACCGAGTCCGTGCTGTTTCCAAGGGGCAGGCACCCAAACCCCCTTCCTTGGAGGGACTCAAAGCAGAGCTGCTTCACGTTATTATTTAAATGAGCTCTAAGTTCTCACCTGTCCAGGCTGGCAGGGCAGGCATGCTGGCCCACTGCCCAGCCCAGGAAACGGAGGCGTGGGCAGGTAGAGTCCTTCTCGGGTCCATACTGGTGGGGATGGGCAGCATCTGTCCCCAAATACGGGCCCCTGTATCCAAGCCCACTCACCCCTAAGATCGCGACACTGATCAGTTATCCCGAGGGGAGGAGGAGGTTACGTTGTTCCTGAGCTTTCTCTTCCACCAAGTGTGATCCATGTGCTGTGCGATGTGGTGCAGGTCACCCCACCTCAGTTTCCTCACCTGTACTAAGTGCATGGAACTGTCCATGTCATCGGAGGGTAGGCACACAGGCATGTCACCGGCACAGCGCAGGCAGCAGGTGCTCACGCAGGAGCTCCCTCCCCCTTTCCTGTCTCGGCTGCGAACCTGCCAGGTACAGGCAGCAGAGGTTTTCCGTGGATGGAGGCTGCTCTGAAGATGGGGGTGTGGAGGGCAGGCAGAGGGATCAGGGTAGAGGGAGGACCCCAGGAGTTGGGTCAGCAGGGACGGGGGAGGGGGGGGCGGCGCCCAGGACGAAGGCAAAAATGCAGGAGGTGAGGGGTGGCAGGGCTGATCTTGAGCAGGAACGAGGACAGCATGCACTTGCCATGTCATGTAAATGATAAACAATAATAATAACATTGGTTTGCGTGTAATGAGAAAGACTACAGAGGCCGAATTACCTCAGTAATGGGCTGCGCGTGTCAGGGAGTCATTTGTTTCTTGAGGGAAGAGCTGAGGATTGCATTCTCCTCTCTCTCTCTCTCTCTCTCTCTCTCTCTCTCTCTCTCTCTCTCACACACACACACACACACACACACACACACACACACACACCAAGGATGTGACTCAAGGTGAAGAGGAGGGTGATGGCGCCCAGCACCATCTGGGCTGAGGTAGGAGGTGTGGGGCCCCAGAAGGGGTCATGGAGGTCATTGTCACTGCTCCCCGGATGCATCTGTCCTCACCTTCTGGATTCGTGCAGGCTTGCATTTGTGTGGCGGTGGGGGCCGCTGAGTTCTCAGGGGAAGGGATGGTGTCAGCTCTGGGACGGAGCCCTTACCTCTGCCGCAGCAATGGGGATGGAAGCCATTGAGGCTGAGGGTCACGGTCACTGCCCCATTCCCCAGCCCTCCCGGACCAACACAGGGCCCTGCTTTGGGGCCACAGCCTCAGACCACAGCGTTGTGCAGCGGCCCAGAGCCACAGCCCCTCCGATACAATTCCCCCGGTCAGATGGAAACTGTCCCCCAACCTCCGAGATGTGGAGGTGGCTCTCCACCTCCCATCGTCTGACGGCCGGGTCCTCGCGTTGCTTTGTTCTGCTGGCGGTAATATCGATCCGAGAGCCCTAGTCCCTGTTCAGTCCAGGAAATAAAAATCAAATGGGCTGGCCGGGATCGCGGAGACAGAAGGCGATCTATGGATTGAATTTTGCTTCTTCAATTACTTTCTAGGTCATGGAGGTCTAAGCACCGTGGCTTCGGAGTCAGGGCCTGGCGTGCTGTCCACCTGTTCCGTAGTGGCGATGAGTTATGCTCTCATCCCATCCTCTCGTTAGGAGGTAGGAAACTGAGGCTCGCGCGTTTTAAGGTCACGCAAGACAAACTGTGTTGTTTTTAGCCTTCCTGGAATCTTCCTGAAGTCTCTCAATGCATTTCCCCCGGAACGCAGGTCTCCGGGAGCACGAGGATTACCTTCATTCTTATCTAGGGAGGCACAAGGGATAAAGTGAGCTTTGGGAGACAAAATCTCACACCTGGGCTTCCATCTTACAGGCCAGATAATGATGCACCCCTCCTGCCGGTGGCGGGGGACGGGGATTCGACCAGCTCTCCGCGTCCCCCTGGACCCGTCTGGATGCTCAGCTGAGGCCTCGCCCCCAGTTTCTCGCCGTACCATGCGGGGAGAGCTGCGACCTCTCCACCCCGGCTCTAGTAAATAACACCCTCTCCGCCTCGAGGCGCGGCGCTCAGACCTTTAATCATGTGCGAAGTTCACGCCTGGATCCTCGCCAGTCGCCACGTCGCTCGGCACCTCGGCAGAGGCGGTGCTTTTACTGCTTCCCCCGCTCCATATATTATACACTCACGTAGTCAACCTAATGGCCCTCCCCGCCTGCAAGCATCAATCACGTTTTAAAGAGGAGCAAAGTGGTTTAGCATCTTAAGCTGGAATGATAATAACAGGAGATGACGCTGATGGAGGTGCCAGGGCCGGGGCCGGGGACCGTCCCAGATGCTCTAGACCAGCTAACTTATTTCCTCCTTGCAACAACCCGGAGAGGTGGCACGGGTATCTTTCTGCTGGGGAAACTGAGGCATGGAGCACTTCAGTAACTGGCCCAAGGTTGAGCAGTATTGGGAGGGTAGGCATCTGAGACAGCACCTGAGCTCCATATGCTGGTCCCTGGTGGCTTCCCTCTTGAGCACCGTATGCTTCTCGGAAAGGAACCTGCGGGGTCCTGGAAGCCAGCCCTGTTTGGAGACAAGGCACAGGGAGGCAGCGTGACCTCTAACTCCCACGGAAAGTTCGAAGACCCACTGACTGATCCACTCCCCAACAATTCTATTCCAGCTTCCTTCACTCCTCGGCTGGGGCAGCCTTTGATCCGCGCCAGGCTGCATGCCCTCTCATCCCTCTTCCCTGCTCCACCCACAGGCCAGGCCTTCTCGATATCCTGAGACCCAGCCCGCAGTGAGGAGAGCCCACCCACTCTGCTCCGCTCCCAGGTGCATCTCGAAGTGGTTCAGGGGTGGGGTGAGACACAGCAGCAGGAGGGACACAGGCGACCACCCTCCTCTGGGCGGGAGCCGGTGCCCTGGAGGAGATGCAGGAGAGGGAGGGGGTCCCGCTTCGCGCACCTGCCTGAGCTGGTTAGCGTTCTTGGAGGGAGAGCAGGACCATCATCTGTTCGTTCCACCTGGCTCCTCGCCCTCATAGCCCAGATTCCGTCGGCCTCCTCTCCAAACACCTCTGATTGACAAGGAGACAAAATGGGCTCTTAAACACAAATCTCAACTTGCCAAGGAGTCCGAGAATTAAAAATAAATAAGGCGAAACCAATTTTTAAGCAGGAATAGGTGAGCCTCAGGGGTCTTTTGGCCAACAGGTGAGAACCGGAATTAGGAAGCCAGCCCCCAGAGCTCAGAATGTACCTCCTCAATGACATATCATGGAGCAATAAAACTAATCAGCTATGTAATGATTTTATTATATAAGCCAATAAAATGGGAAAATCACATTTTCTCTGTTCACTATTAGGCCGGGGTTTTTGAACCTTATATTTGATAGCGTCATGGTTCTTGAAGAAGATTTTTTGAAATATTCTTTTTTATATCGAGCAGAGTCACTTTAAATATTCCGCAGGCATGCGTGCATGCAGTAGATAGGATTGCTGCTCCTAATTCTCCACTGACCTGCGTTCCCCTTTGCCGTGTGACTTCACAGTAAAGTGGCACCGGGGACATCCCTGCGGCGTTGACTTTGGGCGTGGCCGTGTGACCTGCTTGAGCCAATGGGATGTGGGAGGAAGTGATGGCGAGGCGATTCTGAGCTGAGGCTTCAACAGGCATTGCGTGTTTCTAAGTGTCATTTGCAAACTCTCTGCCCTCCATCAGGAGCAGGGCACGCCCCAGGTTGCCTGGTCTTGGGATGAGGTGTATGTGGAGCAGACCTGAACCCAGCCTTGCTGAGTAGTCACTGGCCCACAGACCCATGAGCACACATTAAACACATGTTGCTTTTTGTAAGCCATTGCAATTTGGGGTTGTTATGCATCTTTATGGCAACAAGAACCCAACTAACAGAACACATATTCATGGATGCAGAACATCTCAGAATCTCAAATTTGGAAGAAGCTATTTTTTTATTAATAATAATGGCCATCATTTATCAAAGGCTTATTAAGTGCTGGGCACTGTACTAGGTAATTTATATGCAACATCATTTTCAATCGAGCAAACGGAAGCTCAGCGGGGTCAAGTAACTTGCCCAAGGTCACTTAGCTAATTAGTGGTAGACCTGGATGCCAACCTCAAATCTTGCTGACTGCAGACGCCCCAGTCATCCACGTTGCCCCGGGCTCTCAGATCAGACGGTTAACCTCAACCTTCCGCAGCCCCCGTCTCCCTCACATCGACTTGTCCTCCGAGGTCTTTGCCAGGGTTTCCATCAGTGTGCCTTGGAGTCCTTTAATTAAATAAAAAAGGAATTTACCTCCCCCAAAAAGGGCACTCCATCTTTGAACATTTCTGGTTACTGGAAATTCTTCCTTATCTTGAGCCAAAACCTGTTCCTCTCTGGTCCTGATTTTTTCCTCCTCTGGGACTATGTAGAGAGATGAAGAAGCTCTTCCAAAAACTTATTTTGATTGTGATGTATTTCATACAAAAAAGTGCATGCAGCAGAAATGCCCAGTTTAATCAACTCTAATGTGAGTGCCATGGACCTCCTTCCAGGCCAGGAGCCGGAACTTTACCATCTCCTGAAGACCCCGTGTGCCCCCCCTCCGCCCAGATTATCTTTGCCCCTGACCCAGCGTAATCACCATCCTGGCTTTTTAAAGTGGGTTTATTAGCTGTGTATCCATCCCCAAACAATAGAGTTCAGTTTTGCCTGTGTGTGAACTACATGGAAATAAAGTCATGGGAGTACTCTTTTGTGTCTTTTCATTCACATTTTGTTTCTAAGAGCCATCCATGGTGTTGCCTGTAGCTAGATTTCATTGTTGTATAGTATTTTCCTCGTTGTATAGTATTCCACTGTATGCATGCATTGCAATTTCCTTATCCATTCTGTTGTTGGCAGACATTTGGGAGGTGCCGAGGTTTTGGTTGTGGTACACAATGCTGCTATACATATTCTGATACATGTACCTTCATCATATATCTGAGAGTTTTTCTCAAAGTATGGGATATGGCTATCTTCAGCTGTATTCGATAATTCCCAGCTGCTTGCCAAAGTGGTGGACCCTCATTCATACACCCAGCAGTCGTTTTGTGAACATCCCTTGCTTTTGTTCACTGTAGAAGGTTGGGTTACCAGTCTCCTCTTCACTCCGTGGCCAGTCAGAAGATTATACAACCACGCTCTTGGGCATGAGCCTAGGCAATGCCCTCCCATGGGGGCCTGGGTATAATTCTCCATCTCTTGAGCTGGGGCTCAGCCCTGTGTCTTGCTTTGGCCAATGGGAGGCTAGCAGATGTGACTCAAGCAGAGACTTGCAATGCACACCTGTAATTCAGCTCCTGCTCTTCCTTCTGCCTCGACCTTTGCCGTGGGCCCGGGAAGAGGATGGGACCACGTGGAGCAGAGCAGCCCGGGCTGAGCCCAGCCCACATCAGCCAACTAATTAATGATCTAATTAAATGCTGCTGTCCTATGCCACTGAGGTTTTGTGGTTGTTTGGTATGGAGCAATAGCTCACCAATGCAACTCTCATTGTCATCGTTGCCATCCTTCTATTAATAATAGCTAACATTTATTGAGCGCACATCCTGTGCCAGCCACCATGCTAAGAACGCTGCACACGTTCCCCTGTGGGATCTCCACGCCGCCCTCTGTAGTAGATACCATCATTCTCTCCGTCTCGCAGTGGGAATCGGCTCAGAGAGGTTAAGCGACCTGCCCAAGTTCACATTAGTAAGAGGAGGCTCCAAAATTTACATTCAGTTCTCGCTGATTCATGAGTTCATTACCAGCTTGGGGAAGTGGTAGAAGGAGGCGTTTCAAACAAATTTTTAAATTAAATGGCAGTAGAGGACACACCCACTCCCCTGGCCAGACTGAGAGAATCAGAAAAGCAACTAGAGTGGGGACCTTTTAAAATACATATATATAAATTATTGATTTCAGAGAGGGAGGGAGAGGGAGGGAGAGAGGCAGAAACAGCAATGATGAGAGAGAATCATTGATGGCTGTCTCCTGCACACCGCCCCCACTGGGGATAGAGCCTGCAACCCCAGAACCGAGCCGTGATCTCTTGGTTCATAGGTCGAGAGTGGGGGCACGGGGGTCCTTTTCATGAGCTCTCTCCAGTAAGCCGGCTCAGGCTTGACCTTGGGCTTTCTCCCTCATGTTAGAATCAGGCAACAAAGCCACTGCGCCAAGTGCATGGAGATGAGATGGAAGTAATCAGAGATTTGAAGCAGGTTGCAGCTGAGTCGGGGTCCTGGCTCAACTTCTTCCCAAGAGTGTCCCCTTGGGCAAGTCATTCAATCACTCGAAGCTCCATCCCCTCACCTGTAAGGTGGGGGGAGAATCAGAACCCCTCAATGCGTTGATGCAGTCTGCTGGGAGGCACAACAGCACAGGGCGTGCAGAGTTCGTTCAGGGTCCAATGCTCCACTGATGTTCGTGGTTGTCACCTTTATTGTCACAATTACAGGGTGGGTCCTCCTTGTACCAGGTCTCCGAGCCAGAGGCACGGCTCTCTGGATGATCCTAGGCACAGAGGGAGAGCTGGGACTGCAGGAAACTGTGAGGACGGCAAAGGTCAGTTGGGTCTCAGGATTGGGTGGGCTGACCCTATGCTGGGCCTCAAGGGGGCTAGTGCTGTTCTTTGCCTGCCACCCCTGCTGGGAAGACCCCCGTTTAGGAGGGGAACACCCTCATTTGATTCCTTAGAGAAAGGACCCTGAGCTGCAGAGACCACGGGGATGGCCGGGTGGAGGGTGGATTGCTGAGGCTCAGCGGGGGCGGCAGTCCAATTCCACGCGCGGCGGCCCCGGGAAGGGTCCCCATCTCGAAGGTCCTGCATGCTGCAAAGCAGCCGGAAGGGGGGCCTGCGTCTTGACCTTCAGCTTTTATGTGCTTTAGCTTCTGCACAAGCCTCTTTCATTTCTCCCAGAACAGCATCTGACAGCTCTCCGCCCTCCTCTGTGTGCGATGCTGCCTTTGTTTGGCTGAATGAAGAAGCTTGTTACCGGGGAAAAGGCCTTGGCAAGTGCCGGCGGATATCCCCGTTTCCTTGAAGAAACTCCCATAAAACCTCCCAGGCTGCTGCTCTGGGGTCCCAGAGCCCCCCGATGCCGAGGCCTCTCCGTTCCCCTCACTTTCTCCAGCCATTGCTCGGTGCTTTCTGAGTCTCCCCTCCACCGTGGGGCAGGTGGGCTCTGCTCCCCGAGTCTCCGGGGCCTGTGGGGCTCCATCACTGTTGTCTCCTGGTGTCTGGCCCCAGGCCACGGGAGGGGAGGAGCGGGAATTTATTTCAGGGGGCGTCCGCAGGAGACACGCACCTGCGGGCGCTCCAGGGGTCGGCCCCCTTAGAATTTCCCAAGGCCAAGCTTCTAGCGTGGCGTATCCAGCATGTGGCGTTGTCTGAGCTCAAGGGAAGGCGACACCCACAAGCGTATGATGATAGCAATATGGCCACCATTGTCATAACACTCAAAGCTCCGCGTCACCATTAGGAATAAACCAGGACCTCCAAGGCCCTCTATTTATCTGGCTCCTTTCTGGTTCTAGTCTGATCTTGTGCTAATGTCTGGCTCCCCGTGGGCTGCAGTCTCCCCATCCCACCCCTACCTCCCCCCCCCCCCGCCTCCCTCTGCAAGGAGGCTCTAAGGCACCCTCGTCTCACTCTCTGGTCTCACTGCACCCTGTTCCTCTCCCAGGCCCTGAGCTTCCTCCCTCACCTACCTTCCACGTGGTCCCTGGACCCCACCACGGTCTCTCGCCCCTCTGTGCCTCTCCCCGGATGTTCTTCTTCCTCTGGCGGACCCAGTTCCAACATCGCCTTCCCAGAGTTCTCTGACTCCTCAGGGGCCCCAGCCCTCTGCCTCTCCCCTCGGTACCTGCTTTGGTTTTAGCACTAGTTTACTGGTGACACAGCGTGGGCATGTCTGCCACTAGGCAGGAGCTCCTGGGAGGTCAGGAGCTGGTATCACGCACGGCGCCTGGCACTCCACAGGGCAGCATCGCTTGGCTTTCTAAGGCTCCAAGGTTGAGCCTCATCCACGCTGGCTTTGGTGACGTGAGGTCGGGGGTTACCGCAAGGATGAGAGGGCGTGAGCCAGCGTGGCCATGCCTTCCTGCTGGGCTCATGAGCAACAGAAACAAATGCTCAGCAATTACCCCCAAAATTCCTAGGATGACCCACCTTCTCTGGGACTCCCCAACATCTAGACCCCTACAAAAGAGAATCTGAGTGTCCCGTGTGTTACCGCCTAGAATGAATCATCCTTCCTGGGTCGGATCCCCCCAAGTCTTCTGTTACACTTGGCACTGACCCTGATCTCGCCTGATGAAATAGGGTCTCATTTGATGGGACAGAGTCTCACCTGATGGGACAGGGTCTCACCTGATGGGACAGGGTCTCACCTGATGGGACAGGCTCTCCATGCTCAGGGCACAGGCCAAGGCCGCTCTACAGAAAGTTTCTTAGCACATCTCTCCTCAGAGGGGGCAGCAGGCAGGGTGACTCCCGAGGCCTCTCCAGGGTCACACGCTATTTATCTGGAGCGGAAGGAAGGCGCTCAGAAGGGGTCTTGCTTTGTGGCGGGAAGACATCTGGCCTCGCGGAGGGAGCAGAGGGAAGTGAAGGTTGAGTCCCCGTGGCATTTCAAAACCTGCAGGTGGCCAGCAGCGCTCTTCCCTTCATGTCCCAGCTCAGGGCTACCAGAGATGAAGTTTTATACCCAGAGAGCCCTGGTCCCCTAGCAACAGAGACAACGACCCCTGTGTGCAGCCCTTCAAATGTCTCAGGAGTGATCTGTCCCATTTAATCCCCGCTTCGACCTGGGGAAGGGCGGTCCTGGTCTTGTCCCACTTCCAGGTGTGGAAATAGGATGACCTGCTCAGGACATGGGAGGACCAGCTGTGCAGCTCAACTAGACTCCAAAGCCCATGCTCTTGACCTCTGTTCTGTGCCACCCAACTGGCATGTTCTGGCAGCCCCAGGCCCCCGGACTCAGCACCTCCCCAGCCCTGCATCAGCCTGCCCGGCTCCCAAAAGCTGTGTCGCATCCCTGGGCCACTCAGGAGATCCCCCCATCCTATCTGCCTGGCGGTGGCCAGTGCTGGGTCCCACACTCAGCAGCAGGAAGCGCCACTCCATAGTTCTCAGACCCGTGGATGGGCTTTGGACTTGGCCGCCCTCCTTGGAGGTGCCTTGGTTCCTTCTTTAGGATCTGAACTCTGCTCACCCAGCGGCACGGGGGGCTGGGTCCAATACACCACCTGGTCCATAGTTATCATCGGTGTAGGGGGATCTGGCCACCATCGCCCCCAGGCACTGGTGGGGGTGCTTCTTCCCTCCATGGTATCTCTTCTTCACCTTAAATTGACCCCCAGTCAATGACTGCCACACCCTGTTGGGCCCCGTCCTTAATCAAGTACTTGTGTGAGCAGAGATAAAAATCACGATCCAAGTTGCTGGTTATTCTTTCTTTTTTTTTTTTCTTCTAAATATGTTTTTATTGATTTTAGAGAGAGAGAGGAAGGGAGGGGGAGAGAGAGATAGAGGATGAGAGAGAAACATCAGTCGGCTGCCTCTTGCAAGCCCCCTACTGGGAATCAAGCCTGCACTCTGGGCATGTACCCTGACCAGGAATTGAATCATGACCTCCTGGTTCCTGGGTTGACATTCAACCACTGCGCCACACCAGGCGGGCCAACTTGCTGTTCATTGAACCAGGCAACCTGCCAGACAAGGCCTTGTGCTTCTGTGTTGCATCTCCTCTAGTCATCACTGGCTTTCATAGGTCCCATTGTACAGATGAGGAAACTGAGGTCCAGAAGGAGTGAATGACGCTCCGAGGTGGAAGGGCTGACACTGCAGGCCTTGTGAGAGCTTAGGCTTCCTCCATCCCATGGACATGGGTCAGTCTTCCCTGGCTGGGTGCTCCAGGGTGCGACTAAACTGCTCTCCAGCCTTCGATCCCTCCCCCCCATTCTTGTCCTACGTTGACAAGGACTTGAAATAAAACCACCAACGAGTCCAGCAGTAGAGCTAGGATTTCACCTATGAATTGCTGCACGTTGAGGGGGTCCCATCCTCCTTCTGGTTGTGCTGGGCAAGATGAGGACCCTGTGTAGCAGCACAAGAATAGTGACAACGCAGACCAACGTGTGGTGAGTGTCCCCTGGGTGCCTGACCCTAGGCCACGTCCTTCCTACGCAGTAGGGCTACTGAGAGGGGCCTCACTCCCAATGGTGGGGACACATAGCTCAGGCTGAAGGATCATGGGGACAAACCATCTCCCAGCTACACCAGCCCTGCCCAGTCGCTGTCTTCCACCCTTCCTTTGCCAAGAGACAATTTTTTAATTGTTGTAAAAAGGGGGAGGGAAGAACCCACCCTCAACAACCAACGAGAAATAATTAGCTCACATTGTGTCATTAAACACGAGACTTTAATTAAATCGCATGGAGATAAATACCTCTAACGACTAGAAGTCTGGGGCCGGGAGGCGGCAAAGCACTCAGCATAATGGAGTAATAGACTCCGCAAATAGCGTCAAGTCAGGGATTCCGGCTTGATTAAGAATCTGACTAAATTGGGTTGTCACCTCGGATGCTGCACCTACTACCTGAAAATTGCTCATTATCTTCCCCATTTGATCTTCCGGGAGCTAACAAGCCTTTGCGGAAATCGGTCCAATGATCAAAGGGCCCATTTATTTGGGAGTCTTTCCCGTGTCGGGTCCTCATGGCCAGCGTCTCCCTCCTCCCTTTTTGATTTGTCATGAATCATCACCTGGCAGCTGCAGGGGTGGGGCCCGGCTGGAGGTGACCTCTGTGGCTGCTGAGACATCGCTGACAACCAGGGCTCCAGAGGGCAGCGTGGAGGGCTCTCGCTTGCCTCTGCCCCCTCTGGGCAGTCAGGGACCAAGTCCAGTCGCAGCTCCTCCCTTGCATCTGACCTCCCCTCCTGCTGCTTCCTGCTGCTCGGCCCTAGGTCTCCTCTCCCTCCCTCGGGCAGGGCGATACGATACGTCTAGGGCACAGCTCTGATGAACCTCAGCAGGCTGCGGTTTCCTGGCCTGGCTTTCAAAGCCTGCTCCATTATGATCCCAACCTAGCTCTCCAGTCCCCACAGGAGTCAGTCCACGCATGAGTCTCCAGAAGCCCTCTGCTCCAGTCACACTGGCTACTCTCCTTCCCTAATCCACCCTGCCTTTGCTTCCTCTTACCCGCTGCTTAATCCCTTCACCCCACTTGCAATGCTGCTCCTCAGCTCTCAGCCTGGCAGTGCTGTACGCACTCTCCAAAGTCTACCTTCGCTCTTTCTCTAAAAGTTCAGCGGCATTCGCTTCTGGCCATTCGAAGTCTGCATTCAACATTATGCCACAACCTTGGGGCAAGACCTCATTCATTTAACCACGCCTTAGAAAGTGCCTACTATGTGCAGGCACTGTAGTGGGCTCTGGGGGTGGAACAGTGATTGTCCATAGGATTGGAGCTTAGAGAGAGAGGGGTGTGTGGGGTTAAGAGAGGGTGTGAAATGAGGTGAGTGGAGGGGGCGGGGCCTGAGAACACAAAGGCCTGGGAGATGTAGGGGTTTAGACTAAATTCTGCACGGAGCCACTGCAAAGCCCCTGAGCCTCAATGTGTCCATCTGTGAAATGGGGAATGTTTGCACCCAGATGGCTGGGCTGGGCTGAGGCTAACAGGCACCCCCACGGTGGGTCTGACATGCAGGTGGCACTTAGGAAGGCTGGTCCCACGCTGTCCTCCCCCTCAGGGGTCCCTCCGAGAGAGAGCGGTGCCCTGTCCTTTACTCCCTTGGCCATAAGCTACTGGAAGACAGGGTCTGTCTGAGTCTCTCTCTGGGCCTCAATTTCTTCCTCAGCAAAGTGAGGGAATGACAGCCCCTGCCTTACAGACCTGGTTGGGGCAAGGGGCTTAAATAAGGTCACGGTCATGGCAGCTAACATGGTTTTAGTGTTACTGCACTATTTGGACCTTCTTTCTCTCTCCTTTCCTCCCTCTCTCCCTCCCTCCCTCCTTCCCTCTTTCCCTCTTTCCTTCTTTCCTTCTTCCCTTCCTTCCTTGCTTAATGAATACTCACTATGGGCCAGACACTGTTCTAGGTACTTGGAACCTATCTATGAATAAAAGAGGTAGAACTCTAGCCTTGTTGAGCTTATATTGCATCAGGGAAAGGCAGACCATAAATTATACACATCTATATATATAAAAGCCTAAGTGAACAGTCGACAGGTTGCTATGAGGCACACTAACCACCAGGGGGCAGATGCTCAATGCAGGAGCTGCCCCCTGGCGGTCAGTGCGCTCCCACAGGGGGAGCACCACTCAGCTGACCAGGATGAGTAGGAGCGGCTCCTCCCCGGCCACCTGTCGCTTTGCACATTACTACATCCCTCGGGGGATGTTGGATGCGGGTTTCAGCTTGATCCCCACAGGCCACACTGAGGGACCCGACTGGTGCACGAATCCGTGCACCGGGCCTCTAGTTACATATATGTATCCCAAATAAGTAAAGTTTATAGTTTGTTAGAGAGTCATAAGGGCTAGGGGGCAAAATTAAGCAGGCAGGGTAAGGAAGGTCAGAGTTCAGGACTGTAGCTTTGCTGTTTATTTGTTTTGTTAATTCTCACCCAAGGATATTTTTCCATTGATTTTTAGAGAGAGTGGAAGGGAGGGAGGGAGGAAGAAAGAGAGAGAGAGAGAGAGAGAGAGAGAGAGAGAGAGAGAGAGAGAGAGAGAAGAGAGAAACATCAATGGGAGAGAGACACATCAATTGGTTGCCTCTTGCACACGCCCCAGTTGGGGCTGGGATCAAACCTACAACCCAGGTACATGCCCTCTACAGGGAGTCGAACCCTTGACCCTTTGGTGCACAGGCTGATGCTGTAACCACTGAGCACGCTGGCCAGGGCAGGACTGTAGTTTTTGAAAGGGTGATCGCTATTTGATCCTTTACAGCAATCTTATAAAGGGTGCTAGAAGTCTACAACTGGGGAAAGTCAGACAGGGAGCAGATCATAGCTTACATGGCGCGAAGCTGCCAAGCCAATGGGAGGTCTGGGATTGCGGATTCATGTACACAGAGAGCAGGAGATTTGCAGGAAGTGGTAATTTCTGGTGATGATGGTGGTGACGGTGATTTTCCATACAGTAGGTGGTCATTAAATGCTCCTGGAGCTGAAATACACTGTAACTGGCAAACATTCAGCCAGAGTGTGTGTTCCAGCCCCTGAAAGACAGACGAACCAGACAGAAACCTGACCTGTGGCTCTGGGTGGGCAGGAACCCTGGCTGCCCAGCACAGTCCAGTGAGTGGGTCCCTGCCCCGTGTTCAGATGACCCACTGCAAGGGTCTAGCAGGTGCCGGGACTCGGAGCTGGATGCTGGGCACGGGAGGAGAGAAGCTGGAGCTGAAGGACAAGTGTGAGACTGGGGAGCGAGCGCGGCAGAGAACCCACTGCAGAGGTGAGTCAATAATTCACACGGCTCCTTTACATATTTAACTCTCCGGCTGCTTAAAATGTAGAGCTGTATCTTTGAATATACATGTATATTTTGTAGTTTGATCACAGAAACACAGACACCATGGACAGAATGGTGGGGAGGGGGGCGTGGTGGAGCACTGGTACCCTCAGGGACATGCAAAGTAATTTTGCACATGGGAGGAGAGTGCAGCCTTGAAATACTAATCATCGCTGCCATGTATTGAGCGTGGCTGTGTGCTGGCCATTGTGCTAAGTGCTTTGTTACCAACTCACTCATTCACTCACTCATCTAGCCTGGCTAGCTCTGAGCTGGATAGCTCACGTTTAAACCCTGACTCCGCCTCGGTGGGCTGACTGTGTGCCCCTGAGCTGCTGCTAAACCTTCCTGTGTCCCAGTCTCCTCTACAAAACAGGGCAATTGGTGAGAAGTAAATAGGATGATGCATGTGAAGGGCCTGGAACAGTGTCTGGCATGTTGTAAGAGTTCATTAAATATCATTACTATTGTCATCGTCATCAGTTATTCATGTATCCGTTAGAGAAATATTTACTGAGCGCCTACTATGTGACAGGTGCTGTGGGGTACAAGCATGAACTCAAAAGACAGTTTCTGCCTTCAAGGAGCCTCCACGAAGACATGGGCAACAGGCTAACCATGACAAATTTAATGAACAAAGCCAGTTCAGATTGCAATAGGGCTGGAAGAAAAAGAACATGATTATGGGATAGAGGGAAGTGGGTTGGTTATGGGACAGAGGGAAGTGGGTTGGTTATGGGATAGAGGGAAGTGGGTTGGTTATGGGATGGAGGGAAGTGGATTGGTTATGGGATGGAGGGAAGTGGATTGGTAATGGGATGGAGGGAAGTGGATTGGTTATGGGATGGAGGGAAGTGGATTGGTTATGGGATGGAGGGAAGTGGATTGGTAATGGGATGGAGGGAACTGCATTGATTATGGGATAGAGAGAACCGGATTGACCAGGGGGTCAGTGAAGCCCTATCTCAAGAGGTGACCTTTAAGCTGAAATTTGAAATATGAAAAGGAACCCGGGAAAGAGAGTTGTAGGCCGAGGGAACAGCAAGTGCAAAGGCCCTGAGGTGGGAAGTGGCTCGATGCATCAGGAGAAAGAAAGAAGGTCCCTGTGGCTGGAGAGTAGCATAACCTCCTTCAAAACTCCCCAGCGGATGTGGAACATTGTGAGGACGTGCGAAAGCAAGGCTTCACAGCTGGCATCGGTTAAACCAAGGTCTGTCTGACGCCCGAGCCTGTGTCCCTACAAACACACCAGACCACGCCCAAGTGGGAGCACAGGCCCCCACAAACCCAGCCCCTCTTAAATATTTTCGGCGTGAATTCCTGGTGACTCTGAATGAGGGAGAGTCCCGAGAGAGCCACCGGGGCCGCTTGGAGATCTGACAGTCGCTTAAACCAGGCGCTCACCGGATGCTGCCAAGGCGAGGCCCCGCTGGACCCGCCGGAGTGAACACATCAAAGGCACCTCCAATTAGCATCTCCCCGGGCATCAAACCAGCCTCACCAAGCAATTGGAAATTGTGGTACAGGCTCACACAGGCAGGGGAAAGGGAGTGGGCATGGGTTGACAGAATGGGGTGTTCATGAGCCCCTTTTATCTGCTAAGCGCTGTGCTAGTGTCTTTGTGCATCATTTAAGCCTCATAGTTACTTAGAGCTGTGGATATGACCATGCTTATGTTAAAAAACTCGGGGCTCCTCAGTATCAGGTAACTTACCTGCACTTACACAGCTGGAAGGTGCGGTGCTAGGGTGAAAACCCAGCTCCAAAGCCCCCCCTCTCCACCCCAAACCTATCACTGGTTCAGGATGATGCTTAGCTCAGGCGAAGAAGCTGGGTGTAGCCTCAAGTTACCCATCTTGGCCACAGTCACTAACTGGCCAGTGTCTTCCACGCGGGAACCTTCTGAGATGTGGCCACGTTCATCCACAACCAACGTGGGCCTTGGGCCTGGGAATTAACAGCAGCCTTGCCCAAAATCCTCAATGAAGCTCTCAGGCACTCCGGGAGCTGCTGGGCACCAGCTCTGGGAGAAGGCCTGTCGCCTTTGGGGCACTGAGTTGTCCTCATGGAGTGTGGCCCTGTGACTTAGAGGTTCCCTCTCACTGGGGAGGGAAGAGGAGCATTGTGGGTGCACGGCAGAGCTGGCTCATACTAAACATTCTAGATCAGGGCTGTAAATTCCAGGAGGGCAGGACCCATGTCTGTCTACTTCACCACTGAATCTCCCAGACCTGGGACCTAGCACAGGGCCTGGTGCATAGTAGGGGTTGCAGTAACCAGGTGATGAATGATAACAGCTCATGTTTATGGGGTGCTTCCTGGGTACCAGACTCTCTGCAGAGAAGTTAGCATTGGTGGTGTGCAACCTCCGTGCACATGGAGCTGCTTCCAGAAATTGAAAAAATACCGACAAGGAGTCCCATTCCTGAAGTATCCTCTTTTAATTGGTTCAGAGGGCAACCTGGACACGGACATTTCTTAAGTTCTCCAGGTGCCCAATGTACAGTCAAGGTGGGGAGCACTGTTTTCCATGCCTCACCTGGTCTCATACTTCCGTGAGCTCTGGGAGGTGGTTACTGTTAGTGTGCCCATTTTGCAGATGAGAAAGCAGATGCTCAGAAAGGTTAAATAGCCTATCCAAGGTCACACAGGGAGGAGGTGGTGGAGTCAGATTTGAATGAGACAGCCTGACTCCAGCCCCTGAGTCCAGCCGAGCACCCATACACACATACAAACATACACACACACACACACACACACACACACACACACACACACACAAATGAAAAGAGGGAAGAAGGGGCATTGTTAGAGCCAGGGGAAAAGGAAGAAGCTGCAGGCAGGGTTAGGAAGCCCTTTGCAGATGCAAGGAGGCGCCTGCCTTGGTCACAAGCTCCTCCTAAGGGAAATGGCTCCACCCACAGATGGGTCCCACCCTGGGCTGTTTCTAGAGCAAGGGTGACACCTTTCCGTGCCTGCAACCTGTCCCTTGGGTCAGAAATGTTTGGCTTTGGGGCAGGGTCTGACTCAAGGACAACCAGCTCATAGACTGGACAGTTGCACATCCAGGGCCTGATATGAAAAACCTCCCCTTGTTGCACAATCCCAGTTTATACAAGTTAGATAAGCATTTATGAAATTGATTGTTTGACATTGCATTTTATAAACCAACTAGAGGCCCGATGCACAAAATTCGTGCAAGAATAGGCCTTCCTTCCCTCTGGCACCTGGAACCCAAGCTGCCCTCTGGCACCCAGGACATGGGCTTTTCTCCAGCCGCTGGCAGGCACTCGGGACCCGGGCTTCCCTCACAGCCCTGGCTTTGTCCAGAAGGTCGTCCGGTCTAATTAGCATATTACACTTTTATCCTGTCTAATAAAAGAGTAATATGCAAAGTGACTGTCACTCCAACACACAACATGGCTGCCCCCATGTGGTCAAAGATGACTGCCCCCATGTGGACACAAGATGGCTGCCACAAGATGTCCAACAGGGGAGGGAAGTTGGGGGCGACCGGGCCTGCAGGGAAGGGCAGTTGTGGGGGACCCAGGCCTGCAAGGGAGAGCAGTTGGGGGGGACCAGGCTTGCAGGGGAGGGCAGTTAGGGGTGACCAGGCCTGCAGGGGAGGGCAGTTAGGGGTGACCAGGCCTTCAGGGGAGGGCAGTTAGGGGCAAACAGGCTGGCAGGGGAGCAGTTAGGCATCAATCAGGCTGGCAGGGGAATGGTTAGGAGGTGATCAGGCTGGCAGGCAGAAGCGATTAGGGGCAATCAGGAAGGCAGGCAGGTAAGCAGTTGGGAGTCAGCAGTCCTGGATTGTGAGAGGGATGTCTGACTGCCCGTTTAGGCCCGATCCTACTGGACAGTTGGACATCCCTCAAGGGGTCCCAGATTGGAGAGGGTGCAGGCTGGGCTGAGGGACACCCTTCCCCCGTCCCCCCCCCCCCCGCACGAATTTTGTGCACCGGGCCTCTAGTTATTATATATGAGTAGATCTGTGTACTGTTCACATTGTCCTCTTTAAGACCAGATGCCCACTTTCTTTATTGGATCCCCTAATCAGTTTATGCCCTGCCCTTCTGAGTATAATGATCAGAGCCTCAGGGCAAGCCATTCCTTCCTTCCTTCGTTCATTCATTCATTCACTCATTCATTCAGTATCTTCTCTGTGCCAGGCTGTCTGCCAGATGCCGGAGCATTTCCTTGCGAGTAACCACACATCAAGCAGCAGTGAGAGAAGGGCCTGGATGCATGTCGATATTCACTTGCTGTAATGTAAAACAGGGTTGCCTGCATTTCAGATTTTGCTAGTTTATCTTGCACGGCCAAAGCCCCAGTTATCTCTGCTTCACTAAGTCTTGAGATTGGTTTGGAACTTGCACATCTATTCCTCGGAACCATTAAAAGCGGTTTAATTGGCTGTTCAGGGATGTCCTCCACTCGCCTCTCCAAATGGATCATCCCTCCCCGTCTCTCCCAAGAACGGGAGGCTGGAAGCCCTCGCCCGGACGATCCACTCTCCAGATTTATTTTTCTGGCTCTGGGCCCCAGAAGCACCAGGCTTTGCATTGCAGATCCAGCCTATGTTCAAAGCGGCGCATCCACATCCCACCTCAGACGCCCACTGGAGCCCACAGAGCTATAGCTCCACATGAGGGGCAATGCCAGCCAGCATCTTCCAAAGCGAAGCAAGACACTGCTTAAAAATTCACCCCTTACCTTGATAAGACGTGGGGATGGTGTTGTCCACAGGAGGATTTCAGGAAGAAAGACAGAGCAATACCTGGGATTACGCACCATAGCACAAAGACAATGGCCTTGGGAGTCAGGTCGTCCCAACCCACTGGTCTATGCCCATGTACTTGTCCCAGATGCGGATTTCCCCATTCTTTATTGTTGTTCTTGTTACTCCTCACCCGAGGATATTTTTTCCCCATTGATTTTTAGACAGAGTGGAAAGGAGAGACACAGAGAGAGAAACATCGATGAAAGAGAGACACATCGATTGGTTGCCTCCCACAGGCGCCCCATCCGGGGCAGGGGATCAAGCCTGCAACCTTGGTACATGTCCTTGACCAGAATCGAACCTGGGATCCTTCAGTCTGTGGCCGAAGCTGCAATCACTGAGCCAAACCAGCTAATGCAGGCTTTCGCATTCTTAGCCTTATGACCTTGAGCAGGTAATATAACCTCCTTGAGTCTGTCTCATTATCTGATTCACAGGCTCTCTGAGAATTTAAGTGAGGCCGGTTAGGGTTGCCAGCTAAACAGTAGGATACCCCATTAAGTTTGAATTTCAGATAAAAAACACCCAAATAATTATACAGTACTAGTAGCCCTGCACACGAATCCGTGCACCAGTAGCTCTCTGCAGGGCCTGGCTGCTCCACGCCAGCTGCCCAGAGGCTCTCCGAGGCCCAGAGGCCCATACGCGGCCGGGCGTGGAATGCTTGCCTCATCGCCATGGCAACAAAGCAAGCATTCTGCCAGGCTTCTCACACTGCCCACTCTCAGCGGCTGCCCCCCGGGGACTGGAGGACTCCGGCGGGGCTGAGAGGACTGGGTGCCACCATCTTGTGGCTATAGGCGCCACCATCTTTGTGACAGAGTGATGGTTAATTTGCATATTACCCTTTTATTAGATAGGGTTAGTGTATCCCAGATATTATATGATCAACTATTACTGGGACATACTTAACATCAAAAAGTTACTCATTCTGTATTTTTATTCACTTAATCTGGCAACCTCACCTGAACAGTCTACACAGAAAGTCCCTAAATTCTACTTTTTAAAGAAGTGCTCAAAGGCCTTCAGTGGTTTTCCATCACCTATGGGATAAGGTGAAAAGCCTTGAGCCTGGCATCTGACCTAGAAGCCCCGCCCCCCCCCCCCGCCCCATTCAGAGTGGTGCAGTCCCCCCTCTGCTCGGGCCCCTGAGCACCCGCAGGCAGCTGGTGGCAGGGGCCAGTGGCTTGGTCTCTGTTTTGGTTTCCATTTCACATTCGCCACCTCCCCAGATAAAGTTACATCTCAGCCAGTGGCCATGGAGCCCCTGCTGCTTAATGTGTGTCCTGGTGTCCTGCTCAGAATCAAGCCTCACTCCTAAATGGAGGGACCCAGCAAACCTTTTCCTTTACCTTTTCAGGGCACTAAAAATGCAATTACCTTCTCCCTAGTCACCGAGGAGCTCGTAAAGAGCCTGAGCAGAGAGCCTCTGCAGCGGGTAAGCGCTGTAACTCAGCGAGGCTGGCAGGCATCGCCTGGTGCGGGAAGGCACGCTGTCGGGGAGCACTTCCCTCCCCTCCTGGGTGTGTTCGGCTCTTCAGCCTCCCCTCGTGGCCTAGCTGGACACCCCCTGGCTGCCTCTGGAGGTCTGGACAACACAAGGCTGAAAAGCACTTGAAGGAAGGACAGGACGTGGAGAAGGCAGAAAAGTGGGACTTTTAGGAAAGATGGAGGGGCGGGATGCTGGAGCTCCCCCGCAGCCTGGGGACAGTCCCCTGAGCATTGTGCCATCTGGAAAAATGGGAGCCACATGCTACCTCTGGGGTGGTGGTGGTGAGGATACATTGAGAGGGTCCGTGGGGAGTGTCCCCTGGAAGAGCCAGCCTATAAGCACCTCTTGCTAATGCACAGCTGCCATCGGACAACCAGGGGCCTCCTCCCTAGCCGGCCGGCTGTCATCAAGATGCTGTTGAGTTGACGCAATGCTGAGTAGGAGGCTCAGCTGGTGCAGACACTGTCCCTGCCGCTGAGCCCCCTTGCCCGCAGCCATCCGGGAGACATTCAGGGCCTGTCACCCCTGGCTGGGCTGTCCACCCCTGCCCTGGAGAATCACGTGAGGCCAAGGAGCCGATGCTCCGCCTCCACTCTCCAAAAATAACCTATTCCTCTCCAAATTGTTCCCAGCCACCATGCCAAACAACCTGAGGTGGGCACCATTGTCACCTCAACTTACAGATGAGCACAGGACGTCAGAGCCGAGACACTGAAGGCAGCAGATTGCTAGTCCCCAAGCCAGCGGTGTGATCCAGGGCTGCTGGTCACCATGTGTGATCCAGGGCTGCTGGTCCCCATGTGTGACCCAGGGCTGCTGGTCACCATGTGTGACCCAGGGCTGCTGGTCACCATGTGTGACCCAGGGCTGCTGGTCACTGTGTGTGATCCAGGGCTGCTGGTCACATTGTGTGATCTCAGGGCTGCTGGTCACCGTGTGTGATCCAGGGCTGCTGGTCACCGTGTGTGATCCAGGGCTGCTGGTCACCGTGTGTGACCCAGGGCTGCTGGTCACCGTGTGTGACCCAGGGCTGCTGGTCACCGTGTGTGACCCAGGGCTGCTGGTCACCATGTGTGATCCAGGGCTGCTGGTCACCATGTGTGACCCAGGGCTGCTGGTCACCATGTGTGATCCAGGGCTGCTGGTCACCGTGTGTGACCTCAGGGCTGCTGGTCACCATGTGTGATCTCAGGGCTGCTGGTCACCATGTGTGACCCAGGGCTGCTGGTCACCATGTGTGATCCAGGGCTGCTGGTCACCATGTTGATCCAGGGCTGCTAGTCCCCATGTATGACCCAGGGCTGCTAGTCCCCATGGCGCTGTGTGACCCCAGGACTGGGTTCTTTTCCAGTGGGCCTGGAGAGACTGGACATGGATTTTGGCTTCATGCACAGGTTTTAAACTCCCATCCTTCCCTCTCCCTTTCATCCTTGGAATAGAGAGGGGCCCCAAACCCCCCACAGCTTGGCCCACCAGATGCACCCAGTTTGGCTTCAAACCCCGTGCACAGCCACTCTGGGTAGCCAGCTCCCCTCCCTTCCCCCTCACAGCTGCAATATTTTTCCTGGGTGTTTTTTTTTTTTTTTTCCTTATTTCTCTTTGTGGCTCTGGCCCTCTCTCCCTGAAAATACAGTTTGCTGATATTAAAAAGAAACACACAATAACTAAACACATTTTATACAGTCTTTGAAGTGTAATGAACTCAGGCCCCGGATTGATAAGTATGCAGATGGAGTGCAGAGGAGCTGGAAGGCAGCTTCTGCTGGGAGACCCCCCTCCACAGGCAGAGGAGGGGCGAAGGGGAGGTGCCTGCTGCTCTGAGATGAGGGGCACCCCAAGGGCAGAGGTGATGGGAGAGGTGTGCGCTGGCCCCAGGAGGAGGCTGCCCCCACGGAGGCTTTGAAAGGGGATTTGATCTCCCAGAGGCTGGATTATCGGAGGGTCCCTCTCAAAACATGGAGGTTCAAAGAATGTTTTGTGCCATCCCCTCCCCCCCTCACCCACTCCCAAGGCCTCCAAGGGCATCTTTGTACCCAGGGGGAAAAAATCAAGACGGGGAGCTATTGAGGTTCTGTGTTCACTTGTGGAATTTGAGTACACGTGTGCAAGTGGGGATGGAGGGCGTGTGGGATTGGCCTCATTCATTAGTCCCTCACCATAAGGTTGCTTGGATGGGACGTCAGCCCCAGTGCAGACACTCAGCCAGGGCACAGGGGCCATGATGCCCTCTTGGTACAGAGGAAGAGATCCAGCAGTCCCCAAGGCCAGGAGGGCAGAAACACTCTGCCTGCAGGGAGCTCCAGGCTGATGGAGGAGGCGAGGCCCTGACCTCAGGGAGTTCCTAGTCTGATGGAGGAGGCGAGGCCCTGACCTCAGGGAGCTCCAGGCTGATGGAGGAGGTGAGGCCCTGACCTCAGGGAGCTCCCAGTCTGATGGAGGAGGTCAAGCCCTGGTTGAGGAGGAAGTCCCTGGTGACATGGGGGATGGAGGACCCACATAAACAGGAAAACCACTGACCCAGGAGAAGTTTTTCTCAGTTTCAACTCCTCATCCCCCAAGCCTGGCATTTATAACCTAGCTCCTGAACATCCGAGGGTGAGAGATGCCTGCTCTGCTTCCCAATCCCACTGCTGCTGCCTCTAAGGTGGCTTCCAGGCTTGTCCCCTCAATTCATCCTCAGTTCTCTGGCTGATCCTGATCCCTCTGACCCTATCTCACTTCCACTTAAACCCCTGCCTTCCCATCGCCCCCATCTTCCCGGCCCCATCACCCCACAGTGACCCCACCATCCCACTCTCACAGGTACCAGTGGGGCAGCCTGGGTGTCCACTGTTAAGGGGGCATCTATCTCTCTGGAAACTTCTGCAGTGGTCCGAGGCATAGAACACGATTTATACACAGCAACACAGGTGGATCTTAAAAACACAGCATTAAGTGCAAGAAATAAGCAACAGAATGAGATCTATAGCCCAAAACAATTTATGTAAATTAAAACATTCTCATGACAAACAACACCCAGTATTTTACCGGATGCATCCATATCTCAGGACATATATCAGAGGTGTTAGAGGGGTGGTGCAGGGGCAGGCGGGGAGGGGGCAGGGGAGCAGTCTCCCACCGCCGCCTGTGGCTCCGGGGGCTTAGAGAAATTTGGGCAGGATCCCTCAGCGTTGGCACTCTTGACATTGTGCTGTGGGGGCCGTTCTATGCATCGTGGGAGGTTTAGCAGCACGCAGCATCTACCCACAGCTGCCAGCAGCACCCACCGAGTTATGACAACCAAAATGTCGCCAGACATTGCCAGATGTCCCCACGGGGACAAAATCACTCCTGGTGGAGAACCACTGAGTAGGAATAAAAGCCTGAAAAACTGCTCCAGTTCCTCCAGGTAAGTGGCCCGCACTTGCTTTACCAAAACACGCGTGCATGGGAAGCAGAACCTCAGGGCCAGGACTGGCTGGGCGCTGCATCCTGCAAGCTGCCGGTGTCCCTGGTACGTTTAAATCAAGGCTCTGTGGAGATTCCAGTTACAGCCCCGAAACTGCGTCTGCCTGGGGCTTCCTCCTAATTTTAACCGGCAGCTGGATTTGCATAGGACATTTGCATCTGAGATTACCCATGGTTCCTTGGGAGACACAGTCTATAGCAGATGACGGCAAAAAACCCCCCATATAACTCCACTCCAGCTTGCAAGGGACGAGGGGGAAGGGGAGTGCTTCGGGGAAGGAGGGCACTTGTAGGAAATTTCAGTGCCTTCTGCACTTGATGAGGGGATGGGAAAGAGGACATTCTACTGGTCACTGGGCAGACAGGACTGTCCATCCTGGCATTTGCTATGCGAATTAGTGAATCAAACGATGAAAGAGCAGGGCTCTGAGACTCCCTCAGAAGGGGCTGCTGTTCCCAGTGGAGGCAGACGGAGGGAACAGTGGTGTGGACCTTCCAGAGATGAGCACACACCCAGCCCCTGCTCCCCGGAGCCCAGGCACCCGCCAGCACTGCCTGGGAGCCGGCTCCGTGCCAGCCGGTGTCCCTGAGTGCTTTCCCACACGGGGCCATTCATCACAGCCCCACCCTCTCCAGGGAGGTGTTTCCCCTCCTTTAGAGGAGGAGGACACAGAGGCTCCAGAGCAAAGCCTGAACTGAAACAAAAGTCTGCCAGACTCTAGAGCCAGTCCGCTTTCCAGCCTCTGGGCAGGGAACAGTGACTTGCAAAGTAAATGAGCAAAGCAAAAGTATCCGAGGCTCTGAGGCAGTGCCTCAGAGGGGCAGACAGCCTCTCCCTCACCCACCCTGCCGCCCGTGCCCAGCGCAGGACTTTGCCAGATCTGGATCCCAGAATGTAGACAGACACCTGTACGCCATGACCTAAAAGCCAGGTGAGCTATGAATGTCACCTGTGGGTCAAGGCTTCATGGAAACTGGCCTGCTCCCCCACACCCATCCCCAGGCACCCGGGATGCTCACACTCTCCATTTTGCTGCCCCAGTGCCTTGTGGTCCTCTATTACTGCATGTGATTTATTTTTCTACTAGAGGCCCAAAATTCGTGCATGGGTAGGGTCCCTAGGCCTGGTTGGAGATCAGGCACCCACCTTGGAGGCGACCAGCGGGGCTATGGGGAGGGTTGGGGGGGACCGGCCCACTCACCAGCTGGCCCCACCTCTCTGCTGCCCGGTTGCCTCCCTCTGCGGGGCGACCAGCGGGCCAATGGGGGAGAGGGGCACTGGCACCTGCCTTGGCTGGCCTGGGGCTTATGGGCTGGGGGCAGCTCCTGCATTGAGCACCTGCCCCCTGGTGGTCAGTGCACATCATAGCAACCAGTTGTTCTACTGTTCGGTCTGTTTACATATTAGGTTTTTATTATGTAGGATATGTCTCTCCCTTACTAGATCAGGGGCATCTGAGGGGCAGAGATTGTGACCACTCATCTCTCTACGCCCAGGGCTCAGGGAGAATATGTGCTGTACACTGAGCTGACTTTGGACCGGGAGCAGGAGAGTAACCAGTCCATCATTCCAGTGGATTGTGGCCTCTTCCAGGAAGAATTTCTTGATTTTTCCCAGAAGGAAAATCTTAGCTGAGGTCTCCCCCTAAGCCACATGTAGCACGAGGCATTGTGTGCCCCATCACATTCCATCTTGCACGTTTGAGCTCCATAAATATGCTAAAGAATCCACCAGAGAAGGGAACTGGGCCATTTTTTTTTTTTTTGCATTATCAGTGCCTAAAATAGGGTTTCTTGTATACAGGCAATAGAACATGGATGGCCGGGTGAATGGATGGGTAGATGGAAGGAAGGGTGAGTGGCTGGGTGGATGGATGGATGGATGAATGGATGGATGGGTGGATGGATGGATGGATAGATGATGGATGGATGGATGGAAGCATGAATAGATGAATGGATGGATGAATGGATGGATGGGTGGATGGATGGATAGATGGATGGATGGATGGATAGATGATGGATGGATGGATGGATGGATGGATAGATGATGGATGGATGGATGGATGGATGGATGGATGGAAGGAAGCATGAATAGATGAATGGGTGGATGGCTGGCTGGATGGCTGAATGATCAATGGAAAGGTAAGAAGGTAAATGGCTGTGTGATAGGCATGTGGTTGGATGGTGGCTTAATAGTGGAGTGAGTAGTTAGATGGAGGGTGGGTCTATGAATGAGTTAGTAGATGGACAGACAAATGGATAGAACACTGGTGGATGGGTGGGTGTTTGGATATGGGAGAGTGAACAGGTCAGTGAAAGGGAATAGATTGGATACAAGGTTGGGTGGGTAATTACTGCTTTGGAGGGTGAGTTAAGCAGACGTGGGGGGCAGTGAATGAGTAGATGGTTCACATGGTATGGGAGGGCGGCTGGCCGGGAGGGTGATGTTTGCATGGCTGAGTACAGTGCCTTCCCATCTGCCAGCCTCCCCCTCAGCCTCCTTCAGTACAATCGCCCTTTCCACTCCTTTCTCCAGATCCCACCGTGAGTCCCCTGCCTCTCCTGCTCTCTTCTCTCCTCTAAATGGGGCTCTGAGAAGTCAGGTGGGAATCCTCCCGGGAAGTCCAGCCCCAGCCCCTGCTTCAGTGCTGAGTGCTCCACACCGTGCCGAGATTTAATACTTAACTCAGCCTCTCCCCATCCTTACCTGCCTGAGGAGGTAGAGGCAGCAATTTGCATATTTATTAAACATCTCTTAGCAGGATACACAAGCTGCATTGCTACATCCCGCTCCCGGGGCCGTCCTGCTGGCAGACAAGACCGCACGATCAGCGCTGCATCACTGCCCCTTAAGTAGCTGTTCTGGGGCTCGGGAAGCTTGAGGGGAGCGAGGGCCGGGGGGTGGGCGGGGAAGAGGAGGCCCTGGAGGCCGGGGCACTGTGGTCTCACCATCGTCGGGCAGTGGGGGGTTCTGTTCTCCGCCCAGGCAGGGAAGGCTGCGAGGGCCTCTCTTCCAGCCCCCCGCCTCCACACGGGCCCCTGGAAGCAGTCCTTTCCTTTTCCAGAAAATTCCCAGAGGAGGACATGTAGAGGCATCTTTGTCTTGTGTTTCTCCAGCTGCTCGGTTTATTCGGAAGCCCTTCCTTCTGACTTTGCACAATCCCATTGCTGGGGTGTATTCTTGGGTCAAAATGGGACACTTGCCCACCTCCTTCAAGCAGAGGTCCAACCTCGGATCTAAGTGTCTGGAACCTTGGGCACCAGGGCCCTCTGTTTTCTGGAAAGGAGTCCCAGGATGGGGACTGAGTGTCCTGGGGGCCCGGAGCTCCCTGTTGTAACTGGGACGATGCTCCTCTCTTCAGACTGGGCGCCCTGACTCTTTCCTGTCTCCTGTCCCAGTTCCTAGATGGGGTTCAAATCTGAGGATGTGGTTTCAGGAGTCGAACGTCCCAGGTGCCAATCCTTGCCTGCCCTCTTACTGGCAGGGTGACCTTGGGTGAGGACCAGAACGTCTCTGAGCCTCCGTTTCCTCATCTGTAAATGGGGATGATGGTAGTACTTACCTCATGAGGTTATTGTGAGGGGCGAGTACAAAGCATAGTGTCTGGCTCCTGGCGAATATTTAGAAAACGTTGGATGTTCTTGTTACAGAATCACAGGAAGTTATAAGTGCAAAGGGAGGCTGGTTGCCCGCCCATCTCTCCCAGGGAGAGGGAAAGAGCAGAGGGACTCAGATCTATTCCCTATTCTCTCTGCCAGATTCTGTTCTGGGCATGTCTCCTCACAACCACCTTCGGGATAGATATTCCAAATACACTCACTTTACAGGTGAAGAAACTGAGGCCTAGAGGGAGAGAGGAAATGCATGGGGTTTTGTGTTAGTTGGGGACCCACATCTCTCTTAGTCTCCTCTTTCCAGATAAGTCATGAGGGCTTCCTGCCCTGGGAACAGCCTAGGACCCAGGGAGGAGGAAGGGGCAACACACACACAGACAGCTGCTCCAGCTCCCTCTGCCCTCACCTCGCTCCCACTGCCCTGGGCTGGCAGGAGCCAGAAGGAAGGGCCTGGGCTGCAGCCTCATAAACCTTCCTGAAAGCCCTCATAAACGCCAGGCCTGGCTGGCTCCAAGACGGCTGCTGCAAAAAATAAAATCCCGGATCGTAAAGTAATCCCCACAAAAAAATTAAAGAGAAGAAAAAAACCTGAGCAGTAAAACAGTAACGGCCTCTAGGAAACAAGGAAGAGGAGGCTAAGCATCTAGGACTGACGGGGAAGCAGGAGCTCCTGGCCCCAGCAGGCCCCACCCAAAGGCGCCAAGCGCAGGGACCCTTGCAGAGTGATGGTTCCAGCTGGTAGAGCGGGTGGGGGTGGCTGAGGGCTGGCTATTGAGAAGTTGAAGAATGGCGATGTTTGTGATGATGATGATGATGATGATGATGATGATAGCACTGGAGCCACCAGCTGTCTCAAGATTTCTGGACTTAGAATCCCATTGTACAGATGGAGAAACTGAGGTCCAGGAAAGTAGGAACTCCCAGCCAGAACTCAGGCCTGCTGCCTCCTCTAGGACCCTACACTGCTATTCTTGTGAGTTCAAGTCCCCAAAAGGCAAGGGGACCGGATTGACCCCTCCCCGCCCCCACCACCAAGAAGGAATGCCAAGGTTTGGGAGGTAGAAGCAGCTGTGGGATCCTAGGTGGGTGCCTGTATTCCTCGGGTCTCTGTTGGCCATCTAGTCATTAGGATGATCATTCTTACCCCACTGAGGGATGAAGGAGGTAAGAGATGGCCGCACGGAGGTGTGATGCTCGCTCAGGACTCCGTAGACCGGAGCTTTGGGAACCCAGGTGGGCGCTTAGAATCCCTGTGAAGTGAGGCCCCCAGGCCAAGGGGCCAGATGACATTTTGGGGTGGGGATGGGTAAACTGCTTTCCCTCCTCTTCATGCCCGCCCCACCCCCACACAATGCAGCTCTGCTCAGCTCCCAGGTGCCATCCGAACCCTGAGAACTTGCTGCCTTTCTTCCCTCCCCCACCTTTTCATTCCGCCCTTATCTCTTCCCCAGCCTCTCTCCTTCCCTCTCAGCCCCTTCCTGCAGCTTTTGTCTGCCAGGTTCCAGCTTCCCAGTCTTTCCACGGTGCTGACAATCTCCTTTGCTCTTTCCCTTCAGGTTTGGGGGACTATTGTCCTCCCGGCAGTCAGAGCCAGCTCTGCCTTTGTCCATTGAAGTCGACACTGCACTGGCCTCTCCCTGGACCTGCTGGTGGCCCAGTCTGGAACCCAGATTCTGTGCTATCCCGTCCCAGCCTCATTGCGTCGGGAAGCCTCCCTCGGATCCCAGCCCACAGCCTTGAGGAAGGTCTGTCCCTTTATTGAGCAGAGCTCCCCTCTCCCACACCCTTTCCCAAACCTGCACCCCATCTCCAGGAAGTGCGGTCTATAAGAACCCAGCTTGTCACAGCTCATCCTCATCCGTCTTCCCCCCGAGACAGGGGGAAGGGCCCACGCTCTGCTCATCTTCATCTCCCCTTTCCAGCTTGGCAGAGGCCTGGAGACATCCGCTGGAGGTTGTCATGAGAGCGGGGGTTGGGTAGACCTGGGTGTGAATCCTGGTGCCGTGTAAGTGGTAGAGCACTGCATCCGTGGGCCGTAGGGGTGCCCGTGGGCATGTGCATTGTAGTTAGTTCATTGATGAAAAGTCTGGCACGACCCCGCTCATCCCGACACAGAGTAAATGCTGACTCATTTCTCCAGGCCTGGGGACTCCTTGCATTTAGCCCATTTGCATTTGGGGACCCTCTAGCCCGCCATTCCCTCTGCCTGGAATCTCCTCTCTGTTCCCACCTGGCCTTTTTCCACGCATCCTTCCAGATGGTTCTTCAGGAAGCCTGGTCTGATCCCCTGGGCTGAGTAACATGTGCTCCACCCCCCCTTCCGGGCCCCATAGCACCTTTAACATCTCTCTCTTCCTGGTAATTGCCAATTACACGTCCATCTGGAGCACTGGGAGGCCCCCGAGGGCAGGGAGGGTGCCATATTCACCTGCGTCTCCAGCACCGTACAGCACCGGGCAGGTGCCCCAACATGGTTTCAGAGCGAATGAGCAAGGGGCAGATGAATGAATACATGACAATGAATGGCAGAAAAAAATCTGCACAAGACCATTTCTGTCTGGTCGTATTCGAGACTAGAAACAGGGATGACAGACTCCCTCCCCTGTCCCTAGTTCTCCCCCTGCCAACACGCCTCTTCTCTCAGCATTTAAATTTGCCTGTTGTCCTAGCGGAAGATGCTCCCTGGTCATGAGTCCAGAAAGTCAAGGTCCCAGTGACCTCTGGGCTCTGCAGTCACTGCCCAAAGGTGCAATCTAGAGGTCATGGAGCCAATGTGACATGAGATACCCAAGACTTTCCTCTGATCTGCCTGGAGTTCAGGCCAGTTGGCAAGAGGGGGAACCCATGCACCACAATTAACTGGACTCGACATACTCCTTATTTTAAGCTTCCTTTCCAAACACTCCTGCCAGGGTAAGAACTGGGTTTATTGTGCATTAGCATGTGCCCTCCCTGGCCGCAGCCCCATCCTCATCTCCGACAGAAAAGCAACGTCTAATTCCTGGGCTTTGCACAACAGGAAGGAGGCTCTGGGCTCCCAGATGCTGTCTCCCAGGAAGTCGGAGTTTGAACACGATCCCTTGGGTAAAGTGTCCGAAGGAGACGTTCTCGCTGAAATCCCCCACATCGTAAAATGTCAGGATGTCTGTGGTCTTTATTTATAGACAGATTGCTTTTCAACTTTTCTCACTCCAACATTTCAATGTGTTATTCCTGAAGATAAATGTACATTATGATTTCATAATAGAAATTGCATTTCTCCCTCGTGTCACCTCTAAGCATGTAGATACATAAATATGGCACATTGCCTCCGACAGTAATTTAAAAGGCACTTTGGAGAACATATTGATCATGACCAGAGTTCGGGCTGGCGTGGTCTAGATTTCATCGAAGTCCGCCTCCTCCCATCCCCGGCCCTCCCTCCTCTGCTTGGTTTGGATTCTGAAGCTTAGGAACTTGGGACTTCCATTTTATCTTTGTATATGGGGATGCTTGTTCACAGGCAGTGTGGGCTTAGGGAGGAGGGAAGAAGTCAAATTTTATAACTCCAAAGTGGAAACAAGAAATCAAAAGTTCAGCCCGAAGTCAGTTACCTGGAGGCAGGAATTCTCGGCCTCACTCCCGGGTGGACGGAAGATCTTGGGTGGTAGATACTGTTCACGGTTGGCTCTGGGCCACCTGGGTGTGCACTCCTGTTAGCTGGTTGTCACATTCTCCTAGGGCTGGATTCTTGGGCCAGTCGGAGCATGGCTCTCTTGTCTGTTTCTGGCAAAGACTGAGCTCAACATCCCACCAGCTTGGTGAGGGCACCATCACCCACACAGGTTGACAAAGCCAGGAACCTTGGCCATCTTACTTGACTCCACGCCCCAATATCCTCCATGTCTTCATACCTCTGGGCCATCTTCCTCCTCTCTCCTCTTACTCTGTATTAATTCAGGCCACCGCCTGTGCAAACCCAAGTCATGGCAGTGGTGTCCTACGCTCCCCATCCTCACTCTTGCCCTCTTCAATCCACTTTGCATATTACAGCCAGAGTGAGCTTCCTCAAGCAGAAAGCCCGTCATGTCATTCTCTTGCTTCAAATCCATCAAGGCGCCCCATTGATGGGCGACTCCCATTGTGACTTCTCTCTGTGCCAAGTGTATGGAGTAGGCACTCAACAAATAGGTACCAAATGAATGCCCTCCCCCTTCTCCCCAGGTCTGCTCTCTGGGCTGTGCCTCCAGGGCCTCCCAGGAACAATTCAGCGTCAGCATCTCAGCTTTGCTTTGGAGCCGAGACCTCAGGGGCTGAGCTGGCCTTTGCCTCTGCCATTAGCCGTCTTCCCTTCTCAATTACATGGTAATCCCTGTTAAAATTACAAATTTATTTATAGTTTTTTTCCCCTTTCTTTTTTTTTCCCCCACCCGGCAATTTTTATGGCTCATCGGCTGTAACAAATTCTACTTCGTAAAGCAAAGGCACGCGTTATTATTACCTTATGGAAATAGACGGCAGCGGCTGACTCCCTTTCCCAGCCTGCCTGTTGTCTCCACGAATCCGTAATGGTTTCAATCAATACCCCTGTGGGATTTGTTCCGCTCTTTGACGACGAGAGCATTTGGACCTGGAAATGGTGTTTCCGCCTCCCAGCCAGCTGGCAGCCGGGGCCCCACCAAGGGCCCTGGACTGTGGTGGTTGCCCCGGAGAGGAACAGGGCAGAGATGTCCTGGTGATTATGTTTTGTCCAGGAATGAAGAGGCGACACTTCTGTACAACATGTATTGGAAGCATTCCGTGAATATTATGATAACCATATGAAGTAGGTGCTAATTATGAACCCATTTACAGGTGAGGGAAGAGATGTAACTCCCCCCAAGAGGACAGAGAGGTCAGGGGTCTCTTGACAGCCACAGAAGTGGGGAGGAAGTTCTGCAAGTGCCCTGTGCAATCTGTCCCCAGGTAAACTTTCCTAGGCTTCCCTATGGAGACCATAAGTCATTCTCTCATTCATTCATTCATTCACTCATCCACTCATTCATTCATTCATTCATTCATTCAATGTCCTAGTACTATGTGCCATGCCCCCTGTACCAGATACTCGGACCCTGTGATAATTGAGCCATACATGAAAGGGTGAATGTTATTGTCTTCCCCATCAGCTTAGAAGGCATCGTTATTAATAATAATAATGAGTATCCCCCATGCTGTTAGGTTTGCTAGTTAACTACATGGAGGCAGGGGATTGGCCCAGAAAACCCTGATGTTCATCTTTGGGCGTATTAAAATGTTAGGATGTTGGACACTTGAACTTCAGACTCAAAGAAACTATCAGGAAGAAATTTTCCTGCTTATGAAAGAGCAATTATTAATATAAAATTTAATACTTCATTCTAGACTCCTTGAAGGCAAGCTGGGTCCACTGGGAACCAACATAGTGTGGTGACATGCAACCAGCTCTGGGGGTGGAAAACTAGGGTTCGAATCCCAAATCTGCACTCATTGGCTATATGACCTTGGGGAAGTCATTAAAGATCTCTCCTGTACAGGAGGATAATAATGCTACCCAAGAGGTCCATGTGAAGGCTAGATTAGGTAATAGAGCTAATCACTTCACATATGTTAGACATATGTTAGGAGTGGTTGTAGAATCAAGAAACCAGCTATGGGCTTGGCGGGGGGGGGGAGGGTCACCATCTCATAACTTACAGGAAGAGATGCTCGTCCAAGGTCATCATAATTCCTTTGAAATGGATCACTATGGTCCTTATGCATAGCATGGCTCGAGCAGTGCCGAGATGGGTTGCAATAGTGAGTTTCTAATAATCAAGAGCTCAAGTGTGCAAAAAGAGATAAGGATGAGGAGGAGACTTCAGAGACGTCACCGATGAAGCAAGGAGGACGAGGGAGGGCTAAGACCGGGCCCTCTGGGATTGATTCCAGGGTGTGACATCATGGTATCCTTGTAGATGCCAGGGTCAGAGGGCTGATCGCCTGAATGAACCCCAGCCCCTGTGCCCCAGCTCGTGATCTTGGCCGGGTGACTGGCACCCTCTACTGCATCGATGCCATGGGGATAATGCTAACACTGGCCTTTAGCTTGTCATGAGGAACAAAGAAATCATACCTGTGCAGAGTCTTTATTAAAAGCACTCAAATATCGCTAACCGTATGGAGTACCACTTATCCCATTATACAGGCGAGGAAAGAGTGGCTCACGGCATTTATAACTTGCCTAAGAGCACAGAGCCAGCGAGGGGCAGAGGTGGGCTTCTGGAGTCGGCTTCCGTTGTGTCTTCTTACTCACCTCCCAGGACCCCATCATTACGTAGTTAAGTTTGCCGGGGCTGTGGCTGGCCTTAGCATCAAAACATAGCATGGAGTGTCTGCCCTCCAGGGGGTTGTGGTCCTGTAGGGTAGAAGGGTAGTAATAAGAGTTCATTCACTTTCAGAGCAACAAACATGTGAGCATTTGGTAGTGGGTAAAAGGAGGAAGGAGAGGGTCTCCTTGGGCAAGGATCAGAGGAGAGAGGCCTCGGGGAGAATGAGAAGAATGAGAACCATCACACTTGAGGAATGGAAGGAAGGCTTTGAGAAACAGCTGGTCTGACTTTTCCATCATCATCAGTGGCTCCAAGCTCCCTGTGTACATCAGTCAAGACTCTGTTCTGGACTCAGCTCCCCAGGAATATTTCCCAAGTGGCTCGGGCCATACTGGGCACCCATGCACCCTCCAAGGACTGCTCCCCTCAACGGACACTCGCCACCGTTCAGATCTTCATGGAATCGAGGTTCCCTGGTAAACAGAAGTGCCAGGAGCACAAAAGCAGTGGGTGTGTTAATTAGTGGGTTGTTTTTATAACAAAAGACATGATGATTGTGGGAAGGTCTTCATCTGCTCTGAATCAGCACCACAAGCAAGTCCAGTGGATCTGCCTTCATAGAGATGACAGCTGAAGGTCAACATGACCTGGTCAGGGGCTTCTCTGAGGGAGCCACAGGCCACCTTCTCCCATTTGATCGGGCAGAGAAAGGCACCAGGGGTTAGGGTTGAGGTTATGAATGAACATTGATGAGGTTCTATTACTCTATTGACTACTCCTTGCCTCTGGCTCCAGATCTGATCATATTTGAGAAGAAAATCCATCATCAGAGAATGATAAGGCATCCTACTGGTTGGACACAGAGTTGGAAACGACTAGTAGAGTGTATCCCTTTCAGCTTCACTTAAATGCCTCCAAAGACAATAAACTCACTGCCTGAAGAGCAAGCCCATTCCTGAGAAACCAAATTGAAAATTCTGTGACGTCTACCCGTAAATCCTAGTTCAGCTTTCGGAAGCCACAAGAGTGAATTGAATGCTCTCTGTTCATTTCAGCTGCTTGACTGCTGTAGGCAGAACATCAGACCTGGAAGGAGCTCCCCTTGCAGCCTGAGGCATGTTAACTGTGCCTCACTTTCTTCATCCACGTGGCAGGACCCGGGGCTGGATCCCAGCCTCCGGCCTCCTCATGGCTGCCTTTGGTCCCCACCTTCTGCAGAAAGTAGAGTCAGCCAGGATGGGTCTGGCTCCAGCCATTCCTATTCCCCAGTCATCCCCCCCTAAGCTCCCCTCCTGGGTTGGCCTGGCACACACAGTGGAGGCCTGGCCTGGCCTGGCCTGTGTGATAGGTTGAGTGCTTTGCTTAGACCACATCTTTATCCTCATCCATCTGACTAATTTGGTGGATGGAGGCCGGCCGGGGTGTTAGCCAGCAGCCTTGGGAGCCAAGGAAGTTTTACCACTAGGTAAACTTTGGGGTTTACTCCAATATGAGGAAAGGGCTTGCTGACTCCAGGGCTGCTATCCCCCGAAGCCAGGCTGAAAGCTGCAGCGTCCCTTCCTTGGTCCTCAGACCAAACCCTCGCTGAGTCCGGGAGGCGGTCCGGTGGAGCGGAAAGAAAAGTCTGGAGCTCTGGGGACGGACAAAGCAAGTTCCAGTTCTGGCTCTTTCTCTCACCGGCTGTGTGGCCAAAGCTCTCCCCCTCTCCTGGTCTCAGTCTCCTCGTCTGTAAAAGAGAGATAAACGTATCCCATTCAAGGGGCTGTTGTGGGGTTTTAAACAAGAGAAGTTAAGAAGAGCGCCTGGCATGGTCTCTGGCGTATACCCGACTCTCAGGAGATGCTGGCCTCCCCGTCCCAGCCTCCTACACGTGCACCCTTGTCCTCACCAAATCCCCTCAGACCTCAGCCTCCGTTGGCTCGCACTTGGAAGATCATGGTTACCATGGAGACTCAAGCAGTACAATTCCTGGTCCCTGTTCACCCAACTCCATTTCTGCCCCCAGCCTAGCCCAGCTTAGCTCTGGCAGCTGCCCAGGCAGCAGGATTGTGTTGGGCACAGCCAGCCCTCCTCTCACAGCTGACCCCTGGGCACTGGGAGATTTTAAGGAGTTTAGGACTCAGTGGGCATCAGAGGCTTTTCTCGGCCAGCACAGGCCCTGCTGCGCCCCTGCCAGCAGAGGCTCTGCCCTCCTGCGCCTTTGCCCGCTGGAACACTCCCGGCTCAGCTTTGCTCCCTCATTAGGAAGCCTGGTTGGGCCAGGACTGGTATTTGGAGAGCTCTTCCCCGCATCAGCCCTGCTTCCTCCTCTGCCCTGGCCCCTCCAAGCATCCGCTCAGCAAATCCTCTCCAGATCCCGGCAGCTGGGCAAGCTGGGTCTTGGTGAAAGGATGCCCCGTGCATTGAGAAGTGGCAGGCACTGAATTCAGAGCGATCTGGGTTCAAATCCTAGCTGTATTCGTTGGCCGGGGCTGCCACAACCAGTACCACACACTGGGGGGCTTAAAGAGCAGACATGCAGTGTCTCACGGTTTGGAGTCTAGAAATCCAAGACAAAGGTGTTGGTTCCACCTGGGGGACTATGGGAGAACCCGTGCCAGGCCTCTCGCCTGGCTTGGGGTGGTCTCCTGGTCATCTATGGCATTCATTGGCTATGAAAGCATCACTCCAATCGGTGTCCAAATGTCCCTTTTTTATCAGAACACCAGTCACAACAGATTAGGGATCCACCCACTACAGTGTGGCCTCATCTTAATTAATTACATCAGCCATGACCCTATTTCCAAATAAGGTCACATGCTGACCCTATATCCAAGTAAGGTCACCAGAGGCCAGAACTTCAACATGTGAGTTTTTGAGAGATACAATCCAACCCATCACAACAGCTGTCTGTCCTTAAACAAGTTTCATCATCTCTCGGGGACTTACAAAGGCTCATCTTGAAAATGGAGTGAACATAACAAGCTCCTCATGCTGTTGTGAAAATTAAATGGGACAATGTATTGAAGTTGTTCAATCCAGGACTAGCAGACAATCAGTCAATAACTGTAGTTGCTATGAGTTCCTTCTCGGGGGGCGGGTCCTTTCCCTCTGGGACCACACACATTGGTCCTTTTAGTTTTAATGGAAGGAGTACAAAGATGGGTGGGAGCAGCTCTAAGCCTTTGGGCCTGGTCACAATAATCCAACTTCCTAGCAACCCTGATAGGGCCATATTTTTGGCATTTACTCATTGACTCCATCGATTTACTTGACAAATGCTGGGTGCTTTATGCATGCTATTGCATTTCATCTTTACAAATCTATCATTATATTTATTTAACAGAGGAGGAAATTGAGGCTCCAAGAGATGGTCTGGCTTTCCGTGAAGGGAATGTTGGGGGCCGAGCTCAGCAGTTCAGAGAGTGGATTGTCTGGCCGTGGGGGCACGTGCCTGATGCAGCTCGGCCTTTTCTCTCCTACATGGGCCCCAGAAATCCTTCACCGACCTCCTGCAGCCCATCCCTGGAGGAGCCCTCTGTAGCACATGCTGTTGGCACCCTGCACGCAGCCCCTGGTTATAATTTTTTGTATTTATATCTTTCCTTTGCCTGTCATCAGGCTGTTGATCATCATGCAGCGATGAACCCCGTATACGTGTTAAATATAATATGCGTCTCTGTGTGTATGTGTGTGCCTTCCCAGTTATATTTATGCAGTTCCTCCGAGGATTAATTTAGCCAAATAACCAAAGCTATTTAGGTAGCTGACATTCACACTGGGAAGGGAACGTGGGTGCTAAGTCAGCGAGGTGCTGGCTTTGCTCCCAGGCCTCCCCAGGACTCAGTTTCCTTCACTTGGGACCTGATGTGGCAGGAAGTGGAGGAACACAGCAAGGCCAGGCTTGTATCCAGGCTCTGCAATGGTGTGCTGTGCAACTTTGGGGAGTAAAAATCTGAGCGGAACCTCAGTTTGTTCATCTTAAAAGAGGCCCTTTTCTCACCGAGCTGTTGCAAACTTTAATTGCTGTAATGCATTTAAAGCACTTTGTTTATAGCAGTTGCTTATTTGTTGGCAGTTACCTTCGCTCTCCTCTTTCTCCCTTCGCTCCCTGTATGTGGCTCCAAGAGGTGTCAGATAAAGTTAAAATTCTCTGGCTTGGCACTTGAGGTTGTCAACTATGTGGCCCTTGCTGATTCTCATTCCTCCAGAAAGTATTCTCTCACTGTGCCTGGAAATGTATGGTCTATTTGGGATGGCCAATGTTCTTGGTACCCTTTCAGTCTCTCCTGTGTGAGCCACTCCTATACTGGGCGGGGGGGGACTTTCTTTGGATGCCAGAGCCCACTCACCTGCCAGAAGGGCAGGCTGGAGGTGGGAGCAGCCCTCCACTAAAGACAGAATGGAGGTGGTGCATGATACCCAAGGTCCCTCACCCCTCAGTCATAAGAGCTTGGGTCTGTTCTATGCACTCACTCACTAGGCCTCAGTGGACAGGAGCCCCAGCTCCCCACCATAGAAGCCGGCTCCATAACCCTGTCCATTGGCTTCCTTCTCTTTATGTTCCTGTCTCACTCCCCCATGTTTCTACAAGTGTGTCCAGGACCCCTTCAAAAATCATCTCTATCCACTCAAACCCTTGCGTCAGAGTCTTCTCCTGGGAAAAACCAACCTAAGACCAGATGGGGTGGTGGGTGGTGTGAACCTGGGCTCTGCCCCCCTCCATCTGCCTTGGAATCCTTCTTTAAGGGGCTACAATAAATTAATTACTTACACTTCCTGAGCCTCTGTTTCCTCATCTGTGAGGCAGAGGGGTAATCACAGGACCTGCTCCCCGGGGCTGTCATGTGACTGACTGAGATGGCCTGTCTCCCTCTGGCCTGGCTGCAGCTTCTCCCATCGCCCGTCTCACCCTCTTTGTGGAGATCCCATTATTCAGTGATTTGCACGTGGACTTTCTTCACAGAGGCTGTCCTACCGCATCCAGAAGATCAATGCCCAGAGCAGGGGCCCTTTGTCACTGGTCACTGCTGTTTTCAGGACCACGGACAGCGCCAGCCCCCCCCCCCCCCCCCCAATTCCCTGAAGGCTGTTTTTTGTTTGTTTTGTGTGTGGTGTGTGTGTTTGTTGTTGTTTATTGTGTGGGAAACTGCAGGTTTATTTTTTTCAAGCTGACCTCTTTCACAGAACCGAACTGTTGTTTCATATATGATATCATAGAAACTGACCTGTTAAATGCCCAGTTGCTGCTAATCTTAATGACACTCACTTCCTCTCTGTTTATCCACAAGAAAATTGCTTTATAAAAAAATCTGAAAAAGAAAAATCTCTTTCCCTGGATATTAATTCAAGGAACTTCTCAAAAAGCTCCACAATTTCACTCAGAAAGAAGCGATAGATTTTCTTGGAAGGGAATATTGAATATTTAAAGATGTCAAAAATTTTTTTTAAAAATGCTGATGACGTATTGGTTTTTGAATTTTCATCAATGTCAACCATTAATATTTGCAATTTTGACATATTCCAATACTCCCTGAATACTTTATCCTGCTTTTCTCTCTCACGGCCTCTCTCTCTCCACCACTTTGCTCATTCCTGCCTCTGATTTTGGTCTAGCTGTGCCTGTCACCTTGGATTCCCTTTCTATCCAACTCCATTTATCCTTTACATCCAAGGAAGCTTTCCACTTAGTCTGCCCCTCCCTGAGCCCTGCTTCCTCGGAGATTCCCCTCTGAGGCCTGTCCTTGGGGGACCAGCCTGTGGTCTTGGGCCATGTGTTACACCTGCTCAGCGCCTCATGCCTCTCCTCTCTGGTGCTCCTTCCCAGGACCTGGTGGGATGCACACAGGACCTCTGCAGCTCGCTCCTCCCCTCAGCAGCAGGCAGAGAGCACAGCTGAGGACGCCTCTGGGACCCTCCCACGTTTGCAAGACAAGACGCCTCCCCTCTGTCCTGACTTACTGATCATGGGCCCAGCTAGGCCTGCTCAACCTCAGGCTCTTGTCCAGGCTGCCCCATGCTGTCTCTTAGCATCTGTGTGCATGTCCAGCCTCAAAAGTCAAGAGCAGCAACATAGCCGTGCTTCCTTTTATCTCCCTCAAAATGACTGGGGCAGTTCTGGATTAGCAGGAGAGAAATCAAAGCCTGTTGAATGGAATGGAATTAGGAACGACTGAGATGGGGAGGGGCAGGGGCAGAAGACCCGGGCTGAGGCGGTGTGCTCTATGGCCTTGGGAGATCCTTCCCCTCTCTGGGCCCCGGTCTCCCCATCTGTGCTCTGGCACGTCCGGAGGGGAAGATCTCCAGGAACCTCTGCAGAGCAGAAGGGGTCTCTCACTGAGCGTGCCAGGTGTGTTTATAGACGTGATCTTATTTCATCTCAACCCTGAAAAGTGGACCAAGGCCACATTTTGCAGCATGGAGTTTCTGAGGCAAGAGTGATGGGAGGTCGGGGCCCTGGAGCTCCCTGCCCTCCATCCTGACCTCTGCTTGGAAACAGAGGGCAGGCAGCTGGGCCCGAAGCTCCTGAGATCTGGGGGGAAAGTCCCTTCCCTGCCTCACACTGTCGTCCTCCTGAGAGCCCTGGCTCACTTTTACTTCCCCAAGCCTTGCTTTTCTCATTTGCAAATAAGTACAATAACAATAACAACCCCACTCCTCTGCATTAATGTGAGGATTTAGTGAGTTAATACAAGTAAAATGCTTAGCACGGGGGGCTGGCACAGAGTCAGGCTCAATAAATACCAATGTTATTATTATTTCACTTTTATTTTGATTATCCTCCCCATCGTCCCCCTCACCATCAGTCTAGTAGGAGACCTCAAAGCTACAGCTCCCCACTCTCTCTCCCTTGAGTCCCCCAGCTTTTGAAGCTATCTTGTACCTCAGAACAGACATCTCCCTCACACAGATGCCAGCTGCCCATGAGGTGCCTGGCCTTCCCCTGGCTCACGTGGTTCCACTCACGGGGGACACTGCGCTTTGTAACACACGATCCCACGTGTGGTCGTGGCCGGCACGATCCAGGATAAAGACTGAATGAACTAAGGCCACCAGAGGCTGGTGGGAAGCTCATGAGGTGGCCTTGGGTTGGGTTCAACCCCAACCTGGGGAAACTAAGAGGCTCGTATTGAGCAAGTCCTGCGTGCCCGGCGCTGTGCCCAGCGCTCCACCAAATGACCTCTTGACCCTCACAGCCTTCCTTGGAGGCCGGTGCTGTTTCCCTCAGGCCCATTTCCCAGGTGCAGAAACAGAGGTGAGGAGGTCACGCATCAGGTCTGACATCAGGATTTGAACCAGATCTGTCAGACTCCAGTGCAGGCACTGAGGTGGCGATGAACCCAAGTGCACAGGTCCTCCTTGAAGCATCTAGCTCTGAGTGCCCTGCCTCCTAGTGCGAGAGAGAGAGAGAGAGAGAGAGAGAGAGAGAGAGAGAGAGAGAGAGAGGCGCTCAGGGAATACAGTGGAGCAGAAATGGCCAAAACACGTGGAGAGAAGGCTGAGAGCTGAGACGAAAGCCTGAGAGCAGGGACAAGAGCGGCGTGCCAGGCACCAACTCCTGAACAAAGCTTTGTTCTCCCCGAGGCCTGGTCCAGCAACAGCTGGGACGGGTTCCCGTCCCTTGAAGAGCCACACCCATATCTCCATCCCTTGCAGTCTGAATACACCAACTCAACATTGCTGCCAGCAAACCCACCATCCCCGCCATCCCCAGCCCCTGTGATCTCCATCCCCCAACCTTGTCACAGCATTTTCATAGGCGTCTTTTCCACACGGCCCCCACCACGCCTGCCCCCCACCATCGACATCACCCCATCCATTCATTAAGCAAATATTTATGGAGCCCCTAGTATGTGCCAGGTGCTCTCATCGCCACCGGGATCTCAGCAGGTGACCACACCAGTGTCAGCCCTCAGGGATCTCCATCCGTCATCCCCGCCACTCCCTGCCTGACCGGGACTGCCAGCGCCCGGCGCCATGGCTGCTTGATCATCACCCAGTCTGTAGTGAGCACCTGCTCTGTGTGACACACCCGGCTGGGAGGGGAGGTGTAAAAAGGCACCCCCTGGCAGTGTATGGCCTGCTTCCTGCTCTATCATCGGCCCGAAGGAAAACCTCTCCTCACAAGGTCACACCCCCCCCCCCAGGCTTCCCCAGATGGTACCCCGCAAAACCTGCTCCTGGGGTAAGGCTGTCTGACCTACTTGGAAATCCTTCCTTGCAAAAAGGAACCGATGTTTCAGCTCAGAGGCAGCTGCGTTTCCCCAGAGCAGGAAAGGAAATGAGACAAAGACTGTGGCTTTCCGCTAAAGAAATGCCATGAGATGCCAGACAGGGGCTGAGGGCAGCAGCTCCTCGACAAGGCCCTCTTATGGGGTAACCGATTGGGCGATAGGGGTGCGTCAGTTGAGGGTGGATGAGCCTTAATTCTCTGGCTTCAAATGAGGGCATCCATTCACCCCAAGTAGCTCCCCCCCACCCCCGCCCTGCATCTCGGCTCCCCCCTCACCTGGCGCTCCTATTACAAAGGAAGTGACTGTCTCCCGAGGGCTGAGATTTATGTAAATGGTGAGTGAGCCGTGTGGCTAAAGTGCGTGTTAAGCAATGTTTATTACAATCAATAAATCATGGTCCCGTATCTGATCCAGAGACAGAAATAGCTGGCCAGCCCGCGCTGCAGGGAGAGTGAGGTGACCGCAGCCCGGAGATAAGACAAACCCAGGGAGGCCGGCCGCTCCATAGTGGCCGCGAGGGGCGGGCGTACCCCGCAGCCCTGGCCTCCTCTCTCCTGACAGGGCCTCCTCCTCCTCCTGCTCCTTGAAGTTAAGCTCGGAGAGAGCAGATGGTCTGTCTTTCCTCCAAGGGAGAGAGGGCTGGCCTGGGAGCAGAGGTGCGGCTTAGCGGGCCAGGCGGGCACCTTGCAAAGAGCAGTTCTTGGATGAGAAGGCTGGCGCGTCTGCTTTGGTGACTTCTCTGCTCGTGGTGGGTGGACGTTGGGCTCCATTCCCTGCAAGTGTAGAAGGGAGGCAGGGTAGCAGAGGAGGAGAGGACTCCAAAAGCCAAACTCAGAAAGTCTACGGCGCTGGATGAGGGGAGAGGAGCACAGGGAGCGGTGGGATCATACAGCTCAGAGCACAGTTTTGTTATCACCAGGAGCTGGGTTCAAATCCCAGCTTCACCCGCTCCTCGAATTCCTTACCTGACCTCTTAGACTCTAAGACTTAGAGCATCCACTTCCTCCTGTGTAAAACGGGGCAATACTATCCCCTGCCGCCCAGGGCTGCTGGGCAACACGGCGAGTTACCGTGTGTAAAAGTACTCGGCACGGGGCCGCAGTGGTCAGCACCGGCCAACCGGTACCTGTGTGGGAGGGTGGATAATGGCCCCATGGACATCCCATCCTAATACTCAGAACCTGTAAATGCTCCTTATAAGGTAAAGGGGACCCTGCAGACAGGATTAAGTAAAGGAACTTGAGATGGGGAGATTATTCTAGATGATCAGGAGTTGGGGGGGGGTCCCTCCCTAAAAGAGAGAGACAGGGGAAGGGAACGTAAGAAAAAGGCCGTGTGGCGATGGGACTGTGGGAAGCAGAGGCAGAGAGAGAAGATGCTACTCTGCAGGGGTTGAAGATGGAGGGAGAAGCCACGAGCCACGGAATGCAGGCGGCCGCCAGCAGCCACAAGGGTAAAAACCGGGTTCTCCTCCTGGAGCCTCCATTTCGTCCTGTGAGACGCATTTCACACTTCGGACCTCCGGAACTGCCCCAGATTAAATCTAGGTTGTTGCAAGCCACTGAGTTTGTGGCAATTGGTTACAGGAGCAGCGAGAGAACCAGTACGCCTGTGAAGACAATGACGTTGAGGATGCTGGTGCCAGCGTCGGAGATGCATTCCAGCTGCCCGGGGGTGGTGCAGGCCGTCAGCACCACTCTTCTCGGAAGGTGAACCCTGGCTCGCGAACACTCTACTTCCGCCCACCTGGCGTGACCAGGACAGGCCAGGTGGAAGGTTGGAGCCCGCACAGATTTCGGATGCCCACGTAGGTGGCAGCCGAATCCCTGGTGGTCCCAGGCTTGTGGCCGACACGTGGATCCTCTGAGCCATTTAGCAGGGCTAATCCACAGGACTTTGATCTGTCACCCGCCAGGGCGGCGGCTACTAGCATTTGGAGCTGGGATGGCGGCTCCCCACCAGGAGAAGGGATGGCAAGAGCAGGTTTTGGAGGAACTCAATGCTGTGTAGGCATGAAGAGTAAGAACTTGGCAGAACCCGTGGTCAGTATGGACAGTGGCTAGATTACAGGGCCAAGGCAGGAGACCTGACCCCTGGCGAAAGGTCAGAGCAAACATTCTTTATGAAGAGCCATCGGACACCGGCCCAGGCTCCCTGGGAACCCCCTGGCTAGGATTGGGGTCAGTCCTAGACCCCAGGGGGTGTGGGGGGGTGAAGGGCAGCCTACCAAGGTGTCCAGGAGCTCTTGCCACCTAGAGAGAAAGGCTGGGGGGCCGTCAGGACACGGAGCTTTGTTTGCTTGTGAATCGTGTTCTCTTTGGGCGGATGCGTGGGCCTCGTCGCAGGATGAGGGGGGGTTCCGACTCCAAAATCAGGCAGCCGAGACGTCCCCGGCGGAGTGACTCAGGCTGGAGGGAAGCCGTGGGCAGCAGTTCCTTTTCCTTCGGGGGAGCTGCCAGCTCTCCGGAGGCGCCTTGCCTGGCCCAGGAAGGCCTGTTGGGGGAGGGGAGATGGGGAGGACGTTGGAGGAGGCCTGTGGGATGGGCGCTGGGACTGTCTCAGGGGAGAGAGGGGTGAGGTGTGACCACCCCAGGCGAGTCCAGTCTCCACACGTGGTTCTCAATGCCGGTGCCTGAGTTAGCCACGGCAGCGTCACCCAGGGAGTGTGCCCGAAAATCAGACTTCAGGGACCCACTCCCAGAAGTCCGTGCGTGGTCTGGGGTAGGGCAACGTGTGGTTAGGGCCACCTGTCTACAGCGATCACCTCTGCCCCTTCCCATCTGCCCCGGGCCAGCTCCTGCTCCGAGCCAGCCTCCCTTGTCCTCGGATCTCAGCTGAGTTTCTCAGTTAAGGCCCCGGCCCTCTGAACTTGGCCTTGGGATCACGTGCTTATGCCTGCCCCCTTCCCAAGGACTTGCCCCTTCCTCCCACCCACCAAACTGGCTTGTTCTGCTTCAAATGCCCCATCGGTGCCTATGCCTGCTCCCCAGTTCAGAACAACACTAGGGATAGACAGACCCGCAGAGATTTGAATTTTTTGTTGGTCGCGTCTGTACCCGGGCATCATAGGGGAGCATGGAGAGGGAGAAACTTCCTAGTTCTAGTAGTTCTTATCTGTGTTTGTATTGAGGGGTGACTGAACTCGTCTCTACCCTGCATTCCGGTGTGGCAGGCAGCAATGGAGCTGGTGCGAAGAGGGGTGAGTGTAATCTCATCAGGAGAAAGGAGGGAGAGGAGGAGGAGGAGAGGAAGAAGAGGGGAGGAAGAAGAAGAGGAGGAAGAGGGGAAGGGGAAGGGAAGGGGGAAAGAGAAGAAAGAGAAGGGTAATGAGCTGCTTCCCTTTTTCCCCAATCCCCATGCAGATCACTTTGAGTACAGCAGCCAGAAACATGGCTCCGATGCATAAATATAAAGATTTCTTTCTATTGAAGGGTTTCTTGCTGACATATTGGACCAGATCTTTTTCTTTCTTTCTTTCTTTCTTTCTTTCTTTCTTTCTTTCTTTCTTTCTTTCTTTCTTTCTTTCTTTCTTTCTTTCTTTCTTTCTTTCTTTCTGTGGGGCTGTTCTGTGCATTATAGGATGTTTGGCAGCATCCCTGGCCTCTACCCACTAGATTCCAGTAGCACCTGTGCCCCGTCATACAAAAATATCTCCAGATAGTGCCAAGTGTCCTCTGGAGGGCAACATTACCCCCAGCTGAGAATCACTGCGGAGTTACTTAAGACTTGCTTTGGCCATGGGAGGAATGCGGAAGTGACCGTGTGCAGTTCCAAGACCTCTAGAGACGTCCCCTGTTTCTGCTTGCCTCCCTGTACTTCTGTGATCGCCTCAGAAGACCGTGCCTGGAGCAGTCCACTGGCCCCAGAAAGAGGACATGGATGTGTGGAGCACACCTGGACCCCACCTATGGTTGGTGCCAAGCCCAGGCTAGATGAGGCTTCGCCCAGCCGACCCACAGACATGAGTGAGGACCATTGATTGCTGCTTTAAGCCTTGGGTGGTTTGTCATGCAGCATTGTGTGGCAATAGCTGACTAATACAGCTCCCAGTTGAAACCAGGAGAAAGCCTAAACTCCTCACTCTGACCTACGAGGCCCCACATGATCTGGCCACTGCTTAACTCTCTCAGGGGTGAGCATACCAGACAGAAGGAAGAGCAAGGGAAAAGACCCTGAGACAGGACCAAATTGGGGTGTTCAAGGGACAGAAATATGCCCAGTGTTAGGCAGGACCAGGTTGTGGCTGCAGGCTCTGTTTTCTCAGAACCCAGGCTAACACAGGAAGAGTCAGAATTAAGGCCCAGCACACACCAGTTCTAGATTCTAGGTGTGCCCTTATCTCCCACACCATAGATAAAAATTATTGTTGTTGTTGCTGTTGTTGTTACTAGTAAGCTCTTTCTCTGGACCATACACCAGGGCTAAGTAGTTAACACAGTCTTCTTAGGCTAATGATGCATCACTATTGTACCCATTTTGCAGATGGGGAAACTGAGTCCTAACTTTCTTGAGTTCACACAAGTAATGGAGATCGGGCAGAAATTCAAACTCAGGTCCATCTGACCCCAGAGCTCAAGCTCTGAAGCCATGCTCTGTCCCATCCTTGAGTAATGCTGCATTTCCAGACACTTTCCAGAACCCACATTCCTCAGGGAGCAGGAAAGCTGTGCTGCTTTTCAAGAGCCTGACACCTGCGGGAGACAAGTGTCACTGCGGTGCCATCAAAGCCTTCAGTTGCTTTCAAAGGCCCACCACACACTTTCCAGGGTCACGGTGACCCAGTCGGCTCCCTCGGCAGGGCGGGGTGTGAGCTGTCTGTTTATTTGGGGACATGCCTCTGGGGACACATTATGGGACAGACTCTATGAGGATTTGTAGACTCTGGAGTCGGTTACCATGTCTCAAAGGCAGCAGCAGCAGCAGGAGAGGGCCAGGTAGACCAGGTGAGGTGAGAAGCTGGTTTTGCAGGAGACTGTCCGGGGGGAGGGGCCTGTGGGGCTTAGGGGAGCTTCACAGGATACACGAGGCTGGGCTCCATGCTAGCCTCTGATTTGGAGCTCAGGGCTGTATTTTTTAAAGCTTTCCTCCATTCCCAGGTGGCTCGATTTGCAACCCTGCTTACGAGTGTCTGTCCTGCCGGCTGTGTTCCTCAGAATGTTCTCTGCCTGTAACACCCTCCTTCCTCGTCCCATTTCATGGCCAGGGACTTTGGTATCTCCTCCTCTTCCACGATGCTTCCCTGGGTTTATCAGTCAAAGACAGGTGCCTCTTTTTGACTCCTTTCTCCATACCTGAACATTGGACTCATCCAAGGTGCCTCAAACACAACTCGTGTTTGTCCCTACGTCTACTCCTCCTTCTTGGGTTTTCTGTCTCAATAAACGGTACTTCTGTCTCTCCAAAAGCCTGAAGAGGAAGCCACCACTGAGTTCTACCACGCCTGGCTGTGTGACCATTAACAAGTTACTTAACCTCTCTGAGCCTCAGTTTCCCAACCTGTAAGATGGGGCAACAATGCACCTGCATCCTGGGGGTGTGGTTAGGAGTCCGTGAGATGATACAGGGAGAATGCTTAGAACAGCACTTAGCACACAGTCTGTGCTCAATCAGCGCTCACTGTTATCCTCGACGCCTCTTCCTCACTCCTTGTAACCTGTCAATTCTGGTTCCTAAATATTAAATCCATCCTCTTTTCTCCACCTCCGTGGCCACCCACCAAGTGCAGGTCACCATGTTCTCTATCCAGGAACCACACCTGTGTCCTCACTGGCTTCCCTGCTAGCCCTCCTACCCGCCTCCAATCTAGTCTCACTCAGCAGAAGCAGGAGCAATCTTTTCAAATCAAAATGTGGGATCATGACCTTTGCTGCTTACAACCCCCACTGGCTCCCTATCACCCTCAGGATAAAGTCTCAGTTTCCAAGGGTGCTTTTTAAAAATTTATTTATATGTTTTGTTAATCCTCACCCAAGGATATTTTCCATTGATTTTTAGAGAGGGGGGGGGGGAATGAGAGACGGAGAGAAACACTGATGTGAGAGAGTCACATCGATTGGTTGCCTTCCTCATGTGCCCCAACCAGGGCCAGGTATGTAACCGAGGTATGTGCCCTTGACTGGAATCGAACCCAGGACCCTTCAATCCACAGGCCAACACTCTATCCACTGAGCCAAACCAGCCAGGGCCTGAATGTGCTTTTAGTGCTGTGCCGGCCTCCTATCTTGTCACAGTCCCTCCCCTTTTAGCATCCTGTCTCTGTCTCCTCCATCCTCCCCTCCCACCAAGGCTGTCCCAATGCATATCCTTCTGCAGGATCCCCTCTCTCCATTCCTGCCCGGCCTTCCCCTCACTCCCTCCTTCTCATCCTCCACGCCAGCTGCGATGCCACTGGCTCCCAGGTCAGGGCTCTCTATTGTGTGTTCCCTGTTGTGGCACTTTGCACGCGGTGATAGGATCGCCTCTGGTCCGATCTGCTGTCCGGGCGACGTGTGCCGAAGTCAGCAGCGGGTGGGTGCCATTGCGCCCTCGTCAACCCCAGCACTGCGGCCACCTCTCTCTCTGGCAGACTCCCTGCTATTACTGAGAACGGATACCCCTTTTGCCAAGGACCAGGGCGAGATAAGTCCTAGGGAAAGAATTCCCAAGGCGAGTGGCAGCTGCCCGCCAGGAGTAAGCCAGCCTTCTCTGCCACCCTCTCTGCTAAGCCAGGGACCAGCGGGGGGCCTCTGGGCACCTGTGTACCATCTCTCTTCCCTTCCTCCCAAACCACTGTCTCTTCCCTTCTTCCCAAACCCTCCGAGGCCCCAGGGAAAACCTGCAGGAATGAGGGGCTGATCCCGAACAGCCTGGGGTGACAGGGTGGGAGGTGGCGGCTGAGTCATCACACTGCTCCCCCAACCTCAGCACCCTCCTCCGGCATCCTCCACACCCAGCGCCCACCTGCCCTAGCGTTGGGCTCTCAGCGCCCCCTGGAAAGACCCTCCCAAGCTTCCTAGCGAAGGCGTCCTGTGAATGCTGTCTCTCGCCTGCCTCTGCCTCTCGGGACTGAGCAAGAGACCTTCTCTTGCACGTGGAGTGAACAGAGACCAGCAAACTCGATTCCTGTCCCGACTGTGCCCCTCTTGGTTCCACCTCCGTCCAGCCGTGTCAGGTGGGTGCCTAGCGCCCCCCACCCTCCAGGAGAGGAGGGAAGAGAAGGCTTTTGGGAACCCGACACTTAAGTTAACACCTGTTCCTTTCCTGCTGTCAAAGGGGGAGAGAGAGGTCGTGAACAAGCCAACTTTGCATTCGGGGACTTTTTGCACTTGTCTGAACCTGGACTGGGAATTTCTGGCCATCCCAGCATCAAGGTCGGGGAGAGGAAGCTGCTGCCGCCTCAAAGCCACCGACACAGCCTCCCTGTGTCATCGGCATCGAACCAGACAAAACACCAGCCGTCCCAAACATGAGAGAAGCTTCCGGCCCAACGTTACCCCCAAAGCGCATTCAAAAACCAAAGAGAACTGCTTGCAAGTGTTCCTTCGTGCTCTAAGTGTTCTTGGACGACTTTTCCTCTCTCAGGGAGTGTGGTAAGGCCTGTCTGCTCCTGCAAGGTCCCAGGAAAAATCACTTCCCTCTCCAGGGATGGAACTGGGGGCCGTGCCCCCCCGCCCAGGCAAGAAATACTTGCACACCTATGTTCATAGCACATTATTCACAAGAGACAAAAGGTGGCAGCAACCCAATTGCCCATCAACAAGTCAATGCATAAAAAAGGGTTGCAGGTCCACACAACGGAATATTATTCAGCCTTAAAAAGGAAGGGAACTCCGATACATACTTCCACATGGATGAAATATGAAGACATTATGCTGAACGAAATAAGCCAGTCACCAAGAGGCAAATACGGGACGATTCCGCCTATAGAAGGGGCCTAGAGTAGTCAAACTCATGGAGACAGGAAGTAGAAGGGTGGTTGCCAGGGGTGAGGGGGAGAGGGAGATGGAGAGGTGCTTAATGGGTGTGGGATTTCTGGTTTTACAAGATGAAAATATTCAAAGCTGTGAATTATATTAACACAAATGAATGCTCAGAAACAGTTAAGATAGTCAATTTCATGGTATCTTTTTTTTTTCCCCACAATGAAAAGTATAAAAGTGTACACTGTACATCTACGAGATTTTTTAATAGACAAAAGTATAAGAAAGAAAACAAAAGGCGCCCTTAATTCCCGTAGCCCATTTTTAAGCATTTATTTCCCAAAAGGAATAGGCACAGATGCTTAGAATACTGAGACACTATAGGAAAGCGTGATTTAGATAGACTTAAAAATGGACACAAAAGCATCTCTTTCATACCGTCTGGGTCTTGCCGTTTTCACTTAACAATATGCCTTGGAGACCGTTCTAAAGCAGCACATCCAAGCACATCACTCTTTTCAGCAGCGCCACGATCCTCCAAGAGGGCCCGCTTCAGAGCCCCGATTCTAGGTCAGGTATTATTCCCCGTGATTATCGCGTGGTAGCTCATTTAATCTGCTCAAACCGTCGGAAGCAGGTCCAATTATCACCCCGGTTTGACACAGAAAGAAATGGGTCCAAAGAGATTGAATTACTTGCCCAGCTTCACCTTAGCTGGTAAGTGAGCGAGCGGGAATTGAAACTCACAGAGGCGGGTCCCAGAGCGGCGCCCCTTGTCACCTGGCCACCCTGAGCCAGGGGGCATTTGCTTGTGCAAATGAGCTAGGCTTTATTCACCAGTTCCCTCTCAGGGGTCATTCTAGAGGTTTTCACTGTTGGTTGGTTTGTTTACTGTTATGAATCATGCCGTGTAAATATCTGTGTGTGTGTGTGTGTGTGTGTGTGTGTGTGTGCTTCTGTATTTTGACTACAAGTACAAAAATTAGCCTATGAGGTAAATCCCTAGCTATGACATGGATGCGTTAAAGGGTTTGTGCATTTCAAATTTGTACATTATCGCCAAATCGCCCTCCAAAGAAGTGGCATCAATTTGCACTCTCGCCACTAATGGATGGAGGGCTAGCGCGCGTCTCTTTCAAAGTGCACACGGAGACTGTTAGAGGAGTGCCTGCGAGGGCTCGCAGCTCTTCTTCCGAGAGCCGGCGGATCGCAGTCCGGCAGCAGGCTGGCCACCTGGGCTAAGCTCCTTAGGGAGGTCGGGGGCCTGGACCTGGAGCTGGTGTGGTGCCACCTGGAACCAGGATGGTGGAGAAACAGTCTGGACCACAGTCATGTACTGACGTGTGGTCACGGGATGCTGATGAGCCGGGCTCTGTGCTAACCAGGAATGTGCGGTTGGCAGGTGAAGAGCAGCCTTCCTCGGGGTACCTGCACCCTAAGATGACCCCACTGAAACGCCCCAAGGCTGCGGCCAGGCTGATGAGAGGACACCTGGGTTTGAGTCCAGCTCCCTCCTTGACTTGTAGGACCTCAGTCAAGTGCCCCTTCCCCGGCCTCGGTGTCCCCATCTATGCAATGGGAAGGTGGTGCCTGTGCTCCGTGACCCCGTTCTGCCCCGTCATTATGAGGTTCTGTGGTTCCCAGCAGGGGCCGGGTTTTCCCACCAACCACTTCAGCTTCAGTTACTTCTATGGGGAAGTATGTGGGCCCTGAAGCCAGGCTGCCTGGATCCAAAGCCCACCTCAGGCTCCTGTGAGCTGTGTGTCCTCAAGCTGATGACCTCAACCCTCTGATCCTCGGGTCTCCCACCTGCAGGTGGGAATACATTGTGAGTGACTGTGAGGAGAGAGGTAATACACGCACCGTGTCTGGCACTGGGTAAGCACGCAGTAAGTCTTAGCTTTGCTGCTACTACTGCCACCACGGTGATCACTGTCATCTCCATTCCATTGGCACCTGGAGCGAGGAGGATGCTGGAAAGGGCTCCTTCTTAGGCGTCAGCTGCCTGGCTGCTCTTTAAACAAGGGACCCCCTGGGCATCTCAGGCCTTGAAATCCGTCCGCAAACAGAGCTCCCACGTTGCATGTCCCGAGCATCTCGGAGAGATGGAGAGAAGTGTTTGTAGTTGCAACTCATGTTGGTAAAGGGTTTGGGGGTCCACCAGGGACAGGATGTTCCAAGATATAAAGAGGCAGGCCCACCGTTCCCTGCATCCATGACTTTGGTCCCCTGGGAGGCGGCTGAAGGAGGAGGTGGGGTGGGGGACCACTGTGTGGAGCTCTTTGCTCTGCTCGGCGGGAAAAGCGGGGCTTGGGAGACTGACGGACGGACGTAGTGGCAGAGGCCGGGTCTGACACTGAGGAGCCGGCTGTCCTTGGGCAAGTGGCTGTGCTCTCCCAGCCTCAGTTTCTTCATCTCTAAAATGGGGATAATAGTTGCTTTGCCATCTGTAGTAGAGTCGTATGAAAGTGCCTGGCACATAGTAGGTGCTCAGTGACTTCGTGTTGCCTCCCTTTTCTCAGATCTCAGGCAGCCCTGTGATCAGAGCCTGGGCTTGGGCCCCACGAAAAGGCAAGGGGAACAGCAGACTCAGCCCCTCGTTGGGGGTGGGGGGGCTCCCAGTCAGGGGATCATGCCCTTGGTAGGCTGAAAGCTTTGCCCATCAAGGTGACATTCTCCTGTCCTTCCCTGAGAGGAGGGGCCCAGGTCCCTGCTTCTCAGAGCTCAGGCCACAGCCCAGTAGCACCAGTCTCCCCTGGGACCTTGGAAATGCAGACTCAAGCCCACCCCAGGCCTCCGGATCAGCTTCTGCACTTTAACAAGATCCCAGAGGATTTGTGCACACACTCACGTTTGAGGAGCGTGGGTGTGGGGCCCTGGTCCTTGCCCTCACTCTCCTGGCTCAGCATTGCTGGGGGGCTCCCCTCTCCTGGGTCCAGAAGGCAGTGAGGGGAAAAAGGGTGTGGCTGCTTCACACCCACAGAGGAGGTAGGAGATGCTCCCCAGGCAGCCACCATTCAGGGGTACAGGTGCACCTGCTGGGAGGGCAGCCTGCCCCCTACCTGCTCCCCACTCTGGGGTTCAGGCGACCTGCAGGGACTGGAGACCATGTCATCACCCAGCACACGGTCCTCAGAGGTCAGGCCAACGGAACAGAGCTCTGCCTCCCCTGGCATGTCTCCCACAAGCCTCCTCCCGTTCCCCTGTCCCTGTGTCAGGGTCAAGCTGGGGAGACAGAGGCGGTGGACCCAGCTGGCTGGTAATGAGACAGATCCAGCAAACAGCCGCCGCAGACGGCGAATTACAGACGCTTGATCCCCCTTTAATAACCTGCCAGCCCGCAAGGCCGAGCGCGACGCCGAAGTCTCGGAACAAGAGGCCGTTTCTTATTATTTTTAATAAAGAGCTTTTCATCACCAGCTTCGTCGGTGCAATTAACATGCCGGGTGTTTAATAAGACGACACCGTAACAAGGGGGCTGTCTAGCTACTCATGTGTCGAAGAAGCAGGAGCTGCTGCGGGCGTGTGCACTTTCACACGCCGCGTGCACCACGCGGGCGGTCGCACACAGGCCTGCACACAGGCTCTCCCCAAACGCAAGCCCAGCATGCATGCAGCCTCCCCACATAGGCAGGGGGTGCCCGTGCACACGTGAGCACACACTTAGGTGCCTGCATGTTCTCACACAGCTATGCACCTCACACCCATGCAGACAGGTGAATCTGAAAGGGGCACACACAGACCTGGTGGCATGATCTGTACAAACATAGGCACATGTGTTAAGAACAGCACACATGTGTGCACACAGAGTTTTCCAATCCAAAAAATGTTTCCCACCGACCTGCAGGCCCTGTGCCGACCAGCAGGACTGGGCTGGTCGGGCTTAGAAACAGGGAAATGGGGTCAGCAAGGGACTCCGAAAGGGGAGCGGGCCAGGGAGCAGGAGAGAGAGGAGGGGTGCTGGGCCACTCGGAAAGCGTCGTCATGGGACAGGGATGGTGGGGGCAGCCCTGCCTCCCTCTCCGTCTTTCAGAGGTACCAGTACCCCTCCCCTCCCAAGGGTGTGGCTGTGGATTCGTCTTTAATCTCAATCTCTCTCTCTCTCTCTCTCTCTCTCTCTCTCTCTCTCTCTCTCTCTCTCGTGCGCGCGCACACAAAGATGAAAGCAACAGCAAATGTTCCTGGAGAACCACGCTGCGGCAGGCCCTCCTCAGTCCAGTGCAGCTCATTCCAGCCTCTTCCTCCTGCCCTCCTCCTCCTCCACTCCCTTCACCAGGACTCTGCCAGAGCCCCTCTCACCTCCTCCGCTCAGAGGCCCGGGGAGAGGAGGCTGGTAGGTGTCGCCCAGCGATGGACTAAGGGCGTCAGGGAAACGATTCTCAGAGCAGGTGAGCAGGTGAGTAAGTGCCTGGCAGTCAGGGGTGGGGACTCCGGCATCCAGTCCAGAACCTCAGTCTTGCTCTGCGTACCCTCTGCCCCTTCTAGAGGCAGACGCGAGTGATAGGGGCTGAGGACGCAGAACAGAAAGGAAGGGAGGCCAGGAAGAGGGGACAGGTGCACGCGTGGCACAGGGTGGCGCTGGCAGTGAGCTCCCCTGATGAACACACACCTGGTCATGACGTCAGCCCAGGGCGGGAGGGAGGGAGAGAGGGATCGGAGCTCCATTCTCACCACTGAGGCCTGGGAGGCTGCGCAGCGTGCCCTCAGGGACAGGCAGAGCAGGTGTTCCAGCCAGGTCGGCTGCCTCCGGTGGACAGCACAGGGGGACTCCCCGCACAGTGTGACCGGACGCCCTCTGGACACAGGCCACGCCCCTCTCGCTCTTTTGTTGGCAGAGCCGGAGAACAATGGGGTCAGCATCTTCCTCACAAAGTCCCAGGCTCTGGTGACTGGTAACGAGACACCTGTCAGCCTTCTCATCCCCAGGCCTCTGAGCGGAAGAGATGAGAGGAGCGCTTGGCAGAGCCCTGGTGAGCAAGAATAAAGAGGGGGAGCAGGGCAGGGGAGAGGCAGAGGGAGGGCCATGAATGAAACCATCGACGTTTGCAGAAGAACAGACACGGCGTTTTCTTTTGCCTTCTGATCTGTAAGCCTCTGGAAATTGAGGGTCTGTGGGGGTCCCTCGGTGCAGCCGGTTTAATGCTGGCCTCTCCGCTCCACAGGGCTTTCTGGAGCCGGCATCGAACAGGCTCCCTAAAGGAGACATCGATAGGCCCGGGAAAGACAAAACAACGGTGAATCCCCCGCCTTCGCTGGGGCTGGGAGGAGGCCACGGGCCGATGGGGAGCGATTGACATTTTAATAGCTGCAGTCGGCGTGGCACTGGGCAGCCGGGCCCAGACAAAGGCCCAGATCCCTGGACTCCTCACCCTGGCCTCCTGCAAGCTCGCCGCTTTCCTGGGCCCTGTTCAGAGTTGGCCAGGTACCCGCTGGCCCTCTGAAAGGTCAGAGGCTCCTGCCTGCCAGGCCGAAATTCAACATTAAAGGGACTGTTTGTGGAGCTGATGCAGGGCAAGGGTTTGGACAGGGAAGATGGTGCTGGGGACAGTCGGGGAGGGAGCCCAGGGCCGGCCAGCTTGAATAGGTTAGTAAACAGCAGAGCTGGGATCCAAACCACAGGACCTTGGCTGCGAAGCCCATCCTCCGAACCACTCTGCTAGGTTGTGGTCCTACTACGCTCCCCTGCTGCTGAGCAGCCTACTGTGTGCAGGAACCGGTATGCTGTTAATAGTTTGCTCAAGCTGCCATCACTAAGTATCACAGACTGAATTGCTTATATGACTGAAATTTTTCTCATCATTTTGTAGGTTTGAAGTCTGAGATCAAGGTGTCCGCAGGGTTGGTTTCTTCTGAGGCCACTTTCCTTGGCTTGTGGATGGCCTTCTCTTCCCTGCGTCTTCATACCATCTTCCCCTGTGTGTGTCTATGTCCCCATCTCCTCTTCCTGTAAGGACACCAGCTCTACGGATTAGAGCCTGCCCCAATAGTCTCATTTTAACTCTTCGAAGACCCTAGCTCCAAATATAATCATGTTCTAAGGCACAGGGGTTTAGGATTTCAACATACAAATTTGGTGGGGACACAATTTGGCCCATAATAAAAGGGTTAGGGGAATAGGTGGGAGATGAAGTTAGAGGGATGCTCAGGGCTCAAATCCTGTTGGGTCTGTGCATGGATGGGGCACATCTGGACTACACCTGGAGGCCCAGGTGAGAGCCTAAGCAGGATGACTAGCTTGTAACAGACGCTCTCACACTCTTGCACACAGATTAATTCAGTGGGATGAAAGGGTCCTATGGGTGCTCACTTTGCAGCTGAAAAAATAAAGTTGGTGATAACAGCCAAACATCACCATCGAAGCCATTGCACACATTTGCTTTGGCCAGGGATGCACGGATGATTCATTTTTAACTGTAACACATGCGCGTTTGAAACCCCAGTAGGCTAACTGAACACTGTAAGATTAACCAAACCACCCCCACAAACTAAACTGATAAATGGTGAAGTTAAACTAGGAGGCATTGCTAATTACAAAGCAAGGAGAGAAGCAATTGAAAACCGCAGCTTACTCAAGACCAGCCTGCTGATTCGCTGAAAAATAACAGGACATATTTCCCTCAAAATAAGGGAATTGACATTCTCTGCGTGAGTTCGTGCACAGGGGGAGTGTGTGATGCCCACGTGTGGAGGCAGCCATCTCTCTCCAAAGAAAGCCCTCTCGGCTCTGAGTTGCTGGTCATTGTTAATAACTCACTGAGTGGGTCAGTAATAAGTAAGCCTTAGTCTGATGTCAAAATGAAAGCTCATGGAATCCTGAGCCCCTTGCCTGGAAGAATAAAAGACTCACGTTATGAATTCATTCACGTGACCCCCATGGTCCCTCAGGGAGCTACAAACAGGCCTTTGAAAATCCCAGGGGTAGAGAAAGATCTCAGACCCACCACATCTGGCCTGCACCCCAGGATTGTCCAACACAATCCAGGTTCGGATGCAGACATTAAGCACACTGAACCCACTCTCAGGGAGAGATGTGAGCGTTTTCTAAATCCATATTTAAAATCTTAAAGAGATCGAATGGCAACCTTCAACAATTCCCACACCAGCTGACAGAGACGGAAGAGCCAAGTTCCATTTATCTGTTCAGGCCCAGCTCAGCCACAGATCAGCGATGTTGGAGACGTATCTTACCTAGAGATGTGCTCATTTATCCAATGCCTGGCGAAGGTTCTTTAAAGTCTGCGCGCCTGTGGAATATCTTCTAGTACATGCCTTGCTCCTTTTCCTGTTCATTCTCTGTATTAAAGTTATTGACTGCTATCTAACAAATTATCCCCAAACTTAGAGGCTTAAACCAGCACAGTTTGGTGGGTCAGGAATCCAGGTGAGCTTAGCTGGGTCCTCTGGCTCAGGGTGTCAGCTGGGGCTGCAGTGTCATCTTAAGGCTCAGCCGGGGACAGATCTCACTAACTCCAGGGCACACTCATGAGGTTTTGAAGGCAGGAGACGGGGACCACTGGGAACCATTTAGAAGCAGCTAACCATATGTTCTTCTCTACCATTCTCTTGGCCTCACTAGGTTACTGGAGACCAGTTCTCCCTCTTGGATGTTTAGAAGATCCCCTTTAAAAAGGGGTTGAGAAGTGAGAAGGGGTGACAGGAGGTGGGTCAGCCTAGGAAACCCCGATGGGGTAGCTGTACCCAGAGAATTATGTGAAGGGAAGTGATGTCAGATGTAGCCCTATTACCATTCATGGGAGTTGTTTCAGCCAGTTACTCCAGGGGCCGCATCTTAACAATGCAGAGAACTTGGGAGAAAAGGAGGTGTCTGTGGCACATTCAATTCCAGTCTTTCTCCTGCTCCCTGAGGCCTCTTGACCCCAGTCTCCAGCTCCACGGTTGAGGAGCAGGCGGGGTTGGGGGGAGGTGGGGAGGGTGGCATGATCACTGGAGCAAAGCATTGCACTTAATCTGATCCCTCGAGTTCAGTGGATATGAGCACCTTCAGGGAGAGAAACAACAAAAAGCCAAAGGCCCTTTGAAAGGTTAATGGAGAATGGTCCCCGTGCCACAGGAATGTCACTTTCTTGTTGTGGGGAGTTAAGGAGAAGTTAAACGGTTTGCGGGGTGTGGAAGGGGAAGACGGTTCACATTTCAGTGGCCTTGCCTTGGCCAAGTGCATGAAGCAGCTGGGAAGGTGGAGGGCAGGAAGCGAAATGCGGCGGGAAGTGCCTGAGAGCTACTGGACAAAGGCAAACATTTAGTTACAGGTCAGGTCCAGCCGCATGCTTTGGCTTCTTGAACAGAGCTTCGTCGCTCTGCAGCTCCCGGGGCGGGGCAAGGGTAGGCCAGGGCTGGGGCTGTGGGAGGCATCTGGGGGGGACACCTTCACGGTCAGAAGTGCAGGACGACCCAGACCCATCGCTGGGGTGGACGAGTCGGTCCTGTGGCTCTGTGTCCAATGCCGGCCTCTCGGTCCGCACGGGAACTCCGTGTCAGGTTTTGTTCACCGCTGTGTGTGCGGTGCTCCCGATGGGGCCTGGCACTGGTTTGTGGGATGCATAAATGAATAAGTCACTAAATCAATCAATCAACTCTCCACTGGGCGAGATTCGGTTCATCTGTCATGACCTGGCTCAAAGGCTGACCTGCTGCAGAAACCCTGCCTGTTGTCTGGGCCACGGCTGGGTTCTCATCACACCCCGTACCCCTCCCACCCTAACCACCACCACAGGTGCCTGTCGACATGCGATGGGATGGTGCCTAAGAGTTTTGGGTTCCGGCGTTGTTCTGCTGGGGTCTGCATCCTCACTCTGCCTCATTAACTCTGCGACCTTGGCCAATTTGCTTAATTTATTCATACCTCAGTTTCCTGATCTGTAAATTGGGGCCAATAATGGCTGTGTTGTAAAGATGAAAGACATCACTACATGCTAAGCACATAGTAAATGCTCAGTGAATCCTGGCTGTTCCCTGCATCAGCTCACCTATCACCCTGCTTTGCAGCTACCTCCTTAATCAGACCGTGAACTCCACAAGGGCAAGGGCTGTGACTTGCTCCTTTCAGTGTCCTGTCTCCTGGCACACAGTAGGCTGTATATCCTGATTCACTTAGTGGGCCATTTGCCAAAGGGGACAGAACAGAGTATGAGACTCTGAGACTAGCCCTGTGGCCTTTGATCTCCCCCTTCCATTCCTTACACGCCGACGTGGTAAGTTGACCCCTGGAGACCTGCGGAAGGCTCTGAGCCCCAAGTTCCTCCCTCTCCTCCCCCTCACTAATCTTGATGTGAGAATCCAAGCGCTGGAGTTGATTTCCTTGCAGATGCCTATCAGTCATGTAGCTGGGACTCTCTCTGAGCTAATGAGGAATCATGGTGCTGCCATGTTATTTCTTAGCTAATTAGCACACAGGCTCCTATGGGGGTGGGGAAAGGTCGGGGGAGATATCGAGAGAAAGGAAGAGAGTTGAGATTTCCTAGGGGATTGGGCGTGGGTGGAGATCTCACAGGCAGTGGGGGCAGCATCAGGCTCTGGCTTCTCCTTCCCCTGACGGCCCCCGAGGTCAGGCTGGGCCACAGGGTATCCCTATCCTGAGCCGAGTGACTACACAGACACCACCCCACCCTGTGCTGGTGGTGAGAGCCTCTGGCTTGTGGACCTGATCTCCTGGTGAGAAAGGCAGAGGCCAGCTGGGCAGCTCCAAGGCCCAGGGTGACAGGAGGGCTGCTGGCTGTAAGCAGGAAGGTCATCAAGGCCAGGTGGGGAGACCAGGCCAGGTGGGGGAACCAGGCCAGGTCGGGGGACCAGGCCAGGCGGTGGGACCAGGCCAGGTGGGGGGACCAGCCTGGGGGACCAGGCCAGGTGGGGGACTCAGGAGCCAGAGCAGAGGCAGGGCTCTGGCTGCAGCACTGGCCTAGGCCATTTGTTCTGCTTCTAAGGAGGGAGCTGGTTGCCTGCCTGGCCCTCGGTGAGGCTGATGGGACAGTCTTATGGAGTGACATATTACAGAGGGATTCATTCCTCCAAAGGGAATGGGCCCTGCTAGGAAGGGGGAAGGTACGCTGGGCAGACAGGGGGCAATGCCCTCTGGCTACTTCTGAAGCCAGTTTCCTCTTTTATTCAACAACTAGAGGCCTGGTGCATGAAAATTCATGCACTGGAGTGGGGGTCCATCGGCCCAGCCTGCCCCCTCTCACAGTCCAGGAGCCCTCAGGGGCGGGAGGCGACCTGGCAATCAGGGGAAGGCGGCATCCCCATCACACCTCTGCTGCTGCTACTGCCGGCAGCACAAGCCTCGGGCGGCCCTGGTTACCTGAGCCTCGGGTGGCCCTGGGCAGCTGGGCAGCTGTCATCCGAGGCTTGTCTGCGCCTCGGGCCGGCCCTGGGCCAAGCTGTCATCTGCTGCTGAGGGTGGGTCCAGCCACACCACGTGCCTGCCACCCCCCTGGCAGGGCTGAAAAGACTGTGGGACTCGAACAGGGCTGAGGGGACTGGGCGCCACCATCTTGTGACTATGGACACCACCAGCTTTGTGGCAGTGTGATGATCAATTTGCATATTCCCTCTTTATTAGATAGGAAGATGTATCTGGTGCCCACTAGATGCTGGCACCATGGGCTGTGCTTCAGGAACAAATGCCCACGTGGGGAGATCAGAGAGACCCCCATGAGTCCCCCAGGCGTGGCCCACTCTGAGGGCACACTGGTCACAGGGGTGAGGAGAGACCTGTAGTTTGGGGTTGGACATCGAGGACACTTTTACATTACAGGCCCAGGAAGGCAGCCCAGCCCAGAGGGTCAGACAGGTGGTGACTGCTGGTCACACGAGGTGGCAGAGTGCATCCCTGGGCCTCAGCTCCTCCATCTGTAAATAGTGATTCGATAGGATGACGTGTATAACAAAGGCCTGGCACATAGTTGGTGCCTCCGACGGACGTGCAGGGTTGAAGGATCCAGAATTTGGTCCAATGAATCATTTGAGGCTGAATCAGGAAACAATGGGGAAGATCAGGTTTCAAGGAGGAAACAGAAAAAGACTAGGAAACCCTCCTCCTCAAAGACAGGAGGAGGTAAGACAGTTCTGGAAGGCCCTTATGGTTGGAGGACACGGGGCAGGGGCGCTGGTTGACTCCAAGCTGGGTGCCAAGCAAGTCGAAAGAGCCATCTTCCTGGCCAGATGGCAGCGCCCTCGATGCGGAGAGCATGCCTCCTCCATCAGACAGGCCCTCTGCAGGGAAGAGGTTGTGCCTCCCTCCTCCACGTGGTGTTAGCAGCACAGACTCTGGAGCCAACTGCTTCTGTTTGAATCCTTTCTCTGCCACTTCTTAGCTATGTGGCCTTGGGCAAGTTCCTTCGCCTCTTCGAGCCTCAGTTTCCAGATCCATAAAATGGGGATAATAATGGCACCCACACCATAAAATGCCTGCATGAAAAGCCCACATTAGGTGTTTAGTAAGTGTTCACTAATGCATTAGTCATCAATGGCTGCATAAATAAACCCCAAGGCTTCACAGCTTAAAACAATAACATTTACTGTGTCGAATGAATTGGGGTTAGGCCCTGGCTGGTGAGGCTCAGTTGGTTGGGCATCATCCGATGCACTGAAAGTTGCTGGCTTGATTCCAGGTCAGGGCACATGCCTGGGTTTCGGGCTCGATCCCCTGTAGGGAGCGTGCAGGAGGCAGGCAACTGATGTTTCACGCTCACATCGATGTTTCTCTCTCTCTCCCTCCCCCTTTCTCTCTCTCTAAAAATCAATTTAAAAAATCTTTAAAAAGAAAGAATTGGGATCAGGATTCCCGGCGTGGCTTGGCTGGGTCCTCTGGCTCAGGCTGTCTCCCAGGTTGCCATGGGCCAAGCCTTGCAGTCCTGTCAAACTCAGCTGGAAGGGGATCCCAGGACCTCTCCCAAGCTCACTCCTGCAGTGGCCGGAAGGTCCTGTCCCTCATGGGCTGTAGGGCTGAGACCTCAGCCCCCCATGAGCTGTCATCCACTGCTGTCCTCCCTCAGGTCCACGCATGTGGACCTCTCCACAGAGCAGCTCACGGTCTGGCAGCTGGCTTCATTAAAGCGAGCAGAGGAGGGCCACAGTGCATGCCAGCACCACGGAAGTCTCAGCCTCTTGGAATCTCATCTCAGAAGTGATGTCCCAACACGTTTGCCTAATCTGTTCACTAGAAGCCAGTCACTAGGTCCAGCCCACACTCCCGGTGAGATCACATAGGTGCGAACCCCAATCCTCTCGGGGGAGCATGTGAGAAATTGCCTCCCACGCCTAGATTGAGGGCTGCCTCCGGGAAAGGGCTGGGAGAGGGGCTTTGTCTTCCTTTTCTGCTGCATCCCCAGCACCTAGAACAATGCCTGCAGGACACCTGTCCCGTGGGTCAGACAGGCCCTGGGGCAGAGGCTGGATGGGAAGAGCCTCCTCTGCTCTCCCTCTTTCTCTGAGCACCCAGGCAAGGTTTTGCAGCCCAGAGTCCAGAATAATCCCCCCGTAGAGCCTCTCCCCCCAGAGCAGCCTCTGGCTGCATCGCCGAGCTCTGCTCTGACCTCCCGCTCCCGAGGAAGGCAAATTCCACCCAGAAGGAGATGTGTGAAAATTGGATTTGCTGGCAGGGTCAGGGCTTCATCCCAGCTGTCACCTGCCTTTGAAACAGAGGCTTCTCCAAATGATGCCTCTCACTCCTGGCCCTCCCCACTGCAATCCGAGCCTGCCAGCCTCCCCCGGTCCCTTCCCGGCCATTTCTGCGGCCGCCACCCTGGCCCGGGCCACCTTCATCTCTTTCTTGGCCCCTGTAGCCTCTTGACTGGTGTCATCTCTCCACGAGGACCCTCCTTTCCATTTCTCACACGGCAGCCAGGGAGTCTTTCACAAACACAAATCAGATCACATCCTTCTGCTGAGAGCCTTCCAATGGCTTCCTGTCACTCTGGAAAGAAAACCCAACTCCGGCGGGCCCCTGTGGCTTCTCCACGCTCAATTCCTAAAACTCGCCCCAGGCTCTGTCTGCCGGTTCCTGGAACACCAAGCTCTTCCTCCCTCCAGGCTTTTCTCTGTTCTTCCCTCCGCTCTCCGCAGTGCAGGCTCCCTCTGATCCGTCTTCCCCAGCTTAATTGCCACCTCTTCGGGGAAGCCTTCCCTGATTGCACCATGCTCTCATTATTACTGTTCACATCATCTTGTTTATTTATGTCCTGGTACAGACTGCAACTGCTAATCATTTTGGTTTAGTTGTTACCTCGTTGTTGTCTGTCTTGCCCACGACAATCAGGCCCAGGACGGCCAGGCAGATGCACGATTGCTCACAGCTTTATCCCCCGGTGCCAGCATGAGATGGGACGAATAAAGTCCCCCTTTCGGAGGATTGCTGCGGCCTTCCTAACCTCCCTTTCGGCCTGCAGGCTCCCCTCCTCCAGTCCACGCTGCAGGCAGCCGCCGGCGCATCGAGGTGAAAGCAGAGCGCTGAGCATGCCTCTCCCATCTCAGGAGCCCGGCCACCCACCAGGGTCAAGGACAATGGGCTCAGGTCCAAAGCTGGGCCCAGCCAGTCATTTCCCGACGTCCCCGTCCATGTCCTCGGTGCTCCGCACCACCGGGACCCTGGTTCTTTCCCCGGACACGCGCTGACCTCTCCTACCTCTGCACTTAGGCTGGTGCCCCCCGCCCTTCCGCCCCCCCCCCCCCCCCCACACACACCTAGCAAGCCTTTTTCTCCTCAGGAAGCAGATGTGCGCGCTAGGCTTAGCTCGCGTGACCTCCCCCAGGAGGTCAACCCTGGCCACCGCTGCTAGTCAAGAGGGAAGAACTTGGGATTTGGAGTTGGACCTGGATTCATGTGCCTGTTCTGCCATTTGCCTGTGTGTGACCTTGGGCAAGTCACCTCGTGTGTCTGAACTTGATCAGTGAGAACAGTCCTGGCTGTCAGAGTTGCTGCGTGGAAGCATGAGAAGAGAGAGCCAGGCCCAGGTGGCTGTGGAATGGATGCGAGGCCTTTTCCGGCTTCCTGGAGACTCCTGTTCCCCCTCATGCTTAATTCTCCCCACAATGCACCTGGCAGTGGACTTGCCTTCTGTCCCCTCTGATCTCTGACCCACATCTGGACAGAACCAAACCCTCTCCATTCCCTTGCCCTGCCCACCAAGACATTGCCTCGCATCAAGTAGGGTCCACAGAGAGTTCGTGAAATGTCCTTGACCTTTCTACCTCTTTGGATAGTCTTCCTTCATAGAAAACAGCGGCTTGATCCAGTGTGATGCCCGTTCGTTCATTCATTCATTCTCTGAGCTTCCATCATGCCAACAGGAGAGCCACAGCTCATGCCCCAGTGGGACCTGCTTTCTAGGATTTTGGAACGGCCACCATTCACTTGGTCAGCAAACATCCGCCTGTTACCGCTGTGTGGGTGCTGGTCACCCCGTTAACGTCCCCGGTCTTCCAGCAGTTATTAGCCATTTCCATGGGCACCAGGTCCCTTTTCCTGTAGCTCCAGGTTTTCTGGGCGTTGTTCCTCCACTGTCCACTCTGCGCCTACCGTGAGGCCACGAGACACAGGACCCACGCAGGCAGAGAACCGTGACACCCGCCACGGCCCGCGGCAGCTGGTGAGGGTGTCGCGCGTTCCCTGCCTCCCGTCTCCCGTGAGCATCCCAGCCTCTGAGCAGGCTCGCCACCTTCACAGGTAGCCGGGGGGCCTTGCAAAGGGTCCCACAGGGCCTCCTTTCTTAAAGGGGAGCGACCATGAGATCCAGCAATCCCACTGCTGGGGAAATACCTGCAAGGACTGGCAATGGAGTCCTTAGGGATATGTGTGCACCCAGCTTCATGGCAGCCCTGTTCACAACAGCCAAAAGGTGGACGCAGCCCCAAGTGCCCATCAAGGATGAATGAGTAATAAAACATGTGGTCCATCCGTACAAGGAGAAAGTATTCAGCTTAAGAAAGAAAGAAAAGTGTGACACACTCTACACCATGGGTGAACCTTGAGGACGTTATGCTAAATGACGTGAGGCAGCCACCAATAGACAACTCCTGCGGGAGTCCACTTACGGGAGTTACTTAGGGCAGTTCCATTCATAGAGACAGAGAGCAGGTGGTGGTTGCCAGGGGCTGGGGGGAGGGAGAATGGGAAGTTGTTGTTTAAAGGTGTGGCGCTCCAGATTTGCAAGACGAGGAAGGTCTGGAGGTCAGCTGCACAACAACGTGGATATACTTAGTGCTACTGAACTGTACACTTAAAAATGGTTAAGGTAGTTCATTTTATTTCAGCTTACTTTACCTTAAGTAAGGGAGAGAGGGGGGCAGGGGTTGAGCAGAGAGGCCGTCCTGGGAAATGACACCTGGGCAGGTAGGAATGGCCCTGTGGGATCTGACCTTGGCCTCTGAGCCTCACCTCCTCCCGAGAGCCCTCCAGCTTTCACTCCTGCCCTCCTGGACTGGCCAGCCTCTCAGTAGCCCAGTGGGGCCGTACTCCTTTCCTGCTGGCGCTCCTTCACGGGGCTGACGAAGGCTGCTGCTCCCGGCTCTCCTGAAGCAGGAATGAATTAGGAAGGAAACAAAGAGAGAAGCATCCAACTGGAGGGAACAGGTTTCTGATCCAACAGCCGCCAACCTGCTTCTCCAGATTCGGAGCCCTGCTCCGTCCCACAGGGGCCGCCCTCTGACCGCCTGGCTTAATGCTTCACTTACATTCGAGATGGCGTTTCCTGCCAGTAAAGCCAGCTAGGTTGCTACGGAGTCCCTCTTGTTCTCACTGCCGAGGCTCACCTCGCTTGCGACCACTGCCTGCCCCAGAGCCTGCCTCTGCCCCCCCTGCCCCCGCCGCACTATGCTTGGGGTTCGCCCTTCTGGCACACCAGCCTGGCCTCTGGGCCCTTAAACTTGGCCTTTGCCCTCATGTGTTGCACCTCCACTAGACCTTCAAGGTACAGTTAGGGGTTGGGGACATTTCCGCATTAGCTGCTGAGCCCCTTACCCGGGGCCCTGGGACTCAGAGAGCCCTTTTGGGAAAGGGAAGCAGCAGGCACCAGCCCCTGGACCCTCAACCTCAGGTGACTGAGCCCCTGGACCCTCAACCTCAGGTGACTGAGCCCCTGGACCCTCAACCTCAGGTGACTGAGCCCCTGGACCCCCAACCTCAGGTGACTGAGCCCCTGGGAAGAGCAGCCGGCTTCCCTTCCTGATCCTCATACGCTGGGATGTGAGCTCAAGAGATGAGAGGCCAGAGCTCAGCATCCTTGACCTCCGACCTTGGCCACCAGAGAGCTGTAATTGCTCTACAATCCACTGCCACCTGAGCACGTCCCCACCACAGCTGGGTCCGTCTCTGTCGGACTCCGGGGCCTGGCAGATGAAAACTGTTCTCTCCGCGTCAGCCCTGCGAGATAAAAGCCGGACCCAGGTTTCAGCGGTGGCAGCGGCCTCACGCACTTCCTTTAGGACCACGAGCTCGTTGTGCAGCCGGCCTGACCGTGTGCGGCTGCTTTGAGGGCTACACCACAGGACAGGACGACACATGTCCTGGCCCGAGTGCCCGGAGACTCTCATTCCTGCAGCCACCAGGGGAGGGTTAGCACTGGCCCGCGCTCCGGCAGCCTCCCTCCCTCCTCCCTCCCCCCTTCACCTGCTGGACATCACCCAACGGGAGTCCCGCCTCCCCGAAGCTGCTCTGTCCAGTGCGATAATACCTGTACAGCACCCAGCCCGGGGGCAGGAAGTCAACCTGCGCTATTTGCCTGCCTCCCCTCCAGGAAGGGCGGGGAAGCCTGGAACACCTAGGGCAGGGTTCCTCAAACTTTTTAAACAGGGGGCCAGTTCACTGTCCCTCAGACCATTGGAGGGCCGGACTATAGTTTTAAAAAAAACTATGAACAAATTCCTAGGTACACTGCACCTATCTTATTTTGAAGTAAAAAAACAAAACGGCAAAAACACCCGCATGTGGCCCGCGGGCCGTAGTTGGAGGACGCCTGACCTAGAGCATCCACTGCCAAGATGACCAGCGGGCCTGTCTTTCAGGCACCTGCTCCCAGGGAATGGCTGGGGAGGAATGACGATCAGCCTCTGACGGTTGTATGTTACAGTTCTCAGAGCCCATTGCAAATTCTTCATCAAATCTGTTCTTTCGAAAAGCCCTGCGAGGCTGACAGGCGAGGCATGATTAACCCCGTGTTATAGACGGAGGTACTGAGACCCAGAGGAGAAAAGGGCCCCACCCAAGGGCACACCGCTGGCAAGTGGCAGAGTTTAGGTGGGAACCCAGATCGTGTGTGTGTGTGTGTGTGTGTGTGTGTGTGTGTGTTCAATTCAGAAAGTTTGCCAAGGCACCACCCTGTTCTTGGGAGCTCCTGGGGGAAGACTCCATTCTGGATGGAACGGGGCCAGCGACCCTGGCGGGGTGGCACCCAGCAGAGTGGCTCCCTGGTTGAACTAATTGTCATGCTCCCTCACACTCACACTGAGCCTGCCTTCCAGAGAGACCCTAAAGTGCCTCTGAGCTCCGCGTGCATATTTATATGCCTGCGTGCACGATAAAAATAAACCCACTTCACCCACCGCTGAAACGCAGCCACGCGGGGTGTGAAATATGGGGCTTATCGAACCACCGCGAGGAATGGCTCTCCGGGAGCGGCTCCTGTCCCTGTGACATTGCACGGGGGCAGCTGGGAGGGGGTGGAATTTAATTACCTCGATAAGTAAGTGTTGACTTGGACGCAGAAGCCAGGAGCATAGCTGGTCCCCAGGTACCCAGGATGCCTAGGACAGAGAGACGGAGGAGACAGCACTGTCTGTCTAAAGGGGAGTGTGGGCCCCTCAACATACACCCCCTCACGTGCACCCTTGAACCTCACTCCCTGAGAGCCGGCCCGTAGGTCCTGGGGACTCCCGCCCGCTGCTCTCCTAAACCCAACGGCCCACCAGGTACCACTCCCTCCTTTAAAGGACCATGAGCTCACTGTTAAAGGAAGGAGTCGGGAGGCCGCAGTGATCTAACATGTCTTGGAGCAAGGACTAGGATGAGCATCTTTGCTGGGGTCCATTTAAGGCAGCCCTGGTTAGGAAAGATATTGTTCTGGAAAAGTGGAGCATCTTTTCTGGCCACTCAAACCTTGCAATGGTACCTGGACTCTGTTCTGATGGCTGATTCTGAGCCTGCTCTAGATTCAGACTTCTGGATTGACTCCTCCCTTCTTCTCTCCCTCTCTCCTGCCCTCCCTCCCTCCCTCCCTTCTTCCCTTCCTCCCTCTCACTGTGCTTCGCCCATCTTACCACCATACTCTCAATTCCCTGGGCAAGCACAGAAAAGGCATCTAACATAGACTTCCTGAACTAGTGACAGCTAAAGGGGAGGCCTAGGGTATGAGGCCTAGAGGCTAACCAGCTTAAAGGGTGTGCATGGGGCAGGGAAAAGGAGGTGGGAGTGAGGAGGATGGGAGGGTAGAGGGGAAGGGTGTTTCAGGCAGAGTGAACAGCATGTATAAAGACCTAGAGTTCAAGAGAACTTAGAGAGCTGGGGCGAGGATTGGCGTGGCTGTGCTTTATTCACAGGTGAGGGTCAAGGACTTGTGCAGAGGAGAAGACCAAGGTACCTGTGTAGCCCCAATGCCCATTAGGACCATTTATTTAGGGGCCATTAGGGTTTGGAGCCCTGGCACCTGTGCCACTGTGGGCTGTCATGCCCCCCATGGCTGGGCGCCTTCCCTGGAATCCTACAAAGCTTTAACGGCCCTTGTGTATTTCCCATGGCCCACCGAGTCCCTTGTAAGGGATGGATAACTTAGAGGGTGGAGGGGCTGTCCCTTTGTGCCTCCGGATGTCCTTCAATTCAAGGGAACTAGCCCCCTGATTCACCAGCCGCCTCTTTGCAGGGTCACCCTCTTCACAGGGTAAACGGAAAGAAAGATGGGAGGCTGGGTTGGGCAGGAGAGGCAGGGAGGCAGGGAGGCAGGGAGGCAGGGAGGCAGGGAGGCAGGGAGGCAGGGAGGCAGGGAGGCAGGGAGGCAGGGAGGGGAGAGGGAGTTGCAGTTGAGGGGCCAGCAGGATTGTTTCCATTGATCAGTGGTTGGGGGAAGAAGGAGGTCGAAGGGGAATTGCACCTCTGCAGACGCATAGAGGCTCCAATGATGATCAAGTTCCCTCTGGGGGCTGGGAAGGGACCCATCCGTTCAGAGAGATCGAACGTCAAGAGTCACAGAATCTCAAGATGGACATACGTGTCCAGGTCGTTTCGTTCACCGCAGGTTTTAAGAGCAGTTTTTCTTGCTGTTTTGCCATCCTCGGCATCCGTTGCCTCCCTTGGTTCACAAAGACCCTGCCTAAACTCACAGCTGCACCTCCCTGCACACGGCCTGGCCCCAGCCTTCCTGGGGCGCCTGCTGCTCCCTGGGTGGCAGTCTTGGCTGCGTGCGTGCGTGCAAGGCATTGCACATACACGCTGCCCCCAAAGTTCTTCTCTAGCCCTTAGGCATCGGTCAAAGCTCTAGGTCTCACTTTCTCCAGAAAGCCAGCCCCCCAAGTCTTAGCTTAGCACCAGGTGCAGGGTTTCCGCTTGCTCAGTGGCACAGGGAGGGAGAGATAAGGAGACGAAAGTGGGGGTGGATGCATGCCCAGGTGACTTCATCCGTCAGGGGCCTGGGGGATCTAGCCCAGCCTTTTGCCTCTTACACATGGAAACTCTGAAGCCCAGAAAAACAAATTGGCTCCCTGGACTATAAATCAAACTGGGATTTTCCTCAAATGTTTCAGGACCTAGAAACTCAAGACAGAAAGCACACGGATGGAGAGAGGAGGAAATGACCAGCTTTCATCCGATGGTGATTGCAATTCACCGGAGCCCTCCAGTTACAAATCTCTTTACACTCCCAACTGGACAACTAGTCCGGCTAGCTGGGCCTTCCCTCTTTGCTTCCCGGCCTCTCTGAGCCGCGGGACCCAGGCCTGAGCAGGGTGGCATTGGAGGTGCCGAGGGGCAAAGTGAAACAGGCCTAGATCTCCCGGAGCTCACATTACGACCTGGGAAGACAAGACACAAAGGCGAACCGGCCGCAGGGAATATGACTTCTCAGTGTAGTAGTGCAGACAACGTGCACCTCAAGCAGTGAGAACCCAGGGAGCTGACCGTCTGGCTTTGGACCTCACTTCCCTCATCTATAGTATCATGGACCCATCACCCAATTGCGGCTCACTCGGGAGCTTTAGTACATACGTTCTGTGACAGCATGCCTCGTGGTGAATATACAAAAGCTTAACAAATCAGTGAAACAGGAAACAGATTCATTTTCCAGAATAGAGGCCCTCAGACTGGGAAGGTTGTAAAAATGGAACAAATCACACATTAGATGGCGCCACCTGTTGTCTACGGATGGTACTGCAGTTTGGCAAGGAAATGGGGAGGCTCCAAGGCTGGCCTGGGAAGATCCCCCGTCAGACTTGACAATGGTGGAGACAAGAGCCCAAAGCCGCAGAAGTAGACTGACTAATGCCGTAAAGTGCCATAGAGGTAAGTGCATTTCTGATCCCATTTGCATTGACCTTTTACGTTGGTTCATGGTGACGGCCACCGTCTGTTGAGTCCCTTGAGATCCTGACCCCGGAGTTTATCCACCCCTCTCCACCGCAGAGTGCAGGAAGCTGAGGATGAAGAGATGGACCCACCGCATGGGGTAGTTACATCATTGTATGGATGCCTCAGTGGGTGATGTTTGTTATAGCTAATGCTCCTTGAGTGCTTACACCATTGAAAGCATTGCCTTACTTAATCAGTGCAACCATTTGATGAGGTTGGTACTTCCCCCTCCATCCCCATGTCATAGGTGAGGAAATCAAATGCAGGGAGATGAAATAATTTTATCAAGTTCTTACAGCAAGTCCTTCTTCCCCCCATCCTTCCCTTTCTTCCATCCTTCTATCCAACAGTCCTTTTCTGGAGTGTCAAAGCTGAGATTTTGGTCTAGGCAGCCAACGTTAGCGCCCATGCTTTTAGACACTGCGCTCGACTTCCTCTGTTGGCACTTTCTAACTGTGGCTAATACCTGTTAGTTCAGGTCTCTTATACTTACTAAATTCAATGATACAGAAAAAAAGCACAAATCTTGTTGATGTTTTCTAATCTGGACTCACCCATTCACTCCTCCATCTGTGTGCTCATCCACCATCTAACTTTTCTCTAATCCATCTGTCTACACACCCACTCAGCATCACCCACTCATCCATCCACCTACCCTTCTTTTCATCTATCCTTCCACCCACTCACCATCCACCCATCCATTCATCCATGTATTCACCCAATAACTCTCACATCCACCTATCCATTCATCCAGTTATTCTTTCACTCATTTATCTTTCCATCCACTCATCTTCCATCCATCCATCCATCCATCCATCCATCCATCCATCCATCCATCCATCCATTTTCTTGAGCACCTACCACCTTCCAGGCACAAGTAATGCAGAGATGAGTCAGCTGTGGTCTTTATCCTCATACTAGAGGCCCAGTGCATGAAATTCATGCACTTGGCGGGGTGGGGGGGGGTCCCTCACCCTAGCCTGTGCCCCTCTCACAGTCCAGGACCCCCAGGGGTCCTTAACGCTGCCACAGAGGCAGGAGAGGCTCCTGCCACCACCGCTGCACTCACCAGCCGTGAGCCCAGCTTCTTGCTGAGTGGCGCTCCCCCTGTGGGAGGTCACTGACCACCAGAGGGCAGCTCCTGCATTGAGCATCTGCCCCCTAGTGGTCAGTGCGCATCATAGCGACCGGTTGTTCAGCCATTTGATTTGCATATTAGCCTTTTATTATATAGGATTGCTCAGACTCAGAAATACATAAAAGCAAAGTGACCTTCAGCAAGGGGCTTTGCCTCGCTGCGCCTCTGCTTCTTTGTCCATTTGGGGAAGTTAGAAACAGTACCTGCCTCATAGAGTTATACATGGAATTTAAGGAATTAATACAAGCAAAGCACTTAGAACGAAGCCTGGTCCATAGTAAATGCTCAATAAATGCCAGCAATTGACAGCGGTTGTTATTGTTATTATTACTACTGTTACTATGGTCATCCATGAAGAGATGAGACCTGTCCAGGGCAAGAGAAGCACCTCCCACCCACCTTGTGGTCTACAGAACTCTTGCTCATGAGATGTTAGTAGGTATTTATGCAAAGAGGTTCTGAAGCCAAATCAGTTTGGGTTTCAAGTAAACAAAACTGAAAAACTGTAGCATTTCTCATAGCCTTTAATATGCTTACGTGAATCGTAAATCTCCAGGAAGTGGGAGGTGGTCTAACATGCAGCATTTCTTGAATGGATTTAACCAGGGAGCCCTCTTTCAAGGAATGTTTATTACAAACTTGCAAAGCAAATGGTTGGAGGGACCCAGTTTGTGAAATGTTGTTCTCCAGTGTCAGTCTCCTTCTCCGCCAGGCTGCCCCCCCCCCCGGCCCCTCCCCCCCCCTCCCCCCGCCCAGGGCTCAGCTTCCGGACCCCGACTCCTTCATATGGTCCAGCGCCTTTCGCTGTGTTTGTGATGCTGAGGCCCAGTCAGCCACTCACAGCCTCAGATTCCCCCCCACCCCCACGCCGGAAAACTCGCCGGGGTCCTTCTATGGAAAGATGAGCCGGGGCTGGAGTTTGAGAGCCCAGATGGGACTGAGGTCCATTAAGGACACGTTTGGACTTAATTCCAAGTGACCGACTCCGTATCGATTTGGGTCACTGGTGTTAAGGCATCACTTTCGCTTGTGTTTAATTTAAACAAATAGTAAAAGACTCCATCCTGTCTGGTATGTGATCTGGAGGATGTTTAATTCCCAGCACGGAGAGGCAGAGGGCAAGGTAGCAAGGAGCCAGAGGACTTCGTGAGTAAGTGTGTGTATATAGGGGAGAGGCGGGGCTGGGGGGGGCGGGGGGAGGGAAGGCAGGGGGTGGTGATGGTGGAAAAAGAAACAGAATAGTCTCATGAGTAGATCTTTGAGGCAGACCCAGAATCCAGCATTCCTCTACCTTAGCCACTTGGCACAATTCTTTTAATTTCTCTGAGACTCGGTTTACTTATCTGTAAATTCGGCATAAATAAAGCTGCCACAGAGGGCTCTTATGAGGATTAAATGAGATGAGAGAGGTGGATCACACTGAGCTTATGAAAGTTTTAAAAATCCCATTTCTCACCGAAATATTGGCTTCGTGAGCCTGTGTATGTGTGTGCCTGCACACGTCATGTGTGAGTGTGTGTACCTTGGCCAGGATGAACACTCAAGAGCTCCGGCTCTGGACTCTTCCTGGGTACAAATCTGGTTCTGTTGCTGTGTGGTACTGGGCACGTTGCTTAGCCTCTCTGTGCTTTAGTTTTCTCATCTGTAAAATAAGAATAATGGTAGTCCCAGCCTCATATGCTACTGTGAAGGTCCAGTGAGTGCCCAGCAAAGGAGAAGCACTTCCATAAACGCTTGCTACTCTTAGCGCCATTATCAAACCTCACAGGGGGTCTTTCCCCCAACCCTGGGAGCCCACACCTTTGGAAACCAGACTGTGAGCGATAATAACATGACATACCCCGCCCCTCTCCCGGAAACAAACAAACTAGAGGTCACAGAGGACCCCTTTGACCTCTGGGGGTGTTTCCTAGGGTCAGGAGGAAAAGAAATTTGTTTTGTGCTGTAGCGCCCTCTGTTGGGAGAGCCTAGCTCAGCACCATGGACAGAGGGAGGCTGGGGACAGGCCGTCCCACTTTGGCCCCTGGGAGGTCCAGGGCACCTACCTGCTCAGCCATTGCACAAGGAGGAGGCATATGCCACCCTGCCTCCCGGATCTGAGTGCCAGGACTGCCAAGTGGGGACCACGCTGCTGGCAGTCCATCCATTCGGAGACGGGAGCCAAGGGACGTTAAGCAAATTAAAAGCCTGTGGCTGCCCCGGGTGACTTTCCTTTTGGCTAAGTCACCCCGTGTCCTCTGCTAACCGAGCTCTCAGTGCTTCACATCTGCCTGTCTCTGGGGCAGAAGAAAAGTCTCGGAAGCTGTGTTTTATAAAACAGGAGCCGGATGCGCGGGGCCCCCCAAGAGAGGGTGCACGAAGGTGGCGGTATTACTATGAACAATCACCGTGTGGTATAAACACGCACATTACGGCTGAGCTTTTCTGGGGGGGGGGGGAAACCAACTCTGCCCCTGGGCAGGACGTCTTCTCCCTGAACACACAATCCAGGCGGAGGGCGTTAGTTCTCTGAGAAGGCTCCTGCCACCGGATGCCGGCCAACACCTGCCAAGTGGCAGCCTCGCACTAAGAGCTGAGGAATGCAGTGCCCTGCCTTCATCCATCCACCCATTCATCCACCCATCCAACGAGTATTTATTAATGGCCTACTGTGTGCCAGGACCTGGCTAGGAGGAGCAGTAATTTTCATACAGGTTGAGATGACAAGAGCGTGGGAATGATTCGGAAGTCCCCGGGCTGAAGGGCCCATCACTCGCCGCCTGGTGCAATCCTTGGCCCTAAGAGCATCCCCCTCCCCTTGGCTCTCAGGCCTCCTTCCCTCCGTGTTAGCCTCTTGCTAGATGTCGCTCACAGCTGCCACAATGGAGGCATCTCTAGCCCCTTCCTGCTGCTCCCTGGGGATGTTTCCCCCGCTCTATGGACCCATGGGTGAGCGGGGAGCTGGAATCCCACCCGAGCCCTGGCTCTCCTCTCTAATGGCTGGGCTGCAGTGAGTACAGACAGGAGCCCTCACCTGTTCAGGGTTCACCTGGTGAACTGCTGCCGGTCCACCTGCCTGAATTGCAGCAAGGCCCACCGAGCAGGAATGTCTACCCCGTGATGCCTGGCATTGACCTTCGAACTCAGACCAACCTGCCAACATGAGGGTCCTGACACTGCTCCCCAGTCAGGAAAGGCCGTCCGCAGAGCGCTTGGCACCCAGGATGGAGTTGGGTTCTGTTGGCTTTTTCCTTGGCCAGAGCTGAGGATGGGGAGGGGCGGGGAGGAGGCAATCAGAGACTTGAAATAATTGGATCAGCCCAAAGGAGGGGGGTGGAGAGGTGACTTAAGCTGGCCCCCAGCAACTTGGAAAAGGAGAGACCTGGGAGGGGTGGGTGAGCAGGAGGGAAGAACAGCCAGCCAAAGTGAAAAGAAAGGACCCAAGACTCTGATATTCAAGCCAGAACCAGCCCCATCAGCCTGGCAGCCAATTAGTCTGATTCAAAAAAAAAAAAAAAAAGTCCTCGTAGGGACAAACTGTAATCAAACACCTATTTATAAGGGTTTATTATGATCATTATTATTATTTTACTGAGAGGATCATTCTAAAGCCTGTCAGGTGAACGTTTGCTTCCAGGTCTTCATAAATGCAAATCGCTCCTTCTCTGGGGCTGGGGCCCGGGCTGGGGGGCGGAGCTGCAGCAGGGCTGCCTCTGGGAGCCTGTGGTGAGGCTGGGAGAGGGGAGAGGGCAGAGGGAGGAGGCAGATCCCTGCCATGGGGCATCTCTGCACAGGGCTCCCCAACAGACGGCTTAGCAGCCACCCACTGCTCACTGCACTCCCTCAAAGGGCTGCTGGGGTGCAGCTGGCTATGTACCCATTGGCCGGCTAGGTAAGTAGTGTAGAAGTCTATGCAGCAAGGGGACAGAGCTGGGGGAGCTGGGGATTCTCCATGGAGTGCTATAGAGAGAACGCTGGGTCCGGAACCAGAGACCTGCATTCTGAGCCCAGGCCTGCCCTGGCTGTGCTGGCCTGGCTGTGCCCCAGCTGGCCGTCTCCAGGGATGACGCGCGCTGAGTTGCCCCATCCAACCTCGCCCCCAGCTCACCCTGAGGGCCAGAGTACCTCTCCCCTCCTAGGAGACCCCAAGGCCCACAGCCAGGCCCCAGGCTCCATGGTGTGTGTGTGTTAGTGGGAGGTAAATGCTAAGATACAAGCCCCAAGCTCCACTCCTCAGGCCTGGGGTAAAAGGGGCGTCAGATCTGCCAACAAAGTGAAAACGTAGTCTCTGCCAAGAGGAAACAACCAGTTCCTTACCCATTCCCAGCTGGATCCAAGCGTGTGGCTATTCCAAGAAGAAAGGACAAAACACCCCATTTCCCCGGGTTCCTGGGGGAGGGCACCCCTAATTTGGGAAGTTTCAGAACACTTATGTCCCTGATCCTTCCCACTTAGGGCATTACTACCAGTAAGGGGCAAGGCCAGGACTGGGGCCACACCCTGCCTGCTCTGCCCGCTGTGGAGGCATCCCTCTCAGGGAGGCTGGGCGGCTGCCTCCCCCATCAGTGTGTGAGTAGGGGGGGGGGGGGGCGGGTGAATCCCAGGATGGAATTAGGTGGAGGGGGATCAGCTGGAGCTTGGCTTCTGGAGGGCAGGAGCCTAGGTCAGCTGGGAGATGGTTGTGAAGATAAGGGTTTCAAGGGAGGTGTGAGTGAGGGGGGGGGGTCCCCGGGCGTAGGGGTGGGGGGAGAAGACAGGGAGGAAAGGGAGGGGGAAGGGGGAGCTCTCCTTCTCCCTGCAATAAATCGGCTTAGCGGAGAGAACCGAACAGCCCAGAAAGGATTAAAGAAAAGTCTGTATAATACAGCGGAGAGCGCGGCGAGGGGAGGGCTGGGAGGGTGGGGGGCGGGGAGAGAGGGGAGGGACGGAGGGAGGGCGCTGGGAGGGGGGCGCTCGCGCAGCCGAGAGAGGCGAGCGCGAGGCAGCGAGAGCGCAATTTGGCTCCAAACTCCAGCGCCGCCGCGGACCCGAATCCCGGCGGCGGCGGTGGGTGCCGCTCGCAGCCGCGGAGCCGGGAGGCAGCAGCTGCGCGTCCGGAGGACGCCCGCCCGGAGCCCGAGGGTCGCGGCGCCCCGCTGAGCCCGAGCCCAGTCCAGCCCGGCGCCTGGGCAGCCGGGCCGCGGCGGCATGGGGGCGCCCCCGCGGCGCCCCGCGCTGTCCCCCACTGTCTCGGCCGGCGGCCCGAGGCAGGAGCGCGCCTGAGCCCATGGCGAGGGGACCTGCCTCCGACGCCGCCTCCGCCACCGCCGCCGCCCCGCCAGCGCCTCCAGCTCCCGGGCACCATGCGAGCCGCCCTGAGCCTCCGCGGCTGCGTCTGCCTGCTGCTCGCCGCGATCCTCGACCTGGCGCGCGGTGAGTGCGCGGGCGCCTGCGGGAGCCCGGGCGGCGGACGTGTGCGGGGGCCGTCCGCCGGGGAGGGGCGCGGGCGGGGGGGCGTTGCTCCGGAGAGGCTCGGGTCCGAGCCCGGGTCTTGGCGTGGGGGTCTGTGGAGCCGGTCGGCTTAGCGAGGGAGGCGGGGAGAATGCCTCCTGTGGAGAGAGCGCTCTGGGCGCTGGGTCTGTGCCAGTGTGTGTGTGTGTGTGTGTGTGTGTGTGTGTGCGCTCGTGCCTTTGTTGCGCCTGTGTGTGAGGGTGCCCGGGAAGGAGCTGCGTGTGAAGAGGGTGCGGGAGCGCATTTAGAGATAGATGCGAATGTGTGTGATGGTGTGTGAGTGAGCGAGTGGCTGGAGGGGTGTAGAGTGTCTGTGTCAGTTACGCGGAGAAGGTGTGTGTGTGTGTGTGAGAGTGGGAGCCAGAGTGTTTGGGGCTGAGTGGGTGCCAGCTCCTCCGTGAGGGTGTGAAGTGTGTAAGCTCGTGCCGCTGTGTGTGTGAGCGTGGTAAAGGGCGAGTGCATATGTGAGGTGTGGCATTTCACGCGTGCCCCAAGTGCGCGGGTCCCTGGAGGGGTGTGTGACCACAGATGACTGTATTTCTGGGCGGGGGCGTGCGTGCACAGCAGGTGAGAATGTGACCCTGGGGCAGAGCCTGGGTGCGGGGGGTGGGGGCTCGTGTTGCTTCATGGACCCGAGCGTGTGGTTGGGGGCAGGTGTGGGCGCGTGGGGGGTGAGGAGGTTGAGCGGTGGTATGTGTGTGTCCTGCCTGGACTGGGTCCCAGCCGGAAGGAGGAAGAAGCCTAGCGGGCTCCCCAGAGCTAGCGATCGGAGATCTGAGGCTCCGCAGCCCCGGGGTTCTCGGCTGCCTCGGTGCCTCCCGCCCCGCGCCACTGGCTCGTGGGTCTTAAAAGCTGCGGGAGTGGAACCTGCGACTCAGGCACCTTTCGGTCAGGGAGCCAGACACTGGACACCCGCCCAGCTGGAGGGAGGCGGGACCAGGGAGGAGCCGGCGAGGGTCCGCGTCCTGGTCCTGGATCCTCCCTAAGCCTCTGTCAAACCTGGGTGCCCCAAACCAACCCCTCTGGAAACAGCCTGGTTCCGCCATGGAGGGGGGGAAAGGGACGTGGGGTGCCAAAAAGTAGCCATTGTGACCATGACCAGTAGAGCTCAGCCCCTGGCTCAACGGGGTGATGGAGGCGGGGCAGCCAACTGCCCTTGGTGTGCGCCTTGCCCTAAGGGGTGGTGTCTAACATGCTCCCAGAGTGCCTGCCAGGAAGGGGCGCCCCTAACCCCCCACCCCCTCTTCTCCGCGGTCCTTGGAGAGCGCTGGTCTGCAGAGGGGAGCCGCTGCAGAATGGGAGCCCGATGCTGGCCCTGCTGGCAGAGGGGGGAGAGGCAGGTGTGACCCACAGGAATGCAGGCCCTGTACTTTGTCCCCATCCTTGGAGCAATGGACTTTTCAAAGTGCATCAAAATCTACCCCCAACTTTGGGGCGAGGGCTCCCTCCCTCGGATGCCCCTAGAGGGAAAGGTTAGATGGAGAGGAGGGGTGGGGGGCGGGGTTGACCGGTTCCTGCGCTTCCGACACGGAGAGGGCGCGGGGCTTTGTTGAGAGGCACTGGAGCCCTCACCTGGCCATTGCAGGGAGCAGGGGTTGGGGTTGCAGGCGGGAAGGGAGCACCCTCCCCGCCGCCCCCCAATGCTCAGAACAGAGAGACCCGGCAGGAGAGGGGGATGGCGGCGAGTGATGGGAAACCCGCTCCATCAGGACCCCACCCTGTGAGCTCCCCAGAACCGCGAGCAGCGTTTTCTGGCTCCAGAGCTTGGGGCGTCCTGCAGCCCCCTCACCCACCTCCAACGCAGGCTGCGGGAGGCGGGGCCCAGAGCCGGGCGTGAGCGCATCTGGGCTTGGGGAGCCGGCGTGGCCTCTGAGCTCCGCTGCTCAGGGTGAAGGAAAGGCGCAGACCCGGATCGCGCACCGGAAACTTTGCGAGCCTGGGGCGCGGACCGGGGTCCCAGATGGCAGGGGAGCGGTCTGTTCTCCGCAGAGGAGAAAAGACTGCGCGTGGGTGGGGTCTCTCCTTCCCGCTTCCAAGTAAGTGCCCACGAGGGGGCGGGGATACAGTAGGGTCCGCAAGAGATGCAAGAGGCCGGCTTGCCGGAGGAGGGCGCCCTTCCTGGACCAAGAGCCAAGCACCTGGCACGGGGCTCTGCCGGCCCACCTGCCCGGGGCTGCCTTGGGGACAAGGAGCATAGAATCTGGAGCAAGTATCATAAACATGCTTGCTCAGTGGGGGACGGGGCGGTCATACTAGAGAGGGGCGCGGCCAGTGCGCCCTGGCTTGTTCTGCCCGTGTGGGTTGCAAAGCAAAGGGGTTCCACTTCCGAGAGGTGGGTTAGAAAGGAGAGAGGAGTCCGCTGCACAGGTTGGCTGGATGGGTGGCGGGAAATGCCTGCCACTGGCCCCCCATTCCCAGGAATCTGACTCCAGAGGAGAAACTCACACTTCCCAGGTCTCCCCATCACCCAGGGCGCCTGAATGGTGTTTTCAACTGGGCACTTCCGGGAAGGAAGCTCTGCTCTTGGGCCTGTGCAGTGGCCCCTTGGAGGTGGGGGTGGGGGGTGGGGGCACCAGGGACTGGGGGCTGGAGAACGGTTCTTGGACCTGCCGCATGGGGCTCTGGGAAATTCTTCAGGAAGAGTAGGGGTGGGCAGGCCCAGTTAGGTGGAGCCAGAGGCCCTGCCAGGTCTCTCTTCACAATCAAGCATCAGCAGGTGGGTTGGAGGGGGTGGCTAGCTTGGCTGGGCTGAGGCAGCTGCCACACTGAGACTGCAGGGCTGTGCTGCTGGGGCTGGTGTGAGGATTTTATATATTTATCCTCCCTCTCCACCCCCACCCCTCGCCCTGACCCGCTGGGGCTCGGCACCGCAGGGCTCCTTCTGAGCCCCAGGCAGCCGTGTTAAAGGGCCTGCTCTGTGCAGGCTGCTTCTCTCCAGCTCCCCCAGAATGTCCCGACCCCCAGGCAGCGCCTCCACTCCCTTCCCACCCCAGATGCGAACTGGAGCTTTGCCTGAGATGTTGCGCTAGCTTTTCTTTTTTATGTGCAGAGAATGTTAGAGCTGGAAGCAACCTCTGAGATCACTGGTTCTGAAAGTTCTGTTGTCTTCTAAGCAGGAGAATCTTGTTGCAGTAGGAACTGATTATCCTCCTACCCAACCCTAACGCCTTAGGCAAGATGATAGGCTCCAGAGGAGAGCTGCCCTGGTCCATGCGGTGCCGAAACCCTGCATCTAACACCCCTTCCACAGCAAGCCTCTAACAAGCTCAGATCGCTCCTGTCTTATGTCGGAGCTGGGGTTTTGCGTTTTCAATAACCACGATTACGTGGATCAGCTGCCACGTGTCCAGCCCGTGCTGGCTGCTTCACAGCCCTCGTGCATGCTGTGCGATGGGTTTAAGCTTCTCCTTTCACAGATCGGGAAAGTGAGGCTCGGCGTTGTAAGATTCGTTCATGGCAGGAGCACTGGCTCCTTCCAGCTCCCAGCTGGTCCAGCCCCAGGCTCCCTCTTTCCTTCCCATGACCCCTCTCTCAGGCTGCAGAGAGTCCCAGGGGGCAGGGCCACACTAGGGACCAGTGACGCCTTAGATTGGCGTGGCTACCTGACTCTTCAGAGTCTCTGTCTCATACACACGTAACTGCTGCTACAGTTCGGGGGCGGGGCGGTGGGGGACAGAGGTGGAGGGGTTTAAGCAGCTTGCCCTAGGCTTCTGGATAAGCAGTCTGTGACTTCAAAGGCAGAGGCCAAACAAAGAGGAGGCTGGTTAGTTCTGTTAACTGGCTTTCCTGGCATCCATGTAGGTGTCTGACCTGGCTTACCACCCTGCCCACCTCTGCTCCATCCTCAGGCTCCTTGAAATTCAGTTATTCATGCGCCCACAAATGTCTAGTATGTACTGATTGTGTGCGAGGCACTGTGCTAAGCATTGGGAACACAGCCCTGAACACGGTGGGAGGATTTTCTGCTAACAGCTTAGCGGAAGATTGATTCTTCACTTAGCGGGAGCGAGGGGCTAGAGCTTGGACCATAACTGAGCTCTCACTGTATGTCAGGCATTGTGCGTTGCCGTTCTCGTCCCCTTGAATGCTTACAACCACCCTGAGAGGTAAAATTAGCCTTATTTTGCAGATGAGTAAACTGAGGCTCAGAGAGGTTCAGTGACCTCCCCCAGGCCACCCAGGCAGTACATGGCAAGCAGAGATTTCGGCATGGGATTCTTTCCCTCTGTGCTCTGCTGTCTCCTAGTGAGAACGGCCTACAGTCCCCTCCCTGCTCCAGCCACATGGACAGTTGCAATGGATCCAATTCCCTCTCTGGATGTTTTTCTCCTGCCCAAATCCCCATTGAGAGAATTACCAGTGTGTTTGTCTGCACAGATGGGAGAGCGGGTGTCCCTGAAAGCCCTCGTCATCATCTAGACAATGAATGGGCAACTGCTGTGGGCAGGGCGCTTCTGAAAAGAGGAAGACCTGAGACCGGGGGTCCTCACCTCAGTGGGGTGAGAGGTTGGACATGTTCCTGGAAAGAGGCATGGCGGTCCAGGTGGAAGTGCGTTGATGCCTGCTTAGAGGCCAAGTGAATTGATGTCCCCTCCAGCAGGTTCTTGCGGGGAGAGGGGGAAGAGGGATTAATTGGGGTGTGAAGGGGATGCTTCAGAGGGGATGGAGACATTTAGACCTTGAAGTAAAGGGAGGACGTTCCTAAGCCCAGGGCTGTGGGGGTGGGAGGGGATGGGGGGGTGGGCCAGGAAGAGAAACCTGTGTGAGCAAAGAGCCAGAGGCAGGACCAAGGTTGTCTCCTAGAGTCTCGGTGAGGACTGGGACAAAGAAGAGCGAGGTTGCTGACAGCTACCGTGTATTATGCACCTAGAGAGGTTCTTTAGACATTAAATGCCCCCAACAGCCCACGAGGCAGGATTAGTAGCCACGTTTTGCAGATGAGGACAAGAGACCCAGTATCTTCCTCCCCAACCCCCAACCCCCACATCTTTCTTCCTTTTTTCTTCCTTAAATAATGAATGAGGCTTGGGATCTTTTTTAAGTGGAAGATCTGGGAGTTTCAAACCCAGGTCTAAGGCAATCCAACACTGCTGATCCTGGAGGAGAGGAGAAACTAGTTATTTTTCATCATTTGCCAGTGGGATGCAGCAGCCTCCACCATTTGCGAGGGGATGCAAAGCCTTCCGTTTTGAGTGATAGATGTTGGTGGTGTTGAAACACATGACATGAGTTCCTAAGAGGTGTCCATCTTCAGGATGAGGTTCTTGGGAACGAACCAGAGAGATGAGATCCTGGAACCCATCATTGCACATCTGGGGGGAGGGGAGGGCAGTAGCTGAAGGGGCCCACAATCGCCAAGATCTACTGTCCACGGTCCCATGGATGGAGCCAATCGATGCCATGTGCACGGAGCTGGAGGTGTGCAGGGTAGCCGCCCACAGGGGTGGAGACGGACATTGCGACACCCAGGAAAAGAATCTGGTCTTGGGCTTGGCCCCAGGCCATTCCTGCATCTCATCTCCTGGCAAAATGCCAGACTTGCTTTGGGGGATTATGCAAGCGCCACTCCCAATTGCACCCCACTTTTGTAGGGGGCACCATCAAGTACCAACACCCCCCCAAGATGAGCCCATCCAGTCACATTCACCCTGGAACCTGAATAGTAAGCATAGAGTCAGGAAGACTGAGACTCACTGGCGCATTTCCCTGGCCAGTGGAGGCCCCCAATAAACTGTGCTTTGCTGGTTTCCCAAGAAATAATGATGGGACCTACCTGGCAGGGAGTGGACAGGGTGGAACGAGTCATGGCAGCCAGAGCTCTTGGCTCTGATGAGGGTACGAGCATTAACCACGGTTCCGCCAGAGCTGTCCAGCTCGTGTGGCAAGAGTCCTCCCAAGGCCAAGCGCTTCAGCTTGTCCTGCTCCATTGGTTCCCTTTCTTTGGCTTGAGTTGTCCAGAGTGATTTCTGCTTCGTGCAAGAAAGACCCCACTTGACAGCCTCCCTAAGGCACGATGGGCCTCAGAGTCGTTGATTAGCCGCTCTGGGTAACCCCTGGAGGATGGTTCATGATCCCCTGGCTGGGGTGACCGATTCCATCGTCTGCTCCCTGCCTTTCCCTGGAGGCCTGAGGCATTGCTGTCCTGCACGCTCCCTCTACCTCCAGTGCAGCTCCAGATCCAATGAAAATCTTCCCAGTGAAATTCGAGGATGGAGCCAGTCTCACTGTGGACCTCCCACATCCCACCTTAGTAGACTAGAAGCTCCCTGAAGACAGGGACGCTGTCCAGCTCTGCCATCGAATCTTCTCCATGAGACACATGGTAGGTGCGCAATGGAGGTTGTTTGGTGCATATGCCACCTCTGGCCGTTAGACACATGTGTCTTGATTTAGATGAGGGCTGGGTACATGGCTTTCTACAGAAAAGTGTGTGCAAAGGCTTACCTATGGCACGTGGAGTTGAGACTGGTCTTACAGGTGAACTTCCTGTCAGCCAAGTTCTGCTTCTATCTTTCTTGGAGATGCTCAAATAATCAAAGTGGTGGAGATGCTAATTCCAGACACCCCAACTCTCTGCCCACTGATAGCAATCGAGAGCTGACGACCTGCTGGCAGACCCATTGGTCCACGTCGTCCTCATATCAGACATGAAGGCAGCTACTCTTGAGCATATTGAACACCCAGGGAAACTGAGGCTTGGGGAGATGAGAAATGGTAGCAGGAAGTGGCTGGACTGGACCTGGGTTTGGTGGCTGCGAGCCCAGCCTTCCTTCCCTCCCCCACTCATTGCACTGCCTCATTGGGTCCACAGGGGTCTGGAGTGAGGCAGGCCAGCTCCCCATGAGCTCACAGGCCAGAAACTTCAACCAAAAAGCATGCGCTGTGAGCTGGGTGCTGCAGTTATCACTGGGCTGATGTGACCTCCTCCCTCCTCCACTGCCATCCCATTGGGTGTTAACATCCCCCATCCATAGGCGCGGACACTGATGTCCATGGTCACACAGCATGGAGACCAGAGCCCACGTCTCTCCAGCCCACAGACAAGGCCTGCCTGGGAGGTTCCTGGCCTTCTCATCACCTCCTCTCCTCCTCCCCCACTTCTGCTCTTTATTGGCATAGAGAGCAGACATCTGCCCTCAGCCAGCACAGCCCCTGACCCCCAGTAAACCTCTCTCCAAGCCTCTGCTCGCCCACTTCCCACCCTCCACTACTCCCCCGGCCCCAGTGACTCTGGTGTCCCCTAAGTGTGCTGGCAGCGGCACCTTGGGCAACACTCTGCTAAAACCACCTCCTCTGGGGCTGGAGGTGGTTGTGCGTTGGTCTCCCTGTTGAGCAGAGAGCGCTTGAGGGCCAGATCCCTGGCATGGGTTCTGGTTCTGAGCAGATCTTCAAGATGTGTTTACTGAATGAATGAATGAATGAATGAGGTCTCCCTGAGCCTGGCCCTGCTCAGTTACCACTGGAGGTCCTTCCCAGTGTGAGAAGGTGTTCATTGTCCACTCTGCCCACCATCACTCACGTTGGCATCACAGCTGGCATCTGGGGGATGAGCCAACAGTAGAAGGTGATGGGAACACCAAAGGGCTTCCTCTTCCTTCTGAGTTCCCCTTGGCGGGGGAGGGAGCTGCCCTTGATTGGTGATGGGGCGGGGGGTGGGGAGAAAGGAGGGGAAAAGCATGCACTACACATCTATTCGTGCCAAGCCCCACCTGAGCATAAAGTGTTCACGAGAAACTGGGAATGAGGTTGGCATTGTTGGCGGAGGCCCGAGCGCCTGGTGAGGGGTCTGGATTGGAGCCTGGGGCTTTGGGGAGCAGTTGAAGAGAGAGGAGAGACCGTCCCAGAGCAGTGCTCCAGGAAGATTAATTTGGCTTTTCTGGGCCACCTGAAGCTGGAAACTCATTGGAACCGCCACTGGGTTGTAAATGATGGCTCTGGGGTTCCCAAAGAGACGCAGCCTCAAGGAAGAGAAGCCATCATCTGGAGACTGCCCCCCCCCTCTCCCGGAGTGTCCAGACCTGCAAGGAGGGAAAGCCAGCCCCCTGCCCACGCCCCATCAAGGTCGCAGGGTCTGGGAGCGTGCTGCTCCAGGTGGAATTTGTACCTCGGGTCTGAGCCAGGAGTGATGGGAGGAGGGCGCCTCTGGGGAGAAGCTTCTAGATCTCCAGGGCTCCTGGCTCTGGAGTCTGGACCAGGGTTCAGCTCCCATCTCCACCACTTGTCCAGCATGTGAGCTCAGCTGACCTCTTCATCACTTTCAGCTTCCATTGCTGTCATTGAACACGTGGCTGTCTTGGTGGACGGTCTGGGTGGCGCTGCTGGGAGGGCGAGTCACGTGACCCGAAGGGTTTGCATGCACGGTGTCTAGTCCTTGGTGGGCGTGTGAAAAGTGGCTGCCGCAGCGACAATGATGGTTGGCCCCCCAGCATGTGCTGGTGTGAAGAAGTGTTTACAAACCCCAGTGCTCAGGAGGAGGGGATACGCTGTAGATTTTCTGTGTGGAGCGTGACCCAGCCTCGGGTTCGGAATTCCCGAGCAGTGGGGCCAGCAGGGAGCTGAGAGATCCCTGCCACTCTCTCCATGCCCCCATTTGAAAGCTGAGGACACTGAGGCCGGAGAGAGGAGTGACTCTTGTGTGGGCACACACCCTGGGCCTTCTCCCTCCGGGTCCTGGGGCCCATCCTCAGCCTCGCACCCCCCATCAGTGTTTCCCAGACTCGGGTGGGGATCTTGGCGGCACTCCAGTGGGGAGCGACCCCGGCCTCATAAATCATAGGAGCAGCTTGGGAGTCGCCAGGGAGAGAAGCAGCTGAGCCGTTGGGTTCTTTTGTTCCTTTGCCAAGCGGTTCCCTTTGCCCTTTTGTTTCTCCTTCTGCAGAGGCACCGGCGCTCCTCCGGTGGGGCTGTTTGTCACCAACCCCTGGCGCCTCCTTTATCTCCCAGCGCTGTCTCTTCCTCCCCTCTCCCTAAGGCTGCCCAGAGGAAGGCGTCCACCATGGTGGCCCTGGCTGGGCTGGCCTGGGCGGGGGCTCAGAGTGAAGACCGAGGCTGGTGCGGACAGAGGGTGGGTGGCATCCGCATTTAGGCCTGGCACTCACTGCCCCAGGGCAGGTTTTTGTCCAGGGAGTATTCAGGTTGTACAGTAACCCAAGGCCAGGTGCCTGGTTCCACAGAAGCAGGTGATCAGTGGCTAAGTGTCCCTGGGCACCTAGTGTCCCAGACGGGGCGGGCGGGGGGGGGGGGAGAGAGGTGGAGGACTGAAGCAACCACAAGCACAAAGACGCCTTTGTTCACTTGGGCCGCGGGCAGGGTGGAGGGGACGAAGCATCCTCGGATGGGAAATTCCTCGGCCTGTGGCTGCCCGAGGGGGCGGTGGTAGGAGAAAGGCAAACCTAATGGGGAAGAGTTAGTTCCCAGGACAATCTGAGTTGCAGAGCGAGCAGGTTCTCGTTGCAGGAAGCAGTGCCATTCATTCATTCATTCATTCATTCATTCCCTGACTCATTCATTGGTGCAGCAAAAATGAATGGGATGCTTCCTGGGCGCCCGGCACTGTGTTGTTCTAGAAACTCAGAGAATGAACAGGCAAGTTCTCGCCCTCCTGGGGCTTACAGTCTAGGGCTGTGCGGTTCAGTACGTGGCCATGGGTGCTGACTGACGTTTACATTAAAACTAAACAAAGTAGCTCAGCTTTTACTGAACTGAATCCAACACAATTTAGTTCTTCAGCCACATCAGCCACATTCCAGGTGCTCCGTGGGCCCGTGGCCAGCAGCTCCTGAGCTGGGTGGCACAGGTGTAGACAGAACATTCCCACCATTGCAGGAAGTTCTGTTGAACTTGGACTTGGGGCCCAAGGCAATGATCCTTGCCGGAAGCCAGTTCCAGCATGTCATAACTGTAAGTTTCATCAAAAGGTTGATGGAACTTGGGGACTCCACAAGGGCTGAGTCACACATGTTATCACCTGTTGGAATGGCTAACGGCATTTCCCCAAACCTGAAAAGGATGCATTAAATTGATTGTTTGCTGCCAGACAGCTCAGGGCATCTTAATCTACATGTTATTGCCTCCTCCTGGCCAAACACCTGAACAGCCGTAGGCTATTCCCCATTCTGACAATGGACTCTGTAGATGAAACCCTACCCTTTGAAGTGTGTGTCTGCACCTTGCCTTAGGACAATTTGTGTTAATAAAAAGCAAGGGGTCCTGAGACAAGGAGAACTTAGTTTCTTTAGCTAGGCTCCTCTGACCCCCAAAGCCTTTCAAAATTATCTTTCGTCTCTGGACTCTTACTTCAGTTACACACAGCCTTTCTCCAGATTGCTGAACCTTTCTTAATGCCGGAACAAGAACCTCGGCAGATCCTCTGTAGGTGGAGCCCGCCCATTGGCAACACACCATAGGGAATCACAGGGAGGGAGGGCTTTCCCTGTTTCTTGCTTGTCCTGTCCTTGTAGTTGTGCCCAGGAGAAAGCCTGGGGTGATCCTCTCATTTCCTTAACACCCTCTATCACTTGCTGATCGTTTTCCAAAAAAAAAATCCAAAACAAACCCTATTGGTCTAGGGCACCCAGGCTTCAGCCAGCCAGTGGCAGCGAGACTTAATAACAGTGTTTTGGTTTTATGGTAATTCTTTTTCAGTCGCCCTCTGTTTAAGGCATTTGGGGCAGTGATTTAAATTCTCTCTCTTTTTATAAAACGGCTTATGTAAGTAAAAAATGAGTCGCATTAAAGAGAAATGTTAAGCACACTGCGGCACAGGTAGCTGGTGGATGCGGCCAGTCTGTGACCGTGGCGGCTGTGAATGTTGGCCGTTGGGAAACCCCACTTCAGAGGGACCCACATGGGCTTTGGAGGCCGGGTTCAAGGGTCAGCATGGCTGTTGGCGAGCTCTGTGGCTTCGTGAGCTCTTTTACTCCCCTGCGTACCAACCAGGTGCCAGCAGGAAACACGGAGCTCGGCTGGGGAGTCTGAGGAGGCTTATTGCAGGGGCTGTTTGTGTGGGGTTTAGAGGATGGTGCAGCCCTGTGGGGCTAGAGACAGTGGGAGCTGTTAACACCCCTAGACTGGGAAGAGGGCTGTGCGGGGGGCTGCCACAAAAGACTGTGGGTCTGGGGACAGGGATGCAGCCAACTTGGGGGCACCTGGCAGGGAACTGGAGGGAGAAATGCCCCAACTTCAGCCTTTTTCTGTCATTGAGTCTCTTGCTGGTGTCGCTCATTGACCAAACCCAATTGGATGCCCCTACAGGTTGGCCTGCCAGGCACAGAGCTGGTGGAGAGGGGAGGAGAGTGAGCTGGGGAGCAAATAGCAGAGCGCTTGCGTCATCCTGCTAAGCCTCCGTTTCCCCATCTATAAAATGGGGATTGTGTACCTAACTCCCCAACAGAGTGGGGGTGATGGTGAAATGAGGCGGTGCTCGGTGCTAATCATTGGCCATTCATGTTCATAACAACAGCAGTCAATTCCTACGCCCAGTCCTGAGTGAGTGCTAGGTTTTCCTGAGCCAAAAGTAGCAAATGAGTATGGGGCTGGCTCTCCAGGGGCCCACGAATTTGGGAGAGCAGTGCCATTTGCAGAGAGGAAACGCCTGCCCTTGCCACTGCTGGCATTGACCTTTGCGATGCCTCATCTCTGCTCTAGACTCTTCAATGTCCCTCCCCCTCCCCTGTCCCCCGGGCCACCTCACTGATTGATGAGTCCACCCCAGGGCGCACCTATGCGTCATTCCCGAGTCTATTTTCCACCCTATTGCCCACGGAGAGGTTCTTTCTCCTTAGACCCAGTTAGTCATCTCTCCTGCCCTCCCCCTGGCCCTCACCACGTGCATCCTGGCCCACATCCGTCATGAACGGGCTCCACGCTTTGTCCTTCCGCGGGGAGAGGCAGGTGTGGGAAGGGGAGGGCACATTGAGTAAGTTCGCCCCTGGGACCACCTGGTCTTTGTCCTTTACCTGAAGCCAGAAGTACCACTGCCACTTTTATTTACTTATTTTATGTTTTAAATATATTTTTAATGATTTCAGAGAGCAAGGGAGAGGGAGAGAGCGAGAGAAACATCGATGATGAAAGAGAACCATGGATTGGCTGCCTCCTTCACGTCCCACACTAGGGGTTGAGCCCGTAACCTGGGCATGTGCCCTGACTGGGAATCCAACCTTGACCTCCTGGTTCATAGGTCGACGCTCAACCACTGAGCCACGCTGGCCTGCACTTTTAGCGAGATCTCGGCAGGGTGTTGCTGGAGTTCAGGGAGTTGCTGCCTTCTAAACTGAGGAAATGGTTTCTTGGGGGAACGTCCATCAGCAGTGCCCTCAGCTCGCAGCGCCCTCAGCTCACAGCTCCCCGTCGGCCGAGGTGACCTGCCTTGCGCCCCTGTGTCCTGTTGGCTGTTCAAATGGACTTTGATGAGCACTCATTTTGCCGGTTGAAATCCGTGAGACACACATTCTGGGCTTTGCTGAAATTGCCATGACAAATACCCGCGGCAATCACATCCCCGGTTCATTCTCCAAAGGGCTCCAGGCAAGACAGCGTGCCCCTGCCCTCGCCAGCATGCCATCTGGCGGCACCGCCATCTTCTCCTACTCGCCCTGCCCCATGCAGGTTGGTCTCCGTCCTGCCCACTGGCTCAGTGGCAGCGGGACCCTTGGTGGGGGAGGGAGGGGTGTCGATCGCTCACCGGGGGTAAATGTTCCTTAGGAAAAACTCCACGAAAAGTCTCCTTGGTTCTCAGTTTCCAAGTTGGCCAGGGCAACATTCCTTTGTTCAGTCCCCTTCCATCTCCCACAGCTCTCAACCTGACTCATTTCCCCGTTGAATTTGGGGCCATGTCCACAGGTTGGTCCTCCCTCCGTGCTGGCTGCCTGGCCTCCATCGGAGTACAGGGCTGCCGCCTCTGGCTTCAGGGGTAACTCCGGAGTCTCGATTCATTGCGGGGAGGGGGCAGTGCTGCCCTCGGGGTGGCCAGCTCTGAGCCATGCCCTGGTCCGAGCCTGAGCACACTGCAGAGATCACCAAACTTCAATCACGCCTTCGCGACTTTTGTCGTATCTACACCCCCTCTGTGCTATTATTTACATCACCACTTTCTTAAAATCAAATTTAAATGGATTCCCTTTCTGTTTGTTTTGTGCAAAGGCATAATGTATAGGTTTGTTATACTGAGTTTATTTTTCCTTAATTCATATTAGAATAAACATGTGACTATTTGAATTTCCTCTTTAATAAATGAAGCCTGCTTTATTATTTCAAGTGTTAATGATGAAAAATTCCGGCACAGCTGTTGCATTTAAGCGGCGAAGCTGCGTGCTCTGTTTCCAGCTCGGGAAACAGATGAACCCGGTGGCTCTGAATGGCGTGACGACGGAGCATCGTATGATGGCCTGTCGACGAAAGAGCGACTGGTTGAAAGTTAGGGATTATGACACAGACGCGTATTCACAGTCCCAGCTTCTTCTTTCTCCCTCGACCGACAGGTGCCCCGCCCATTTGGCGTTTCTGTGTGGAAGGCCTTGGTCCTCGCTTCTGTTTCCCACCTTCTCCTTCTCTCCTAGGCCCATGTCTTCTCTTGCGATCAAGGCCATTGGGTGCCCACCCTCTGGAGCTCCGTGGGAGCGCTGGACATAGGAAACCGGTCCCACCTGAACGGAGAAGTGTTGCGGAGCGGCGTACGGTCGCCATGCATCATACACATTTTCTCTGTCGAATCCAATTTGTGACGCAGGCCGATGAGGAGACGGTCCTCTTCCTCGGTATAGTTGTTTCCTTGGTTACTACCGTAGTCTCGGCTGATGCAAAGGTGCTTTGTACCGTCCCATCTTTGGATCCAGCGCTTTTTCTATAGGAACTCTTCTTTGAATTCTTGCCTCTCCCTTCTCAGCCTGAGCCACAGTGTTTCCTGTATCCCGGAGCTCATTGCGTCTTTCCCAGCGCCCAGCTGAATAGTCAGTGACTTCTTCTGGAGTTCCCCTTCTCCTTCTCTTGCTGTATTTCCAACAGCATCGTGTTCGCTTCTGCAGAGCGTCCCACACCACCTGGCACCATCCCCTGGGCCATGGTGGAAAGCAGCCTTTGGTGGACAGGGCACCGGCCTCGGCGTGATGAGCCTCGGGGGCTGATGGTCACTCCGGCGTTAACTTGCTGTGTGACTGGCTTACCCCTCCTCTGAGCTTCAGGCCCATCAACAAAGAGGTGGCGCTGGGTGATCCCGTTCTGAGAGTCCTTGATGTGCAACCACAGTGGGAAGGACAGTCCCGTCGCCTCTGAAATAGTTCCTGTGAGACACGCTCGGTGCCCCCAGACCCACCCCCTTTGGGACGAAGCACCCTGCTCCGGGGGCCCTTGCTGAAGAGCGGCTGTGACAGTGACGAGGGACACTCCAACAGCCCCTCATTTCCTTGGAGCACAGAACTGGCCTCATTTCCGTTCCGTCCAGCAGCCGTTGGCTGAGCACCTGCTCTGGGCTGGGCCCTGTGCTCGGGCTGGCACTATAGGGGTAAATAAGACCGAGTGCCTGTCCTTATGGCCTTCACGGTCTCCAAGGGCAGGCAGGCAGGCCAACAAATACATGACAGGATAATATTGGAAATTCTAAAATTGAAATATCTACCAAATCTTTGTGCAAAGGCAGAAGAGATTACTAATCTGCCTGAGGTATCGGGGAAAGTTATATGGCACTAGAAGGGGTGATACATGACTGGGTCTTGAAGGATGCGTAGGAGTTTGTCAGCTGCAAAGTGGTAATAATAGCAAACATTTATTGCACGTTTGCTGTGTGTACACAGGCACTGTGATAGCTCCTGCTTGTATTAACGACTCATTACACCATCTTCACAAACCCCCACGGGGCGTGTACTTCTAGTATCCTCATTTTATGGCAGAAGAAACTGAAGCACAGAGAGGTTAAGCCCCTTGCTCAGGGTCACACAGCTCGTAAGTGGCCATGCTGAGTTTTGAACTCAGGGGGTCTCACATTTTAACTGTTTTTCTGTGCCAGAGATCCCTCCCAGCTTGACCTTTCGTGGTTCTGGGGCTCTGTGGACTTTCCGTCTTGATTCTGCGTGGTTCTCTGGGACTCAGATGCTCCAGCAGCAGCCTGAGTTGACCGTGGGCCCCAGGGCTGAGTCGCTGTCGAAGACTGCAGTCCTGGCCCCTCCCTGCTCAGTTCTGCTCTGTTGCCTCTAGACTCATTATTATTATTATTTCTTTCCAACATGCTGCTGAAAACTTCCTGCAGAGAGCACGCAACGCCAGCTCTTTAAAATTTAAAGCGCTTTACTTAAACAATGTTAGTTCCCTTGGAAAGGAGACAGAAGAGGCATATGTGATGGGTATATTTAGTGCAGTGTGGGTCTTAGCAGATGAGTGTGGGGTTCAGTGGGTGTGGAGGTTACCAGGAGGGTATGCAGCTGGTCTCCCCTCCCTCTCATCCCCCAGAAAGTGTGGCCTCAGAGGAAACCTATTGTGCAGTGTTCTAGGAAGAGGAGGATGGGTGCCATGTGAGGGGAATCGCTGGGGAAACATAGAGCTGGACAAAAAGCCCCATCCCCCGCCGCACAGGACCTCAGCACTGACAACACCGTACTCCTACTGCCCCAGGATCTTTGCACATGCCGCTCCTTCTGCTGGAAGCCGCCTCCTTCTTTGGATTAAGCCCTGTTCATTATGCAGGTCTCACCTTAGACATCACTTGACTCATTCATTCGACCAGTATTTCCCTGCATCTACTATGCTCACAGCACCATGGACACGGAAGCTATTTGTGACTCATCTTTATGTCCCCTGAGCCTGGCACAGGTCCTGGTGCAGAGCAGGCATCAGCAAGTGTTTATGAAACTAATAAAAGCTCATGCAGATGCTGCGGGGTCTGGAGGAAGGATACAGTTGCCTGCCAGAAGCTTATAGACTCCTTAGAGAGTCATACCAAAGATGTTGGGAACTGTGAGCAAGCTGACAGGCCTGACAGAGCCACACCCTTTCAGGGAAGGAAGGGAGAGTTCTGTCCTTCCTTCTTTTGACCATCCATCATCCATTCATCCATCCATCCATCTTCCATCCATCATCCATCCATCAATCCACCCATTCATCTATCCATCATCCGTCCATCAATCCATCCATTCATCTATCCATCATCCATCCATCCAATACATTGGACACCTACTAGGTTCCAGGTAGTGTGGTAGGCACTGGGGATACAGTGGTGAGTAGAAAAAGATAAAGGTAAAGCCTGCCTTCCTGGAGCTTACCTCTGAGACTGTGTGACTAGATAGATAGCACACAGGAGTATCCTATATAATAAAAGCCTAATATGTAAATTGTCCCCTCGGATGAGCGGTCAACCGGGTGTTCAACCGGGAGACCAGGAGTTCGACCGCTCTCTATGATGTGCACTGACCACCAGGGCGTGGCATGGAACATGGCGGTTGTCGGTGACGCGGCGCTGGCAGTGGGCAGCAGTGGAGGCGCTGCCGGCCCTGATGGCCCCATGAGGGGGACCGCAGTGGGATGGTGGAGCAGGTGAGCAGTGGCGCCAGGCCAAAGCAGGTGCAAGCAGGGCCCCTGATTGCCCCTCAGACGATGACCAGCGGTGGCGGTGGGGGGTGGGGTCGTTGCCTAGCTCCCAGGCGCTGAGGGAGAAAGGGTAAATATCAATATTAAAATATTTCTTCTAATAATTTCCCTTTCACTGTGCACAAATCCGTGCACCTGGCCACTAGTATAACATAAGGCAGGAAGTGATAACTGCTATGGAGGAGAATAAGGCCTCCTAATAGTAGAGCCACGGTCTACAAAGCGTAGGGAGGGGTCCTGTTTATTGAATGTCTGTGTCCCAGCCCTGGCAGGCCCTGGGCTGCAAACAATCAAGAAGCATAATCACTGACTATGTAAGTGTTAGGATGGAGAAGGCCAGGGTGTTTGGTGCTGACTAGGAGAGACGCACGATCCTGAGACATGAGCTGGGCCTTGGAGGATGACAAGGTTTAGGCAGGATTTGGCAGACCCATGGTTCTCAAACTGTGCCCCTTTGGACCCCAATTTCCCATGGAGGTACCCCACAAACACACATACCACTTTGAGAGGCCAGGATATGGGTCAAGTTGATGGGTGAGGTGATACTTGTCCCCAATTAAGCCAAGAGCCCTTCTTGCCTATTTTAAACACCATCTTCTACTCAAACTCTACTTTGAACGCAGAGTCCGGCAGCCACGGAAGGAAATGGAAAATGAGTGGATTGGGTGAGGAGATGTCTCCACCGTCAGGGCTGGAGGAGGTTCTGGAGCTTTTCCGGTTAGGTTCAGCCCCCCTCTCACTCTATGGGTGAGGAAACCGAGGCACAGCAGGGCCGGTGACCTGTCCCAGGTCACCAGCAGGAGGGGACCATATCTGGGACAAAGCCTCTGATTTCCCCCTGGTTCGAACTGGAGTGGAGACCTGTGGGAAAGTGCACCCTGACCTTGGGCAGGAGGCTTGGGGCTGCTGTCCCGAACCTTGTCCCGCTCCACCCCCAGCCCAGCCACAGGGCACCCCTCTGAACCCCTCTCCTTGCCAGCCCTCCTGGGCCACCCCACCCTCCTGGGAGCCTGGGATTAGAGAAAATACTTTAGGATCCCATGCTTCGTTATGTTTTATTAAAAGCGCCCATGCCGGCTTCCACGGTCACATCTGCCAGGCTCAATCCTGGGGCTTCCTCTCCCTCTCCACCCCCAACCTCTGACCGCCAGGGAGACAGACAGCTGCCACTCCACCGCCACCCTTTCCTTCCAGAGCAGGGCCCCAGCCAGGCTGTCAGGGGTCCGTGCGATAAAGGGAACCCTGCAGGTAAGGACAGATTGGAGACTCAGGATGATGATCCCCTGTGCTCACACATCCCTACCCCCACCTGGTCCTGCAGCTCCCCCTGGAGGGGACCGGTTCAGAGAGGTGGAGGGCAAGTCCAAAGTTGCACAGCACATTAGATGTACCCAGCCCTGCAGGCTTGGCCCTCCCCATGCACCCATGCAAATCCAAGATCAGGCTGATGGCCCTCCTCAGCTTGTCATGCTATATCCGCCGGCGACCACAGGAGTGCCTTGCTCTCGGCAGGCTCTTGGTTTCCATCCGGGAGCAGAAGGAAAGCCCCTACATCCAGATATTTCTTGTGGAGAAGTGCCCCCCACCCCCCATTTTATTCCTGATGGGAGGTACTGTGGCCTATCAGGGGCCAGGTAGAGTCCTTAGAGTGTGGCTCACCTAGATCTGAAAGCTCTGCACCTCAGGTTCTCATCTGTAAAATGGGAGTAACACTATCATGTTGAAGGCATCACCTAAGGCATATGATACCTCGTGGAAGTTGAATACACGGTGGCGATGTCTAATGAGCTCCCCCATTAAAGGAGAGAGGGAGTTTAATCAGATCTTCACTTGAGGGAAGAAGGAAGTGATCATCTTGCTTATTATCATCATTTGCTGACACTAATAGAGAACTTGTTATTTGTTTATCAAATACTTATTGATCTCCTATTATGTGCCCAAGAAGAGGGTGCCAACAAGACTGTCAAGAGCCTTGGCCCCCTGCGGCTGACATTCTGGTGGATGAGGCAGAAATTAACCAATACATTAATAACCTCGCTTTAGACGGTGCCACGCTGGGAGGACAATGAAGCAGGGCTGTGGGAGAGCGAGGGGCTTGGGGGCAGAGCAGCCTCTCTAGATCGGGTAGTCCAGGAAGGCTTCTTGGAGGAGGTGCCTTTGCGTTGAAAAGGGCGAAGAAGAGAAGCAGGAAAAGGCTGGCTCAGCTCCAACACTGGCATCTCCTGACCAGGCTGCATGTTTATAGCTGACCCCTTCTCCTGCTGGGGACTCCTCTGAACCCTGCTCCATCCCTGTGGAGAGGTCACCGGCCGCCCCCTGACGCCAGTGCTACGAGCTCAGCTGGCCCAAGACAGCACCCTCCTCGGGGAAGCAGGGGGCCTGTTCTCATGGGAACCTTAGGAAGTGAGTCCCGTGCCTCTCTCTCCATTTTGCAGACGAGCAGCCTGAGACTCAGAAATGGAAACGCTCAGAGTTGGACGAGGAGCTGGGGTTTGAACCGAGGTCTGTCTGCTCTGCCCCTTCTGAATTGGCCGTTACCTCTTGCTCGCTCGCCGTGTGTATCTGTGTGTCTAGCAAGAGGATGGGGAGAGGGCCAAAGCCCACCCTCACCTCCTCTGGTTCCCCCTGGAAGCCTCAGGGTGCCTCGGGGTGCCTCTGGGCCGGAGCTGGCTTGAGTGGGGTGAGTGGGCTGGGTGGCAGGGTGCCCACAGAGTATCGATGGCCCTCAGAGCTGGCAGGCGCTGGGAGGCAGAAAGGTATTAATTAGCAGTTATTCCCCGGCAGTGAGGAGATGGATAAAGATTAAGGTGGCGGCCCGCGCATCCGTTTTGTAGCAGCCGAGAAGCAACAGTAAATCAGTGCCCTGAATCGATGCTGTAAGAGGGAGATATGTTTTAATCTTATTAGTGGTGTAGCGTTAAGGGAGCGAGGCGGGAGAATTCCTCACTCGCCGGGCCTGGGTCAGGAGCGGGGGAGAGAAATCGACAGGGGCCTGGGCCATGGGAGAGCATCAGGATGGGGAATTTTGACCCCTGTTGGGAAAAGGCAGGGGATGGGAGGGGGATGATTGGGTGGGAGGTCCGGAAGGGGGAACCCTCCAGTCTTCCCAGGGATCTTTGCCTGTGTGTCCCTCGGGCCCCTCCCTGTGATGGGGGCGGGGAGGCTTTGGCTTGCACATTGGTTTAACTGCTGGGCCTGGACGGGGTTCTGGCCTCGCCTCGCCTCCGCCCACAGTGATGGCTAGGAGGCTGGTGGTGGTGGAGAGTGGGAGTCGGGCTGGCCGTGTGGTAGGAAGAAGAGGACAGAGCGAGTTGGTGACTGGGAGCCGTCCGGCCTGGGCCCCCACAGCAGGTGGGGGGTCGCACCTTGAGCAGTGTGGCCTTTAGGTCTCCTAACAGCATCCTGACAGGTGCCTTGTCCCCGAGTCCAGAGGGGAGCAGGAGCAGGCAGTGAAGGGACCTGCTCAGGTGCCGCAGTGCCAGGCCCTGACCTGTCTCTGAATGGCGAAAGCCTGCGTCCTTTCCGCTCCAGCGCCCGGCCACCTCCAGCCAAAGCCGTGGGGAAACGCGTGAGAGCCGGCCTTGTAGGGTGACGAGGGCTTTAGCGAGGGGACGCCGCACCCCTGCCCCTTCCGCCTCTCCCTACTCAGGTCCACGCTCTGCACCAGGACAGGAAGTGCGTGGGCAGCAGCCTGGTAGTCGGAGGGAACGGTGGAGGAAGCAGCTGAGAGGATGCAGTATGAGTCCCCGCCCTTCTGTTCCACCCCCAGGTAGCGCCCGGCTCTCTCCCGCCCCGTTTTCCCTACCAGATCCCAGAGGGCCCTTCCAGCTAGAACGTTCTCTGGTTCCATGCTTCTCCCTTCTTAAATGATCCGTTGCCTACTCTGGCACTTAATCCTCTCCAGAACCCCTGTGATGCGAGCATCATCAGCCCCATTTTATAGCTAGGTAAACTGAGGGGCTCAACGAGGGTTAGTTACTTGACTGAGGTTACACAGCTCGTGAGTGTCAGAGTCTGGATTCAAACCCGGATCCGTCTGCTCTCCGGAGCTCAGCGCCCTTCACCACGTGGCACCATCTCCTTGTTCACCAGCCAGAAAATCGCGGAGAAAATACTGTTGCCCGAGAAGGAATCGGACTCCAGCTGCCAGTGAGAGCAGCAGCCCTTCTGTGAGTGGGCAGTGGGGTTTCTGGCCTCCCACCTGCCTCCCTTAGGGTCTGTCCATGTGTAGCTGCCCCTTCTCAGCGGCCTGCTTTGAGGGCCGAGCCAGCCCTCCCTGTGTGTGGCTCTGATAGCCTGCACGGGGGCCCGGAGCACCCTGAGCTCTGGCAGCCTTAGGCGGCCAATGGAGATGTCTTGGAGGGCTGCCTGGGCTGCCAGGGACGGGGCCAGGCCTTTGAAGGGAGCCGGCTGCCTCCCAGGGGTGAAACCCAGTGTCTCCACAATCTCACTTCCTTTCATCCCGGGGGAAGGGACGGGGGTTCCGATGGGTTGAGAAAAGCCCTTCTGGAAAGATAGCAACTGCCAGAGAAAGAGGGTCCGGCCTGGGGCCCTCTTGTCCCTGCTTGAAGTAGGGGGGACACCAGGGTCGGATTTTTTTTTGGTTTTCCATTCCATGTGTTTGGTAACAGAAACCACACTGGTGGCCCGAGGACAATCGCCCAGCTTCAGCTCCTGCAGCCAGAGGCAGATGAGGACATCGGGCCTCCCTGTTCCAGGTGGCTGTTCCCTATCTGTACCCCCAGCGAGGAGCCTGCTGCCATATAAAATGAATGATGTGGGAGTCAGGTATCAGTCCAAGCACCTCCGCTTTCCAGCTGTGTTTCCCTGGGCAAGTTAATTTACCTCTCTGAGCCATGGTTTTCTCGTCCAAAAATGAGAGCAACAATTAGCTACCCCAGGTGGTTGTTATAAGAATCAAATGACATGGATCCATCCCTTTGTTTACTTTATTATCGTGGGAAGAGCATGGGTTTGCAGAATGGTGGAATATAAATGTAACGAGATTAGATAGGGCAGCATTGCTACTGTAACAAACCCACCCTGAAATTTAATGGACACAAGCTCCATGGTTTATTTTTAGCTTACCTGGCAGGCATCTTTGCAGGTAGGTGCCTTTGCTCCATGTGGAGACTCGGGCATCCAGGCTCCTTTTATCTGTGACCCTGCTATCTCTTAGGGGCTTCAGGGTCCTTCTTTCCAGCCAGTGGAAGAGAAAAGAAAAAGCAGAGAAGCATCAGGGAAATGCCATCCATGGGCGAAGTGTGGGGGAGGGCAGAGGGGAAGGGTGGGAGTGGCCTCTTAGAGACAACCCTATTGTATGCGGCAGGGTGGAGGTGGGGGTGTGTATTTTTTGTGCGCGTATTTTTTTGTATCCAGATGATGTTTCTGCTTCAGTAAGTGTCATATTTACTTGCCTGCCTCACCCACTCTATGAAATCAATAAGGATAGTGTCCTACTTTGTTTTATTTGCCCTGTCTTATTAATTTCTATAATTTTAGAACCTAACACTATTCTTGGCACAGAATATGTATTTATTGAATATTTGGATTGATGGATGGGTGAAGAATGGATGGATGATAGATGAATGAAGGATAGATTTATGGATGGATAGATGGATGGTTAGGTGGGAGTGGAAGATGGATGGATGAATAAAAGATGGATGGATGATGGATAGATGGATGGATGGATAGATATGGATGAATGATGGCTGGGTAGAAGATGGATAGATGGGTGGGTGATGGATGGATGGAAGATGAATAGGTAGATAGATAATGGATGGTTGGTGCGTGAAGGATGGATGGATAGGTGTAAGATAAATGGATAATGGATGGATGGAGGGAGGGACATAGGGAGAGAGGGATAGAGGATGGATGAATTATGGATGGATGGATGAATGGATGATGGATTAAGGATGGATGGACAGGTAGAAGATGGATGGACAATGAATGGATGGATGCAAGGAGGGAGGAAAGAAGGGATGGAGGACGGATGGAAGATGGATGGGTAGATAGATAATAGATGGATGATGGATGAAGGATGGATGGGTGTAAGATGGATGGAGGGAGGGAGGAAAGAAGGGATGGAGGACGGATGGAAGATGGATGGGTAGATAGATAATAGATGAATGATGGATGAAGGATGGATGAATGATGGATGGATGGATGGATGGATGGATGGATGGATGGATGGATGATGGATGATGGATGGATGAATGATGGATGGATGGATGGATGGATGATGGATGGATGAATGATGGATGGATGGATGGATGGATAGAGAATGGATGAAAGATGGATGGTAGATAGCTAATAGATGGATAGTGGATGAAGGATGGATGTGTGGAAGATGGATGGATGATGGATGGATGGATGAATGATGGATGGATGGATGATGGATGGATGAATCATGGATGGATGGATGGATGGATGGATGGATGGATGATAGATGGATGGATGATGGATGGATGGATGATGGATGGATGGATGGATGGATGGATGGATGGATGAATGGAATGATGGATGGGTGGATGGACAGGTAGAAGATGTATGGACAATGAATGGATTGATGGAAGGAGGGAGGAAAGAAGGGATGGAGGATGGATGGAAGATGGATGGGTAGATAGATAATAGATGGATGATGGATGGGTGGAAGATGGATGGATGATGGGTGGATGGATGATGGATGGATGGAGAATCGATGGAGAATCGATGGAAGATGGATGGGTAGATAATGGATGGAGGATGGATGAATGATAGATGAATGAATGGGTGGACGATGGATGGATAGGTGGTAGATGGATAGGTGGATGGATAAAATGAAAGTGAATGAAACCACAATGACCTATGACTAAGGGAACTCATACATTTATGGTCAGTCAGGTGGACATTCTGGCCTCAGTGACTGTTAGATTCCCACCACTGAGCATGGTACCTGGCAAATGGCAGGTTTTCCGTGTTTGTTGAATGGAATGCTAAGAGATCCTTTGGAAAGGTCAGTATCTGAACCTGGGCTGAGCCCTGGCAGCCCCAGCCTTCAGGTAGAAGGATGCCTGAGAGTCCCTGGGTATGTACCAACTCCCAGACCTGGGAGGTGACTGTGACTCTTGCCCCATCAGTAGATTCTGGGCTGAGGCAACCTCTAGGGGCCGTTGAGGAAGGAGATGTTGCAGATCTTCCCAGAGCAGCCTTAAAAAGTCCCCCACCCTCACTTGAGTGCCCCGGAGGGACCCCTGGTGTTTCCCTGCTTTCTCCTCTGTGGAGGTCTGGGCCGGGGGACAGACAGGCGGGCTCTGTGGGAGAGGGAGAGATACTTGAGACAGGGTTAAGTGCATCCCTCTCTTCTTGCCAGACCAGTGAGAATTTGGCTTTAATGTTCTAACCTAAATAGAGTTATATTTGTTCTCGTTTCCACTAGATGTAAAACTCCTTTTTGGAGCAATTAAGGAAAATCATAAATCAGTCCATTTTTAAAAGCTCAGGCTGACTTTTTGGCTGGCTAAAATTAGTGTCTCCATAAAGGAGGAGGGGAAGAGGAGGCTGGATTTGGCCTTAAGACATCCATTCACTGAGGCTGAGGGTGAAGCCAGGCCTCTGCCCAGATGGGCCTCCAGGTCAGGGGAGCAAAGGCCCCCAGCCCCACCTGGGCTCTGCTGAGCAGAACACCTTTTCTAGTCCCATCCCTGATATGGTGGAGAAAGAATGGGCCTGTGGAGTGACGGAGCCTCCAGCTTCACTGCACAGCTGCTGTGTGGCCCTAGGCAAGTCACTTCACCTCTCTGAGCCCCCGATTTCTAGGTCAGAAGAATGCCACCCTTTTCCTTTCAGACCTTCCCTCAACCACCTGGCCAGCCACAACACAGGCTTTGAACTCACACAGTTCAGAACAGGGAACAGGCCCTTTGCCCATGACCCTGGCCTTGGCTTACAATTACACATATTAGCATCTTTGTTATTTAACCAACTCCTCCATTGAGCTGGAAGCCCCGAGGGCCTTGTCTGCTTGTTCACTGCTGACACATCCTACATGCTTTACAATGTTTATTTCTTGACCGGACATATTTATGACAGCCACGCTCACCAGTCACTTTACCTCTGGAGCCTCAGTTTTCTAACTGTAAAATGAGAATGAGAATCTTTTCTCTGCAGGCGAGAACTAAGTGTGATCAATCCCGTGTTGGGGAGATCTTTATCAAGCTCTCACTATGTGCTGGGATTCGGGGACATGGCAGTGAGCAGTGTAGGTGTGGTCCGTACCTTCCAGGAGCTACAAACCAGTGGGAGGCAATGTCCGTTCTAGCACCTTGGAGAGCGCCCTGCCTATGATGGTTGAGTGATGAATGAGTGAGCAAATGAATAAATGAATGGAAAGCCATCGCCCATCTGCGACTTCCCTTAACTCTCACCTGCAAGGTTCCCACTATCCATTGCCTGAGGGAGTTCACTTTGGGGCTGACAGTTTAGAGACTTGGTTCAACTCTGGCTGTGTTGCCCCGCTGGTTCCCTTGCCTTCTCTGGGCCTTTTTTTGTTTTGTTTTTTTTTCCCAACTGTAAGAGGGGGTGGGGTTGTCATCTCAAGCTTCCTTTCAGCTGGGAGGGATGTTCTGCCTGTAGAGTGACTGGGCCTCAGGAGCTCCAGAGACAGAAACCCTGTCGCCACGCCTTTCCTCCTGCTCTGGTTCTCCGTTAGGTCCAGCTCGGATGCCAGCTCAATTCTCAGGGCGAAGGTTAATTACTCGCCGGCGCTATCCGCTCATCTCCCAGACCTCTTATCTGGGGCATAAGCATTTAGGCAAACACATTAGGCCAAACAGGCCAGGCTCAGGGGACACGGAGCCTTTTGACAAACATCTCTGGGCTTCTCTCGGCCATGGCGGGGGTAGTTGGACATTGCCCTGTGCTCGCCAGTGACCCCGGCCTCCAAAGGGGCATTCGGCCCAGGCCTTTAGGATCCACCTGCAGGTCCTGAACATTCTAGGCACCCCCCTTTGGGTCCTCTATCCCAGGTACCCTGGCTGCGAGCTTGAGCTCCGGCCTGGCCGCCTCCCCTCCAGCTTGCTCGGTGAGCAGATGCGCTCCGACAGGGGCCTCAGTCCATCACGGCGAGACAGAGAAATCCTACACAGAGTCCCACGGCCATGCCTGGGAGATTAGAGGATTCTCTGCGATTTAGGTTGATCAACAGATTTTTCTGGAGGAAAAGAGACTGTCACTGAACATATGTTTTCCCCAGACCTGGGCTTCCAGCTCCCGCGTGCACCAGCCCACGCACCCTCCCGCAGCCCAGTGACCTGGTGTATCGAGCTCCCGTTCCAGGGGGAGGGCCCCAAACCTTAAAGAAGCAAAGTGATTTTTTCCGGTCACTGAGGAGTGAATCTGACATGGACTGGGCACCTCAGGGGGCAGACAGACCCAGGCCAGGTGCCTGCCTTACGTGTCTTCCCCGAATGCTCACCTCACCCGAAGAGATGGGTGCCGTTATCATCCCTGATGGGGAAACAGGCTCTGAGGTGGAAACTCACTTACTCGAGGTCCCCAGGCTCGGGGGGAGCAGCGCCGTACGCCACACCTGCTCTGGGAAACTTCAAAGTCCCCCCTCTGCGTACTGCCCTGCAAAGCCACCGAGGGAAGCCACTTGGGGGAGATGGAGATAAAAAGAGAATTCATAACTCTAATACATTTGCATGATTTCTGCCACATACAAAGGGTTTTCAGAGATTTACCATCTGGTGGTTCCACCACAGCCCTCTGAGGTAAGCAATATTCATGTTTACTGAACAAATATTTATGTAGTACTTCCTGTGCAGGGAGCATCATAAATATTAATGTGTTTAACCTGAATTAAACACTCCAAAAGTTAGGCTCTATTCATTCCCCCCACTTTATAAATGAGGAAACAGTAGCACAGAGAGGTTCAGTACCTGACTCAAGGCCACACAGCTCGTGAGTGACAGAGCTGGGATTCCATCTCGGGAATAACCCAGCTCCTGGTTCTGATCTCTGGTTCTGCTGCTGTCTTGTCCTCCACACTTTAGAGGAGAAGAGGTTAGGCTCAGGGCAGGGAGTGGCCTGCCCCCGACGGGCAGTGTGGTAAGTGGCAGGGCTGAGCCTGGAACGGGGCTTGACTTGGGGCCAGGAGCGAAGGGACACGCCCTCTTCCCCCGGGACCCATCAGGTCCCAACGTGGAGGGTGCTTTCTGTCCCATGGCCAAGGTTGGTGAGGTTGGATCCATTCCAGGGAAGCATTTATCTGCCCCAGGGCTGGGGCTGGGGCTGGGGCTGGGGCTGGGCTGGGGCTGAAGAGAAGGCGGCCCTAAGTGACAGGCAGGATGAGGGGATTAACAGGACGAGACAGTCTGTGCCTGAGCCCCACACTCGGGCTACAGAACCAGCGAGCTTTAAGATCCTTATCTCCGGCTGGACTAAAATAATCCCTCCCAGGACGCGTGGCCTCACTTTCTTCTTTGCCTCCGCCTTGTCCAGCTGTTTATCTCAATCCATCCTTGCGGCCTGAGAAAGACGGAAGCAGGAACCAGGGCCATCCGGGCGCTCACTTACTTCTCAGCTCTTTAGGGCCGGGGGCCAGTTCTACTCCTATTATTGTTCTTACTTGCTTTGGGGGTTCCCATCAGAGTGCGCCTAAGACAAGCTTTGGGTGCAGGGAGCTTATTTGGGAGCCATCCCAGGAAACACCAGCAGGGGAGGGGTCAGGGAGCCAGGAGAAGGAAGGAAGCTGGACCAGGGGGAAGGAGGAAGGGGGACATGCCTCAGGATCGCCCCCTATGGGGGAGGAAGCTGGGGTGTTTATCCACCAATCCCCACCCCTCATTGATTGAGCACCTCTTTGGGGCGCTACTATTCTGGCCTGAACGTGTGGGCCAAGCACGCCACCGTGGAGTCTCCTGTTAGGTGGAGAAACGCAGGACACCAGCCCTGCATCTGCTCTTTCACTCCCGTTACTGTTACGGCTGCCCACCACCACTGTTAACTGAGCATCTAATCTAATAAAGAGGGAATATGCAAATTGACCATCACACCACAACAACGATGGCGGCGCCCACAACAAAGGCAGGGGCTGGGGGGTTTCCATAACACAAGATGGCTGCTGCGCCCACAGCGGAGGCAGGGTTTCCATAACACAAGATGGCTGCACCCATAGTGGAGGCCGAGTTCCCATAACAAGCTTTAATGAGCAATCAGCAGGGACCTGAGGCTGCGTGGCACTGGGCTGGGGCAGGGGACCTGAGGCTGCACCCCCCGCACAGTGGGGCTTGACAGGGGACCGGCAGGGCTTGATGGGGACCTCAAGGTGCACCCCCCCCCCACCCTGGTGCTGGGCCAGGGGACCTCAGGCCACGACCCCACCCAGCGGGGCTTGACAGGGGACCTCAGGCTGTGCCCTCCGCCTGGTGGGGCTTGACAGGGGACCTCAAAAGCATGCTCCTCACCCTGGCCCAGGCTGGAGGACCTCAGTCCGTGCCCTTCAACCTGGTGCCGGGCTGGGGGACCTGCTGCCATGCCCCCTGCCGCGGCACTGGGCCAGGAGATCTGAGGGTGCACCAGGGGACCTGAGGCTGTGCTCCCCTTCCCGGCGAGGCTTGATGGGGGTGGGGCCAGCTGGGTCTAGATCTTGCCCAATGGGGGTGGGGCTGGCTGGGTCTGGGTCTTGCGCAATTTCGAGGCACGCGTGGGTGGGCGGGGCCTTGATTCTGGGTCCCGTGCCCCAGTCTCTGACAGGAGATTTTCATATACATTTTACTAATTTTCTTTCATCTCTGACATTTCTATTATAGAGAAAGGGCAAATAGCAATATTAAAATATTTCCTCTAATTAATCCCCTTTTAATGTGCACGAATTTCGTGCACTAGGCCATTAGTTTACTATAAGCCAAGCCTTCCCTGGATTATCTCACCCACATCCCCTTTCAATGGATATGATGGCCCTCTTCCTACCGATGAGGAAATGGAGGCACAGAAAGGGCCGTGCACAGAGCCTGTGGGAGAGCTGGGGTTCAGACCCGGCACTCAGTCACCGAGCACGCATAGGCACCGACCATGTGCCTGGGCCTGGCGAGGACTCTGAAACCCACATTCAGAATCACTGAGCTGGCACTTCTCCTCGTACAGGCTCTCGTCCCTCCAGGGTACAGAGACTATATTTTCCGGATTCTGCAGGATGGTCCCAGGTGCAAGTATTTTTACCCTTTTCAATAAAGACAATTTGTGACATATATAACCAAATGCGCACTAATGTTCCGGTCCTTGTCAGCCTTTCCGCATGACTAAATGTACTCTCCCCTGCCCACGGGGAAGGCTGTGTCTAACAAGGCATTCTAGATCGGGCTGGGAAAACGTGGTCCTCGAACCGAGGGAGGGGCCCATTCAGGCTCAGAACCCAGAGCTCTGGGAGGCATTGCCTGGGCCACATCGGGGATGAGATCAGTGGGGGTCCCCATTCCCAGAACATCTCAGGGTTCCCTGAGGATGCACCCCCGACTATCCTCCCAGCAAGTCTTGGCCTCCCTCACTTCTTGGCCCCCCTTCCTCTCCATCTTCATCTTTCACCCACCCACCCCCATCTCCCTCTCGCCCTCCTCTCAGGAGGGGACCCCATCGGGCAGTGTGGCTCCAGGGTTACCATTCCAGGCTCTGGGGAGATCCCTGGGATTGAGCCCTACAATGTGCTGGCTGTGTGACCTGGGCCTAGTTACCTGGATGCTCTGGGCCTCAGTTTCCTCATCTGAGATGGGGTTAACAGATCCTGTCAGTGCTCAGTCACAGCCCCTTGCGAGCCACCTGCTCACTGTGAAAGCAGCGACCCTCAGGCTGCTGTGAGTCAAAGCCCTGGCGTGTCCCTCTTTGCCATATTGTCAGAGCTGGGACGGTCAGATGTCCCACACTCGTCTGATGACCTGATGGCCCTTCTCCCCACTGCCTCCCATGACAAGATGCCGGAAATCTTCTCAGGCCCCTGCGCTCTCCCGGTCCCGCCACAGAAAGCCCGGAACAGGTCCCCTGCCCTCCGGAAGGGGGCATCGGGCCCGATCTGGGATGTCAGCATTCACCCAGCCAGACTTCAGCTGGGCAGGAGCCGGGCTCTGAGCCCAGCAGCTCAGACCTCAGGCACTGCAGCCAATCCGGGTGGCTTGGCCAGGCAGCAGGCTATGCTAATTGCTCTGTGGACAGTGGACCTTGTTTGCATATATGCAAATTGGGGGCTTATTAGCTCTTCTCCAAGATGGGTAAGTTCAGGCCTCAGCCTGCCCCCTGCACTGCCTGGTTTAAAGGCTTCACTAGCCAATGGGCCAAATGCCCGTGCAGATGGAGGACTCGGCAGGCAGGGAAGGTCCATGGCCTTGACAGCTGAAGAGTCCAGTCGGGACCTGAGTGTTTTGATGGGGAATGGAGACCGTGGGGTGGTGTTTCTCCTCCTCTCCCAGTCACAGGGCCTGCCTTGGGCCTTCTCCTCTCAGGGACAGGACTCATGAACCTGACCTTGGCCCCACACATGCCTAGTAACAGCGGATGCCCGCCGTCCAGCTGCAAAGGCTCCCGGAGCCGGCGAGCATCTGCAGAGGAGGCTCCTGGGCCTGCGTCCTTGAGCCCCGCCAGGCAGCTGCTCAGAGTGCACATGCCACTGAGCCTCATCGGCCCCTCTGCCAGGCGGAGCTCAGAATATGGAGCTTTAAGACCTCTGTCTAAGGTCCTCTGCCAGGGCTGTCCCCTCCATCGCAGCAGGTCCTCGTGCTGGGCTGTTCATGTCCCCTCCCCCACATGACCACAGCGGTCTCGTCCCTGGTCTCCTGTCCCCAATTCCCCCCTCCCTCCTTCTCCCTGCAGCCCAGCCCGTTTTTAAAAATCACAAATATGATCGTCCTCCCCTCTGCGTAGCACTTCCCATGGCTCCCCAGTGTCCAGACGTAACATCCAGACTCCTAACCGGCCTGTCACGTGGGTTTCCAATCCCTGCTTCCTGGTCCAGCAACCCCCTCTCCCCCGCACACACCCTGCGTGCTTTAGGGCGGGGACTCAGTCTTGTATCCTCAGAGCCTGGCCGAGCTGTGTTGGAATTTCAGAGGCCAGAGAGCTCCCCTTCCCAGGCATGCTCTTCCTGAACCCCCTTTGGCTGGATTCCACGTCCCTCGCAAACTCGGCTAATGCAGACGACCCTGTGGGCGGTGCCCTCATTTCTATGTCTCTATTGGAAGGGTCCCAGGTTCCTTTTCCGGGTGGGCGTCTTGTCTTCCCTGTTAGATTAGGAGTTCTCAAATAGTACGTCTCCCCCATCAGACTTGGGACCTCCCCAGGGAGGGGCTGTCTCCCTCCCTCAGACTACGGCTTCATGATGGTGGGGGCACCGTCTCCTCCCATCAGGGTGGGAGCCCCTGCGGGGAGGGCCTGTGTCCTGAGACACCATCACATTTCAGCCTAAGGGGAACGTGTCCATCGCGTCTGTTTCTGTCCGTGACGTTTCACATGGTCGTCCCAGGAAGACACTGCAGAGGCAGGAGGCCCGGACACAGGGAGCTCTCTGTCCCCTCCGGCCTGGGCACAGCCCTCGCCGTGCAGGGCAGCCTCCCAGGAAGTCTGAACTGAGTGGGAAAGACCGGAGTCCATGGGTGACTCGCAGCCTCCCCACCTCTGCTCCAAGCGGGGAGCCCGGAGCCCTCACACCCCCTGCACCCCATCCAGCCAGGCCCTGCCGGAGGGGGCTGCTCCCCACGGCCTCCCTGCCCACGTGGCCTGTGACCGAAGCAGCTGGTTTGGCTCGACTCCCCAAACCTGAGGGAACCTGGTCCACTTTTTCGCCCACACCCAGTTTCTGTGTCTACTCAATCCTGACCTCGCCTAGCCTGCGTCTGGAACCTTCTGGAAGCATTTAGGTCCAGTCCCCTACCCCCTAAAGACACCACCTGATGTTCTAAGTCTGACCAGAGAAGCCTCCAGTAAACACAGCACGGAGACCACCAGAAAGGATGCTCGGGACCCTCCAAAGTGGGGCCCCTCACCCCACCTGAGGGCTGTCAGCCCTGACCTCCAACCCCGGGCCAGCGGGGGCCTGGGCAGGGGAGGGTGGCGGGCGACAGCAAGGCTGGGAGGGAGGCCCCTTTTCTGGGTCACCTTGAATAAGACATTCGGTGCCTCAGTTTCTCCATCTGTCAAGCTGGAAGGTCACAGAGGACAAAACGAGATGCCAGAACAGGCGCCGCGGTGACGGGTTACCGTGGGGAATCGGGGGGCCTGGGAAACATGCCTTCCTGCTGCTCTGAATGATCTGACTTTAAAAGTCACTTTTTTCCCATTAAGAAAGCAATCCCGGGAGCCGGAGATAATGTGGAGCATTTAGAAAGGCACAAAGAAGCCAACGCCGGCGCTCAGAGATGGCCGCTGTTAGCGCCGCGGTGCGCCCCTGCCTTTCTGGCCACGGACACACGGCATTTCGGGGTAAACAAAGGAAAGTGTGTGCGTTCCTTTTTTTTTTTTTTTTTTAAGTTCCCATGGGAGAAGTTTTTGTGGGGAGATGACACCTCCTTGTTTTCGTCCCCTGACCCTGTGTGGGTGTCTGAAAGCCGCCCATTACCCTGTTTTTGCCACCAATTTCCTGGATTCATACTCCCTATAAACCACCCTGGGGAACTTTATAGACCCACAAAGGCATTCAAAGTTAATGGCGAAACCAACCATGTGAAAAGCGCCGTAAAACCCACCTCCCTCCCTCCCCAGCGCCCGAGTGCCCCTGCCCCTCCTGGGTCCGACGAGGCCGCCCATTTTCTGCCGTCCCAGCTGGCACTGGACCTGGGACAGGGGACCAGGCGGGGAGCCGGGGATGGAGTCCTAGGGATGACCTTCCCTGCGCTGGGACACGGAGCACACACACGCCCTTGCCCGAGACAACACAGGCAATAAATATCGGGACTGTAATGTATGTAGATGTTTGGAGTCCAAACCGAGCGTGGGGGAGAGGGACTAATGAAATGACATCCCTCCTATCGGCTCCTCGGGGCAGGGACCATGGCAGGGTCATCACGTGTGGGGACACTTGCTAACTTGAGGATGGAGGTTAGATCAATCCAGCCGCTGTCCTCGGGCTCCCCTACGGATGAGGTGGAGGCTCTGGCAGGGGATGGCACCCAGAACTGGGGAGGCCTTCAGCCACTCCTTCCTGCGTCCCTTTCAGAAACGCTGCCAGGCTTTGCTCCATTTCCTGCCCAAGCCCTTCCCAGGCAGAAAGGGACAGGAGCCTGGCTTGGTCTTTTAGGGGAGAAATGGATGGCTTCTGCCAGGGCAGTGAGAAAAGCATGGGCTTGGCACTGAACCGGGCTCTGCTGTGTGACCTTGGACAAATCACTTGCCCCCTCTGATCCCATTTGGACATCCATCTAATAGAGAAAGCAAGGGCATGATCAAGATGGAGCGCCATGCTGTGAGGAACCAGGCAGAGAGGGAGTGCATTATAAATGGCAGAGTCTCCCCATCCTCCATCAGTTTCCTCATTTCTTGCAAACCCTGGGGGAGGAGAGACCCTTGCTATGCGTCTCAGAGTGCCAAGTTGGAAGCCCAGGGCCTAGCAGGTTTCATTCAGTTTGGGGACTGCCCCTTGTCTTTCAGACAGAGTCTGGGGGGTGAATGGAGGGGATGTGGGGCAACTCTGATCTATTCTGAGCCCTTAATGGACTCAGCAGGTGAGTCATTGCACCTCACTGGACCTGAGCCAGTGCTCTTCTCCTGGGCCCTCCAGGGAACATCACTTCTCAGTAGCGAGGGGTTCTGAAATGGAAGCAATAGGCTCTCCTCCCTCGGGCCACACCCACACTCTTTTGGGGTTGAAGTACCTGTTTTTGGTCCAGGCAGATGTGGGCGGAGGTCATCTAGACAACCATTTTCTTCTGCCTCATTGGATGGGTAAGGGAATTGGAACTGGTGTCCAGCCGAGGTCAGAGCCACGGAGGGTCCCCAAGTGGGACCAGAATCTGGTCCAACTTCCCCCTTCCTTCCCAGCCCTCTTTCCTGCCTCTCTACTCACAGCACTTTCACATTCGGCATCTTTTCTTAATTGATCCTCACAGCAAACTCTGTGCAGAGCCAGATGACACTGCCCTGATTAATAAGCGAGGAAAGCAAGGCTCAGAGAGGTGAGGTGACGTATTCAAGGTCACACAGCCAGTTAATGGCAGGGTCAGGAATAAACTGTATGTCCCCAGCAGATGCCAAAAGAAGAGTCACCCTGGATTCCTCTCGTTCCCTCACTCTGTATCCAGTTTAAGAACAAGTTCTGGCAGCTCTTCCCCCGACACATTCCAAATCTAGCGGCTTCTCTCTGTTGCCACTGCCACCCCCAGTCCAGGCCACCATGGGTCTGGGCCTGCCCAGCCTCCCAGCTGGCCTTCGTAGCTGCTGCCCTCACCCGCCTGCACTCAGAGAGATGTTATTAAAATGTAAATCAGATCAGGTCGCTCCCAGGCTTAAAACCCTCCAAGGTTTGCCTTTGTGCTTGAAGTCAAATCCCACTCCTTGCCCTACCTCCTCACCCTGGCCGTGGCCACCCTCTCTGACCTCACCTGGTTCCGCTAGCTTCCCCACTCTCGCCGTTTCTGGCCTCCTCGCCTTCCTCCCTACCTGCCAGGAGCAGTCCCGCGTGAGGGACTTTGAACTTGAAGTTTCCTCTGCTTGGATCTTGCCACAGCTCCACCTTCCCTTCCTGCTGGGCTCAATTTTAGTAAAAAGGGCTAGGAGATGTCTTCCCTGTCATCCATCCAACTGTCCTCTTCCCGCGGTCTCTCTCTCTAGGAACACATCTGAGCCATCCTTCAGGGTCCGTCTGTCATTCGTCATCTTGTTTGGTCATTTGCTTGTTCATCATCTGATGCCCCACTAGAATATACTATTGTTATCGTTGTCATTATTGAAACACTTGTGCCTCCTACATACCAAGACTTACTAGGGATTTGTACACGTGACTCATTTAAATGCACAACTCTGTGAGAGAGGTCCTATTATTATGTCCCTCTTACAGATGAGGACACTGAAGCCCAGAGAGGTTAAGTAACTTGTCCAAGGCCACACAGCTGGGGAGTGGGTAAACTGGGGTTTGAACCCAGGCAGCTTAGCTCCAGAGTCCAGGTTCTCAACCACAACACCAGACTATAAGCCGCGCCAGGACAGGGCCCAGGTCGGGTCTTGTTCCCCAGTGCAGCCCGGGCGCTTGGTGCGAGGTCAGGCATGGAGCGGGTATACAGTATACGTTTGCCGAGTAAAGGTGTGTGGACTCCAGTGAGCAAGAGGTCTCCTAGTTTAGCTTATTTCAACGCTCAGGAGACATGGGGAAAGAAGCATAAGAAGTGGAAACAGCAAGCCTGTGTGATGTGAAGAATGAGTGTTTTATCCTTGAATGAATGAGGTTGATTCTGTTCAAGAACAGAGTGGCCTGCCCGCCCGCCCCGCCCCCACACAAACAACTTAATGGTTTACACCCAATAAAAAAGCCCAAGCGTAAACCCAGCCCTTGAACTAAGTGTCCAGGGCTCTGCCAGCGTCAGCAAGGCGTGCTCACTAGCGTGTGTCTGGCGATGTCCGGGGACTCGTGACAGACTAACAGCACAGGGAGGGTTCAGGGAGGGGCCCGTGTTCTCTAAACTTGAGCCAACAGCCAGATCAGGTATGTGTCACCCACACGTGCCTGCATCCATGTGCCTGTCAGCGCTGAAACAGGACCAGCAACATGGCTCAGGACCAGAGAGCTAGAGTTGTGGGGGGAGAGGGGGGTATACTGGTAGAGGAAGAGCTTGGTGTCAGGGGTGGTCCTGAGGCTTCGGGGTGAGGGACAGACTTGAGAGAGGCTTGCAAGATGAGGATGATATGCACAGTGGGCATCCTGGCATGGTTCAGAGGCTCCGACTCATTGCTATGCTAATCATTAGTGTCAATACTATGAATCACGGAGCTAATGTCGCTAATAATAAGGGTGATATATCCTGACTCCGCCGACGCCCTGGCGGGGTGCCCGGCCAGCCAGACCTGACTCCCCAGCACCGCGCAGCCCATGGGCTCTGGGCTGTAGGCTAGCCCGCATACATCCTGCCCCAGTAGGTCTTTGTAACATGGGCAGGTCATGGAAATTTTGGGTGTTTTTCTGAGGGTCCCTCCAGGGTAGGACCCTGGCTTTTAAATCCATCTCGCCACCCGGGCTTCATCATTTTCTAGCTGTGTGACCTTGGGTGAGTCATTTGCCCCCTTGGTCCCTCACCTGTAAAATGGGTGCTATAATTACCTACTGTCAAAGGTAGTTTCGAGGAATCTTGAGGTCATATGAATGAATCGCTGAAGGGAACACCTATGCAGGTTTCACCATACGGCAATTATTGTTACGGCGAGTCGTGTTCATTTATTTGGTAGCAAGATTATAGGCTTTGGAACCTGGTCCATCTGGGGTGGAATCCCCCTGCTGCCACTCTGACCCTGGGCCTCTCTGAGCCTCAGTTTCTTCATCTGGAAAATGGGGATAGTAGCTACCTTATGGGAGGTTGGAAAGGGTAGAAATAGTGCATATATAACACCTGGCACCCGATACTTAAGGTGGCTTAAAATTAAGTTCCTACTATGTGCCAGTCACGATGCCTCACCCTGAGGGATTCTGTTTTAACTCCAGATGTCTGAGGCTGGGTGGCCCGGGCCAGGAACACTGGCCTCCTGGAAGAATTGCTTGTGGGCTGGTGAGGACAGGTACGTAAAAACCTAGTTCAGGACCAGGCAGTCCACAAACATTTGCCCTTCCCATCCCCCTTGATTCAAGAGGGTCTAAATCACTTTCTCTTTTTTAAAAATATATTTTTATTGACTTCAGAGAGGAAGAGACAGAAACATCAGTGATGAGAGGGAATCATTGATTGGCTGCCTCCTGCAGGTTGGACCGAGCCCGCAACCCAGGCATGTGCCCTTGACCGGAATCGAACCTGGAACCCTTTGGTCCTGAATCACTTTCTCTGAACCTCGCGGGGGACTGAGATCCCTGAGTTCAGAGTAGTGCCGCCAGGCACCCCTGCAACCTCGCCAGGGTCTCACCAAGTGGGGTTACCAGCCCAGTGCATCTGGACTGTTCTAAGTGGAGCATGTCGGGTCTGCTAACAGGGCAAGAGTGGGCCTGAGCTGACAAGGCAGCCCTGTTCCTAACGCTCTCTCACGTCTGTTACCACCTCAGCCCCACTGGGGTGCCTTTGGGAAAGAAAAGCAGGGCGTGCCTGTCCCAGTCTGAGTAGAGAAAACAAAGTTTCAGGCAGGTTATGTGACCTGAGTACTATAATGTGGCCAGGTGGTGAGGGATGTGGCTCGGCCACCAGGAGTCAGACTTCTGGATCCCCAGGGTCTTCTCATCGGCCATGCCCTTTGTATGTTGTTATGTTATCTCACTTGAGTTAGGTTGTGTTCAGATGTCCCCTCCCCAGAGAGACCTTCATTGACGACTTGTAATAGTCAGGACATTAACACTGGCTGCTGTAATAAGCAACTCCAAACTCCTCCTGATAGCTCACTAAGAGTGGATTTCTTTCTTTTTTTAAAAAAATATATTTTATTGATTTTTTACAGAGAGGAAGGGAGAGGGATCGTTAGAAACATTGGTGAGAGAGAAACATCGATCAGCTGCCTCCTGCACACCTCCTACTGGGGATATGCCCACAACCAAGGTACATGCCCTTGACCAGAATTGAACCTGGGACCCTTCAGTTCGCAGGCCGACGCTCTATTCACTCAGCCGAACCAGTTAGGGCTAAGAGTGGATTTCTTGCTTGGGCAACGTCAAAAGCATCTATCTCTCAATTTATTCAGAGGCTCCCCTGGGCGACTCACCTCCAAACAGTGGTTCAGGGGTCCCAGCCTCTTGTGGTGGCCTCCCTGCTCCCTCCCCTCTGCTCCCTGGGCCTGTGGGACGTCTATGCACCTGGATGCCATCCCTTACCTTTGTCCCCTGAGGGAAGGGCCAGCACAGGAAGCAACCGGGGAGTAATCTGTGTTTCATACCCGACGCTGCCACTTTGGGGCCCTGTGATCTTGGACGGGCGGTTAGACCCTCTGAGCCTCTGCTCCTTCGTCTGTAAAATGGAGATGAGAATACCTGCTTTGAGGGTGGCTGTGGGAATAAGAATCTGGCCTCTGCATACAATAACCTGGCACTTCTTAAAGGTCCATCAAACGGTAGCTAGAAGGGAAAGGGGCCAGCTCGCCTGCCCTCTCCAGTTGTGCTGAGCCCTCAGGGGAAGGGGAGGGCACAGGGCGTATGGTGTCCAGGGTTTCCAGAGAGCTGGGGTACCCCACTCCCCAAACAAGTTATAGGGACATAGAGGCCATCTTGGGAACTGGCCTGGGCTTAGGGCTGATGAGCCCTGGTGCAGCCTTGAGTGGGACAGGGACAGGCCAGAGGAGGGAAGCCGTGTCCCTGTGTCCCTCCATCAGTGCTGAAGGCCCAGACGCCCGGCTGAGCCTCCCCTGAGGCCTGGCCGGTGACGTTGGTGAGCCCCGCTCCCAGCCCTGCCCCCCACTTCCCTGGGACAAGGAAAGGGAAGCTAATAACTGCGGTCTGGTGGCGGAGCTGGGCCCTTAATTGATTAATGTTGGTATGTGTTTTGACGGGCCCAGATGCAGTGCTGGTGAAAGGTGAAGTATTAATACATATAATATATAATTATGATGTACCACCGGCCGGCAGCCTGTGTAAATAGTTACCCAGCTGGGAACTAATCTGGGTAAGTGGGCAGCGTGCAGGCCCCTCTCAGACCCAGCAGCCAGCTTCCACCCTGTTGGGAGGGGCTGGGCTCCAGCTGACCCTGCTCACCAATGGGTGGGGGGGGGGTGCGGGGAGGGAGTGTAGGGGGTCCTTCCAGGGCCTTCAGGAAGCAGAGAGCTTTAAGAGGCTGCAGAGGGGGAGGAAGGAGACCAGGGTGAGTGTGCTGTGCACACACCACCCCACCTCATGCTCCTATTTGCATCTCATCCTCTTTGCAGATGAGGAAAAATAGTTCAGAGAGGGTGAGTAACTTGCTGAAGGATGCACAGCAAGTGGGTAGCAGAGCTGGGATTCAAATCCAGGTCCCCCTGGCTCCCAGTCTAAGTGCTATTTCTTGGGAAAGGCAAGACCAAGGCCACCCTCCCCTCTTATCCCTTATAAGGAGGGTCCTGAGGGCGGTGTGTAGCCTCCTGGGTCCCTCTCTGGAATGGAACGCAACCTTTAGAAACCCGGTTTCATAAAGAGAGTTTGGGGGAGACCCCAGCAACTGTAGTTCCCCTACCAGCCAGCTGCAGCTTTTGTCTCTGAGTTTGTAGAGCTTGGGAAACAGCGTGACCAGGAACATGAACGTGAGGGGCAGTGGGTGGGAGGCTAGGAGTGGGGTGGGGGTGGGGAAACCTGGAGTCAAAAAGACATTCAGATTTAAAATAAGTTTCAGCAACCCTGGCTGCCCACTGTGCTTCCCAGTCCAGAACCCAGACCCCCCAGCCTCCCACCCTTCTCTGCCCCTGGAGGGCTTTGGGGGGGGGGGGGTTAAGCACATTCTTGGGAGCTTTAATGCTGCCTCACGGTGTGTCCCCAGCCTGGGCTGGAGCAGGACCTCGTCACGGGGACTCGCTGAATGGTGACTCCAGCCAAGTCCTGTCTCCACACCCTTCCAGCGCTCCCCGGACCGCCCGCAGCCCCGACTCCCCAGGCCCTGGCCTCCGTCGCCATCTTCCCAGCCTGTCTGTGCTGGCTTCCTGCCCCTGGCCTGGCCTGGCACCGCATTAAGACTCAACATCAGCTGCGCGGCAAGTCGGCCCCTCTTCCTCCGGCTGCGGCCCTCTAATGGGATGCTAAGTGCCTATTTTGCAGATGAGGAAATTGCAATTAGGAGGGGTTAAGTAACTTTCCCGGGGGTCACATACTGGGTTTGCCTGACTCCGATACCATGATTTTTCCACTTCATCACATTGCCGCTCTGACAGATGGATCTGGGCAGGGGCTGTTTCCCCATCAGACGAGGGCTCCCCTCAGGGAAGGGCTGGGTCCCCTCCAGCAGGGTCTGCATTAGCTCAGAGCAGGCACCCCGTCTCTCCCACTGGACTGTGAGCTCCCCGAGGGTGGAGGCGGTGTGTCTCCGCTCATCCGGGGACCCTCCAATGGCAGGACCTGTGTCTCCCCATCAGACTGGGAATATCCTAGGGAGGGTTGTTTCTCCCCCATCAGACTGGGATCTCCCTAAGGCTGGGAGCTCCCTGAGGACAGGGGTGAGTCTGAAGTCCCTCAGTGCCTCTGCCCATGCCCTCTACCCCACCCCACCCCACTCTTAGGCCCCCTTGTCTGTGGCACCCCTGGCCCTGGCCGTGTCCTGCACGGGGCTCGCCTTCGGCCTGAGCTGGAAGCTGCCCATGGCCGCAGAGCCACAGTACACCCCGGGCATTAATTAGTGTTGCCGCTGTTAAGTGCCTTTTCCCATTTATGCAAATCAGTGAGGTAAGAGGCATATAATGAAGTGTTTGTGGTTTAATACTGTGCAGTAGGAAGGAAGATGAATTTTAATTACTGGCTCCTAATTGGATGGATGGCTTGTTAATACCCCCCTGACAGGATGTCTGAGCCAGGACTGGCCACCCACTCAGGCCCAGGTGTCTGCTGACCTGCCCTGCTCAGGGGGCACGCTGAGCATCCCTCCGCCTCTGCCTTTGGAATTCCCCTGGAGATTTATTAACAGCCCCCCACCCCTGCATCTCTCTCTCTCTCTCTCTCTCTCTCTCTCTCTCTCTCTCTCTCTCTCTCTCTCTCTCCCCTTTTGCAGAGCCCTAGGGCTCCTGTTCAGATCCCCACTGTGCCACCTACTGTGTGACCACGGGCAGGTCGCCTCGTGTTCTGCAGGGGTATGGACGAGAGGCAGCGGGAAATGTGCAGTTAGGGGGTTCCCAGAATAGGGAGGTCCTGGGAGATACACAACATCAAGAGAGGAGGGGAGGGGAGCCCAGGCAGAGAGCGTGGGAGAGAGGAATGTGGGTATTCAGGAGAGATGGGAGATGGGCGCTACCCAGGGTTAGGGGTGCTGAGGAGGGTCCCCCCACTCACCCCCCGGGCTCTGCCTGGGAAACCCCACCTCCCAGAATTGCCCTGCTCCTGGGGCCCCAGGGTGGAGGGTCTCTGCCCCGGGTGTGATGCCTCTGTGCACCCCCTTCTTCATAGCAGCTGGCAGTGCGCATTCAGCCGCCTTCCCCCAGAGGCAGTCCTGGGCACGGGACCCGCTGCGAAGCCCTGGGCCTCTGGCTCGTTGGCATCAGGGTCTGGCCTCCTGGGCCTGCACCGCCTTCAGCAAACTCCTGGGACTCGGGGGGTGAGATAAGCAAAGGGCTGTCCTCCCCCTCTCCCCCCTCCCCCCCCCCATCAGCACTGCTGTCCTTCACCCAGAGGCCCTCAGGGCCTCCCAACCCCACTGGGACGAAGGGGAAGGACACCCAGCATTTACTGACCACCTGCTGTATGCAGCGGGCACCTTGAAACCACCCATGCCCCAGATGAGGAAACTGAGGCAGCTTGTGGGAAGAAGCGGAGGCAGCGAGTGGACGTCAGAGCTGGGATCAGCCCGGCCCGTCTGAGTCCAACGGCACGCTGTGTCCTCTGGGCCTGTGGACACCGGCTAGAGTCCCGAAAGTGTCCCCGAGCCGCCCAAAGCCTCTCACCTTCCTCCCAGCCCGCTTTCCTGGGACCTACCAGCAGGCCAGGGCAGCTGCTTCCACTGCGGGTGCTGTTCCAAGTGCCCGCCCGGGACAGGACAGCAGGCACCGGAGCCCGCAGGGATCCCCTGGCCCAGAGCCCTGCCCGGGTGTGCAAGGAGAGCAAAGCTTGACACAAGCATTAACAAAACAAAACAAAAGCATTTGTTTGAAAGGAGAGCAGATGCCAGACAGATGTGTTCCCAATTCTCACTGCAACCATCGAACGAACGGCGTGGTGCAAGGAGGCTCTAGTCTATGTTCCGTGGCCAAATATTTATTAAGGGCTTATCGCCAGAGGCGAAGCGACAGGCCGACGGCACAAAGGCTTTGGAGTCAAGCAGATGAAGCATGCCCGGGTTGGAATCCCAGCTTCCCCTTGGAGTGCTGTGTGACCGTGGGCATGTCACCTTACCGCTCTGAACCTGTTTGCTCAGCTGCAAAAGGGTATCGTCACACCCAGTGTACAGGGTTTGTTAATAGATCTCAGGGATGTCACACAGGTCCTGGCGTTCAGAGAGCACTCAATAAATGTTCATTCCATTCGCCTTGTTATAGAGGCTCTGGCAAGCGAATGAAACTTACCGGCGTTGGCCCTCCTGAGCAGGCTGGTGGGAGGGGGCCGGTCCTCGGGAACTGTGACAGAACTCGAGGTCCTAGAGGAGGAAACTGAGGCACAGACAGAAGAAGTAACTGCCCAGGGGTGTACAGCGAAGAAATGGCAGAGCTGGGATTTGAACCCTGATTCGACTGAACCCAGAGCACACATTTTCCCTTTCATTTTCCCCTCCCTCACTCCCCGCCCCCCTCAGTCTCACCACACACGGTGTCAGCAAACCCTTGGGAATTTGGCTCCCCCGATAAGTAAAAGACGTGCAGTTTAAATTTATCATGAAGGAGGTTGAGCGTCTTTTCCTACATTTATGAGCCATTTGTACTTTCTTTTTGGATGAATATCTATCATATTCTTTGCCCATTTTTTATATTAGTTGGTTGGTCTTATTGGCTTCTAGGACATTTTATGTATTAGTGGTATTACTGGTAATAGGAGACTGTATGAGTTTGCTCAGGCTGCCATAACAAAATACTACAGACTGGGTGTCTTAGCAATAGACATTTATTTTCTCACGGGTCTGGAGGCTGGAGTCCAAGATCAAGGTGTTGGCAGCTTTGGCTTCTCTTGAGGCCTCGCTGCTGGGCTTGCAGGGGGCCACCTGCCTTCCCCCTGTGTCCTCACCTGGTCTTTTGTGTGTGTGAGCACATTCCTGGTGTCTCTTGGGTGGCCAAATATCCTCTTCTTCTAAGCACACCAGTCAGATTGGATTAGGGCCCACTCTAAGGGCCCAATTCTAACGTAGTCACCTCTTTAAAGACCCTGTCTCCACATACAGTCACATTATGAAGTACTGGGGGTTAGGACTTCAATATATGAATTTTTTGGGGGGGACAAAACTCAGCCCATAACAGAGTCCCACATTTTTTCCCCTGTCGCCTTACCTGTATATTTTTCTCACTATGTCATAAGGCTTCCTTAAATTCCTGAATTGGAATATCTGAAATCTGTTCTGATCTGGAAAACGGAGCGTTTCTCTTTGCCCTGTTGCCTAACTTGTCTTCATAGACAGTGTGGTCCAGAGGGAAGGGTGTGGCCGACTTGGGAGTCCCTTTGAGTGGCCACATGACCGAGTCCTGGCACTTTCCCTGGCAGCAGGGTGACCTTGGGCAAGTCACTCCATCACAGTCCCACTCCCATAAGCGGGGCTCATCCCGGCTAGCTGGCAGGGCTGCGGGGAGGACTAAATGAGCTGATGTCTATAAAACGTGGTGCCCCTTGTCTGGCCGGTCACAGGGCCTCGGTATTCTGTGGCTGTTGTGAGTTTCTGAATAATGGCCGTTTATCAGGCATCCGGGACATACAGGGCATGAGGGGAGGGGATGCAGAGATGTGTGTGTTCGGATCTTTGCTCACAGGGGCTCACGGTCCGGAGGGGCAGCTGGGATAGATGGGCCCCGCTGTCCAGCTGAAAGGGGGAAGGGAGGCGTCCAAGGATGCGCTGGCACGTTTCTGAGACTGGACGGTGGGGGAGGATCTGCAGGTAGAAAGGAGGGCTGAGGGGGCATGGCTGGGAGGAGGACCAGAATGATCCAGGGCAGGGAGCAGGAGAGTAGAGGCCACCCTGCGAGGTACCTGGCAAGAATGGAAGTGGTGGGAATTGGGAGGCGCTGTGGTGGACCTGTCAGGCCAACAGAACCCCCTTCACAGGAGACAGGCAGACATACAAGTGTTTGATGGGACTTGGCCGTGACACTGTGAGGGCCCCCCGAGCGAACAGCCACATGGTCGAGCTCCACATCAGCACCCGCTGAGTGGACCAGGGGCGTCCAGGCTGAGGCTGAGCTTGCGGGAGCACAGGGCACCCCTGGGGGAGGGCCCGGGAAGGCGTGGCCTGAGCGGGTTCGAGAATGACCAAGGACATCCCAGATGGTGGGGATCGGTCCCAGGGAGCACGTTGGATGGAAGTGGCCCCACAAGACGACGGACTTCAGTGCCTGGGGCTTTATCTCATCCACGTCCTGCTTCAGGCCTGCAGCGTGGAGAGGACCGGCCCCATCATGCCGAGGAGGAAACGGTCAAAAAGGGGAAAGAGTTTGCCCAACGTCACTGCGGGAGGGGCAGCTGGGCTTGGCGCCCGGTCCCTTCGCGCCCCTGCGCTGGGTGGCCAAGGTCTCAGGCTCGGTGACGCTAGTGAAAGCAGCTCCCCGTGTCGGGGTTCAGTGACCCCCACCAACCACGTGTTTTGCCCAGTCCCCATCTCTCCCACCCCTCCATTTCTGGCTCCTTTCTTAGGAATAAAGGACACCTTTCTTTAAACTGTTGCTGGAACCTCCCTTTGTAGCTTCACCCTCATGCCCTGATGGGAGGAGCATATACTGAGCCTCACCTTTGCCCCCCACTCCTGCTGATACAGAGGAGAGGCGGGGACCCCCTCCAGTGAATGCGCTCCCCTTCTCCACAGCCAGAGGGGCGGGGGACACTCATTTTCCCGGGGCTCCGGGCGTCACTCTGGATTTTCTCGTTTGGCCGTGGATTCCAGGCCAGGTCTCCTCCCAGAGGTCCCTCATGCCTCTCCCTGCTCCAGGTCCGCCCAACACCTCCTCGTACCTATTGCAGGAACCTGGGCTCTCCTTTTAGAGAGCGCATTCATGGGAGGGGCCAGCCAGCTTAGCATCATGGCCCAGAAGTCTCCAATGGGCCGAGGACGCCTTGAGGTTCGGCGGGTCCCCTGCTGCCCTTGGGCGGGGGGCAGGGCGGAGACGCAGTAAACTTTCTCAACTCCAAGGAGGGTCTCTGCTGCGGCCAGAGCCCCCTCCTCGTCCCCCCACGTGCCATGGAGGAGCACCTGGCCATTAACTTATATATAATAATCCTTAACACTGCCATTAAGTCACCTCTCATTCTTTTAAACTACCCAGGAAGGGACTTCAGGGTGATATATGGAGGCTTTTATGGCTGGTCCTGGGCAGCTTAAGGACTTCGCAGCACGCCGAACACACACATTGGTGCATAAATAAGAACCGCTGTGATATCAAAGCATCACTCAGCTCCGCTCGGTGTCCGGGCTTCTCAGCAGCACAGACCCCTCCCTGCACCCCGTCATCGCCACTTGGCGAGGGGCCCCGAGGACAGAGGGCCTGGCCCTGAGCGGGGCCACCGCATCCCCGTGATCTCACCACAGCTGGATGCACCAGGCCTGTTACTTAATGTGCCCGCCGCCTTCCTTCTTTCCCTCAGCCTTTTCCTCAATGACCCTTGGTGTTTCGTGAGGGGCAGGGGAAGGAACAGGGACATTATCGGAATTAACCCATGGCGTGCCAGGCACCCTGCACGCACTACCACGTCAGAGCCTTGCCCTTATGCAGCGCTGAGCTGTTCTGCCCCATTGCAGCTGAGCGCATCCGGCAATATGCCCAAGGTCACCCAGCTGGCAAGCGGCAAAGCTAGGATTTGAACCCGTCTCTGTGCCTTGTGTAAAGCGTCACCTGTAAGAAACATAAAGCTCTGGGCTGGGCCGGGGGCAGGTCCTGGCGCAGGTGGGCAGCCCTGGGGGGACCCAGGAGCCCCACGGGGGTTATAAACATGGCAACAGGAGAGCGGGGGAGGGGTGGCCGGGAGCTTTTCTGTGGGTTTGCAGACAAGGCCTCGGGGCTCACCAGGGCGGGTGCACGTGCTCACCAGCAAATGGACAGCGTGAATATTTAATGAGCGAGGGTGGCTCTGGGGGAATTGCTGTTGACTCAGTGATTCTGTCCCTCAGCAGAGGGCTCAGGACCCAGGATCAGGCCTCCATGCCAGGCCCCGCATGCAGGCGTGTCTGCAGGCGTCTCTTATGCGGCTTTGGGAGCCTGGTCCATGCTAGTCCTGGAGGAGGGGGAAGAGCAGAGAACTATGGAATCCCTGTGCCTGGGGAATTCAATTTTTGCCCTGGGAACAACTGAAGCCAAAGCCCAGACGATATTTCTTCCTTCTTCCTTTTTTTCCAAGCCTCCTCCCTCCTTCTGACACTGGCTGAGATGCCCGCCAGTGTGCTGGGGTCCTCTGCTCGTTCCGAGTCACAAACACGCCCCGGGGTTCAAGGCCTCAGGGACATCATCTGCCTCCTTCGCTCCTTCTACCTACCTGAGGGCAGTGGCCCGGGTGGCCCTGTTAGCCAGTGTCGCTGCTGGGGCTGGGCCCCACCCCAGCTGGGGTGCAGACCGCTTCCTCTTCCTCGCTGGCAGTTAGTCCCGCCTGATTAGCAAAGGTGGAAGGAGAGCTTATTGCCGGAATGCGGGCAGCTTACTTGGTTGGGAGAGCGAGCTCTCAAATCTCAGTCCTGCAAAGGGGGGAAGGGGTAGTCAGTGGGGTCCCGGTGCTAAAGCGCTTGGGGCCCCCAGTGTGGGTGCTTGGGAGACAAGCAGCCTGAGGGGTGGTAGTGACAGACAAGCCTGAAAACGAGGGGCTGTGAGCCAGCAGGGGAGCAGGGTCTCTGTGAGGGTGACAGGGCGGGTGGGGGGGGGGGCATTGCTCTGAGGGAGATGGGACCAGTTGGCATCAACAGAGTGAACCTTCCGGGGAGACAGCGCCCCTAGTGGTTAAGGCACATGCCTTGGGGTCACGTAGCTCTGTGTTCCATCCCAGCCTCTGTCACACCCTGGCTCCCCGTGGGCACCCAGCCAGTAGCAGGGGTTGATGGTGTCATGGAGAGGCTGCTGGGGAAGCCCCTGAGGAGGGGAGGGGGGTGCACAGAGTGGACTTTGGAGGCTCCAGAGGGATTTCTGTCACGTGGGGCATGCGGAGGAATTGGGGGGGTCATAGGCCTTCAAGACTCCTTCTTTCCCAGAACCTTCCCCGCTTGGTGAGAATCTGTCCGTGGTACAAAGAACAGCCCAGAAAGGGAGCACCCACTGCTTCACTTCGAAACGGTTTGGTAGGACTCGCCGGGCTCCCTGGATGCAGGGGCTGAGGGACAGGATGCCGGAGCCCACGGCAACCTGGAGGGGGTTGCTCTCCTCGCTGCTCTGCACCGGGAAGCACCTGATGGGCCGTGAGTTCCCGGCAAGGGTAACAATGATACTAGGTAAAGTCAGGACAGCTGTGTGCGGAGGCAGAGCAGAGCGGCTAGGAGCCCAGTCCTCAGAGATGGAGCGTTCTAGTTCTGGCTCTGCCACTCACTAGCCATGTGATGTGTTCAAGTGACTCTTCCTCCCTGAGCCTCAGTTTCCTCTGCGAAAATGGGAATTCATAAAACCTGCTAGAAATGAGATGACTCACCATTGGCACCACAAACACTCAATAAACACAAGGCATTATTATTTCTTGTCACAAGTGCTCTTGCTCATCTACCTAACAACCATGTTTGCTCATTTTTCCTTCCTAACAAGAGTTTAATTTTCTTCAGGAACTCACCTTCCTCCATGTGGACAAGGGAGGGGGCACCTCCTCCAGCTCCACCGACTGAGTCATTATTGGTCTAAGGCCGTGGTCGGCAAACCGCGGCTTGCGAGCCACATGCAGCTCTTTGGCCCCTTGAGTGTGGCTCTTCCACAAAATACCACGGCCTGGGCGAGTCTATTTTGAAGAAGTGGCGTTAGAAGAAGTTTAAGTTTAAAAAATTTGGCTCTCAAAAGAAATTTCAATCGTTGTACTGTTGATATTTGGCTCTGTTGACTAATGAGTTTGCCAACCACTGGTCTAAGGCAAAGCCAATCTAGGCTTAGTGATTGGTGGAGTTGCCGGCACCTAATACAGTTCTGGCCAATGAGAAGAAGGCTGCAAGGGGGCTTCTGGGAAAAGAGGCACATAGGGAGAAATGGTCCCTCTTCGTCCCAGGACAGAGCTGTGCCTGCAGTTGATGGCTGGAATTGCTGCATCCACCCTGCTGCCATGAGGAGCACTAACAGGCTGAGGGTGGCAGAGGCAGAAAGAGAACAATACTTGGGACCCCCTGGAGGGCCTGGGCTATGGAATTAATCAGCCCTAGGATTCCCCTCGCTCAGGATTTCTGACGTGAGATCGAACATTTTCAACATTGTGTTTAGCCAAGTTGAGATGAGGTTTCCTGTTACCTGAGCTGGAAAGTATGGACCCCAAACTGTGTCTTAAATAATTAAAGTTTACTAAGCACCTGGGTGTCCTGGAGCAAGGCACTGATGAGTATGTCATCTCGGTCATCCTCACAATCTATACAACATATATAACACCACATACAATAACACAACAGAACTAGTACCCCCACCTGTCTCAGTCCGCTGGGACTCCCATAACATGATACCACAGAGCAGGTGGCTTTAACACAGACATTTATTTTCTCAGTCTGGACCCTGGAAGATCTTGGACAGTGGACAGTTTCTGGTGAGGGCTCTCTTCATGGCTTGTAGACGGCCACCTTGCTGTGTCCTCACATGCCCTTTGCTTGGTAGCGGGGAGAGAGAGAGAGAGAGAGAGAGAGAGAGAGAGAGAGAGAGAGAGAGATCTCCTTCTTATAAGGCAACCAGTCCTCTCAGATTAGGATCCTTCCCTTAAGACCTCATTTCACCATAATTCCTTAACTACCTGCTAAAAGCCCTATCTCCAGATATAGTCACTTTGGATATTAGGGCTTCGACATAGAATCTGGGGAGAACACATTTAGTCCATAGCACACAAGAATATTTAGGCTTATAGAGGTGAAATGACTTGCCTAAAGTTATATAACTCACAAGGGACAGAGCTGGGATATTAACGTAAATTTGTCCCAATTCCAAAGTGCTCTACTAGTCAAACACCTCTGGTGTGTGTGTGTGTGTGTGTGTGTGTGTGGTGTGTGTTTTGATTCACACATCATCCCACACTGAGATAAACTGATATTTCTTATTTTTTAGATCAGCTTCAGTTGAGGTATATACACTGAGTGGCCAGATTATTATGATCTCTGAATGCATAATAATCTGGCCACTCAGTGTATATCCTATATAATAAAAGGCTAATATGCAAATTGTCCCCTCGACCAGGAGTTCGATCAGCAGGCAGGCTGGCCAACTGCCCATGTCCCCTCCCCCTGGCCAAGCTGGCCGGACCCCACCCATGCACGAATTCATGCATCAGGCCTCCAATATGTGTGTGTGTGTGTGTGTGTGTATACACACACACACACACACACACACACACACTGAGTGGCAAGATTATTATGCATTCAGAGATCATAATAATCTGGTCACTCAGTGTATAATTTACCTACCAAAAAGTCACTGATTTTAACCGTCCAATGAGAAGAACTGAACAGATGTATGCATGTGAAGACCACTACCACCAAGGTGTGGGACAAAACCATCACCCCCCAAAGTCCCTTCCTGCCCCCTCATCCCCATCCCTGGGCCCAGGCAACCACTGCTCTACTCCCCAGCCACTGTGCTTGGCCTTTTCTAGAATAATTTCATATAAATGGAAGCACAGTCTGTGTCTTGAGGGTCTGGCTTCTCTCACTGAGCATAATGCTTTTCATATTAGGTGCCCTGTGGCTGGGAGTCTCGCCGCTTGCTCCTTTTTATTGCTGAGTCGTACTCTATCATACGAATACGCTCCCAGATGCTCGGCCCCATTTATCTGTGACTCCTTGAGCCCCATCGCGGCCGTGTTCCTGCAGGGGGCGCACGCTGTAGGCAGAGGTGCCTGGGATGATGGGGTCTGTGCAGCCGAGGCCCTGAATCTAAGGGCCTTCGGGGAAGGAATCCCACGTGTTCCTCAAATCCCTTAGCCAGTGTTAAGCATCTTCACAGATGGGCAGTTCCTCTTTTATCTCGTCCCAAACCTTCATGCTTCATTACCACCCTTCCTGCAGCTGATGGAATGGAGGCTTTGAAGTGAGGGAAATGTATGGGTCTGAAGGCACGGGGAGTGCCGATAAGGAGACCCACAAGCCCGTCCCCACGTCCCTGGTTATACAAAAGCTGGTGAATGGTGGAGCTGATGCTGTCGGGACCCTCAGATCCCCTCGCTCTCTCACTGCAGAGCACACTTCCCATTCCCACCTGCCAGTGCCAGCATGTGCCTAGGGCCTCGCTGGGCCTGGCACAGCCCATCTGCCCACCAACACCCCATGGCCTTCTCCTCTCGGTGGGAGGACTCAGAGGCTTACGCTGGACCCTGGCTCCTGGTGTGGCCGGAGGGCCGAGCCCCAGTCACCCACACGGCTAAGCTGCCTGATAGCGTGCTTCGTCTGGCTTCCCCAGCGCCCTAGCAGTGTTTCCTAGAATTGCCCCCCAATAAACTACTTGCACTTGAATCCTTGTCTTGGGCCTGCTTCTGAGGCGAGGTGTTTTCTGCATTATTATCACCACAGTCCCCTGAGGTGGGACCCGTCCCATTCCTGTCATTTTGCAGGTGTGAGGAACAAGGCTCAGAGAGGATGAGTAACTTGTTGGAAGTCACACAGTAAATGACCAAACTGGGTTTCAGCCTGCCTGCGCTCTCTCTCTCTCTCTCTCTCTCTCTCTAATATCTGTGTGCCCCTCATCTAGAGTTGGAGTAAAGGAGTAAAGCTCTCTGTCTTGAGAGTCCAAAAATCAGACTTCTGTCCCAACTCTGCCCCACGTGTGCTGTGCAGCCTCGGGCAAGTCACTTGCCCTTTCTGGGCGCCGTTTCCTCATTACAGTCTGTGGGGATTGGATTGCACGATGGAAACAGGCCCTTTTAGCTCTGACATTTGGTAAACTCTCAGGTTGAAGAGGTGGTTTTAGAACAAATAATAGGCCCCGATTTCACCCAGCGGGCGGGGTAAGTGTGTAGCGTTAGCCCCGGTGGCTGGGAGGGAGGGAAAGGAGAAAGAGCCATAGAGGATTCAGGGCAAGTTGGCCCTGGAAGGAAAAGGCAGCGCTAGGACATTGGGAGACCGGGCTGGGGTGTAGAAGTCCAAGGTTAATGGCCGGGGAGGGGTGTCAGCCTGGAACCATTCCTCCAAGTCCGCTCTTGGCTGGAAGTGTTCTGGGAGGAGCTGGGAGAGGGCTCCCCCTGAACTGTCCCTTACATGGGGTCCCCAGAGCAGAGGGTGCTCCCCATCCTCCTTCCCTAGAGGCCCCCTCAGTGGGAGGTCGCCTCCCCAGCACAAAGGAGGGCAGATGAGGGGAGGGAGAGCTAATGAGCCAGGGCCATGTTCTGTCCACCTCTGCACGCGAAGAGCAAGGCGGCGGGGTGCGCGGGTGAATTATGCATGTGCCTGTTAATCACACCCTGATTAAAGTGATTGTGCTAATATTAATTCTCCTGGCCTCTCGGTGGAGAGGCTCAGGGGCCCCTGGTGGAGGCCAGTGCCCGCTCCCCGCTCCCCGCTACTGGCTCCTGATGCTAGATCATGGCTGACAGACTGTGCCTTTGTCGGGTGCTGGCTCCCCACCCATCCCTGAGCACCCCCTGGGTGGGGGCTCACCCCCCTGGCTGTGTGCCCCCCTCACTCCACTCTGGGGAGGAGGAAGGACTGGTGATTGGCCTGGACTCGGGAACCTGCAGAAGGAGGTTCAGCGATGCCAGAGGCTTTAACTATGGACACACAGCTCTGAGCCTGGGGAGGAACCAGACTTCCTGCTCCTCAGGCCGTGGGCTGGGTAGAGGGTGGGGACAAGGTGGGCTGTGAGGCGGCCACCCTTTAGAAAGGGCAGAACTCTTTGCTTGATCAGACAACTGCAGGAGGAGGCCAGGGGTGGGGGTGAGGGCATCCTCAGCTACAAATACCTGAGGGGTGGGTGAACACCAGACACCCCCTTCCTCCTCTGTAAAAGGGGGACAAAAATATCCGCCAGCCTCCAATGGGTTGAATAGTTAAAGGACATAATGCATGCCAAGTGGCCAGCACCCCATAAGCGCTCAGTACACTGTGGGCATGGCTCCTGGCACCATGAAAATGGGGCAATGATGCCCACCTCCCAGATCCACTGTCAGGCCGAAGGACACAGTGAACTTGGGGTACCTCCTGGCACATGGTGGGTGCTCCTCAGGAATACATTTCCTGAGGAGAAACCCTCTAACCATGGCTGTGGAGAGTTTACAGGTCCTGGAGTTGAGGAGTGTTCACCCTCCCCATCTCCCCCCCCCCTCCGCCCCAACCTCCACCCCCACCCTCCCACCCCCAGGCGCTGGGGAGCTTGCCGCCTCTTCCTGGGTGAGGCGGGCTGAGGTCCTGGGTCCTGACAGAGAATTGAGAACATGGAGCAATTCCCAAGGAAACAGTGTTTCCAATCATTGGCAGCCACAAAGACAAATAAAACGTTGTCAGCGGCCCCCCCACATTGAGGGGCTCGGGGGGGCTACCTTGGGGCTCTGACTATCATCAATAGCAATAGCAATGCAGCTGCTGCATTAGCGATGGTACCGACAGCCACACCCACGGTGTACCGAGCGCTTATGGGGTGCTGGCCACTTGGCATGCATTATGTCCTTTAATTTTTCAGCCCGTTTGAGGTTGGCGGGTATTTTTATCCCCCTTTTCCCGAGGAGGAAGCAGAGTGGTTCAATTACTTGCTGAGGTTTGTCATTCTCGATGTCTGTGCTTTTCACCAGGCCTTTATTTATTGCATCTACTGACATTGCTTCTCTGGGAAGATGTATTGCTTGGTCCAAGAAGCTAGCTCGTAAGTGAACTTGGGGGGGCGGGTAGACACCCTTCCATGAACTAAGTAAGGATTGCAGGGGCTCTGGTGGCCTGGAGGGTCAGGAGCCAGCAGTAATCAAGTCAGTGGGCAGTGGGCCCTTTCTGATGGGCCCAGGGCCCAGGGCAGGAGGGCAGGGCTCAGGGTTTTGCCTCTGCCCGGGAAAGCCCAACAGAGCTCAGAGCCCAGACCCAGAGGTGACTGGTAAGAACTCTGTGTGTGTGTGTGTGTGTGTGTGTGTGTGTGTGTGTGTGTGTGTGTGTAAGCGCCTGGGCACACACATGGGTGCATATGCATGAATCTGTCTGCACTCACCTCACGTGAGCAAAACAAACAACCAAAAAAACCCAAAAACATAAACACAGGCCATCGCCCACTCACAAGCTTTCTCGGATGAATTTTTTCCCGCTGATTCCTGCCTTGCTCCGACCTCATCTCTCTTCGCAAACACACTTATCGGCGTGGCCTGCACTTCGTTCGTCTGCATGGCTTTGCGCAGCGCCCGAGCAAAGATCGAAGGCCTACCTCCTCTCTCGCCCGCCGTCACGCAAGCTGGGAATTCCCTCCCTGTACAGCAACGACCCTGTGCAGGGAGGAGGCCTGTGTCTCAGAGATGGGACCGGGTGTGGGGGAGCGGAGGAAGGTGGCAGGTGACTTTTAAAAGCAATATTCAATATGCCCGTGTTCTTCAATGTGTATCCTGTAGCCAGTCAAGCTTCTTGGTGGGTGAAGGAGATAATGAACATCTGAATGTGAACATCGTGGGGGGCAGGGGGGCCGTTATCTCAAGTGGCAGAGGTTAGAGTGGAGACCTCCCAGAGCGTCAGCAAGCCTGGAATTGCTGGTGGGTGGGGTGTGAAGGCAGCCTTGGAGGGATACGTGTCTCCTTTGTTTTGCAAGCCCTCATTGGCCAGGGCTGGGGCCCTCGCGTAGATTTCAATCAGCTTTCACAAACATCACCTTGAAATGGGAGGTTGTTGGGAAGGAGAAGAAAGGAAGAGTGGGAGCAGACAGCGGGGAGAGAGAAGAAACCCGGAAAGAGAGTGGAGGTGGGGATGTCTCCTGAATACCAGGTACGCGGCAAACCTCCATCCATCTCTGGCTGCCCTGCTGTAGCCAGGCCAAGGATGCACACAGCCAGGCCTGGCCCAGGGCTTAATGTCCCTTTGCGATGGATTAAGCTGGATTTCCTCCGTTTACATGTGAGGACGTGGAACCTCAGGGAGGCCTCGGCCACCAACAGGGAGACTCGGGTTTCAGCCACACATGGGGCTTCCTGGGTTCACATCCCTGATCCCCCTTCCTATCATGTGATATCAGAGAAGTTATCTAACCTCGTGTAGCCTCAGTTTCCTCACCTGTGAAATGGGGATAATACCACGGAACTCGCTGGGGCTGTGTAAGCATTAAATGAGTGAATATCTGTAAAATGCATGAAACAGCGCCAGACACATGTTAAATTCTGTGCAAGTATTAGCTATTATTCTATTATTATTATTCTTCTCTGTGTGTGGTTTGTTCAGCAAGACCTCGAAAGTCCTTTTCTCTCTCTTTCTCCCCAATCCCCTTCCTGCCCAATCCCCCTCCCGTGTAGAGTTAAGCCTGGTGTCAGCTTCTCCAGCCGGCCATAAGGGCACCTCCTGCCTCCTGCCCTGGGGTCTGCCCGTGGAGGAGGTCTGTCGATGTTACCCCGGGGTCCCCCCACCCCTTCTCTTTGAGAATTGGAGGGCATAAGTTAGATAACCGTGACACCTGTTTTAAATTAGCCTTCAGAAGCCTCCGACGGCTGAGAAATTATTTAACAGGGAAGGAATTGAGTACATGAATAAATATTAATATTAAATCGCTGCTTCCCCAGATTTAAGGGGTGGAAGGGGGGCTCACCGAGAAATGGAGGCCGCAGCTCTCCGGGCGCTGCCACTGTGGGCGGTTCGCAGGAATGAGATGTGGGAGTGGGGAGAGGACGCGGCAGGCTGCTGGTCCCGGTCCCTGGCCTAGCTGGGCGGGGCTCCATCCGTCAGGGGGGGGCAGGCAGCAGGGGGCAGGGACTCAGGGCGGCTCAACAGACAGCCTTCCCAGGTCCCGGAGGGCAGGAGCAGCCTGAGGGCAGCCAAAGCTGCTCCCCACCCCGCAGAGAGGAGCCCCGTGGACTCTCAGGAGCCCAGCACTGTTCTCCACCCCCCGTCCTCCCTATAAAATCATTACAATGTATATTTAATGACCACACTGGTCTAAAAGCAAACATGATCCAGGCTGGATTCGTGGTTATATATTCATTATTATTACATTACTAGAAAATTCGTGCACTGGGGGGGACGAAGGAGGGACAGGGGGAACGGTCCCTCAGCCCAGCCTTCGCCCTCTCACATCCGGGAGCCCTCAGGGGATGTCCGACTGAGCCACAGCCTGGCCTCCCTCTGTGGGAGGCAACTGGGCGATCAGGGGACAGCACAGGCCAGCCAGTAGCCAGCCCCGCCCCCTGCCCCCCATCATTGCCCCTCCACTGCCGCTGGTTGCCTCTACCCCCCACCCCCATCGCTGTCCCCTCTCTGCCCGCTGGCACACGTGCCTTGGCTGGCCTGGCGCTGCCTGCTCGCTGGCCCCACGCCCCGCCAACAGGTCGTTCTGCCTTTTGGTCGATTTGCATATTGCTCTTTTATTCCATAGGATTTTCCCCTGATTGTAAAAAAAGCCACAATGAGAACGTTGTCACCGGCCTTGGGCACTGTGTCTGGGTGGATGAGTAGGTGCCCCTGGCCAGAGTGGGGCCGATGCTGAACCTGGGGAGGCAGGAATGGTGGGGTGTGAGGAGACGTCCTCAGGGGGAAGAGTCCCTGAGAAGGCAGGACCACCTGAAGGTGGTGAGGAGTTGGAAACTCAGATCCCACCTTCCAGGCCCAGATTACATTTTATGTTAATGCATATTCATAAATTACTAATAATAATGATAGTTATAATTATTATTATGAAGCACGCACTGTGTCGGGTGCCCTGACTTCCTTGGCATTCAAGAGCCGCAGCCCACTGCAGACTCAGGGCCGGGCCTTCCTCTCTCTGCCTGGAACCCCCTCACCGCCCCGTAGCCACAGGCCTGGCTCCCACCCTCACCTCCTGGGGGTCTCTCCACTAATGTCACAGCTCAGCACGGTCCTTCCTGACCTTTCCATTAAGGAGCCCCTCCTACTCCTTTTCTCTCTGTCCCCTTCCCCTGCATAATTTCTCCATAGCACTGGTGAACCACACGAGTCCCGGGGACATAGCTGCCGTCCCTGTCCTAACCCAGCAGGTGCGACCTCACCCCTTTCACCTGCTGCGGCCGGTGGTTCCCTGGCCGAGGCATCGTCTCGCCTTGCGCTCGAGGTCAGACCCGCTGGCTGGCAGAAGAGGCTTCCTCCCCGGAGGTCTGAGGGCGCCGTGGGCAGGGCACTGAGTGCTAAGCGAGGAGTCAAGCTGCTTAGCTCTACTACACACCCCCTCTCTGAGACTCAGTTTCCCCACTGATAGTAAAATAAAGGTGCTGCAGGCCTGGCTGGTGTGGCTCGGTTGGCTGAGCATCGTCCTGTGCACCGAATCAAGCCAGCAACCAGGGTATGTGCCCCAACCGGGAATCGAACTGCGACCTCCTGGTTCATGGGTCGACGCTCATCCACTGAACCACACCGGGTGGGCCCCAGACCAAGTTTTGGTTGGTGTCTGCCCACAGGTGGAAGGACCGTCTGTACCTGTATTTCCTGCAGCGGGGATGGGTGGTTGGACACACGCATGCTCCCTCACCCAGCTCCCACGTGGCAGACAGTTGGCCACCATTTACCCCTTATATGGGATGGTTGTCCTGTCTTACATACAATGTGTCTAACCGTCTGATCCTCCATGTTGATTTAAAGACATTAGAACCCATCTCTGTATAGCTCCAGAGCCTGGGGTGGTTCTCGCTCCTGGCTCCCCCTTGCAGAAAGGGATCAAGGTGTCCCCACAGATGGACAGTGTGTGGGACCGACAGGCCGCTCGGGGGCTGCATCGAGGATCTGGGACTAGCAGAATGTCAGGTCACGCGGGTCCGTCCTTCTGTCCATCTCTGGGATGTGGGTTGGAAAGCTGGAAGCTTATTTCTATGACCTTGTAGGAAATATTCCCCCGGCCAAGCTTCGAAATGGTCCCAAATATAAAAGTCAGCAATCACGGAGAAACATGAAACAAGCATGTTCCGACCCCTGGCCCTCCAAGCAGCAGGATCCATGTAGATTTGTAATTCCTGATGGCATTTCTCAGGCGCGTAAACCGCACGTTGTATATAGTCCACGGACACTGGGCAGTTCTGAGCGGAACTCCTCCTTCCTAAACGTGAGACCATATAACCCGGTGACTAAAGATAGATTTTGGAGTGAGACTTCCGGGATCAGGATCCCTGCCCTACCACTTACCAGCTATGTGACCTTGGGCAAGCAACTTTGTATCTCTGTGCCTCAGTTTCCCCTCTGAAAAATGAAGATACTAATAAAACCTATCTCAAAGAGTTTCTGTAAGGGTGAATAAATCAAAGTGTCTAAAAATGCCCTAAGAGTACCAGGCACAGAACAAGGGCTCAGTAGGCCTTTGCTGCTGTTACAATTGTTGCCACTTTGCTGCGTCTCCATAGCTGGGCGTGCCTTTCCCTGCCTCTGAACCTCAGTTTCTCCATCCATAAAATAGGTATGCTGCTATTTGTCCCCCGGGGGGCTCCTGTGAGAATCAGGTGAAATAAAGTGGGTGAAAGTGCTTTGCAGGATGACAAAGCATCGTGCCTTTCGGAAGATTATTGGAGAGATAGCTGCGGATATGTGCTGGCAATGAGGAGAGTGATGAGCTGTGGTATTTAAATGAGAATTCTAAGCTCCCCAGAAGCCTTTATTTCCCCGTCCCCAAACACTTATTGTGTTGGAACATCTTCCTGTTCTCTACCTGGGAGACTGATTCACTCAAAATTGGCTTGGGGAAGGCAAAGCTATTTGAGGAAGGCAGAAGGGAGGGGCGCTTGTAAATCTTCCCCCGGCAGAGAGCTGCTGGGTGACTAGGAGTGGATTGTAGAGTCTCGGGCGCTCTCTCTCTCTCTCTCTCTCTCTCTCTCTCTCTCTCTCTCTCCCCCTCTCTCTCCCCCTTCTCTTTCTCTCTCTCCTCTCTCTCTTCTCTCTCTCTCCCTCCCTCTCTCTCTCTCCTCTTCTCTTTCTCCCCCCCTCTCTTCTCTTTTCTTCTCTCTCTCTCTCTCTCTCTCTCTCTCTCTCTCTCTCTCTCTCTCTCTCTCCATGTCTTCCTCCCTTCCCTAGAACTATGGAGGAATGAGATGGACACCATCTGTCTCAAAGCCAAGGACCTGGAAGTCACTCCATGCCCCCTCTCCCTCGTGCTCCATGGCCCAGCACTCACCACGATCCCTCCAACATGCCACTGGGAGCTGCCCCCTTCAGCCCCCCTCCTGGACCGCAGAGTCCAGCCTCTCTCCCTTGAATGCCCTCAGTAGCATCGTAGCTGGATCCCTGCTTCCTTTCTCATCCTCCTGGACTCCATCCTCCAAGGAGCCGCTAGCAGGGTCTTTAAAAAATGCTAATTGGCCCTCCCCTAAAGCTTTGGTGGCGTCCTTTTGTTAATACCAAAAAAAAGTTCCAAATCCTCTGAAGTCGGTACTGCTATGATCCCAGTTTACAGAGGAGGCAACCACGGCCCAGTCCACTTCATGCACTCAGGCCCCGGGTCCCACAGCTCAGAAGGGTCGGGGTCGGGATCTTTACCCCAGCAGCCTGGGTTTGTCCACCTCTCCAGCCTCCTCTCAGGCCTCTGGTCTTCTCTCTGGGCCTCTGACCGAACAGGCTCCATTGAACCTCAGAGGCTTGCCCTGTCTCTCCTGTTACCTAGAATCACCTAGAATTCGCTTCGCTCCTCTCACCGTCTTCCTAACCCCACCTAATGTTACCTGGGCGGCTCCTGCTCCTCCTCCAGGTACCTGTCCCCCTGCACTGGCCAGGGAGGTCTCCCTGCGGCCTGGGGTCTACGTCCACAGCCCTCTCCCTTTCTTCAGTGCACATACCCTACTTGCATCATCCCTCTGTGACTGTTTGTTGACGACCTACATGCCTGTAAGAACAATATCTGGATGGTAAGGGTGGTGTCTCAGTCAGCTCGGCTGCTATAACAAAATGCCACAGACATTTATTTCTCATGGTTCTGGAAGCTTGAAGTTCAAGACCAGGGTTCCAGCTGGTGCAGTTCCTGGTGAGACCCCTCTTCCTGGCTTGCATTTGGCCACCTTTTTGCTGTGTCCTCACATGACACACACACACACAGAGAGAGAGAGAGAGAGAGAGAGAGAGAGAGAGAGAGAGAGAGAGAGAGATCTGGTGTCTCTTTCTCTTCTTATAAGGACACTAATCCCATCCTGGGGGCCCCATGCTCTAACCTCATCCATACCTAATCACTCCAAAAGGCCCCACCTCCAAATACTATCACATTGGGATGCTTGGGGCTTCTTCATATGAATTGGATGGGGGGGGGGGGACACAAGCATTCAGTCTATAACAGGTAGGAGATTTCTTGTTCCCCTCTAGATCACCGATTCCAAGATCTTGGCACTAAGCAGGCACTCAGATATTTGTTGGATGGATGGATGGATGGATGGATGGATGGATGGATGGAAGAATGAATGAATGAATAAATGAATGAGGATTACAGTCCTGCTTGGACACTGAATCTGGAGATCCCTCCTGGATTTGAGACCAACCCTGCAAACCCACATATGTCCCAAGAGATTTTTGTGATACCAGAGAGGCTAGAAGAGTCATCATTCAGCATAGACTCTGCTTTTTATTAGCAGTGACCTAACTGCTGGCAAAGCTCTGGCTTGCTAGGATAATTTCGCTTTCCCTGAAACATAAATTTCTTTAAAAAAAGGAAAGAAGAGGAAAAAGTCACGTTGCCCTGCTCCGATCTCCCAACCAGGAACTATCCCCCTGGGATTAGATCCCTGCTCTAAAATATTGTCCCGCGGTTAGATCTCCAGCCATGACATATAACCATGAATTTAGATCCCCACCTTGCAAATACAGTTTCCTGATTAGATCGCCCCCCGTGAAATATGGCCTTTGGGTTAGCACATGCCGGTAAAATATGGCTTTTGATTAGATCACTGCAGGGAAGGCCGAGTCGCTAGCTGGGAGTGGGGCTCTTTACCACAGCCTCACAAAACACAATATAAACATACAGAGAGGGAGAGAAAGCAGGGAAGGTAAATTATTAAGGTGACATTTTGGAACTTGGGACTTCCTTCGAAGTTGTCAGGGGGACGGGAGAGGCTGGGACAGGCCCAGGCATGGAGCCTCACCTGCCATGCTGGCGCCACCCTCAGCTGGGTGGCAGTGGTGGTGGTGACAGCTGATGTCCTGGGACTTCCCATGTGCCGGGCACCGTGCTGAGTGCTTGAGGTGTTGGTTCGGGTTCCCCAAAAGGAAGGCGACGTTGTCATGGTTCTCAGTTACAGGTGGGAGCTGAGGCACAGAGAAGTGAGGTCACCTGCTCAGGGACACACAGCTGGAACGTGTCAGAGCTGGGATTTGAACCTGGGTCGGCTGCCCCTTGAGACTGTACCCTTAACCACTGCCCTTTGGTTTGGCTGAGCTGATGCAACCCCTGGCCTGACCTGTGGCACTGGGTGATGTGACCCCCACAGGCTCTCTGCTGCTGCAGGGGTGAGGGGGTGGGGACCGCTGCAAGAGTCAGAGACGATGGGTGCTGTCCCCTGGGCTCCCCTGGGTGAGGATCAGGACAGAGAACCAGGGGGGTCAGCTCGGCCCACCCCCGAATTTAACTAGAAGCTTAGGCCAGAGCTGGGCAGGGGCAGAGCCAGGCCGAGAAGCCCAAGTCACCCGCCTTTGAAGCAAGTATCTCCCACTTGCTCTGTTAATCTCTCTCTCTCTCTCTCTCTCTCTCTCTCTCTCTCTCTCTCTCTCTGAAAGGGGTAGAAAACTAAATTTAGATCCTAAGTTTATTTGGCAAGATGGGGTCACTTGTAACCAGGGGCTGACCTGGGGGTCCCAGGCCCTCTTGCCCCAGGTGCTGCCATGGCAGAGCATTTCTTCAGGAGCAGCCCTGAAGCCTCCACCTAACCCAACGCCGTGCCTTCCCAGAGGCAGCCCCGGCCAATGGCTGCTGGATGGGGGCAGGAGCCCTGCTTTCTTGCCTCAAGTCAGGGCAACTATGAAGGGTCCTCTCAGCTCCAGGAACCCCAGTGGGCCTGGCGGAGACCCTCGCAGCCAGCTCCCCTCCGCCTGTTTCTCTTTCTGCATTCCTCCCCGGTGCCGGCCCAGACACCCCAAGAAACCTACACAGCTCTGGTCTCGTGGTGTGTTCCTCAGAGCCCACCCATGGCAGACTCTCCTTGGTGTCTTCAGACTCTAGTTTCTGGTGCATAAATTGGGGATATGAGCACAGCTACCCCAGGGTGTGTTGTATGTAGGCAAAGGTGTGAAGGGGTGTGTGTGTATGTGTGTGTGTGTGTGTGTGTGTGTGTGTGTGTGTGTGTGTGTGTGTGATGTACTCAGCCCAGCTCCTGGAACACAATAAGTATTCAGTAAACATTTACCCAAATCCCTGATGGGGGATCCCCAGCTAAGGAAGCAATTCGCTTCACCTCCTTTCATCTGCAAAGTGGGGCCAATGGTGGTGTCTGCCTGCTGGGGCCCTGAGGGCCATGGGGCCAGAGCAGGGACTCCTCCTATGCCAGTTCTGACCTCCCCTCCACCCCCCTCCGTCTTTCTTTCCCTGCCTGGGTGCTCCGCCAGGGAGGGGGTGGGCAGCTCCTTATCTCTCTGGAGCCAGCCAACTGGCCAGCTCTTATCTGGGATTTGCGAGCTTGTAAAACATGGCGCTATCACGTCATCGCCCTGGGGCAAGGGTGCTCCCTGCTGGGCCTTATCAGAGGTGAACTTGGCCTGTGATTGAGGGAAAGCCGGGTTATCCTGGGTGAGTGGCAGCCAAGTCCAGTGGGGAAGCTAGAGGGCATCGGGCCTGCCTGCCCGGGTTGGTGTGACCTCAAAGTGGACAAAGCAGTGTGCGTGTCCCCTCTCCTTCTCTTCCCTGGAGAGAGATTTCAGACTGTGGGATGACCCCACGAAGCTCCAGGAATCCAGAAGGAGAACATTCTGGGTTAAAAAAAAAATAGTGGCATTAACCTCAGTGACCCCCTTCATCCGCCTATTCCTTGTTAAACACCTACTGTGTGCCCAGCACTTAGCTGCCCAGATCTCTGAGCTTAGTCTCAAATTTGTACTTCTCATGGTTTCTAGCTGTGTGACCTCGGGCCAGTCACTTGCCCTCTCTGAGCCACAGGTGTCCAGTGGGAATAATAGTACTCATCTCGCCAGGTTATCATCAGGGCGCCTTGAGGCAGTGACTGTGAGGGAGCTGCCGTATAAACTGGGAAGTCTTGTGCCCAGAGGAAGGGCATAACCTAAGGATAAGCTTGCACGTGGATTACACACCAAGAGAGTGGGGTGCGGTAGTCCCAGGAGCCAGAGCGGGATTCCATGAGTGGGAGCAGATTGTGCTAGCGATTACACTAAGGGTGGGGAGGGAGGGGGTAATAGAGAGGACATTCCAGGCAAAGGCATGCCGTCCACAAACGCAGTGGGCAGGGTCACTCGGGCAGGCCCTCCCGGAGCTGGCCAGCAGCCGCCTTGCTGGTCAGGGAGGCCGGGCCCATCTGGCTTTGTTTTCCTCCTGCTGTTTGGATGCTTTTCTGCTGAATCCCCCATTTGTCATTGTTTCCCTGCGGTTCTCTTTTGAACTGTTTTGAACTTGGCATCTGTTTGGGCTCCATCCTGTCCCCGCCTTCTGCGTTCTGATGCTCAGATCTGTTTGCAACCTGGGCACCTGGTCTGAGGGCAGAAGGTGGTTCCGGCACCCGCAGCCGGTCTTGGGGATGGAACCAGGGATGGGTGGGGCGAGGGCAGAAAGCCCTTGTTCACGCGCTGGCCCTTCCTGACCCCAAGCATGAGGCACCTGCCTCTGCTGAGCGTCGAGCCATCCGCTTCCCTTCCTCCCTGACATCTCGGGGGGCCGCGGTGGGCTCCCCCTTCTCCAGCGGGCGCAGCTGTCTCTCCCGCGCCAGGCTTCGAGCAGCAGAAGAGCCCGGTATTCCGGCATTCGCTTTGGAGCCAAGAGAGCCTGGGTTTGCCCCGTGGCTCTGTCACTTAACAGCTGGGCATCCTGTTTCCCACCTCTGTGAAATGGGGATAGTTCTGCCTGCCTGGGGGTCGCCTGAGAGTGCAAAGGCATGAAGCCTGGGATAAGCATGCGGGAGGAGCAGCGCTCTGGGCCCGGCTGGCGGAGCCTGCATCCTGGGTCTGCCAGGACACATAAGCTAACGCCTCACTTTCCTCATCCACATGATGGGAGCAAGACCTGCCTTGTAGAGTGGAGGGGAGCAGTCAGTGAGTTTATGTATCTGTCAGGTGCCTAGAACCGTGCCCGATGCTTCGTCATCATTCACCATCAGCATCATTCCTGTCCAGGAACATTATTCTGGGGCCGAGGAGAGGGCCCAGGCCATGGCCCGGTCAGCAGCACCATCCAGGTTCAGCATCTGGGCTGATCTCTGTGTGTAGGTGTGTGTGTGGGGTGGGGAGGCAGGTAGAATCAGAAGACTCGGGTTCGAGTCTCTCCCCTTGCTATTGTCTGGGTGGACTCCAGCTGATAACTTCCCTACCAAGTTCAGTTTTGGTTTTCTTTACCCAGAAAATTAAGATCATCTCTCCCCGGAAGCATTCGTGAGAATTAAACAAGAAAATAAATGTTAGCATTTTTTTTGAAAACCGAAGCACAGTGGACTGATTCCACGCATTTGTTTAACATTTCTCCACCGAGCTTCTGCGTGGAAAGCACTGCTCTGGCCCTGGGGCCTGGGTGAATGGGGACAGGCCGGATCCAATCCCCACAGAGTCCTCTCTCTAGAGGGGCCTGTGGGCAGCACACCCCACCCAGCTGGGAAGGAACTCTCCATGGTGCTGAGATAAGCGCTCAGCGTGGAGGCCTGAAGGCTGTGGCAGGGGCCGGCAGGGAGGCCGGCCGAGGAGGGGACATTCGAAATGATGGCTGAGTGAGTGGGGACAAGCTCACAGACGCATGGGGCCAGGGACTCAGGGACTAACGGGCAGAGGGAAGTGCAGCACAGAAGGGGGCTGTTCAAGGGATAACGAGGGGAATGTGGCGTGTGGCCAAGGGCCACCCCTGCAGGGCCTGGAGGCCAGGTCAGAGTCCGGGATCCATTCCAAGGGAGGTAGAAGCCATGGGGGGCTTGGGCAGGGGAGGGACATGGTCTGGTGGGATGTTTGTCTGTTACACTCATGGGGTATACGCATATTGTTAGCCGCCTGGCGGGGTGGCTCAATTTGTTGGAGCATTGTCCCATACACCAAAGAGTTGTGGGTTCGATTCCCAGTCAAGGCACATACCTAGGTTGCTGGTTCTATCCCCAGTCGAGGCACGTACAGGAGGCAACCAATCAATGTTTCTCTCTTCTTCTTCTTCTTCTTCTTCTTCTTCTTCTTCTTCTTCTTCTTCTCTCTCTCTCTCTCTCTCTCTCCCCCTTCCTCTTACTAAAGATATCCTCAAGTGAAGATGAATATATATATATATATATATATATATATATATATATATATATATTAGTTAGCATATTATGGGTGACAAATTTTCCCATGAGTGTGTGTGTGTGCACATACACACACATGCAGGGAGGGTTTTTGTGAGTGTTTGGGGAGGGTGTTTGTGAGTGTTTGGGGAGGGTGTTTGTGAGTGTTTGGGAGGGTGTTTGTGAGTGTTTGGGGAGGGTGTTTGTGAGTGTTTGGGAGGGTGTTTGTGAGTGTTTGGGGAGGGTGTTTGGGAGTGTTTGGGAGGGTATTTGTGAGTGTTTGGGGAGGGTGTTTGTGAGTGTGGGGACACTGCTATGATTTAGAGGACAATCAAGAACCAGAAAAGAGATACTTACCTGATGGGGGAGAGGCCATGATCACGAAGGAGGTTTGCCCAGCGCGAGGCTCATCCATTGCGCTCCGGATGTGCTGACCCCTGCGATTTCCCCAAATGTGGGAAACTCAACTGCATAATTTGTGGTAGTGGGGACTGCGTTCGCGCTCTCCCCTAAAAAAGAAAAAAAGAGAAGAAAAATAAAAGAACCAGAAAAGAATTGGACGAGTCAGCGTCTGAGGTGCTTTTTGACTCAGAGACTCTGTGATTTTATGAAGAAACAGCTCTGTGGCTTGTTTTCCACGTCCCCAGACCAGGAGCGAATGTAGGCTAATGGGTGGGATTTAGGGTGAAGCTGGGTGTGAAAGACGCTCGGTGGACTGGTCAGCAGGGGAAGCCGCTGGAGTCCTGCTTCTGCGGAGCCGGAGGTCGCGGAACCCCCGGGGGAGGGAAGGGAACGGAGACACGGAGACGGAATGAATAAAAGCGGCCGGAGCTAATGTGTTGGGGCACTTACTGCGTGCGGGCTCCGTGCTCGCTCTCTACATGAAATCCATCTTTGGGCTCTCACATCCACTGTGCTGGTCTGGTGGGGCGGCCCTGATGAATGACTGCAGCCCAGGTGGCTAAAAACAACAGAAATCCATTCTCCCGCACCTTGGCAGGCCCGGAGTCTGAAATCAAGGTGTCGGCCGGGCATGCTCCCTCCCAGGGCTCAGGGAAGGCTCCGTCCTGCCTGTCACAGCTTCTGGGGCTGCAGCAATCCTGGCATTCCTTGGCTAGTGGACACACCGCTCCGTCTCCGCCCCTGTCGTCGCCACATGGTGTTCTCTCTGTGTCTCTGTGTGTCTGCCTGTCTCTCCTCTTATAAGGTCCCCGGCCGTATTGGATTAGGGGCCCACCCAAAAGCAATATTACCTCATCTTAACCAACTACACCGGCAAAGACCTGACTTCCAAGATCACATCCCGGTGCTGCAGGTGGGTGTGAGGCCAGGGACACTTCAGCCCAGTATACCGACTCTTTCAAGGGGGTAAGGGTTTCACCCCAATTTCACAGAACCTCCAGAAGGTTACATAACCCACTCAAGGTCACACAGCTGCAAAGCTGGATTTGAACCTCGCTTCGACGAAGGTTCACTCCCGTGCCAAACCACCCGCTGCCTCCCGAGGGACTGGCATGGGCGCTAGCAGAATGGCGCAAGGCACCCTGGGGTGCTCAGGGCTCCCCAAACAGATTGGTGCACTGGGGTTTGCATGGTGGGAGATCAGATGAAAAGGAGTTGGCATGAGGATCAGAACAGGCATGGAGTGGCAGAGGGCCCCTCCTTTCTCTCCTTCTTCACCTTCTGGATCCTTCTGAACCTGCCAGAGACCAGCTGCCCCCTCCCAGGTTCCCTCGCCCTGCCGGGGTGTCAGCCTTGCTCCAGCTGCCCAGCCTCGCTGCCGGTGTCTCTCTGGAATGAATCCGTCCTCTTTGCACCTTATATTCCCTGACTCGGAGTCACCCCAACGTCCTCCAGGCAAGGACTGGGCTGTATTCTCCTGAGCTCCCGGCGCTAACCCAGGGAGCGGCACATCGGGGCGCACTGCCAGTTCCCTCATTCACCCACAGGGAGTTATTAGCACGATTACCTGCTGTAAACTGGAAACATGGACCGGCATGGTGGGAGTCAGACACGCAAACAGACTGGCCATGGGGGAGGTGCAGGGGATCATGGGAGCCCAGCGAGGATTCCGGTCCAGAATGGGGAGTGGGAGGGAGGCAGAGAAGGCGTCCCAGAGGAGGCGACCTGGAGCGTGACGGGGAGGCGGTGCAGTGACACAGTGACGGGAAAGGAGAGGGAAGGTCAGTGCCCCTGGAGGAGCAGCAGGGGCAGAGCCCTTCAGCCGGAGAGGGGCTCGGAGCTTCCAGAACTGCGGGCGGCTTGCTGAGGCGGGGTGGCAGGGGCGGGGCGGGGGGTCAAGAGAGAAGGGGGGCAGGGAAGGAAGGGTTGCCGGAGGAGTCCAGATGAGGAGGTGGGGCGTTCTCCTGGGATAGCTCTTCCCTTGAGACGGACAGGAGGCAGGCGGCACTGAGGACTTTGAAGCTGGGCACTGAACGCTGGGCACTGAACATGGCAGAAGGCTTTTCCTGGTAGGGGGTGAGGGAGGCTGGAGGCAGGGAGACAGCAAGGAGCCCATCCTGTGATCCAGGAGAAAGCTGCCAGTGGGCTGAATGGATTCGGGGCAGGGAGGGTGCTGAAGAAGGGAGAGACGTGGGTATCAGTAAATGCTCAGTGCACTGGGTTCAGTGTTGACCTGCAGGGCTTGATTTGACCTCAGTGCATGGAGGAAGGATCTTATGCACACACCTCCTGAGCTCCTGCTGAGCGGAGGAGGGTCCTTCCTGCTGGGTGGGGAGGGAGTGTGGGGGGAGCACAGGGAAGGCCGGAAAGCGGTCTCTGGGTGCCATACCTTAGTGGTGGAGCAGGCCTGCCCATTTCCTGGGATCGGGCTCTCTCCCTTGCCCACAAACCCCCACGGGGCCGGCATGTCTGCAGAATCCAGGTGCACACTGCGTGGCCCAGAGCTTAACCAACACACTAAGATGTCAGCAAAAGAGCCGAGGTCTGTGTTCACAGCCACAGCTTAGCGCAGGCCTCCGAGAGGTCTTGAAGATGCCACCCGAAACAGTCCATGCCAGGGCTGACACCTATTGATGGCTCACTATTCACCAGACCCCGCCGCAAGCGCTCTATGCATTGTCTCATCTGAGCCACCTAGCAGCCCCACCAGGTAGGGACTCATTATACCCATTTGACAGATGAAGAAACTGAGGCTCCCGGAGGGGGAGTGATTTGCCCAACATCACACCCCGTGGAATGGGACTTGAACACTTGTCTGCATGACTCCCGAGTCTGGCCTATGCCCCCACCCGAGGAAGATGCCATTTTTCTAGGAGGCTGCTGGCTCTGGAAGATCACCTTCACCCCGAGCTGCAGAGCAGGGTGGGAAAGCCGCCCCCCACCCCCACCCCCCACCTCCCTACCACCCCCCATCCCCACGCGTGAAGGAAGACTGATGGGCTGGCTTCCTTTCTTTTCCTGGCTTCCCGGTACCAAGTATATATTTTTTCTAATCGGCCCGGCTGCTGATGGTTATCTGGCTTCGCGAGAGAGCGAAAGAGACTTTGTGTCAAATGCTGAAAAATGACTTTTCAGGCAGCCTCTCCGTCTCCTGAAAGGAGGTGACGTGCTCGGAGCATACAAATCACTCAGCGCCCGGGCATCTCGACGCAAGGAAGGAGTGTGTTTAGATTGTTAAAATCACTCCCGTCCCTTCCCAAGGTCACAGGCAGGCAACCCAGCGTCCCCAGGGCCTGGGGGGGCAGCGAGGCCCAGAGGGGAGAGGTGATGTGACCCCGGACAGCAAGCCCAGTGGGCTCTGGGCCCCGGAGGGGTCTCCTGGATGCAGGAGGTGTGAGAGCCCAAGAGGAAGTCTGGCCTGGGATTCCAGGTCTCCATCAGCTCGCGTAGGCTGTGTGACCTTCGAGGAGTTACTTAATGTTTCTGGACCTTGGGAAACCCCTCCATGGATATAGTCCCACAAACTCTGACTTCAGCTATGCCATTCATTCAGCTGAATGTCCTAATAAGTGAGTGTGCCTAATACCGACTGGCGCTCAGAGGTCCCCAGGCAGTGGGGTTGACTGAGATGCCACTGGGTGTAGGGGAAGAGGGTGGACCTGAATCCAGGCTCTGGACTGAGCAGCCTGCTTGGGTTCAAACCTGGTTCTGCTACTCTAGCTGTGTGACCTTGGGTTTGTGGCCTAGCCACTCTGAACCTCAGTTTCCTCCTCTGTCAACTGGGGAAATCAGCAAGCCCATCTCGTGGGGCCTCTGGTGAAAGTGGAGGGCTTAGAAGACTGCCTGGCACGTGTGACCGTCCTCAGGGAATAGCAGTCCTGTCTGGTGACTGCTCCTTAGCTGCATTGGCTAGGCAGGTCCCCTCGCCTCCCCAAGCCTTGGTTTCTTCATCTGTAAAAAGAGAATGAGGATTTGAAAGATCAAAGCTCTTAAGTGCTTGGCACATAGTAGGCTCTTCATCACTCATTGACAATGTGGCTCTTTGCAGAAGGATTTTTTAAAGACAATTTTGGTTTTTAACTGTAGCTGATGTCTTGCATACCCTTTGGAAATGTGTAACAAAGAAGTGTCTAATGGAATGTATCTCAGTATCAACACTCAATTGACTGGAATGCTCCATTTCCTGAGTGGCCATGGGGGTCCCCTGGCGGGGGGGGGGGGTCTGTTTACCAGCGCAGGAGCCTGGTGGAGGTCTGGGCCTCAGCAGGTCACAGGTGCCCAGTCTCCGACGTAGCAGTTCCTGTGCCCGCCTGCACTTCTTCCTGGAAGGCCGTGGGCCGGGAGGCTGGCCCCCACCTGTGCAGAGCCGCCGCCAGAGAGAGAGCTGCGGGAGATTACGAGCCAGGCTCCTGGGCTGCTGGAGGGACATTTGTCACTTGTCGCCCCATTTTTATCTTCCTGGCTATAAAGCGAGAGAAGCCACATCGTCAGGCCTTTAAAAGTACAGACGGTCTCCAGATGAGCGTGTGATGTTAGACAAGGCCTGCCAGGAGCTTGCCTCCTGCTAGACCAAACGAATGGTGCTCCCCGGCCAGGGAAAATTCTAAATTTAGGGAACAGGCCGGTGTATAAAATGCATGGGATTGAGAGAGAGAGAGAGAGAGAGAGAGAGAGAGAGAGAGAGAGAGAGAGAAGGGAAGATAGGGCCCAGGCTCGGCGCCAGGCAGAACACAGGCCTGGGCGTCACTGGATGGTGGGTGACCCCAGGTCCCGTCACCTCCCTCCTGGCCCCACTTAACTCCTGGGGTGTGTGAGGATCTAATGAGATCATGGAGGTAAAAGCTTTCCTGCTTAAAAGGATTAGCATAAGCTGATGGTGGGAAGGCCATTCCCCCTCAGCACAGATACCCACCCAGGGCAGGGGCATGTGACAGTGGCAGGCTTCATGGGGCGGAGAGGGGGGTTTGATGAGGCTCTTGGTCAGTTCCTTTCCCCTTCCCTCTTCCTGGCCTCCCTCCCCGGTGGGTCCTGGACCGAGGCTGGGATGCTGAACCTCAGGTGTGGGGCCAGATGCGGGGCTCGTGGCCTGTGCGGGGGGCGCCAAGGAGGGCCCAGCCAGGAGCACCTCGGAGAGGGCAGTAGCAAGGTCCCGGTGCACGTCCGTGGGGCTGAGCAGAGAGGGAGCAAGCGTGGGGCACGAGGCAGCGGCATGGGGGGCACAGAGCAGACTGGACAGACTGGCATGGAGGCTGGGCCCGGCAGCCATTTTCTGGGACCCCGTGGCCTCAGCTCTGGGCGGAAGGAGGCCCAGACCCAGTGTGGACGCACCTGCTTGTAAAAGAGGCAAATGAACTAGACCGTTCTAATACACAGCTTTGGGAAGCACCCCAAAATGTCAAACACATAAATGGGCAGCTGCCCTGGTGGAAGGGTGGGTTGACGGCCCTGTACCCCACCTGTGAGGTGCCCCAAGTTCAAATGCTGCCCCTGCCATTTACTGACCTCTCTAAGCCTCTGTTTCATCATCTGTAAAATGGGAATACTGCTAGAACTCACCTCACTCGGTGAAAATTAAACAAGACATGTGCCTGATCCAGGGTAAAACCGCCGCAGACATCCCCATCCATGGTTGTATTGGACTCCCTCACTCCCCGTCCACCCTCAGATCCCTCAGCTCTGCTGGGCTCAGCCCTTGGAAACATCTCGAAGATGGCCTGTCACTTCCAGCACCATCTGCCTCAAAGTCCTCAGCATCCCAGCCCTATGGCTCCATGGGTCTCTGAGTTGGCTCTGCTGCCTTCGCGTGATGGGGGGTTGGGCCTGGTGCCGCCTTCCCTGCAGCTGTGGTAACTGAGCCCAGGGGGAGGGTGCCGCAGCCCCTGCACGCCCCCTGCACGCCCCAGGTCTCCCTCCTCCACCCTATCGCACCTGCGGCAGTCACAGCCTCACGCTCTATTTAATCGCCTCCATTGTCTGCTCCGTGCAGGGTAATCTCGGCTTGGAACACGTGTTAACAAATGGGCAAAGTTTTATCGGGAGCCGGGCTCCCCTCCCTGCTTCGTCAGATAAGATGCTCCCGCCTGCTGGGCTCACGCTTGGGAAGCTGCTCCCGTGGGAATCGATCCCCGGGCAGCGGCACTGTCTGCAGCAGGATAACAGGCAAGGTGAGGGGGGCGGTTCCGGGGGTTCCTGGAGCCGGAAGAAGGCCCAGTCCTGGCTTCTGCTGCTCCCTGGGCGGCTAGGGACCCTCGGGACTCTGTTAGCTGTGCGGCAGGGGGAAGGCTCAGTTCAAATCCCACCTCTGCCTCCTCCTAGCCACGGGCTCTGCACAGTCACTTCCCTTCTCTGGGTCTGCGTCAGCTCGTAAGAAAATAAGGAAAAAGCCATCTGCCTCATCTACAAAGTGGGGTCCCATGAGATTATGGACGTGCCATTGCCTCAGGTTTGGTGCATAGATAGCTGTTCCTTTTGCCTTCCTCCCTACGTTAGTTTCTGGAGCTGCCATCACAGAGTGGCTGAAAGCCACAGGCATTGACGCCCTCACAGTTCTGGAGGCGAGATGTCCAAAAGCATCGCTCCCTCTGAAGGCCCGGGAGAACCCTGCCTGGCTCGCCCCGCTTCCCGTGGCTGCGGCAGTCCTGGCGCCCTTGGCCGTGGCTGCGTGGCTGGACTCTCGCCTCTGTCGTCACATGGTGTGCTCCCTCTGCACATCTGTCTCTGTCCAGATGTCCCTCTGCTTATAAGGACACCGGTCGTATTGGACTAGGGCCCGTTCTCATCTTAACTCAGTTACCTCTGCAAAGACCCTATTTCCAAATAAGGTCACAGGGACTGGGGGTGAGGGCTTCCACATACCTTTTAGTGGGGAGGGGGGACACAGTTCACCCCACAATTCCACCCTTTGGCCAAGCCCTCCAACTCGGGCAGTGGAGATCCTTGTTGCCTTTGGATGCAGCCTCTGACACTAAGCTCACCCTGCCCAGAGGGTCACGTGCCTTATGTCATCTACCCCATCACAGCCCCACGAAAAGCGTGCTGTTATGGGTCTCCCTTCTCTCCTCTGCCGCCCCATCCTGCTCTGAGGCAGGGATAGGTGTGTGAACAGATTACGGTGTTTGCATGAGACAGGGCCACGCCAGAGAGATGAGCACGAATGGGAGATACGGTGTCCCTTCTGCACAGACAGGGAGTAAAATTAGCAAGCTCTTGAGGGATCAATGGAGCTGAGCCCCGAAGGACGCCGAGAGGAGAAGGGCATTCTGGGCGGAGGGAACAGACCAAGCAAAGGACCGGAAGAAGGTGGGTGGGCGGCCCCGGGGGCTGGGTCGGGGACTGAGTGTGTGCTGGGAGAGGAGGGCGCTCCCTGCAGATGAGGCTCTAAGGGGCAGCTGGACTGACACCTGCAAGGGCCAGGCTAAGGAGCACATTGGTCCTGGGCACTGGGGAGCCAATGAAGGTTGTAGAGCAGAGACCATGGTGGGCTCGGATCTGTGGCGCAGAGGGCTAACCCAGCAGCAAGGACATTCGAAGGCTTTGCGAAGGGAAGGCTTTTCTACCTGGAGACACATTGTCGCTGGACTTTTAAGGAGTTGGAGAAGTCTGTCCACTGGGAACTTCCCAGTGGGGCCCTCAGCGCAGCTGGGCAGACAGCAGCCACCGTGACGCAGCCTCTGGGCCTCATTTCCTCCTCGTGTTGATACTGGACACCGGCTTTGGCCCAGGATGTCCAGGGGCTGGGACCTGGCCCCCTGAGCCCCTGATTAGGGCACGAGGGTCTGCCCTTCTTCCCTGGCACCCCTCGCCCACCCCACTCGCAAGATTTCAACTTTTACATCCAAGACTCAGCCCTCCAGGTGGAAGCTCCCGGAAATCGGCAGTGAGGGGCTCCATGAGGCCCGGGCATCCATTTCCATGCCCTGCAAGTGGAATCGTTTATTTCTGTCCTCTAATCTTGATTAAACCCACCTGCAAATGAGCCAGATATTAAATCCACGACCTTAATCTTCCCTCCCTCCCTGACCCTCGCTCCCTCTTTCCACCCCCCAGCGTGGTCAATTTCGTCCAGGAGAGCACCAAGCGACTGGAAAATTCCATCCCAGGCCCGCTCAGCTTATTCCCACCGCTGAGCGCCCCGCCGCCTCCTGACAGTTTCACTTTTAACTCTATTTACATTCTGGAAAGTACATAAGATTTCTATCATGTACTTTCCTAATGTCAATTTCCCCATGATGAGAATAGGCGGTAAACACCCATATTCTCATAAGCCTATTATGGTTCTCCATACATTCAGAGTAGGTGAGCGATGCCATCTCCAGCTCCCGGGGCTGGGCGGAGCTGGTGGGGCCCGGAGGGGACAGGCCTGGGAAGCCAGCCCAAGGCGAACACCAGGAGCCGGAACTCATAGATGTCACCTTTATGGTTCACTGGGTGACCAGGCCACAACTGGGTGGCCTCTCTCCCACGCCTAAATCAGTACCATCACCATTTATGATTGGCGCCATTAAAACCCGTTAGACTACTTAGTCAAGGGAATGGACCCCCCCCCCCCCGCAAACGGCATGCATAGAGCATGCATCCCCAAGCCCTCGTCACCCCAGGGAGGTGCCTTGGCCTGGTCCCACTCTGGGTTGGGCTCAGGGAGAGGGACACCACCCTGACGCTCTGTAGGGTTCTGGGGACCGTGGGAAGGGTCAGGATGCGGTGTGACAGTGGGATTGAAGTCCCTGGGCTTCTGGGTGGTGGGTGGGTGAGCTTTCCCTGGAGGACCTCAGCTGTCAGTCACCCAGAGGGGTTTCCTGATCAATTTCATTTTACCAGAGACCTGGGCTCCTCCCTGCAGAGCCCAGCTGTTGCAAGGCTCGGGGAGGGGAGAAGGAGGGGGGCGGGGGCGCAGAGACTCTAGATCCAGCAATGAGCTGGCCTGTGTCTCCTCAACTGTAGGCCTCATCCGTGCAGGGACATGGCTGGCTCTGCCTCCATCCCTTGGTAAATAGTTGTTGAATGAGTGAATGAATGAATGAATGAATGGTGTTTGAATACCCTTCCATTTGGGCTAAAGGAGAAACATTCATTAGAAGGAAAGCAGCAGAGTCTATATGGAATTGGACCAGTTTGGGGACAGAATCCTGCCTCCAGCCTTTAACCCTTTCTAAGCCTGGGGTGAGCAAACTTTTTCTATAAAGGGCCAAATGGCTTTGCGGGCCCAGAGGTAACATGGAAGCTGTTATGTGGGTACCATTTATAATGCAATCATTTAAAAATATTAAAAATCACCCTTAGCTGGTGGGCCCTAAGAAACAGGTGACGGGCAGGACTCGACCCTGGGCGCCGCAGTTTGGCGCACGCCGCTCTAAGCCTTGGTTCTTTGACCTGTAAGCGGTGACCAACCCTCGCCTTGTCAGTGGTTGTGGAGAGTCCCTGCGCAGGTATGAGGCTTAGCAGCGTTTAGCACGGGGTGAGAGCACAGTCCTAAAGCAGGATGGCATGGAGAGCCTGCCAGGGATTGGTGAGCTCCCGAGCCTGTGAAGCAGGTACCGATGTGACCCCCGTTCCGCTGAGGAGGAAGCAGGCTCAGAGTGCTGCAGCCACTTCCCTGAGGCAGAGCTGGGATTTGAACCCAGGCAGCCGGGCTCCAGAGTCAGTGCACTTCCCTGCCAGGCTCAACGCTCTCCTCTCCTCGTCGACCTCGTTGCTGCTCTGAATTCTCATTTCAATGATCCAAAGGCGTCACGGATGGTCCCCAAACAACGGGTGACAGCAAGCTCCTCTGAGGGTGTGCCGTGCCTTTGTTGGTCTTATTTGGCCCCCGATTTACCTCCTGAGTGACAAAAGCTGGGACTGTTGGTTTGCCATCTCCCAGCACAGGCCTGGGGACGGAGGGGAGAGGAATGGGAGGAGGTCCAGGAGGGCTGAGCTGGCTGGAGAGCCATCCAGTTCACAAAGTCACGTGCAGACCTTGGAGCAGGAGCGCTGGATCCTCTTCCTGCTGAAAAGAAAGACCCAGGCAGGGGAGGATCAGGAACTGGAGGGAAATGGTTAAAAGAGTGGAATTCACAGCCAATTCACGGCCCGAGGCAGGGGGAGGGGCAAGCTGGCCTCTCAGGGCTGCCTCCTGCCTCCTTGGAGCCGGGGAGTGTGTGTCCCGCAGAGAAACTACTTTGTAGGCCTGAGTGTCCTCCTTCCAGTGCGGCTGCTCAAACCCCCTTTTCTTTTCTTTCCTTTTTTAAAAAATATTTTCTTTGATTTCAGAGAGGAAGGGAGAGGGAGAGAGAAACGGAAACATCGATGATGAGAGAGACTCATTGATCGGCTGCCTCCTGCACTGGGGATCGAGCCCCCAACCTGGGCATGTGCCCTGACCGGAAATTGAACCATGACCTCCTGGTTCATAGGTCGACACTCAACCACTGAGCCACACTGGCTGGGCATCCCTCACCCCCTTTTCAATTCTGTTTAAAATGGGCTGAGGTTGGAGAAACAGGGTATGAGAGGATTTGCAAACGCTCCCTCTGTCTGCACTCGTCTGGAAGAGGTTTAGGGTATTACGGTATTGGTGTTGTGGACTGAATGGCTGTTTCCCGTCCCCCCCCCCCCATCCATGTGTTGAAGTCTTAACCCCCACGTGATGGCATCAGGAGGCAGGGCCTTGCCAGGCGGGCGGGGGGGGAGGGTGATTAGGTGATGAGGCTGGGAGCCTCCTGAGTGGGACCGGAGCCGTTGGAAACACCTTGGAGAGCTCCCTCATGCTTGTGGGGACACAGGGGGGGACATCCATCTATGAAGCAGGAAGCGGGCCCTCTCTGTCACACCTTGACCTTGAACTTCCCGGCCTCCAGAACCGGGAGAAGTCCATTTCTGTTGCGTATAAGCCACTCAGTCTATGGTGTTCCACAGTCCAAACTAAGACAGAAGCAAATGGAGTCATTAGCATCTTTAAATCTCATCAGGTTAGAGAGCCAGTTCCAGAAACTGCAGAATCCATTCAGAAAACCCATCCTTAGGACTCTCTTCTTTTAGAAGAGGCACCACAGTCCGCATGAGTCCGGGTTCTCCAGAGAAACAGTGTCCATATGTCCTGTTGCTGGGAGGCTGGAGGTCCCAGGATCTGCTGTCTGCAAGCTGGAGGCCCAGGAGAGCTAGGGGTGTGGTTTAATCCACGTCCAAAGGCCCAAGGAGCTGATTTGATGGTGACAGCCCCAGTCCGAGGGAGGAAGAGGATGCTAGGAGATGCTCCCAGCTCAGCAGTGGAGCCTTTTGCTCTGTGCAGGCCCTCCATGGGTTGGCTGATGCCCACCCACCTGGGGAGGGTAACCTGAGGGACTGAGTCCATCAATTCAAATGCTCGTCCCATCCAGGAACACCCGCACAGTAATGTTCAACCTGGGCCCCCTGCGACCCATTCCAGTTGATACATAAAACGAACCCCACCACCGGACAGGAGAGGGTGTGCCTTGGCATGTCAAATGACACTAGTGTCACCGAGTTGTGCTAAGAAGTCGATGAAAAGAAAGAGAAAGGGAGACAGAGAATGAATGGGAATTCCAAAAATACCAACAATGACTTTCTCTATCAGATGGTTTACAGGAAGAAATTTAGTTTCCTGTACAATTACATGTATCATTTTTTATTTTCTAAAACAAACAAATATTCATCTTGAAATCCCCAAAGGGAGCAGCCATTAAAGATGAAAATATCGATAAGTGCAGGGCTGTGTCTCTCTCTTCCAGAACCCATCGGGAAAGTTACCTTCTCAGGGCGAAAAACCACTGTGTTTGCACAGGGGATGTTTGTCAGCCAGGTCTTTCCCTGACTTCCTCTTATCTTGCTGACAAAGAGAAGGATGGCGAAGGGGCCCTGAGCGAGTGGAGCCTACGGGACATGACTCAAGCAGCCGCTGTGGAGGGAGGCAATCACAGGAATCAGTGTGGGGGATGAAATACAACGCCAGGTCTGCTCGCCAGGAGATGCCGGCCGAGCTCCGCGGAAACCCTCGAGTCCCTTCTGAGCTGGGGACAACTGACTCAAGGTGACCGCTATGCAGGATCCTAATCAAAATGTAGAATCAGAGTCAGGGGAAACCATGTGTGCTGGCTGTCAAGGGTTAGCGAGCAAGCTATGGAATCCTGCCTACGGTGGGTCTTGTTCGGTCAGGTGATCTGCTTTGACGGCGAATGGTCGTGTTGACTTGTCCTTTTTATTAAAGCTACTAGATGGCACCTGATGCTGTGGCTAGTGCATCGAGGGCGCTCCAAATGCCATTGATTCCCAGGTTCCATTCCCAGTGCTGGAGACACTACAGGAACAAAACCAAGTCCATTCCCTCGGGGCGGGGCGGGGGGGCGCTGACATTCTAGTCTGGGATGGTGGAGTGAGTAAGAGGGTATATAGCATTGACAGTAAGCAAGTGGATAAATGTAAAATACAGCATCAGGCAGAGAAGTAGTGTCATAAGTAGTAAAGCTGTTTTAAGGAGAGAGGGAGAGAAGCTGGGTGGGAGTTTTAGAGAATTTTAGATGAGGTGGTCGAGGAAGGCTTCTGTGGTGACATGACAGTGAGCGGAGATCAAAATGAAATGAGTAAGCAAGCCATGTGCATAGCTGGGATGAAAGCGTTCCAGGAAGAAGAAACAGTCAGTGCAAAGGCCCTGGGGTAGGAATAGGCTTGGGTGTTCAGGGAAGAGCAAAGAGGTCAGGGTGTGCTCGCTGTCCCAGGTTAGTGAGAAATGGAATGAGCCACAGGGAGGAGTAAGAAGAGAGGTTGGAGTGAGGCCAAGGGCTAGATTATCCCGGCTTTCAGGATCATGAGAAGGCTTTGCCTCTCACTGTCCATTGCGATGGGAGCTACTGAGTGCTCAGAGCAGAGGAATGGCATGATTTGATTGAAACTTCCAAGGAACCCCCTAGATCAGTGATGGGCAACCTTTTGAGCTTGGTGTGTCAAACTTCGCCAAAAAACTGAGCATAACTCGGGTAGTGTGTCACTTTGAGGAAAAAACATTATTTTGCAAATGTTTCATCCTCAGGAGCAGCAAATGTTTCATCCTCGGCATGCGGCCGCCTCAGCGGCCGCGTGTCATCAGAAATGGCTACGCGTGTCAGCACACGCGTGTCATAGGTTCACCATCACTGTCCTAGATGCTGTGATCTCAGGAAACACCTTGTATTAGTCTGCTATTGCTGCATAACAAGTTACCACAAAGTTAGAAGCTTAAAAAAACACCCATGTTTGTTTAAACTCATAGTTCTTAAGGTCCAAAGCCCGCATAGGCTAGGCTCAGGTCTCTGCTCTGGGTCTCACAAGGTCAAAACCAAGGTGTTGACTGACTGGGCTCTTATCTGGAAACTCCGGGGGAGAATCCATTTCTAAACTCATTCTGGTTGTTGCAGAATTCATTTCCTTGTGGGTGTAGGACTGGGGATCCGTCTTTGCTTGCTGGCTATCGACCGGGTAGCTTTCTGCTCCTATAAGCTGCCCATACTTTTTCTTCAAAGCCAGCAAGGATACATGGAGGCCTTCTTGGACCTTGAATCTCTTCCACCTACACAATGTGATATATGGTTTAGCTCTGCCTGTGCCAGCGCTATTTGGGTATGTGCAGGTCTGTAACGTGGACCTTGAAAATATGGAGTTACAGAGTTGACAACACCAGTCTCCATTGCACTCTTCTGAAGCATTTATTAAGCACTGCTGTAATCCTGAGAGTGTTGTGTATTATGGAAGTATTAAAAAAACACAACAGACAATTTTGTCTCACTGGGGAGCTGGGACTAATGATGCAGAGAGCAGGCAGTGGATGCGGTAAAAGAGAGCTCAATGCTAAAGCTGCAAAGCAGGAAGGATCTGGCAGGGGTGTGATTCCATGTCCTCGCATCTCCCACCAGACCGATTCCAAGCTCTTTTCATGGTCCAGCAACTAGCAGGTGCTTCGTAAATATTTGTCTAATAAGTGAACGAGTGAATGAATCCACGTGCTTCAGTTTTTCTACCTGGAAAACAGGGTGTTGGCCTCCCCGCAGGCTTATGGGCAGATCAGAAACCGGAGGACGTGTACACTTGGCCCAAAGGCAGAGCAGGTTCAAGCATCATGTCATCTGTTTGGGGGAGTGTCAGGGGCTGGCTTTGACATGCCCCTAGAGAGAGATTCGGGGAGAGGATTCACATCAAAGGCAAATACATGGCCAGCATTCTTACGAGATGCCTCCGGTGCCCCTGGGAGGAAGGGCAAGGGTCCACAGGGCTGGGTGGGCATAATGAAGGCAACTCGCTTTTTTTCCCCCTAAAATCCAACAGAGGACCTCCCTGCCCGGAGCTGGCTCAGGACAGGATCCGTTCTGTCCTTGGAGAAAGTCCGTTGTCCCTTGGGCCTAGGAAAGTTATTTTCATGACAACAGTGGGCTTTATCCATAGTATCTCCAAACTAGGAACCCCCTGAATGTCCCTCCATGGTAGGATGGATCAACCCATTGTGGTATTTCTTATCATGGAATCCTTCCCTGGGAACATCTTTTTTAAAGCATAAACTAATAAATGCAGCACATGGCTGAATGTCAAAAACATCATGTTGAGAAAAAGTAGCCGGACACCAAAGGGCACATCTTGCATGATTCTATTTATAGGAGGGTCAAGAGGAAGCAAAGCCAAGCTATGATGCAGAGGCCCGCACAGAGGTGATCCTGGGCGTGGGGGCGGCGACTGGCCGAGGGCGCAAGGGAACTCCCTGGGGGCCTGGGCATGTGCTGCATTTTGATGTGGGTGGTGGTTATGTGGGTGTGCAATATGTCAAGTTCCACTGAGGTGTTCACTTGAGATGTGTGCATGTTGCTGTTAATCAGACCTACCAAGAGAAGCAAATTCGTCCCGACAGTGGTAGCATCCCCCAGGTGTGGAGTGATACATTAGCCCTGTGCATCCATTCTCTCCAGCCCTGGGAGGTAGGCATCCGGATTCCTACCTCATGGATCAAAAGACGGGAGCTTGATATTCCAAGAGCACAGAGTTAGGAAGAGGCAGGGCAAGATTCCAACTTGGTTTCATGGCCTGACGCAAGCTCTTTCCTATCAGAAAGGCAGCTGGTCTGGGGTGGGGCTTACCCGGTATTTGCTTGCACATAGTAGGTGCACCCTGGTTTCTAAGTTGAACTAGAAGTATCCAGTTGTTGGGTTGTCCGCTCTCTAGGCCCTGGTGACAAGCTGGCCCCAGACATGGTCGGTACCACCTTTGCCTAGAGGTTGCCTCTCTGCCTTGGTCCCTGGAGGATGGGAATACAGTGCCCCCCTGCTCACCCCGCCCCAGCCCACTTGCTCCCCACCTGACCCCTCCACTCAGTAAGATGTCTACAATCTCTTCCTTGGCCTCCAGCAGGAAGAAGTCAGATGGGGAGTGAATCAGGCCCCGGTAGCCTCCGGGTGACAAGCAGGCACTCTATAACCGAACAACTGTAATCGGCTGATGTTTATCTTGCAGGATGGGTGCGTTTAATAAAGCATTAATATGAAGACCAGATTGCTTTTCCTGCCAAGCAGGCAGAGCGAGATTAGCGAGGAGGGAGCCGCGGCGCCCTCCCCGGGGAGGAGGGAGCCTGGAAGATGCTCTTTTGTGAGCTGGGACTCCTTTGCTTTGCAAATGCATTCTGCCAGGGGTGACCGTAGAAGAACTTTCTCGTAGGATTCGCCTATCACAAGAGCAAAATGGGTCCTGGAGGGCAGGAAGGATGCTCTCGCGGAGAGCTGATCCCCTGTGATGACGGGGAGGTTTGAGGGGAAGTTGGGTGCTAGGCACAGCTGGGATAACAGAGGGAGAGGTTTCAGCCACCTACACTCCCAGCTCCAGAAGGAAGTCCTGATGCTTGGGGACTCTCTCTGTGTCCTGGGCCTTGGCTCTCTTTGCTGCAGGGATTCTTATCCCTGGCACTGCTGGCTTTCGGGACTGGACGATTCTTGGCTGTCACGGGGCATCCTCTGCATGGTAGGATGTTTAGCAGCAACCCTGGTCTGAACCCAGCAGATGCCAGCAGCATCCCCCACCACCAGCTGTGACCACCCAGAAATGTCTCCAGATGTTGCCAAAGGCCCCCGGGGGCTGGGGGGACCACCCCTGGCTGGGGCCACTCTGCCTTTATTGGGCTATTTGGAACGGCTGCCAGAACGCAGATGCAGACCGCGCTGGACCAGCGAGGCTGCCGCGCTGATAACTGAACTGTGGGCTGGACGAGTCTGGATTCGGAGATTTCCTTCTGCAAAAATGAGCCCGTTCCCTGATCCGTCGGGGGAACACGCTGTCAGGCGAGTTTATTTAAAACGGACGCAGATCCAGAGCGCGAAGCCACGCTTCCTTCAGACCATCTCTTAAACGAGTAGCCGGAGGGAGACAGAACTGTCACTGAGCAAATTCCCTTTGCAAATGGCCAGGCCCTTTGGTGCCAACATGAGAAAACCCAGTCTCGTGCGCGTTGCCTTTTGGGGAGAGGAAAATAAAAGACCCAAAAAATTAAGGATTCCTTTATTGTGCCTCGAGCTTCGGAGCTCAGCAATTAATTCTTCCATGCTAACGGACTGTGTGTTTACGAGGCATTATTATTTCATGGAGGCCCATTTTAAACGGCAATTTTTTTCATTAAGCCGCCTCGTTTTACTGATGAAGACCAGTTTATAACCTCACTTAGACTGTGTTCCTTGAGTCATAACTATTTTTCTTTTAAAATATTTCTTAATAACCTCCCATCCATATTTTAAATTTTATCCCAAGTCAGAGAAGCCTTCTCGCTGCTCAGGAGTCTGTCCTCATGATTCTGGGTCATGTCCAAGGACTCGGGGCTGTCAGGCCCTCTGTGCACCCCGATTTAAAACCCCCCAGAGGAAACCGAACAGCCTCGGGGACTGACCTCTCAGCCTGACGAGTTGATGTATTTTGTTGCCTATTTATTCATCTGTCCATTCGCTTTTTTCTTTCACCAAGAACCTAGTGAGTGCCTACTATGGGCAATACATTAGTAGAATAACTGCTGTACAAAGCACTCCACAATTTCAGTGGCTTAACACAACAGTATTTTACTTCTCACTCCTATCACTGTCCGTCAGAGACCATGGGAGGGCATCACTTCATGCTGTCATTCAAGTGCCCTCGTTCTTTCTATCTTATGGCTCCGCCCTCTCCCAGGTCCTTAGAGCCCTCTCCATCCAGGCAGGAGGAGGAGAGAGGGGGTATGAACAATGGCATGGGAGAAGCCATATTATTGCCCCTACCAAGATTTAGTCACTTGGCCCCACTAAACTGCAAGGAAGGCTAGGAGCTGAGAGGGGGCGGATCACCCCGAGAGGATTCAAGACTTTTTCTGTGGAGCCCCGGGAGGCTCTGAGGGCCCGAGAAGGCCAGGGGTGAGCATCTTAGAGAATGAAGTCACTGTGGCTGCCGGAGGATGAGGATGGGCGGGCATGGATGGAAGTCCAAGACAAATCCTGATCTCGCAACATCCTCTCTTAACCTCTGCCATCGTCTGCTGACTACCCCCTGGACACGCAGGCGCCAGGGAGGAGGTCAGCACTCACTCCCACGGCCCCTGCAGCTGGCCCAGGGAGGCGCGGCTACCCTCATGATTGAAGTAGGCGGAGAGGAGTGAGTGAGCTACCAGGGCCACCCATGGCCATGGTGGGATTAGAACTGGGGTGACCAAGCTGCTTCAGTTTGCCACCCTGGTCTCAGAAACTCCCTTGGTCCTGGGCTGAGCACCTGGAAGGAAAGGAAATGGAGTTCGGGGCGCACACACAGCAGAGAGCAGGGACTGGGACAAGCAGGAGGACACGAGGGTCCAGATGGAGATGTGATTGGCAGGCCCACATCAGTCCCCTGCAGGAACCTATGCCCTCCACCCTGTTGTCAACCCAGGACATGCTGCTGCCCAAGGGAGTTCTTCCCTTACAGACACCTCAGGGCAATGGCACTGCCTGAGTAAGTCCTCCCTTCTCTGGCCGCAGTGTCTCCCACCCATAAAATGGGGTGAAAATGCCCCACCCTGGCTCTCCAGGGAATTGGGGGAGCATCGGCTATCTACAAAGGACCGTGGAACAGCCTTCTCAAAGCTTGTTATTAATTGTATAACCACATCATTATCAATAATGAAACACAAATTAATAATAAATAAACAAACTAATGATAAATAATACATATGTCAGGAATAATACATTAATACAACAAGGCTTTTGAGCATCGATGGCCTCTGACAGAGGAGGATCCGATTAGCTGTCTGGAGATCACACAGCGGGTATATTCCAGAAGACCCCGGGAGACCAGGGCAGGGGAGGGACCCCCGAAAGCAGCAGGCTGTCTCCAGGCAAACGCTGCAAAGTGTTTGAGGTCCCTGGTGGCCCAGAGCCGAGCTGGCCTGCTGCTGGGGCAGGTGAGAACCAAAGTGAGGGTGGGGCCTCCCCCTCTGGATAGTCTCCCCTGGCTCAGATGTAGGGTGGCAAATTCACAGCCCAATCACATCAGAATGGATGCTATCGCCAATGTTAGGCCAGATAGCTGAAGAATTTAGTCACCATGGATTCATGCATTCGTTCAACATGCCTTCGATGTCCGCGGTGTGGCCAGAGCATGCTAAGCACTAACAGCAGTTACTGAGACAAGCTTTTGCCCTCTAGCAGCTCACAGTCCACGGGGATAGCAAAAAAGGGTGTCACTAGGCAGTGGGTAGGGCTATGGCCGATGCCACGAGAGGGACACTTAGCCCATGATTGGGGTGCTGGGTATGGAGTAGGTGTTAGAAGAGGCCTCTAAGATAAACGATGGCTAAGCTACGACTTTAAGGGTTTATCAAAGCTGGGGGTGGGGGGTCAGGCGGGTCAAGTGATGGTAGGTGTTCCAGACAGAAGGATGACAGGTACACAGACCCAGCAGCCAGACGAAGCGAGGCATATTTGGAGAGCTCAGGACGGCCGAGGCCCGGCATACAAAAGGCAGAGAGACAGGAGAGGGGCTGAGGAGGGGCAGGCCATGAGTGTGAGAGGAAGGGGTCTGGACTTCGTCCCAAAGGCAGTGGGAAGACGAAGAAGGGTTTGGACCCGGGCGGGACAGCAGTGCCCTGGACTGCAGCATGATCCCATTCGTCCAGGGCTCCCTGCTCACCAAGCCCTGCCTCTGTCTCGTGCAGTGTTCTGGTGTTGTTTCATTCATTCATTTATTCATACAGCGCACTGGCCGAGCGCCTATCGTGTGGCAAACATTATGCACACCAGGTCCCTGACTTTAAGAAGCTCCCCGTCCGAGGACGGAGCCACACAGAGAGAAGCATATGATATGTTGCAATGTGATGCGGACAGGCTGTGATTGAGATGTTTACACGGGGCTGTGAGCTCAGAAGAGGGAGCATCAGACTCATATAAATCAAGGACCGGGTGACTGTGGCTCTGAACCTGAAAGGACGTGTGGAAATTTCCGTAGGTGAACTCAGAGGAGGAAGACAGTCCAGGGAGAGGAAGTGGCACAGGCGAGAAGAGCCTGAGGATCTCCCTGGCAGGGCTAGCGGGTGGATTCCAAGGTGGTACAAACGCGGCGTGAGACGGGCTGAGGTGGAGAGGCCAAGAGGCAAGATCATTGGGGGCCCAGCGGGCCATGGCCGAGTCTGAACTCAATCCTGAATCGGAAGGCATTGGGCTGGGAAAATGAATGGCATGGACCAGAGAGGGGGCGTCATTGCATTTACGCTTGAGAAATATCATGGAGACGCCGGTGTGGTGGGCGCGTTGGAGGGACAAGGCCGGAGGCTGGACACCAGCGAGCTGGCTGTGCAGGGTCCTGGGGGAGGATTGTCAGGGCCCAAACCCAAGCAGGATCGGGGTGGGGCAGGGTCTGTTGGACAGGGTCTCCTGCCTGGCCCCCACGAGAGGCCCCTGGATACTCCACGGTGGCACCAACACTGGTCCGAGCAGATGGTGTTGGAGAGGAGGATCAGAAGGCACCTGAGGTCAGGGGAGGCCCTGGAGCTGCCTGGGCCGAGGCCCACAGGGAGGGGGTGCTTCTGAGAGGGCCTCTGGGGAACGCCACCCACTCTGATGGCGGGGAGGTCTGGGGAAGGGGCGGGATTAATTTGTTCCTGCTTTCAACACACACTCTGATCCAGGCGCTGTCCTAGGCACGCGGGTCGCATGGCAAATGGAAGCCGTTCTCGGCCGTGTGCATGTGCGGTAGTGAATGTGCACTGAATACGCCACTGCAGGTGGTCTCAGTGGCCTGCGGGGCAGGGAGGGCAGGTTTGGGGACTGATAGCCTGGGGAGCGAGAGAGAGCTTCTTGAGGAAGTGAGGTTCCCGTGAGTCCTTGAAGGATGAGCAAGTGTTGCCCAAGCAGAGCGAGGGCTTGGGACAGAGGGGACAGCGAGAAGGGGCAGGGGAGGAAGAGGAGGACACAGCAGGACTTGGATGGGGCCTAGGAGCTGAGAGGAGCCAGCGACACCAGAGAGCTGGACGTGGCCAGGTCACCCTGAGAGGATTCTCGACTTTTTCTGTGGAGCCCCGGGAGGCTCTGAGGGCCCGAGAAGGCCAGGGGTGAGCATCTTAGAGAATGAAGTCACTGTGGCTGCTGGAGGAGGAGGATGAGCGGGCATGGATGGAAGCAGGAAGTCCAAGACAGATCCTGATCTCGCAACGTCCTTCCTTACTTGTTTGCATGTAACTAACATTTTTCTATATCATGTTGATTTTTTTCTCTTTAATGCTCAGGAGCCCAGGTATAGGGGACAGTTAGGTTCAGGGCCTCAGGTCTGGTAGGGTTAACCACCGCCATCGTCTGCTGACTACCCCCTGAACACGCAGGCGCCAGGGAGGAGGTCAGCACTCACTCCCATGGCCCCTGCAGCTGGTCCAGGGAGGCGTGGCTTCCCTCATGATTGAAGTAGGCGGAGAGGAGTGAGTGAGCTACCAGAGCCACCCCTGGCCATGGTGGGATTAGAACTAGGGTGACCAAGCTGCTTCAGTTTGCCACCCTGGTCTCAGAAACTCCCTTGGTCCTGGGCACACTGAGACACCTGGTCACCTTAACATAATTTACATCTTTTCAGTGTACTCCCCCCACGGAAACCCTCACTGACTCCTGCCTACCCACGGGCCAGGCATGAACCCGACCTCCAGAAGCAGCCCCTCTGAGCGGGGAGCGGGGAGGGGCAGCGCTGGGATATTGCAAGTCAGTTTCCGGACAGAGGAGCTATTTGTCATCACCTTATGGGGAGGGCGCCGGTTCCTAAATATTGCCTGCGATTTTGCTAAATGTGTCTTAACGGGAGCCGTATAAATGCTGTCGGAGATAGAGGGGAGAGTGATGGCAGCCTTCGGGATAATGAACTACTTAGTTAAGATGAATCCGTGCCACTCCTGATGCTGCGCCTCGATACCAGGGGTGGGGGTGGGGGGAGTGACGCATGGGGGCTGACTGGTGGCAAAGTCGATGCTGGAAAAGACGGAGTCTGTCTTTAGCTGGTGGCTGAGTAACTGGCAGACACTTCTCGGAGAAATGGCGGTGCGTCGTACCGGAAACGAAGGTGGCAAGATCCGGGCTCAGTGAACATCGGACATGGGACTGATTAGAGCAGAAAGGCCCCCACAATGCCGCTCATCCCTCATTTTACAGATGAGGAAACTGAGGCCCAGAGAGACGGGCGACCTGCCTGAGGTCCCAGAGCTGGTTGGCAGCTGAGACCAGAACTCACGTCCTGCGTGACCTCAGCACGTCGCATGCCTCTCCTCCCGGTGATCGCAGGCGGTGGTGAAATGAGACTGGCTTCAGGGTCGGGCAGATCTGGGTTCAAGTCCCGGGTTTGCCGCTTATATCGCAGCCGTAGAGCCAGGCACTCCGAGACTCCGAACCGCAATCCCTCCCACGACAGAGGAATACCCACAGGGTGGGGTGAGGATGGGGAACGCACATGGGAGAAAGCGCAAAAAGCAGCTCGTGTCTAATTCTGATTTCAACACTGTTGAGAATGGAACTCGCGTGGCAGAAGGCGAGGCAGATGTGCAAACAGGCAATTACACTCCGGTGTGACATACACAGCGATCCTAGCGTCATGGAAGGCGGGCACGGGCTGTTGCGAGAGCCGATGAGAAACCCGGAGTGAAAGTGCTGGGAAAACTGGAAGGTTCCATCCCTACACCAGGAGGATGGCTCTGATCCTTAGAGCCCAGGCCTCCTCCTTGCTCTGCAGCCTGGAGCCGCTCCTCAGTCCCAGGGGGCTGAGAGGAGGAGGAGCCTCCGCCAGGAATGGCTCACCCTGTCCTCTGCCCTCTGTGGCTCTCAGTAGGGGACCTCGGGAGCCAGAGGCACAGTGACTTCCGCCTCAGCTTGGAGAGGTGTTTCCTGATGTTGGTTCCAAAGGGCTCCAGCAGGACCGGGACCAGGGGCTGGCCAGCGGGACTCAGGGTCCTCCTTGAATTCTGCATCGTGGGCATCTCGCTTGCCTCACCCTCATCCCGGCCCTGGTTGGCGTCCCACAAAGATGCTCGGTCAGAGAGGGGCCCCAGCGTGTACCAGGGCACGAAAACCTTTCCTACCAGGGCCCACGTGTGGAGTCACAGCACGCTGAGCGCGCTGCAGCCTCGGGGCCTTTGCACGTGTGCTGGGCTCTGTCTGGAATGATCTCCCCCTGGGTCCCCAAGTGCTCATGCCTCCCTTTATTCTGGCCTCTTCAGACCACCTGGTGCAGAGCAACCCCTCCCCCCTGGCCCTCTGCCGCTTTACCTGGATTTACACGTGCCCTCCTGGCATGTTTGCAGGTGTCTGTTTGTTTGTTCATTGTCTCCTCTGCTGGAACGTCAGCTCCATGCGGGCCTGTTCTCGCTGCTGTGTCCCCGGTGGCTAGCACAATGCCTGATAACCAATAGAGTCTCAATAACTTGTCTTTCACGAATGAAGGCCAGACAGGAAGAAGGAAGGAGAGAAAGGTTCTGAGAGTGCTTGAAGGGAAAGAGCGTGTCTAACTTGGTATAACCCAACATCTCCCACACTTAGTTGTGGATCAGAGCATCTCGTTGCTGAAGCACCCACTAAGAGTTCCTTCCTTTCTACACACTCTGGGAAATGCTGTCTTACGGCGTCAGAGCCACCGCACTCAGGCACCCACTTCGAATCCTCCCTCTGCTGCCCCAGGGACCCCTGTCTCGGCTGTGCGGGGGGCTGTTCTCTGCTCCTGGCCTGGCATGCCCCCGTGAGTTCCCCCCTCCTTCCGGTGGGAGGGGCCCTTCCCTGGTCTTGAGCTAGTCAGCCATCCGGACTGACGATGCTCAGCTAACTCTTAGCTGTAGCATCACAGGTGAGATCCTAGGGGAGGGCAGCCCCCCCGGAAAGGTGAGCCCAGAGGTCAGCCCCAGGACGGGAATCCGGATGGGACCAGGTCCCGGACTCCTGCCGTGGTCTCCCAGCGGCACACCCCTCCTCCCCAGGGTTGGGTGTGACGTGTTTGCCCCCCCTTTTCTCACCTCACCCATCATTAGTAAGCCTGTGCGTAGCATGGTGGTCATGAAGGAGCAGAAGGTCTGGGTTCGAGTTCCAGCTCTGCCCTAGGGCTGTGTGATCGGGGCAGGTGCCTTGGCCTCTCTGTTTTCCCGGTGGAACGTGAGAATAATACCTGTACCTCTCTCCTAGGGTGGTCACGATGGGTCCATCCCCCTGAGGGCAGCCTCTTTGTCAGGGTTTGGGATCCTGGCTGGGCCTGGGGACTTCCCTGATTGCTCAAGCTGGGCAGGTCCCCCCTCCGAATCATTGTCCCCCACCTTCATCCCACCATCACACACCCCCTGAGTGTGAACCTGTATTCCCACGGCATTCCTGGAGGGCGGGAGGTGCCTGAGCCTCCTGCTTCCCAGATCCGGTCCAGCGCCTGTGCAGAGCAGATGGGAGCAAACACTGTGGCCGAATGAAGGAAGAGAGGAGGAGGCGGAAGGCCGGCCCCTCTGACCTCCGTTCTCTCAGGCCCATGGCTCTGGGGCTCCCTGTGTGCCGACTTAGGTGTACGTTAGAGGCTGCCCAGCGATGAGCCCCACATCTCCCCCGCCTCACCCTGGGCCATGGCACCTGAAGCCTTGGCCTGTGGAGGCCGAGTCTGACTTCAGCGTCCACATTGATCCTCCCAGGTCGATGTCTGTGTTTTACCCGGGAGTGTTGTAGCCATTACGCTCCAGGCAGGGGCCAGGGCCCCGGGCTCGATCTGCTCAGGTCGCCTGCACAATTGAAACCCCTGAGCCCATCCTGGCTAGTTTTCTCATTAAGACGATTGGACTGGATCGATCCATGAGGTCGATGGCTGGACATCAGCCGGTGGGAAGCCAATCGGATGAGCCCGGATGATAAACCCACGAAGGAGGCCCCCCGCCGAGCTGGAGGGGGCACCCAGCCCTCTCGGATGGGGCTCAGGGAGGCAGGGGGCGTCAGAGGCCTCAAGGCTGGACTTGGTGTGGAGGCAGCTCTGTTCCCCTGGGCAAGGCACCAAGTGAGCGTCCCCAGGATGTCCGGGACAGCTGTGGGCGAGAAGTAACATCTGGAGCTTGCAGAAGTTTGAAAGTTCTTCCCAGGCACTCAGCCCATCGTCACCTTCCACCACGTCACCATCCCCAGGGCCAGGGTTAGGAATGCCTCTCCCCTTGGGGGGCAGGGTGCGTGCAATGCGGGATTTGGGGTCCAGGGAGCAAACAGCAGTCCCCCGGGGCTCTCCTTCCTTTCCACCAGGAGTAATTGGGTTGCGAGGCTGGGAATGGAGGGATCTGGCACCTATGACACCATATCCTGAAGTGGGTTTCGCCGGACCCTGGCTGCATGGGTGCTGATGGTGCTTAGGGAATGGCTACGGGACCCGTAGTCAAATAGGTTTGGCAACGCGAGATGAAATGCGTTTTAGCATGCTCCCTTCCTGCGCCGCCCAGCAGGCTAACACACATCCGGGGCTCTCTGAAAGGGGGTGGTGTGAGTGTTTGACCACAGAAGGGTTTTCCAGGGAAATCTTGTAGAAATACACGGCAGCCCTCCCTCGCGTGCTAGCAGGCACCGCTTTGACAGAGAATTCATCCCAAGAAGAAGTGTTGGGATTGGAGGGTTCCACCAGAGCCAGGGAAATTGCCAGAAAGGGGACGCCAATGAGAAGGAAGGAGAAAAGGATGGTGGCTCATTCTGGCTCGGTTACTCATCACAGAGACTACAGAGAACAGCGCCCCCTACAGAGGTGCCGGCCCTCTCCACCACCCGCCTGCCCCGATCAGCCCGCCCTCCTGATCAGCTCGTGCCCTCAACTCCTCATTCTCCTTTTTTCCCCCCCATAGGCTACTTGACTGTCAACATTGAGCCTCTTCCACCCGTGGTGGCTGGTGATGCCGTGACCTTGAAGTGTAACTTCAAGACAGATGGCCGCATGCGTGAAATCGTGTGGTACCGGGTAAGTCGCCACCACTGTCCCCTTCACTCCCCTGGCCAGGGCTAAGGGTGGGGTCCCCAGAGCCCGTCTGGAGACCCTCCCAGGCGGAGCTATGCCCTCAGCCCTCAGCCAGCCCCGAGCTGTCCTGTGCCCTCTGCCAGGCGGGGATCCTCCGCCGACACCCTGCTCCAAGACCGCTTCGCTCCGTCTTTCCTCTGCTCTCAGATCTGTCTCGTTCTGGTCCCGTTGTGCCCATGATGCCGCCATGCCCGGGAACCCGCACAAGCACCCAGGACGCTGCGTGTGGGCCCTGGGGCAGGGGAACACCCATGGGGTGCTGACGGGTGGCAGTTCGGGCAGGAGGCTTTGGGTGCTGTTTTTGGCAGGGGAGAGAGAACAGGACAGCTTCCTGCCTTCTTAAAAACCAAACTACAGACCTGGTCTGCCTTCCAGTCCGTCACATAGAGGACTCGTCCTGGTGGCTGGCACCCTAAGTCTAGGTCTGAGAAGGGGTGTCGCTAGAGATGTGCAGATGCCCACCAGCAGGAGGACCAGCTTGTGGTCTCGGGCACGAGTGTTGGTCTTTTCAGGCATGGATGGAATCCTTCCTGTGTCTGCACGGGGCATCCCGGACGGGACGCATTGCCTTCCTCTCACAATGAGCGTCTGGTTTGCCCAGAGCGAGGCACGCCGTCTCGGGAACAGGGTCAGCGGAGGGCTCCCCTTCCATGATCTAAAACAGAGGTTGGCAATTTTTTTTTTTTTCAATGAGGCCCAGAGAGTAAATATTTTCCTCTCCAGCGACCATATGGTCCCTGTCGCCACGACTTCGCTCTGCTGCTGCGGTGTGAAGACGGCGACAGGCAGCGTGTGGATGGAAGGGCATCTCTGGTTCCCATAAAACATTCCTCGGGGGGGCCGCAACTTGAATTTCACGTCATGTTCACGTGTCGCAAAGTATTCTCCTTTTTTATCCTTTTCAACCATTGAAAACGATTTTTAAAGACATTCTGGTCTTGAAGGCCACACAAGACAGGCTGTAGGCGGAATTGGCCCCATTTTGCCATAGTATGCCAGCCCCTGGTGTGAAATGGCACTTCTCGAACCTCTTGTAAGCGGCGCCGCCCTCTCCTCCAATGTGACCAAGGATGACAGTCAAATGGAGCTGCTGTCCATGCCGCGGATGGAGCTCGGAGGAGAGAGTGCGAAGTGGGGAGTGGGGGTGTGGGAGGGGGGAGGGCACAGCTTGGTGATCAGGCATCTGAAACTGGTTCCTTTGTTCCTCCGAGTTCTGTCCACACCCACGGCGCAGCGCGTGGAGCCTGCTGGCTCACGCTCACCCTTTGCGGCCGGGACTCAGAGCCGCTCCCCTCCATTTCCTTCCTGCTCCTGGTCCAGTCTTGCTTTGAAGCATCCTGCCCTTGCACGCTTTCTTGCACTTTTTGGTCTTTGATTCATCATTGGCTGGTGACGGTTGTTTTGTCAGCTGTGACCCGGGTTCCTTTGAACCAAAATTGTTGTTCTCTGTCTTCACATGGTAGCCCGTCCCCCTTAGATTCACCTCCAGGGCCCCCCACCCAAGCAGCCGGGCCCCCACAGGTGTGACGCTGACTTCCGGGGGCCCCGGCGTTAGAGGAGGGCTCCATCCTAGATAGATCGGCGGGCCTAGAGAGCGCCGAGGCATATGTTAGATAGCGCCACGAACTGCATTGCTCAGAGGCGTGTTTACATGATACAGGAACTGCTTGGCTGACACGCTGTGAGCATCTCATTAGCACCTGGCAGAAGCCCTGGGATGAATTAGCTCCAGCTCCTCGCTGCTGACGATGGGGCCCGTCTCTCGCTCAACCATCCGGAGATGGGATCTGAGTGAGGGGCAGTGAAAGACCTGCCCAGCTGGCAGAGAGAACTAGGGATACCCAATGGGAACAGTTAATGGGGGTGGAGGTGTGTGTGTGGGGGGGGGGGAGCGTGGAGACAGGGAAATACCAGCAGGCACATCACTGCCTGCCCAGCCCTTGGAGCAAGTATCCTCGCGCTTGTTTGAAATCAGCTGTCGCTATCACAGTGGTGAACATCTCTCTAGGGCGGTCGCTGCCAGGGCGGGGGAGATGCCGGTGCCAGGCCCAGGCCCAGGCATAGGAAACCGGGAGCCGGCCTCCACGTGGCTCAATTCTATGTTCTCTGAGGCTGGGGGATGGGGATGGGCAGGAGGAGAATGCCCAGCTCCCAGTGCAGACAGAGACTTTCCCTTCCCTTCTCCACCCCAACACGGGGCACCCCGGCCCACCCCATCCCTGCCGCAGCCTCACCTCCCTCCACCCGGGCCTGTGATCACGTAGATTGCTTTAAGAATCTCTTACGGTGTCAAGCCCTGCATATCAGGCCATGGTAGGCTGCACTAATTAATTTATTTCATTTCACATCCTTTGACGGAGGGCCTCTGGAGGGGGGGGGGGGATGCAGATGTATGCAAATCACATGCAAATTGCCCACTGGATCAAAATGCTTGGGTCCTTTTGATTCTGTAGCTGGACTGAGGTAGCAGCTCAGCTGACTTGGGACTCTCCGTGGGGCCAGGCGAGCCCCGCGTGCCCGGTCTGTGATGGTAAGGATGGAGGTGGAGGATGGGAGGAAGCTACAGGGAAGTGGCTCCAGGCTGCCAGCTCCCTCTGCCTGCTGCCACTCCGGCCTTCCCTCACAGATTGCCTCTTTTCCAAGGAGCCGACTGAATGGAGAGAGATAAGAGGCTACCAAGATGGGGGCACCAGGAACCACGGCGGGGCAGGGCTTCTGGAGGGAGTAGGAGAAGCATCAACAGGAGCCCCAGTCTCCTTCCCCAGCCAGACCGCCCCCCCCCCCCCCCGAGCACGCCTCACCCCCCAGCTCTCCCACCCAACCAGGAGCTGCCGAGCCAGTGTTGTTTGTTTTCTGTACATGTGTTTGCCTCCCCAGCTTCCTTTCCTCATCCTCCGTGAATGAGCTCACAGAGCCCGGCTTGGAAGGAAATGAATAGATTACACAGGCCCAGCCAGGGCTGAGTCTCCAATCCCTTTAGAAGGCAAAAGCAGGGCATTGTGGTGAGGCCACCCCTGCCCGCTCAGCCCCGTGGGCATGGAATGGCTCAAAACATGTGTAAAGCCCAGCAGCCTCTCCTCTGGTCCTGAGGACATTGTCTTAGGAATGGGGTCGTCCTGAGCTTTCAGAAATGCAGTGAGTGGATCGGATTCTTTGGGCAAAGTGAGGGAGCTGATGAAACTGCCTGGAGCAAAAGGGATTGCCTCTTTGGGGTTAACAAGACCTCTGGCTGAATATTTGGGAAGGTCTTGCCTTGTGGACCCCTTGGGAGTAGGGTAGTGGGGGGAAGGAGAATAGGAGGAGGTAGCCTCCTCCTATTCTCCTTCCCCCCACTACCCTACTCCCAAGACACTTTACCCCACAAACTGGCCAATATGTAGAAGACACTTTACCCCACCTCAGACACTTTACCCCACAAACTGGCCAATATGTAGAAGATGCCAAAACTGTAGCCTAGACTCAAAGAAGTGTACATGATCAGAGCCCCTGGGTCTGTGCTGTCCAGTGTGGTAGCCACTAGTCACGCGTGGCTATTTAAGTTTAAATTGAATTAAATCAGATTAAGTTTAAAGTGTTTTTCCTTGGTCAGACCATCCACATTTCAAGAGCTCACTAGCCGCATGTAATCAATGGCCCCCATATGGGACAGAGCAGCAGTATGGAGAACATTTCCATCAGCACAGAAAGATCCACTGGGCAGCTTGCTGTAGATATTTTTAAAAATGTTCCGTGGTCTCTGGTATATACTGTGCTTTCCTATTAAAGAAATAACCGTGGATTTCATTGAACCCGCGTCCCAGGAAAACTCACTCTAAGGTGAATCTCAGAGAAATGAATTGTATTTGTTTTGTAACCTGCCATCATTAGAGTGTGGGGCACGGGGCTGGGTGGGAAGACGGATCATCTTCTCAGAAGACTTCTTTGAAAACATAGAGATGTCGAGAGAGTTGTCAGGCCCTTAAAGTTCTGGGTATCTTCATTGTCTATCAAAGCCCTGTTCAACCTAAGGATGCTTCCCAGCCCTTTTGACCATCTCCCGATGCTTTCTCCCCTGTTCATGGGTTCCTCCCCTAGTTTTGAGTCTCCCGGGCTCTGTCTTCACAGCTCAGCCACATAGCTCTCCTGGTTCCCTAGAACACCACAGTGGCTAATAGAGTAGAGGTGCAATTCCATTTATGGCCAGTAGGAGGCTCTCACTTAACAACCAAACTATCTTAGCGTTCAAGTCAGGACTTGGTTCTAGAAAATGAGTGATAAATAACATCCTTTACTTAATCATGTCTATTCATTTACACCTATAATTGGAGTTTATTAGGGAATGCTGCTAATACTAATCTGAGTGGCTAGCATTTGAGCCTTTACTATGTGCCATGCATACATGCCTACCTTTCATTTTCCTGTTGGCATTGCGAGGTAGGTATTATTGTTAAGCCTATTTTTCAGATGAAGAAACTGAGACCATTCAAAGAGACTATCTCAGCTCATGTTGCTGTCCCTGATTTCTGCAGAAAGTTCTAGATACTCCCTACTCCATAATCCTTCTTTGTGGGTCTACACTCCATCATCAAAACACCCGTCTGCCCACTGAGCGTCTTGAGCACAAGGGCCAGCTGCATCCTACTAGGTATGCCTAGTAGTCACCTCAGGAAGTCTTTGTTAGGTGAACAAATGGTAGAGCTGTAAATATAAACGCATGTGCACGTTTGACCAACCACACCAGGTACCCACTTCCGTTTCCGGTGGCCATATGTATACAACTGATTGCATCATTCTGCTTGGGGCTGAGTGTGAGTCTTTGAATACTCAGGGCTTTGTGGAATATGGATAAAAGGAACGTTTCTTATCGGGGAACACTGTCTAAACTCATTTAGTTGGAGGTCCAGCAGGCAACGCCAAGGTCTGTTTAGATCATAGAAACCCATTAATCAGCCATAGAGGATCATGGGAATCTAACTGTTCACAGCAGTTATTATCTCTCCTTTGTTTTATCTCTTTCCTTCACAATTTGTTCCCAAGAGCTGCGCTGGTCCCATATTACAAGGCACAGTGAAGAGAGCCATGGAGCGAGATAGTGAGAAGGTCTACAAACAGTGGCACCCCCACTTTCAGGAGCCCCTTTTCTGGCCTCTTTCATCTTGTGGGGATCGTGTGCCTGGGTGTTTGTTTCGTGGTGTAAACGCCTCCTCCATGATGCTACCTGGCTACACAAGCGCCCGCTCTGGGGCTCCCTGCTGGGTTCCTTTGTAGTGAGAGCTCATGGCTGTTTGGGGCCTTCAGAGAAAGGGTGAGGCGGAAGGCTGGGAAAGGGAAGGTAGACAGAGAGAGGACTTAAGCATCAGAATGCCTGCAGATGAATTCAGGGTGTGTGACTTTGGGCAGTGGCCTGACCTTTGTGCATTTCAGAAACCTCATCTGAAATTGGACACAAACACACCCGCATCATAGACTTAAATGAGGTAATGTCTGCAACAAACAAGCCCAGTGCTTCCCTCATTATGGCACCGATTCAATCGATGGTGTCCGTGGTCCTATCCTGTCTCTTGGTAGCTTAGGGGATCCAGAGAGGAAAATTATGAAACATGAGTGGAAGGTGTTTTGGGAGGATCACCAAGATCAGATTCCTTGAATTCCATCCTACCACCTACATTCACCAGGCAGGTGGGCAGAGACCACCCTTTATGCTGGAACTCTTTGTCCCTATGTGGTTCTGCTGGTGAATTCATTGGGTTTCAATTCTTGGAAATATCATTACATAGCTCAGCCTTTTCAGTGGGTCTTAGCTCTCCCTGAAGTAAGGAGTTATTCCAAAATGGCTTTACTGGCATTGCCTCTCTGTGAATCTCAGTCCTTGACTCGGTCCTTTTGTTGTCTGAAACAAAATAGAAAATGATTATCATAAAGGGCATTACAGTCTGCTGGCCTCATAAGAGCAAGAAGGCAGGTACACTCTTGGTGATGCTTGTAGACCAGGGCCCACGTTCTGGAGCACAGAGCTGGACCGCCCCTCTGGCCCCTCTGGCTTGGAGCCCAGCATGGCAGCTACTCAACCTGGCTGCTCCTGGCTGCTCCCCTGGCCCCCAGCCTGATCCCGGGCTCACAGATCTTACAGCTCCAAGATCTGGAGAAGGAAGGGAATAAGGAAGACAAGAGATCTTCCTCACACAGTCAGAGCCAAGCAGGCCCAAGCTGCCTTGTCCCCCTCCCCCTCCCCCCCCCCCCCCCCCCCCCCCCGCCCTTAGCCTTCCAAAGGGGCAGACTCCTCTGATGAGCAGTGTTCCACACCCAATCTTATCACACCGGCCAGATAAGAGGAGAGAGTACCAGAGAGAGAGCCCACCAAAGGACAGTTGACTGTAAAATAAATATAATAACACATAAAGGAGAAATGAGAATATGTTTCTAAGTCTAATTCCATTGCAATTATTTTATTCTATCTTCAGCCGTAGCCTGTATCCATTCCAGACCCTTACAGGTCCTTCTTCCAGGGATGGAGTGGTGGGAGAAACCTTCAGCTCCCCCTAGAGGTCAGAGTGTGAAGTGCAGTTATTGCTGCCCCATCCATAGTCTACAGTGTAAGCTTGGTTGTCAAGGGGTTGCCCACTGTGGCTGCTTTTTAGAATGTTCAGAGGGACCTGTAAAGATACACTATCAGCTGGGCCTCCTCCTCCAGTTATGGAATGAGAATCTCCAGGATTGGAGCCTCAGGGCATTTATACTTTTAACCAGCTCCCTCTGGAGATGGTAATGCCCTCGGCTCAGCCAGGGACCACGTTCTGGTGTTTGGGAAACTGAGAGAGGGAGCTGCTCCATTCATTCATTCATTCATTCATTCAACATTAATTCAGCACATGGTTCCTGAGCCAGATGGTTCCAGACACTGGGGGCACATCAAGAAACAAGACAACAAGATCCCGAAGTCATGCAGTCTACCTTGGGGGAGGAGTTAAAAAGATAAACAAACAAGAAAATTACCAGATAGTAACAAGGGCAGTGCATACAGTGAAAATAGGCTGATGGGATGGAAAGGGATTAGTGGGCAGGAAAAGACTCATTTAAACCAAGATCTTAACCCTTTGTGTGCCATAAGCATCTTAAAGGCAACAAGAAACCCGCAATGCCAAGGGGAGGAGTTGGAGCATTCCAGGCAGAGGGAGGAGCAAACGCAAAGGACCTATGTTAGGAACAAAGAGCAGAAGGAATCCAGCCCGTGGCCTTGGGAATGAAGCCAGTGGGGAGAGGGAGAGGTGAGGCAAGACGGGTGGGCAGAACTGCTCGTGCCAGGCCCTGAGCTCAGGGACCTGGATCTGGAGTTTTTCTAAGGGCAGCCTTGGAGGGATTTAAGCAGGAAAGTGACAGGACCTAGTTTACTCAACGAAAAGGTCACTTCTTGGCGGAGACCAGATTGTAGGGGAGGCACAGCTAGAGCAGAGACCACAGTTCAGGCGAGAGGCAACAGTGGCTTGGGTGAGGACGCGGATGGGGGCGACGATGGGGGAAGGAAATGCTGCGGTGACTTGCAGGGAGAGTGGTAGGGATGCTCAGGTGTGGAAGGGGTGAGAAGGGAGGATTCAGGGTGACTCCTGGCTTTTAGGCCTGAGCAGCCAGGTGTGGGGGACAGTGCTATTCACTGAGACTAGGAGGAGAGGAGGGAGGAGACCTTGGAAAGGATTCTCTGGGTTAGGGTCCATGTGGCTCTACCCCGTGGAGATGGAGCTGTGGAGGCTACGAATGGAATTCTGGGGAGATTTCTGCTTGGGGGGTCATCAGAGTATGGATGGATTTAAAGCCACGAGCCTGGGTGAGATGACCAAGGGAGGGGGTGAAAGAAGAGTACCCCGTGTGGGACCCTGGGCACCCACGATTCACAGACAGAAAAGTAGCCCAGCCAGGAGACTGAGAAGCAGCGGCCAGCGTGAAGAAACCTGGGAGGGGGTGCCCAGGCCCCCGGGGAGAACAGTCAGCCCTGCCCAGTGCTGCAGCGAGCTGAGTGAAGATACGAACGGAGAAATGACCGTGGCTTTGGCAACATGGTGCCCTCTGGAGACCTGGACAAGAGTAGCCTCCTTGGAGTTAGGACGGACAGAAGCTAGAGTGAACTGAAGGAAGCATGGCCTTGAGGTTTTGACTATTAAGGGGATCTGACCTTGAACTTCTGGACAAATCTTTGCAGATAGCTTGCTATCTTTGCACGATTGCTTCTATTTGGCTCATCTCCATTTGCATGTTCTCCATAAGCTACCAAGCACGGTACCTATTGTAAACGTCCCCAGCCTTGCCATCCGGAACTGTGGCAGCCTTGCTCCCCCTCCAAAACGGGAAAGTGTTCAGGGGACTCTAGAGTGAGTGAGCAACACAGCTGGTATTTGGCAAAGAGATCTCAGCTCTACCATCCAGTGAACTCGGTGGCCTCTGGACCGCAGCCGTTCACTCAGCCTTCCTGAGGCCCTGCTCGGCGCTGAGCACGGTACCCAGGGCTGGAGATGTACAGATCAGTGGACTCACCTCCCCCGCGGGCAGAGGTTCCGGTCCAGCCAGGTGCCATTCAGTGGTAAAGATCCGTTTCCTCATCAGGCCAATGGGCTTGATCAACTTCCCCTAAAGCATCTCACAGGGGTTTGTGTCAAACAAAGGATGCGCTTGGCAGACAAGTCGCTCCATCACCGTGGGCGCAGGGGAGGCAGCCTTCGCCTGCATTACTTCACCCTCTTTCCCGCCCGGCCTGGTCTTACTCATCCTCTCCTCTGCGGAGGCCCCTGACCTGGCTCACCGAGATGGAATTAAGAGATCCTCCTGCTGTCCTCTCCCCCCAGCGTGGTGTACGTCCTTCGATTAGAGAGCCGTCACCTGGATTCCCTTATCCATCTTGTCTTTATGTCCGTGGCTGACTTTTATTTATCTGCTTCTGCAGTGAGTGCCGCGGTGCCGGCAAGCCCCGGCCAGGGTCCTTCTGTGGGGCCTCTGATGCCTAAGACGTAGGTGGATAGGCTTCTGGGGGTGCTTGAAACCCAGGAAATGAGTCCAATATGTTGTGTGCATTTGGGGGGGGCGGGGACTGAAGATTCTCCAAGGAGTCTATGAGCCCCTGAGAAGGTCAAGAGCAGCAGCAGCAGGTGCCCAGGTGTCTGTGAGTGTGCAGGCATCATCTCCACCTTTGGGTCATCACAGTCCATGCTCCGGATGCACGTAGGAGACCCAGGGCTGCGGCACCAGCAGAAAGCCTGGGGGACCTGAGCTCTCCAGGGAGCTGGGGAGGTGGTGCGGCCGTCAGCCTGAGGTGGGGAGAGCAGTGGGCCTGGGGGAACGGTTAGACTCAGTCCCGGTGCCATAGGACGGTCAGCAGGGGTGTGCCCGGGCCGGGAAAAGGAGATAAGGTGGGAAGAAAGGAAAGGCTTGCTCTCGCAGCCCGCCATCGCTCTTCCTGGCACAGGGGGAGGCATTCTGACCAGAGAAATCCATCCTCTTTGGGGAACTAACCTCAGGTTTCTGCTTACCGGCAATGACACCGTTTCCCTGCCCGGAGGTTTTCATGTGGGCCTGATGAGAACCCTTGGCTCCCTCATTGTTGAGTCGAGGTGCCAGCAGTTGTCGTGGACACCCGGGTAACTAGAGGTTCTACTGGGCCACAGGTGGACTCCGCCAGGAATAAGCGGTCCCATTGGATAGTAGACTTGCCGCTCGAGAAGGTAAAGGACTTACCTCGTCCGGGGAGTTTGTCCTCACTTGCCAAGTGCACAGAGGAGAAAGAGCAGGGGTCTGGGAGCCAAATGTCGTGCTGTGTGACCTTGAGCAAATCACTGCCCCTCTCTGAGCCTCAGGATCTTCATCCGTTCCATAGAAGGGTGACGTGAGATGGTCTCTATAGAATGTGCTGTCTCTTTCCCACCTTGCAGCCCACCCCCCTCCTTCCTTTCCCTCCCCGCCCCCCGAGGACCCCGGGCTGGGGGAAGAGGCGGGTGCTTCCCCGACAGGGCATTCCCGAGGGGGAGCTTGACCAGCTCATCGGGATGGAGGTGCTTGAATTGCTGCGGGGCCGCTGAGCCAGTGGACTCGGAGCTATATTAAGCCCAGCCTGTGATTTCCAGACGCCTGCCTGCCTTAGCCCTGCCGGGTTTAAATGACAAGGGGCTGACTTAACTTGTCAGAGGAGGATTTAGGGTGAACTTCCACTCCAGCACGCCGACGAAATAAAATAACAAGCCTGAAATGAGGGATGTTTCCCAGAAGACCAGCTCAGAATCCTCCTCCCTCCCAAGTCCTTCCTCCTCCTTCTATTTCTCCCTTCTGCGTGTGTCGTCCTCATAGGAAGCCTGGCCGTGCCCCCGCTCCAGGACACTCGGCGATGCCCACGGGGCACAGCCTGGTGCTTTTCTAAAGAACACACATCTGGTCGTACCACGACCCCACCACCCTTTACAAGAGCTCCCATCACCTTAGGACCAAGTTCAAGGTCACTAGCCCAGCATACAAGATCCCTCTTGATTTCCTCAATCTTGTGTTTTTACCACATTCCCAAATGGCTCACCACTCGAATGGCCTATTTGCAGTTCTCAGAACTGCCAACCCTCTTTCCCGCCTCCACGCTACCCCTGCCTGCCCCGCCCCTGCCCCCTCCACCTGTTGAACTCTGACTTGCCCTCCTAGGTCAGCTGTGGTGTCACCCCGAGAGACCTTTCCCATCCTTTTCCCCTTCCACCTTCTCCCTCAGGCCACTGCCATGAGCCAGGCTGACTTAGATCCTCAGAACATTCTCAGAACACTCAGGACTCTACCCTATGCCTTCACACACTGGGCTCGTGTGTCCACGAATGCAGCAGCTACTTCTTGAGCACCTACTATGTGCTAACCACTGGGAATAGAGCACTGAATAAGAACGACCTGGCCTTGCTTTTATGGAGCTTGTAGTTAGGCCAGGGAACAAGTATGGCATGAAAGGTTGTTAAATAAATGCTTCCTTAAAATTTTGGACGGGTGTCTGCTAGCCAAGAGCTCGCGACAGGGCAATTGATTGTAATAGTGGAATGTCTCTCCCAGAGTGCAAGCCTCTTGTTGGTAAGGACCAGGTGTCCTGTTAGTCTTTGTGTCTGAACACATAGTTAGAGAATGAATGAATGGAGATTGAATGAATATCTTCTGTGGTTGTGAGGGACGTAGAAGTAAACTCTTAGTTGACGAGGTAAAGAATTTTCTCACAATTAAAGCTTTTCAGCAATGGATGGGATGTCTTGGGGACTGCTGAGGGTGTCTAAGCCACTGTCACAAATGCAATAGAAAGGACTTGTGGCTTCCGAGCCCGAGTGAGCCCAGGGCAGGGCGACTGTCCATGCCAGTTCTGGAATTCTGTGCTGCAGCTCGCCCAGCTGCCCAGCTGACATCATGGCGAGGTAGGGATGGAGCATCCAGCCAACGAGGCTAGCCCCACATCAAGCGTAGGGCACCAGGACCCAACAAGGGGCCTGCAAACTGAGCACCATTCTTCTCATTTTAGAGCCAGGGAAACCGAGCTTTGGGGGGAGGTGGGTTTAAGCTCCTTGCTGTAAGTTCTGCTTCCAGAGAGTGGTCAGGTCATGCTTTCGAACCTGCTGTCCGACTCCAAAGCAATGTTCCTGATGTGCGGCTCCTTTGAAGGCCGTCAGTGCCATACTGAGAGGTAGGAGGCATTTCCCCTGAGTGACAGGCAACCCCAGGGCCGGCCCCTCGGAAGGGCTGGCTTGGGGAGCCTGTCTCTTCCTCGTAATCATTGTGAATGCCATCACTGTAGTGTGGGTCAGGGGCTGGGTCAGGAGGTGACAAATCACCTCCCAGAATGCCCACCGAGACCATTTGATGCTGGTACTCTTGCCCATTTTAGAGTTGGGCACACTGAGGCTCAGAGAGGTGAAGTAACTGTCCCCAAGCCTCACAGACAGTGAAGTGGAGCCGGATTTGTACATCAGCCCATCTGACTCCTCCTCACAGCCCGACGGGGGCTCTCTGGGTCCCCCTTTGGCAGCTCCGCAGCCTCTGCCACAGGGAAGAGGGAGAGAGGGCCCAGGGCGGGCTGTCCTCATTATCCCATGGCCAGGGCCACCTGTCGGCAGAGACAGTGTTCCAGACCCACAGAGGCTGCCACGTCAAAGGGAGGCCAGAGGGAAAACAGCTCCACCGCAGAGAAGACATGGGCGGCAGGGCTCACCTACCCCAGAACACGCAGAGCAGACGGGTGGAGGGACAGGGCCTCCCCTCCCACGCTACATACACACACACACACACACACACACACACATACACACGGCAGCTGCCCAAGCCCCAAATCCCTTTGGTGAGCCTTGCACAATGTTCAGTGAAACCTTTTTCAAACCATGGCCCACGGCCCTCAGGAACCTGTTAATGAGGGAGACAGGTGGCCTGGATTCGTGGAAAGACTATTCTTTAAGAAATGCAGTTTTTTTAAATTATTATTATTATTTTGCATGGCGGTGGAGTAACTCAAATGAGTCTAAACATGTGTTGTCAAGTAGTGGTCCTTAGGGGACCTGCTTTAACGGTTATAATAATCATTTTAATTGGCACATTAATTATACGTGAGCAGGTGCTTCCAAAATAATTGAAGGTGTTGGAAAGCTGTTTATTTCTTTAAGTGGTTTAAACATTCCCCTTTCACCCTGTTTACTCGATGAATATGAAATCACGCAGGCCGCCCTTTGGAGAGAGAGACGCGCAGCCTGCCTGAGTCAGTGGGCTCGGACTTGGCGAGGGCTCCAGGTCGTGCCCTCACTCCTTCACGCACAGAGCTGGCTCCTGTAGGGACAGGAAAGGGATCGCTGGTTTGAATGGGTTGTTGCAGGGATGCTGGGAGCCTTCCTTCCTCTGCAGGAGGGGGCACGTGCTGGAGGGGGACCAGCTGGAGCTGGAGGGGAGTCCCTCAGGAGATCCTCAAAGAAATCCAGCTGTGCTGCTGGACTCTTTGGGTCTTGCCAAAGGATGCTGCCTTCTCTGTTGATTCATCTTTCACCAAATAGTTATCGGGAGCCCGCTATGTCCCAGGCAGGGTGCTGGGGGCTGCGGTAGAGGTTCCTCCCTAGTGGAGTAAAGGAAACTGGTGATAGTCTCATGCTGTCTTCTATGCAGACGTCTGACTGACAACTTATCCATTCTAGTAGGCTTTTAAAATGTCAACCTTTTGGTTTTTGGTGTCATGCAATGATAGCAGTATCTGCAAATAATGATAACGGTTCTCATCTAACACCTGAGTATCTCAGAATGTGTAAAAACTCATGTTGCAAGGGATCAGATCACTTGGATTCAAATTCTAGCTTTGCCACTTGGGAGCTGTGTGACTTTGGGCAAGTTACTTAACCTCTCTGTACCCAAGTTTTCTGATCTTACATAAGAACTTAGAACAGTGCCTGGCATGGTTGGTGCTGTTATTACTTATTGAACTTATTATAAATTCTTGCCTTATTCCATTGTCTGAAACTTCTGGAACGCTTATAAAATGTTTCCTTGTCTTATTTCTTTTTGTCTAGGATTGCTTTTATTTAAACATTGCCTGTGCTATTTATTCCCAGTTTCTGATAAGTACTGTTTTTTTTTTCATGTAAAGGAAGTTTACTTCTATTCCAATTTCACCTAGAGTTTTTATAAAGAAAAATTAATTAAATGCTTTTTAAGAATCTATTGAAGTAATCATATGGTTTTTCTCCTTTAATTTACTAAAGTAATGAATTATATTCATGATTTTCCTAATATTGATCCTCCAATGGGATTTTATAATTTCTTTAAGCAAACATATTGTGTCCCAAATAAAAGGAACGCTCAAATACTTATTTTTTATTATTATAAATGGAATCTTTTTCATTGGATTTTCTGTGGGTCTCTGGGATGTAAGAATGCAATGCAATTGATTTTTTTGGTGGCTTTATCTTGCATCCTACAAATTAGATGAATTCATTTAATATGCACGTGGTGGCTTTCCTCGTATTGTCTGGGCATTCAGTCTCCCTCAAAGAAGGTTTTCTTTCTTTCATCCATCCTTTGGATAGGCATTGCAGGGGCAGGAGTAATTAACAAGTGTGTGCTGAGTACCTACTAAGTGCCAGGCACTGAGCTAGGTTCTGCTTCCTGAGTACTCTCGTGGCTGTTTGGAGGATGAGGTAGTTGGGGTACCCTCCTCGGTTGATATACTGAGAACAGAAAAAGGGAAGAAATCCCTCCAGGCCCCAAAGCTACTTAGATTCTGATTGGGATTCAAACACCATTAACCCTGGGGCCAGGCCACCTCCCAGCTGATGGGTCTTCCCTTTCCGGGGCTGGAGCAATTAACCTTGACCCCAAGGGCAAGCCAGGATCAAAGATGCATCCTGAGATGCACCAGTCACTTGTCGAAGTGAAAGTGAAGCCAAATGCCCTGACATGAGCAGCTGACCTTGAACTGTCCAGCTCTCTGTCCCCCTTTTTGCCCTTGAATCTGGTACTTGCTTGGACTAAAAAGGAGCTAATGCTTCAGTTCTAGTTTTGTGGGGATGTTTTTCAAGCAGCATCTCAGCTCTGAAGGGCTTGAGGTAGTCTTGCCAGGTGCCACGGTCCCCGGCTCTCCCCGGAGCCTGTGGACGATGCTCTCCTGCTCCCTGACTGTTGGCATCTCGGTGCCCATAGACTCCCCTTGCTGCCTGGCATGCCTCTGGCTGCCGCAGGCCCCACACCTTCCTGCCTGTCATCTGGCTCTGGCTTTTCACGCTAATTACTCCAGCTCCTCATTGTGCAGACAGCCCCTTCCCGCTTCCCAGCATCTCGCACCCCGAGGAGCATGTACCTTGTTATCTCCCTTCACCTAACACCAGTCAACTTAATTATCCCGTGGAGCTTAGGACTCCGAGCTCCGGGCTCATTCCCACAATCGCCCTCTGCGGTCTGGTCCCCTCGGGCTTCCTCGGGCCTCCTGCAAAGATGGCAGCCGCGGTCTTGCTGCGGATTCCCTGCAGCGATGCAGCGCCTGGGTGCTCCACAGAGAGGGAAGGGGGACTGACTCAGCCGGTGCTCTAATCTCCAAGTCCCAGGCTTCCGACGCCTTTTACTAATTCACACCAAACGGCTGTGTGGCTTTGCGGCAGCCAGCCTGTCTAGCGTGTCCCTGTGGCCCCAAAGAGCTGTCCTGCCCACAGAAACCCAGGCCTGAGAGCCTCCTGGGGTCCCGGGCAGCCCTGGCTCTGCCCCCCACCCCGGCTCTCAGAGACTGTGGGAAACCCATCAGCGGCTGTGGCTGAGTTTGGAAGCTGCTGGGGACTCGAGGAGGAGGGAGGGAAGCCTCCCTCACCACTCAGCCACGCCGGGCACTGTGAGCAGCTCCATCGTATATGCAGGGGAACTGAGGCTCAGATATGCGGCAGGACTTCCCGAAAGTGCAGGTCTGGAGTCCCACGCCGGTCCTTCTGACTTGAGCCCCGCTCAGGCTGTGTTCTTGCTCCCTTGAGACAGTCAGTGGCTGGGAATCTTCCAGTTCCCAGGGGCTGCGGCCGTGGGGACCCCAGGATGGAGCTGGCCCTGGCCAGGCTTCCAGACCCAGGGCTATGTGTCCCCTTCCTCCTCGGGGCCATCCACACCCACCCTGGGACCCGCCGCCATAGTATCACCTCCTGCCTGTCTGTCATCCCGGGAGCAGCAGGGAATGAATGAGAGCAGTCCTTTGAGTGGGAGCTGCCAGAGCGCTTGGCAGGGAGGGGCATGGAGGTGAGAGCAAGAAAAGGGCCCTGCGGGGGCTCTGGCGCTCCAGCCCAAGAGCCCGTGGGTCCTGGCAGGTTCCGGCCTCCCAAAGCCTCTGTTCTCTCATCCGGCAAATGAGGCAAACAGCATCCTCCTGGGGGCGTTGTGGGGGTAGAATGAGCTCATTCCAGCAAGGGCTTGCCATGGTGTCGGCCACAGAATAGCAATAACAGTAGCAATACACGCTCATACTGAGCACTGACGTTAGGCCAGATACCGGGCAAGCGCTTCACATAGACCGGCTCATGGAATCCTCATGGCAGCCTTGTGGGTAGGTACTGTCGTTGTTCCCATTTTATAGATGAGGAGACTGAGGCACAAACAGGCAGTCACGTGGTCAAGAGCATACAGTTGGTAAGTTGAAGACTTGGGATTCCAACCCCGGCAGCTGGGCTTCAGGGTCTCCACTCCTGTTTCAGTAAATACTTCAAAAGGTTAGCTCCTGCCCATGACTCCCCTGCCCCCCCTCTCCCCACCCCTCCCCATCTTCTTAGGCAAATAGAGCCATGAGCTAAAAGGAGTGAACACTCCAAAGAAAAAGGCCCAGGAGTAGAAGTGGCTGCACAGCATGGAGGATTGTTCCGGGGGAGAGGGGCCAGTGAGGTGGGATTATAGATGCCCTGGGAGCGAAGGGTCGGTCCTCCCTCCTTTGTCCCTTCCCTCCCTGCTCGCTGCACCGGGTCTGTGCACGCCCTGGGGGCCCAGCAATGCGGGCTGACTGGGCTTTGAAGGGAGACCCTGCAACTCACCTCAAGCTGCTGGGATTAACCCCTCGGTACATCTCCAAGCTTCACGCCACGTGGGGGCTTTCGGCAGACGGTCGGAGGCCGATTTCCGTGGCGCTGGCCCAGCTCTGCGGCGTGACTGCTCGCCGGCCTCCGCGGGAGAGCAGTGCTGCGATTTTCCATTAGGGCCGGGCGGCGTGCTGGGAGGCTTTCTGGGTCAGGGGGCCGGGGCTGCAAAACACCTCCAGCGCAGGCAGGCAGCTCCTCGCAGGCCTTGAGAAATGCTTTCAGTCTGCTCGCTTTCGCCTGCCGCGGTCCTCGGGACACAGATATGGGTCAGACATGGTTGGAAGAAGCTCCATGGCGTGCTCTCCCGTGTCAGGTGCTCCGAGTGAAATTGTTCGTTTATCCGCCATCCCCAAGTCATTCATTTACTTAACCAATATTTCCTGGGCAGCTCCGGGGTGCCAGGCTCTGCGCCAGGTGTTGAGGATACAGCAAGAGCAAAACAGACAGGTCCTCTCTGCTCCCAGGGAGCAGACATACTACTGGGCATACCTGGCAAACAATGGGGAGGGTCCATGGCATGGACCCCAACCCAGACCGGGTGGTCAGCGTCGGCTTCCCAAGGAGGGAAAGTATGAGCTAAGGTTCGGAGGGTGAAGGGAGCCTGCCTAGTCTGGGCAGACCTTCTAGAATGAGAGAAAGTGTGGCACCCCGCAAACTAAAGTGGCCATCTGTTGGGGCCGAGACAGGGAGAGGAGAAGAAGCAGAAAGCAGTGGATGTTGAGTGGGGCCTCGATCCGTTATCTATCTTGATAAAATGTTCGAACTTAACCCTGAGAGCCAAGGGGAACCCCATTTTTACGCAGAGGAGCAGCGGGCTCAGTCTGTCTTGTCCTTGGCTGCTGTGAGGTCCATGAACCAGGATTGGGTGGAGGTTAGGGAGGCCACGGGCAGATGGAGACTCCAGGATGGAGGCTGCTGCAGCAACCCAGGTGGCCCAAGATAGGGAACTGGCAGTGGGGGATGGAGTGCAGGGGATGGGTTAGTGGCCAGGGGCCTACTAGATGCCCGGCAGAGGGATCAAAATACTGAGGGAGGGCGGGGAATATGAAGAAGTCTTAGAAAGGAGGTGGCCTGGGGGTGTGGGTGCCTTTACCGGTTCACCAGATGGCGAAGGGAGGGGAGATGGAAAAGTGGGCCAGGCAGGGGTGGCCTTGGTGCCAAGCAGCATGGGTATCCGGGCAGCTTCTCCGAGCTTGGAGAACTTGGCCGGCACAGTTAGGTTGCCACTCCAAAACCCAAGCCCAGTTTTATGCTAGTGGCATCTCTCCACATTCTGTACCCCGAAATCTCCCTGGTTACTGGTCCAGAGGAGTTGTTGGGCAGTTGGCACGGTGATGGAAACCCACTGGTGCGGGAGCTGGACCATCAGAATCCAGGTCCTGGCTCCCGACCACGCTCACCGACATACATGTGTGTCCTCAGACTCCTTTCCTGTCGCCAGGGAAGCCTGGGCACATCTCTGCCTGCTGGTCCGTGAGACAGCCTACTCTCCTCCTCTCACTGTGGAGGGACATGCGGATGCCCCGTGCTCACAGCACCATCGCTCTGATGCTGGCTCTGAATCTCTCTCTCTCTCTCTCTCTCTCTCTCTCTCTCTCTCTCCCTCTCTCCCTCTCCCTCTCCCTCTCCCTCTCCCTCTCCCTCTCTCCGTCTCCTGCACTCTCTTCCTCCTTTCTCAGTTCAGTTGGCTAATAAAATTATATAGGCTTCAGGAGTACAATTCTATAATACATCATATGTATATTGTATTGTGTTCACCACCCCAAGTCAAGTCTCCTCCCATCCCCCCTTTACCCTCTTCTACCTGGTCTTGGGTGAGTGTATGAGTCAGGATAGTCTAGGTTGTGCTGCATTAACAGAATAACCCCCAAAGCCCAGTGGCTTGAGGCAAGAAAGGTTTGCTTCTTGTTCACAAAAAGTTGGATATGGGTCATCCAGGACAGCTCTCCTCCATGAGATGACTCAGGGATCCAGGCTCATTTCATCTTAGGTTCTATTCCATCAGCATGCATGGTTACTACCTAAAGGGGGTACAAAAGCAAGAAAGTCATGGGATAGCTTTTATGGGAGTGACTTAGGTTATTCTGCTCATATTCTGTTACCCAGAATTCCACCACCTGGCTGAAATTTCAAGGGAGGCTGGGAAATGTAGTTTTACTGAATGCCCAGGAAAAGTATAACAAAATGAGATTTAGTGATCACCCAGCACCCTCCCTGCTAAGGACAAGAGCTGAGTAGAGAAAGAGACAGGAGCCTCTTGCTATCTTCTAGATGTGGGATGTGGTGGCCTAGCCATGGGTGGTGGCAATGGGGATGTAGAGAAGTGGGCAGAGTTGTAACAGTCATACAACACCTGGTATTATGCCTGCCCAGGAGGCCCCATTAAGTGATCACTCCTATTGTAATCACTTACAATTAAAACATTTAAGTTTTCCTTTGCAGGATGAAGTCAAATTCCCCAAAGGCCTTTGCTCTGATTCCATAAGGTCATTAGGCTGAGATGTTCTCTGACCAAGGTCATACTATGTTCTCTGACATGGTCATAAGTTCTTGGTGCTTTAGCCTTGGGATGGCTTTTCAAGACATCCCGGTCCAGGTGGAAAGCGTGGTCTAGAGTAGGCTATGGACTTGCCCCGGTCATTGAGGTGGTCACTAGGCTACCAGAGCCTGGGCCCAGGTCTGCATACCCCATGTGCCTCTCTATGCCATCAAATACCTTCTGGTTTTCTCCTTCCCCAGAAAGTCCAAGATGACAAACCACTGGGAAGTTCCTCAGGCAAAGTTCCTCTCCTGGTCACATCTGGTGAGATCTGAGTGGACAGGGAGGGAGGGAGAAGAGGGTGACTGGGCTTGCTCACCCAAGCCTGCTGCTCTCTTTCGTGTCTCCATGCTCTTGAGAAAGAATGTATGCAGCATGAGAAAGATCAGGGTTCCAATCCCACCTCCACCATTTCTCCACTGTTACATCTTGAGTCAGCTACTTAACCTCTCTGAACGTTAGACTTCTTTTTTCAGACAACGGGTCTAATGACGCTGGCCTCACGCCATTGTTATGAGGACTGAATGGTGTAGGTAAAAGCCCCAAGCTCAGAGCCTGGCACCTAGGAGGGTCTCAGCCCATGGGGGTAATGACTGGGAAGAACTGCCAAGTCACCTCCCACCCCACCCCTCCGATGCCCCTGGGTGCTGACTCTGTACCAAGTTATCAAAGCTCCTGCAGGACCAGGACACGTTTGAGAACTCACTCTAATGAAGGCTTCCCTTCTCCCCAAGAAGCAGGTGGCCTTTCCTGGCATCGTCATGCACCGTGTAGGGTCCATGCGACTTTACATTCCTCTGTCACAGGACGGAACTCAGCACCCTTACCACCATGGCCAGAGATCAAAGGGGCCACAGCAAACCCAAACTCTCCTGAGTCATCGGAGGGGCTGCACTCTTTCCTGGCACCCACATGTCCTTACATGGGCTTCTGTTGTTTGCCTCGGATCATATTTATAGGGGAAAGGGGAGAGATCACCAACTCCCTTGTGTGGTGGGGGTGGGTCAGATCCAGGTCTCTAGCTCCTGCCCATTGGCCTCTCAGGAGGTGCAAGGGCCCCCTTCATCTCTCGTGGTCCTGCCCAGGGAACCTCCAGGCTGGATCCTGCCATCCAGCACGGGCTCTCAGAGGTAGTTCAATAAAGAGAATTTTAAAGCCTTTTAATACTTAGCAGGGAATCTTTTCTTTGCCAAAGCACCAATTAAAGGGACAGGCCAGTTCAACTTGACTTTATTACTAGCATCTTACCTGGAAGAGGAGACACGAGGGAGGTGCAGGCAAGGAAGGCCCTGAGACAGCCATCTCAGCTTCCTCTGACAGGGCAATCGTCTGCAGTAATGAGGCGCCTCCTGCCTTAAAGGCTCCAAGGAGAGGCCAAAGGACTCCTTGACATTGCTCCTGCCCTTAGGAACTCACAAAGCAGTGGAGAGAAATGAGACAGTGGGGCGAGGTTGGTCAAAGAAGGATTCTTGAAAGGGACAGACTTTAAACTGGGCTTTGAAAGGTAGGTCAAGTTAGGGGAAAGTTGGGTGAGAAGCTCTGCAGGAGCAAAGACAGGATTAATGGGGAGTAACCAGTAATGTTTGGGGAGTATTTCTGTGTCCCAGGAACTGTGCTAAGCACTGTATAACTTATCTCTAATCTTTCAAATAACTCTATGAGGAAAAGGGGATATAGAAACTGAGTTTTAGGTACTTTAGTCCAGTTCATGATTCTAGTTAAGTACTAGAGTGTGGACTAGAACCCAGGCCAGTGACTCCAGTGTGTCCACTTTGAAGTCTTGGGCTGAAACGTGTGAGAAGAGGCGTGGAGGGGTCAGGAGTACAGGGTTGTGAAGTTGGTAGAGTTTATATTTACTGGAGGCCCACAGGTCCCCATCTCCCTCTTTCTGAGCCTCCCAAGGACATGTAGCTCTGTCTACCCACTCACCAGCTCTGCACCTACCACCGAAACTGACCTAGTCTACGTCCCATTCCCTCTTTTCAGCTGTCTTCTTTCCTTCTATTCTAGCAGGTGCCTTTGAAAGCTGTTACTCCCAAGGGAGTGTCTGTCAGTTGGCTTTCTCAGGTTGTGGCTGGTAGTCTTGGAATTCCTTACCAACCACCAAATAGGCTAATGCCTGCACTACTCCTGGACAAAGACTACTCAGGCTGGTGGCTCTGTCCCACTTCTGGAATCTTCCAAGGAGGCTTTGTCCATGCCTAGAATCCATTAGAGCATGATGATCATTCAGGTATTTGTTCATTCTTTCAACTATCCATCTATGCATCTATTCATCTATCCATCCATATACTAATCAATTATCCATCCATCCATCCATCCATCCATCCATCCATCCATCCATCTATCCATCCACTCATCCATCCATCCATCCATCCATCCATCCATCCACAAATCCACTCAGCACTTATTTTGAGATGGTAGCCTTGTTCTCCTTACACTGGGCCTTCAAAATCACAATAGGCTTGGAGTTTCTGGGAAATGGAGAGGTTAGTTCATCCAGCCCATCTACCTTCATGCTTTGTCAAGTAATAGGTACTCTGAATACACAAAGTGAAATTCACTGACTCTAGGGCAAATGACAGGCCTAGCCGTGCCCAGACCCCTGGCCGTTCAGTCTCCAGCTTGTTCTACTGTAGGGAAGTGGATGGAGAAGTGTACAGAGTAAGAAACTGAGCCTGCCTTGGGCGCATGGCAACCAGCAGCCATCTCTGAGCATGGTCCGTGGTGCTGCCAGCAGCCTGTTTCGTTGAGGAGCAGCCTCACTCAGACACCATCCTGTGCTCCTCGCAATCTCCCCAGGGCGGGGGAACCTTCTGGTCGGACTTCCTGAATCTTTGATCTGCCCCACCCGGTGGATTTGGGTTTGCCTTTATGTGGGAAAGCTTCAAGCCTCTGATACCACACCTACCTCTCAGCATTGGGCCAGATTTCCAGGAAAGAGGAGAGACCGTTCCAGCAACAAATAATTCAATAAAGATTCTCTCTGCCCACCAGCTTTGTTCCTTCTGCCTTCATCTCTGACTATCAAGGAAATGGAGACCAGATAACCCTTCCTACTACCAGGCCAGGTGCCAGCCAGGACACCCTCTGCAGCCAGCTTCTTTGTTCATATCATGCCAGGAACTGGCTCGCTCTCTCCACAGCTCACCCGTCTCCGTGGCTTCCCCTTTTCCTCTCAGACTCAGCCCTCTTGGTAATATTGGATTAGCCCACTTTCTCGAAAGCTGATTTTTATTTGCATAATCCTCTGCTCTTCGTGTTACTGGGCCCTCGGTGATAAGCCGATGGATGGGGGCAAGTCAAACAAATTACACTCTTTACACTTAACAGTAGAAGAAGCTATTTTTTAAAGAAGACACACATTTTGTTTTCATCTCCACATTCTCTTTGACCAATTGTGCCACCCCAGTTTGGGGTGCATTCGCCTGTGTTTCCTGATCTTTACCGTGAAGCCACAGCAGACAGGATGGGAATTAGACCTGAGGAAGAACTTCCTGATTGTGTTAGTGGAGAGAATGTGCATGAAAGCTCCTTGTAATCACAATGCATTACACTTTGTGTATGAAGCACATTTCCATATGTCATCTAATTTTTCCCCATGAAACACCACAGGCAGCCAGCACAGGCATTTTTTTCCCAGGACAGTTGAGGGGAATGAGACTCAGAGAGGTTACATGTGGTGTCGTTGATGGGACTGGAACTAGAGCTCCTGGTTCCAATCTCTCCAACGCCCCTCACTGACCTCAATTCCAATCAATAAACACCAGCTACCTACTGTGTGGCAGAGGCGCCAAGCCCAAGGCCAGTGAGCCTTTTATTGAGTGCCTACTGTGCGGCAGGTCCACACATGACAGCCTGCGGGAATTTGGCACAGACTGCTACAGAAAAGGGTTAGGAAAATGATCCAGAGGAAGGCATGTCTCTCCCACAGGCCTCTTCTCTCTGCCCAGGAGATTTTTACAAATCAGGTGATCATCCGTGTTAACTTGAGAGGACAGAGAAGAGGTCTGAAAAAGACCAATGGGGTTGAGGCCAAGAAGTCCATCCCTCAGCCGCCTTCATCCCATCTTCACTTCCCTGGAACCCCTCGCCTTCAGCCAGGCCACTGGGTAGGGCCTCCTCTTTTGACAGTTCATATAAAGAAGAGAAAGGGCAGGAGTGTGAGGGAGCAGGTCCAGGGTGTGTGTGTGTGTGTGTGTGTGTGTGTGTGTGTGTGTGTGTGTGTGTATGTGTGTGTGTCTTTAGGGTGGGGAGCTGTACACATGTTTATTGGGTGAGGAGAAGGAGCCAGTGCATGGGAAGAGCTTGGGGTGACATGGTGGGAAAGAATTGAAGGCCAAGACCCCGGCAGGTGTAGGCAAGGGTGGGCTCAGCACTCAAGTGGAGGGGCTCACACGGGAAGGAGTGCAAGTCTCCCACGGTAGGGCAGGATGTCGCTCTGGACAATGTAGAGACTCTGGCGACAGACAACCCTGGGTCCAAACACCAGCTCCATCACTGGCTAGATGGGCAGCCTTGGTCCCTTCATCTCAGCCTCAGTTTCCTCCCTTCTCAAATGGATGTGAGCCTTCCACCTTATTGATGTGGGGGTAGGGTGTTTAAGAGGAGCCTCTAATATGGCTCGTGGCATTTGGGACGTTCTTCACAAATGTCAGCTGCCTCTCCTCTCCGGGCTGGGGGAGTGAGGAGAGGATGAGGGAAGGTGCAGAAAGGGTAGGAAGGAGGGACGTTGAGGGTGTCTCAGGAGAGTCAAAGCCCAACCTCCTTTCTTAAATGACTCTCTGTCCATGTCAAGAGAAGGGCCAGGTGGCTGGTTCCAGGGCCCAGGGACAGTCAAGAACCAAGAGGCCGAGAGAGGCGGGAAGGCGCCCTGCTTCATCCTTTTAACTTTCATACAGTGGCCACAGGAACCCACCTGGTCTTGGCTAGCATGGCCTAGTCAATGTGGAATGACCGGGGTGGCCTGCATGAGGGAAGGTGTGGGGATGAGGGATCAGCAGGTGGAGCCAAGGTGAAAAGATCGGGGGGCATCTCTTTGCCTTCAGGCCAGAGGCATCCTAACGTGGAGTCGTAGTTCTCATGTGCTGATCCGCCCGGGGGTGAGCTTGCCAGAGCGCCAGGCTGGGTGACCTGGGCAAGCTGACCTCAGTCCGCCTGGGCTCCTTCCACATAGGAAGCAGCTGGCCACGGTGCCTACTCCAGGGGTTCGTGTCATCATTAAGCGGCACGATACTCATGGAGCATTTACAGGGGTGGGGGACATCTAGCCCACGGGCCATATAAGGCCCAGGAATCATTTGGCCTGGCCCTGCCAAGGCATTAGGGTGAGTTAATTAAATGTTTGACCAAATATAGCAGGCTCTTGTTTAAGTTGATGACTTTGTATGGCCCGAGAATGATGTTCTAAATATCCAAATGGCCCTGGGCAGAAAAAGGCCCCCCACCCTTGACTTAGAATACAGGCTGCGCTTTCCTCATCTTCCCTCTGGCGGCGTTTGTGAAGGTTCCCCTGAAGCCAGCCCGAGGAAGGAGAGGGGAGGGTCTGGGGGTCTGCCTGTCCCACCCGTCTCCATTAGACATCGCGGGGCAGGGAACCAGCGTGGGCTCCAGCTCTCAGCTGCCGTGGGACCTTGGGGCTCCGTGTCGGTCCGCGATGTGGATTTACCAGGTTCTTTCCGAGATCCTCTCCTGCTCCGACACCTTCTGACTCTTCGTGAGGTCAGAGTCCCTCAGAACCATCCACGTCCCCAGCCAAGCGGGCTTGGAAGACACCGGGGCAGCCTTCTCAAACCATATGCAGCCGTCGCCGCGGCCACAGAAGGGAGCTTGCTGGGGGCAGACTCCCGGGTCTGCCAAGGCGGGGCTTTGCTGAGCAGGCTGGGATGTGTGTCCTCACTGCGTGCCTCCTCCCTCCCCCGGTAACTCTTACACTCACTGCATTTTGAGAACTCCTGCCGAAGAGACAGGAGGGTTTTCTCCTCTCCCCTCTCTCCTGTAACCAGTGAAAGCCACCCAGCCGGGCCCGGTCACCTGACACTGGTGCATGTAATTTCTAAGTGGGAACAGCAACTCATCAAATGGAGCGGTTTGCAATTGCCTGGGATAGAACTATTTTCTTTTCAATCTTCCCTGGAAAGTGACAGATAATAACCAGCCTGGAGATGGTAATATTATTAGGGCCAAAAATAAAATAAAACCCCTTAACAGCTTCCTCTGACAGAGGGAGGCCAAGTCTTCTTCCATTCATTTAAATCAAGTGATTGTTTTCCTTGCTTATTACCTTCGATTCCCAGGAAGCTGCATCACCTGCCTCCCCCTGGGCCAGGGGAGGGTCCTGCTCTGCCCTCTCGTCTCCCAGGGGGTCTCTTATCTCTGATGTGTCTCCCCCATCACCAGCCTCCTGGGGAAACCCAGCAGCAGGAAGCCAAGCACGGATGAGCCCCTTTCCGCAAGCTGGTTTCCAACCCAGCACCCACCATTTCCATTAAATGGGCTCCTACACGTAAGGACACAGGAGGAAGCCTGGTGTAGAGTACGTGCCCGACTTTCGTTAACACTATTGCTGATTGTTATTGTGAAGAATATCGAATATGGGGCATTTGAACACCGTGATTCTTGTCATGCCAAGACAACGTGTGCCCTCCGGCAAGTCACTATGCATGAGCCTCGGTTTCTCCAGCTGTGAAGGGAGGTGGGGGCGGGTGTGGACACAGTGAGACCAGAGCGGGGATCCGTATGCTGCCACTGTTTCCCGGGAGGACATCATGATAGGAAGCCGCTGGGCAAAGGGTCAGTGGTCCTCAAGGCCCCATCATTCCCTTGTTCCACATGTAAACGGAAACATCCCGACCGGCAGGTGCAGATGCAGCTTCGGACCATTGAGTTTAAGCTAAGCCTCTCTCTTCCTAGCACTTTATTCCAGATGATTCTCTGAATGCAATTTACCTCTTTTATGCTCCTGCTTCTTTTTACCTGTTGTGGGGACTTAGGTACTCCTGTAACCTTGGCAACCCTCCCTTTCTCCTTCTCTACGGAAAGGAAAAGGCCATGCCCACTTTTTAAGGTCCTGGTGGACATTCCAGCCGACCTATGAGCAGGGCCGACCGCATGGTGGACACCCCATACGTGGCAGCGGTCGTAGAGGTCATTGCGCATAAGGCCATCATTCTTACTCTATTTTCACCGGCCCACAACCCCTACCTGCAGCCCCGAAACCCAAACGGATCTGAAAATTGAAAGGAATTTTTTTTATAATTTATTTGCTGGCCACACTGGACCTGACTCGAACTGACTTGGAGGCAAAACCCAGCCTGAGCCAATGGGAGGTTATTTATGGTCTGTATTGATCTCACTTAGTGTTACTATCCAGACGTTTCGCTGCAGAAATATCGATGTGGGTGATTGCGGAGTGATTCCTCAGCCCCTGGTGGGTCTGGAGCACACTGAGCGAGCTCCACATCACCTTCCCGAGGAGAGCGAGGCCATCGGGCTGCAGATCCGGGTATGGACGGCGGTGGGACCGTTCCTGTGAGGTTCTCGCCTCTGTCTGCTGTGTGCCTCCTGCAAGACTCCGCTCTTGGAAAATCGTTGTTTACCCAGCTGCCCTCTCACTCATATGTGCATGTAAATCCAGCCCAAACCCACTTACCCAGGCGCATCTTCTTGCCATGCCACACACACACACACACACATACACACTTGCATGCACGCACACACGCACATGCACACATGCATACACATGCACACGTGCATACACATGCACACTCACACATGCACACACACGCACATACACACACATGCAAGCGCTCAGCATCCCCCCCACCCTTGGTCAGCCCCTACACGCACATGCACACGTGCATACACATGCACACTCACACATGCACACACATGCACAGACACACACATGCATGCGCTCAGCATCCCCCACCCTTGGTCAGCCCCTTCTTCAGGTGCTTGCTGACTCTTCCTTTTAATACGCCGCCTCATCACCCGTTTCCAGGCCGATGTCTGTGCCCACCAGGCAGCTGGAAGGAAGGCTTCCGCCCTGCCTCACGTCCACAGGCTGCCTTTCCCCCACCGGCTGCATTCTGCGCTCCTCACACCGATTTTTGGCACCAGGTCCACACAGCCAGGGGTCTCCAAACAGAAGTGCGCCTTTCCCAGGCAAGCCAGCTCCTTTCTGAAGTGCCGGATGGAGGGCTCTGTCCAAGGTCCTGGATCTTCCCCTGCATTTTCTTCTGCAGGTTTTTCTTCTGAGCCACAGAGATTAAGAGCTTGGAGGTGGCCCCTGAGGAAAGAGTTGTCAGTGATTTAATGAAACAGTGATGGAGCCAGGAGTGGCAGGGGGTGGGAGGTTGTTTGTTTGTTTTCAGACTGTGCAGTGGTGGGAATGACCAAGGAATTTATCCTCTCAGGCTCTGGTCAGCCCTCGAACAGCAATAATATTTTTAACAACCACTTGCTGTGTGTCCTAAGCATTTTTACATGAGCTATCTCATTTAATCTTCACAACATCCTCTAAGATGACTTCTACTATTACCCCACTTAATAGATGAAGAGCCCTAACCAGTTTGGCTCAGTGGATAGAGCGTCGGCCTGCGGACTCAGGGGTCCCGGGTTCGATTCCGGTCAAGGGCATGTACCTTGGTCGTGGGCACAAACCCAGTGGGGAGTGTGCAGTAAGCAGCTGATCAATGTTTCCCTCTCATCAATGTTTCTCCCTTCCTCTCTGTAAAAAAATCAATAAAATATATTTTGTAAAATTATAAAAAAATAGATGAAGAGACTGAGGGTCAGGGAGGCTAGGTAACTTGCTCTGGGTCACACATCTAGTATATGGTGGAGCCAGAAGCTGATCTCAGGCAATTGGACTCTACTTAACCAAATTCTTAACCAAACATGTATCGGTTACCTATTGCCACAGTAATGCTAGTAACAAATGATCACAAAGTCTCCATGGTTACAGCAATAAGCACTTTTTGCTCGCATATCGGAAGGGATGAACTAGGTGATTCTGTTTTCCTGGCTGTGCTCGCCTGCCTGGGGGTGGCTGACTGTTGGCTGACCTAGATATTGCCCTCACCCTAATGAGAACAAGTTGTCTAATAGGTGAGATGGGCAGCCATACAATTAGAAAACACGTGCTACTGAAAACTGATTCAGAAAGATGCAGGCAAGACCCAATCCAGGAGACTCAACCTGGGTGGGCATCCTGGAGGAGGTGCGTCTTGGCCATAGTTAGGAAGGCAGAGGAAGCTCCCTGATGGGCAAGGATTAGAAGGTGGGGTCACAGAACACAGGGGAAGAGGATGTGGGGAGCTGGTTTTCCAGCTCCTTAGCCCTTTGTGGGGACTAAGCAGCCGCGGTGGAGAAGGAAAGCTTTGGGCTCAAAGGGATTTGGAGGAGGAGGCCCCAGGCCCCTTTGTGAAGCTCGTAGCAAGGAGAAACGCGTTGAGGAAAGGAGAGAGAAGGGTACAGCAAGCCCTGCTCTGGAACCTGCTACTTTTCCAAGACCCTGAGCTCCCAGAGGGTGAGGCTCCGTTCCTTGGGCCAGGACTGGCTCCGCCATAGAGACGGAGCAGCTCATTCTCCAGCCTGGGTCCCCTGAACAGACGCAACTGCAACCCACACGCCCAGGCCAGCCACCACCTGTTTCTGCAAATGAGTTTATTCAAACACAGCGGAGCTTACTCATTTACTCATTGTCTGCGCCCATCAACGGTAGGGCTGAATGCTTGCAACAGGAACCACGTGACCCGGAAAGCTTTAAATAGTTACGCTCAGCTCTTTACTGAAAACCTTTGCCGACCCTGCTCTAGAGGGTGAGCCGCGGAGGGGCGGGGTCTCTGTTATAGTCCCGCTGTCTCCCGGCACCCAGAGCCTCGCAGGGCAGGTGCCTCCTCGGTGCAGGAAGGGCCCTGCCTCTCCTCCTTCCCCGCTGCTGCCGGGTGAGGGGGGAGTCTCTCCCACTCTGCTCCTCCATTGTTCTCCCCGGGCGGATCTTCTCAGTGAGAAAACAGAACTTGAAGAGGCCAGTGAGCAGCCTTACTCCTCCTGCTCATTGTCAGCAGACCCGGCCCTAGGACCCAGGTCCCCGGACTCCATGTGCCCCACAGTCCCCGCTCCGGCCCCATCCCCACAGTCACCTAAGCAGTCCCCTCTGAGGTTCCAGCTTTGGTGCTTTGTAGGGGGTTCCCATGGGGTGTAAGGACTTCGGGGCTGTGGGCAGGGCCTTAGGGACTCCTGGGCCCCTGGGGGGTGAAGCTGAAGGAGAGACGGCCCAAGGCACAGGGCTCTGTCCCAGGTCTGAGCTTCCCTGCGATGTGCCCAGAGGAGCGCCCAGCCTCACGGGAGGGAGCCGTGGTGTGGCTGAGCTTTGCCTCCCCCGTCCTCCAGCCCTGCTTCGGCGGCCACCCACGTGCCTTGGGAGTGGAGGAAGGTACGGTTGCCAACCTGCCCGACAAAAACCAAATCGTTCCTCCCGGGACTCTGAGCAGGTGGAAGGACAGAGGCACCAGACCTGTGGCTGGCCTCCCCCCCGGGGGCTCCGTGGGAGGGGGCAAGGGAGGGGGCAAGTGACCGTCCCAGAGGTTTATCCAGGGGGACGGTCACTTGTCACACACGTGCCACCCAAGGCAGGGATCCCCCTCAGCCCTGTGGACGGCGGACTGGGCAGGTGGACACACTCACAGGTTCCCTCCGTCTTCACGGTAGCTCCAGGGTCTTCTGTGCAGCAAACCTTCCGCCTGCGTCAGTTCAGGGCCATCTCTTTCCTGCGCTGGTGGCCTGTTCTCGGGGCCCCAGCTCCTGCACCAGACCTCTTAGTCCAGAAGCCATGGGCTGTAGACGAACGTGTCAGGATGAGGGGGGAGCTGCTATTTAAGGCACAGGAGAGGCAGGGGACCAGGGTCGGGCCAAACTGGGGTGCCTGCAGCTCTGATGGGCTCCGATATCATTTGTGGGTGAGGGAAGGTGCGTGATTCTGATGGGACTCGGGGTGACAGACCTGGGGCGTTCCTGGGGCAAGTGTGACACCCTGAGGGGCTGCTTGTGCCTTTGCCTGAGACTTTGGGTGACTCTCAGCCCCTTCCCAGTGGGTGAAGAAGGATCCAGACCGCCCTGCTCCTGTGTTGTGGGAGGGGATGCCATCTTGGGGAGGACTTCCTGGAGGAGGAGGCGTGTCAGCACCCCTGAATGAATGCTGAGTTCACTGGAAGAGTTCCCCGTGGGCTTCCCTCAGCCCAGGAGCGGCCTGACAGCAGGTCCCCAGCCTGGAAGCTTCCCAGAGCCCCACGGCCGCCCCTCTCTGTGGGGGCTCAGTCTCCCAGTCAGACTGGGCGCTCCATTAGCGTCCAACTGCGTCTCCTCCCTCAGACTGGCGATGCCCCCAGACGAGGGAGTAGGTATGTGTTAGCAGCCCAGCAGCCCCCGGAGGGCAGGCACTGCCTCTCTCCAGCCCGAGCGCACGGCTCCCCCATCACTCCAGCGACAGGGGCACGCCTTCCTTGCTCTCCACTCGTGATTCTAGGCCTGCGCCTCTGTGGGGGCCACAGGGCCCATTGAGAAGAGCAGAGGCTTCCAGCCACGGAGTGAGCACCCGGAATTTGCCCAGCGGCCTCCGGCAGGCCCCTCCCCGCTGCGGAGCTTAGTCCTCCCACGCAGAACCCAAGAGGCTCACCAGCGTTTCGGAAACAGACTTGCAGCTCTGGACTCCCACCCTGCGCCTCCCGGAGGCACCCGTTTCCAGCACCGGCCCCTGTCCTCCGCCACCATCCTCTCTCCTCCTCACGGGCTTGGCGCTGAGGCTGAGCCGGGCAGCATTTCTGTGCTCCCACTGGCTCCTGGCAGCTTCCTTTCCCACCTCTTTGTGCGCACAGGTGGCTGAATTACCAGCCCTGCAGGGAACCCAAATTAAGAGACTCCAAACCCTGTCTGTCCCCGCACCCCCCGGAGCTCAGGGAAGTGGCTCCTTTGAAGACCTCAACTGAAACAAGAGAAAACAATTCCGAGCGGAGCGATCCATCCCACTCTCCTGGCTCTGTCCCTCAGAACGGTTTTCTTCCCCGGCCCCAGACAGTCTAGCAAGAACAGGCAGAGGACCCAGGGGGCAGGGGGGACACTCTGAATAACTCCTGGGGAGCGGTGCTGGAGGGGGCCTTTGGTACCCTAACTCAGACAGAGGCATGGCAGCTCAAGCTGGCGCGTCCTCGGGGGTCCACAGAGGCAGAGCCCTAAACCCCCCTTCCTCAGGCTCCTCAGAGCCCTCCGCTGACTGGAGGGGGACCAGGTTTCTGGCCAGGATCAGGGCGATAACCATGTTCGCTGCCCTGGAAACAGGCCAGGCTCAGAGGCAACGGGCTTCCTGCCCTCCAGGCAGACCTCAGCCCCGGAGGAGGTGATCCTCAGGCCCCTTCATATCAGTGTCCATCAAAGATTTAAAAAAAAAAAAAACTCTGCCCAAACCAGAGCCATTGAAACTATCCATCACTCTTCCCCACTCACAGGTCGTGTATGTAATTTGATGCACTGGTAGCATTTCTGCAAATTACACATCATTCTCCCCACCAGAGCCGCACCTTTGACTGCTGTCATATTCACCTGACTGTGCAAGTCATTTTCAGGCCTCACTGAGCGGACCGGTGAGGCATGGAGGGAGGCAGGGATGGGGTGGACTCTGGACAGCAGGCCCAAGAGCTCAGAGAGACCCCTCCTCTTTCCAGCTCACAGAGTTCACAACAGAGGGTGGGCTTCTGGGGACTCTCTACCGAGAAGCATCTACCTGTGGCTTACATGCCCCTGATGATGGGGAGCTCACCACCCCCTGCAGACACACCGTTCCATCGCTGAGTACCTCTGACAGCTAAAAAGTGCCCTGTTGATACTGATGGAATCTGCCACCCCATACCTTCAACCTATTAACTCTCTATCCGTTTCACGGGTGACATCGAATTAGGGTGACTTACTCATCTGAGTTTGCCCAGGACTGAGCTAGTGAGGAAGACCAACTTCTGGTTTCCCTGCACCTGACCAGGTATTAAACCCCAAAGTCCTGCAGTCTGGCAGCCCCCTCAGTCCCCAGCAAATCTGGACAGTTGCTCACCCTACAGAGAAAAAGCCTGGGTCCGCTTTTCCTCCTCTGCCTGGCCACCTTTCTGAGGCTCAAAGGCAGTCCGAGTGCCTTTGGCACCCCAGCGGGCAGTGGCCAACCAGTCACAATGGCTGGCCGGGTCTCCAGGGGAGCGGCAGGTGAAAGGACCAGGCTCAGTCCTGGCTCAAACCCACCTGTGCACCTCTGAGCTGAGGGCCCACCGCTCTCCACCTCACTCAGTCCACTGCTGCCATTCAGATCACGTAACCAGCTCCATTCCTTCTCAGCGTCTTTCCGTTGCTCTGACCTCCGTGTGGCATTATCTTCCTCCAGTCTCCCCAGAGCCATTCGGGTTTCCAGAGGCCGCCTCTGGTCCTTCCCGGAATCCCCAGGCCGATTTCCAGCCCCCACACCCTGGTTTGTTTGCTGCATAGCAATGGTCGCCCCTCAAGGTCACCTTGCTGGTGGATTTTCTAAGTTATGTGTGAGTGACTGGTCTCTCGGTGCAATGGGTGCTTGGCACGAAGTTGTAACTACTGACTGCGTCCTCATTTCATCTTTGCCGAAACCTTGGGCAGGAGGCAGCAGTATGCCCATTTGCAGGCGAGAAGACTGAGGCCCACAGAGTTCGTGAGGGATCTCAGTCTCTCGGTGAGCCTGTGGCTGAGCTGGGATTTGGATCCAAGATTGTCTGACTCCAGAGCCCACTTCCTTCTCTCTTTCTTTTAGTAATCACCCTGCCAGGGAAGTCATTGCTCTCTGGGGACAAGGAAACAAAATACAGCCAGATCTATAATGAAAAGCAAATGGGATTTTTTTGTTGTTGTTGTAATAACACCAAGTGTCGTTCAAAGCCAGGTAAAGATTTTTTTTTTAATAGGCTGTGTGATTTTTATTGGACAGTTCCCTTGTAATAGGACCAACACCAGCCTCTTCCATCTTCTCTCTCCCAGAGGAATGAAACCAGTCCTGCTGACCCCGTGGGATGTGAGAACATCTACACACTCTTTGGGGGGCCTGTGATACCAGCTGCCCATGCTACCTCTGGGGCTGTACTGGGAAACCAGTGTGTCAGTCTAACTCCTGGATGTGGCTGAAATGAGCTTGGCCTGGGCATTACAATCTCAGCTCTGTTGCTAGCTGTGTGTCTTAGGGCAAGTTGCTCAACCTCTCTGGTAGAGGCATTTGCCAGGTCCACCTCAGAAATGATTCAGGGGCTCAAGAGGCCCATCGGAAGGAAAGACTTGTAAGTATATGGCCATGCATCTGGGCATTGGTCCGCTCATTCCGTCACCACGTTACTGTGCTGGGGTTGGGGATGGACAGCATTGAACAGAATGGTCGCAGCCCTGCTCTTCCACAGTGTGTACCTGGTGCTCCCCCAGCATTTACCACAAAGCTCCATGGAGGCTGCCACCGCGCCTTCTTGCTCACCACTGTAGCCCTGTGCTGAGCACAGAGCTTGCCTCTCAGCTCGGGCTCCACAGATAAATATGCATGGCTGCTTGTGTAGGCGAGGGCAGAGGGGAGCAGCTGAGCTCTCTCTGGAGATGCCAGGAAAAGCTTTTGAGTGGAGTCAGTCATAAAGAATTCAACTCAGGAGAGCAGGGGCTTACAATCCAGAGCAGGGGCCCAATCTGGCCCTCCATCTGTTTTTGCAAATAAAGTTTTATTAGAACACAGCCATGTTCATTCATTTGTTTGTAGATTGTCTATGGTTGCTCTCACACTCTAACAGCAGAGCTGATTGGTTGTGAGAGAGTCTGTAGAGCCTGCAGATGCTGAAATATTTATTATCAGAAAGTGCGCTGAATCCTGATCGAGACAAAGGAATCAGACCAAGGGAAGGCCCAGGGGCCTCTCGCCTGCTTGGCAATACCTATTTGTGTGGGTGAAGCTGTGGGCTCCTTCCTTCAAAAAATGATTACATATTTCAAATTTTGAGATGGCAATGACAAAGCATTTAGCCAAGTGTGGGGCCCTCTAAGCACAGGACCCCCCATGTGACTACTCAGGCATGCTGATGGTGGAGCAGCCTGGTGGGAGTCAAGCCTTTTCCCAGAAAACTGCCCTGGGAACTAAGTGGTGGGGAGAAAACTCCACCTGGGCTCTGTGTTAGGGCTCAGCATCTCCAAGCCCCACGCCAAACTTCCCGGGAGGACCAGTCTCGGGACCTATTCCCCAGGCCAGGGAAGGACCGGCCTTCCTTTCTCATCTCCCCTGCACCCCCATTTCGCAGGGCCTGACTCTGATGAAGAAGCAGAGATGGGCCCAGCTCTTGCGCCCTCCAGGCACATCTTCTGATCAGACATGAGGCAGCCCTGGGAAGAAACGTGGCGGGTGAATGGGAATCTCTCTCTGATGATGCCAGAGGGCATTTCTGGGGGAAGGGACCTCGCTTCGCTCAGCCATGGGACATGCACACAAGGAACAGCCTCTGATGGAACCTCCTAAGCTGCGTGCCCACTCAAACTCAGCCCCCTGGATTCCTAGAGTCCGTGCCATCCGTCTCTACGGGAACATCTCCTCTTGACGCTCCAGACCCAGTTCATGCTTCTCGATCCTTCTTTGTACCCAGAGGCTGAACTCCATGGTGGCATCAATGGGCTTCCTTGCCCTCCGGCTTCCAGTTGTGTTTGTCTTGTGCCTGGGAGGCACCTGCAGACGATGGGAGGGCAGGTGGAATTGAGGTCAGGATCTTTGTTCTCCAGCTCCTCTCTGCTGGGTTCCTGTGTGCCTCTGCCCAAGCTCTTGTTGGGTGGCATTCTCCTTTATCTGCTGCTCTCTCTCTCAAGTACAGGTAAACTCCCAGTCCCTTGCCCCTTCCCCTCTGCTCCTTAGAAAAGTAGCAGCCCACACTGGTCCCTGCTCCAGGTGCCACCCATGCCATGCTCACACTTGTGTAAGGAATCCTAATGTTGAGGTCTCTTCCTTTGCCTTTATGCGTGGGTCATGTTTCTGGATGGGCCCTGCCTGACACAGCCAGCTCCCCGCACCCAGATGTGGCTTTAGTCAAATAGAGGCTCTCACGATCGGATAGAAACGTCAAGGTACTTCCCGTGTGTGCAGGTGCTGACACCGCACTCTTCCTCCGAAGAGGTTGCGCACCCAGCTCTAGTTATCCCTCTGTACCGCCCTCCCTCCAAATGCAGTGCTTAAAACAACAGCCACTTTATTACATCGCACGATTATGTGGCCAGGAATTCAAGCAGGGCTCAGCTGGCTGATTCTCATGCTTCAAACGGTGTCAGCTGGGGTCAGTGGGTCTGATTTAGTCGGCAGCTGGTCTGATCTGCAGGGGTCAAGGCAGCTCCAGGCGTGTGCAGGCAGGGCTGCAAGGCTGGGCCCGCCAGGAGTCCCTCCTGCTCCCTGTGGCTGCTCCAGCACCATGGCCAGCAACAGGAAGTGGACACCGTCACCTCCTAAGAACCTGTACTGGAAACTGGTACACGTTCGCCACTAATGCGTATTCCATTGGTCAGAGCGGTCACAGAATGTCCCCAGTTTCAAAGGGGAGGGGGAGCATGGACCCACCCCCCCATCTCTGAGTGGAGGTTTGTCAGAGAATGTGGTTCCACCTTTGGTCCATCACACACTCCTTCCTCCAGTTAGCAGCCCCCTCTTCATTCGCTTAGAGTTGTGCTCACAAAACTGCTGTCTGAGACCAAGTTCACAGGTTGTGCTACCTTGATATACACTGGGGTTTTATTTTGTCATTAAATGACTTTGGACCTGCATAGCCTCTCCATCTCAACAGTGGTCCCACCACTTCCCCCTTTCTGCCAGGGGCTCACATTCAGCTCCTGCCTGGCTCCTGGGGCCCCTGAGTTCACGGTCCTGGATTAGGAGCCCCGGGGACAAGTTTAGTCTGATGGTCTCGTGCACTGGACACAGAAACCCCCAAACAATCAAGACTTTTATATAGCTCAGCTCTCCCAGTCCTACTTCCGGTAGGACATGTTGGTCCAACAAATGCCGAGACCTTTTCTGAAGCTCCTCAAGATGAAGCCATCCTGGCACCAGGAAGAATCCCTGGCAGGAGACCCGGGACCTGTATCTTGTCAGGCACTGCCCGTGTGAGCTGGAGCAGATCGCTGCCTCCCTGGCATCGTGCACGACCAAGGAAAGAGCGTGGTTTGAAGTTACCCGGGTCTGAAGCCCAGCTCTGCCACATGTCTCAGACAGGTCACTTCATCACTCCGGCCCCAGTGGCCTCCTCTGAAAGCTGGGGTCACCGTGAGCATCCCTTGGGCTCTCGTGAGAATGAAACGTGGTGACGTGCACACAGCATTGGTCCCCTGTGCATTCTGACTTCCGGTGCCTGCTCGGAGCTTCTGGAGCCCAGGCCCCCCGCCCGAGCTGAGCCACTCACCTCAATGTCTAGCACAAGTCCTGACACTTAGTAGGCACTCAGGAAACACTTGTTGAGTTCAACTGACTCCTTATCAAACCAAGCAGTAGCAACAGAAATACAAACATACGTCCATTAAAAAGCTGTGTGCACGAATGCTTATGCAGCGTATGCAGTGAGAGCCACACGGGAAACTGGCCAGGCATCTACTACAAGAGAATGGCTAGCAAGCTGTGGTATCTCCTCCAATGGAATACTCCTCAGCTATAAAAAGGAAGGAGCGATGGGCACACACAACTCCATGGGTGGGTCCCAAAAATATTTCGCCGGGAGAAAAGAGCCTCCACTAAAAATAACCTGCTGTGTGATTCCACGTATGTGAAATTCTACAGCAGAAAAAAAAAAATGGTGTGAGAAACATCGGCATAATGCTTGCGTGGGGGCAGAAACTGGACTGGGGAAGGGGAGAAGGAACCTTCTGGAGTGATGGTGATGTTTGCTTCATGAGAGGGATTCGGGTTACACAGGTAAATGCATTTGTCAGAACTCACTGGGCAGTCCATTCGAGATTTGTGCATTCTATTGTAGGGAAATTTCACCTAAAAAAGAGACTTATGGGTAAATATTGACGTCCAATCAGTGATATGCATGTTGAAGCATCTAGGAGCGCCATGTGCCTATGTCTGCGGCTCACTTTGGAATACATCCAGAAAATACAGGTGGGTGGGTGGGCAGAGGGGTGGATAGAGGAAGGGGCATGGGATAAAACAGACGTGGTCAAATGTCCATTATAGATGCCAAGTAGTAAGGCTACAGGTGTTTGCTCTTAAAATTCTTTACACTTCTCCGTATGTTTGAAAATGTTGATAATCAAGCGTTGAGGAATAAAACGCGATGCTGCAGGGCCATGCCAGGGCAGTGGGGTGACTTGTGCGAGGTCACACAGTCTGTCACAAACACTGAGGCTCGTTTCTGGGAAAGTGAAAGTAGGATTGTGTCCTCCCAGCCGGATCTGGACTGTGGGCAGTCAGTAAACCCCTTCGCCTCTCTGGGACTCTGGCCCCATCTGCAAAACGCGGAGAGCATCGCCCCGATTCAACGGGAAGCCAGGGGCACTGAGCAACCCGGGCTCCATGGGGATCTGGCAGAAAGCAACTTGGTCCTTTCCAAGCAAGCCTGACCCCCTCCTCACTGGGATGTCAGCTTCAACGTGGGCTCGGGGCCGGGCCTCCTCTGGCCACCGAGTCTGCCGTGGCCCCGCCTGCTCCATCCATCACACTATTTTAATTGTCTGCATGACAGTGTTCCCAGTCTGGTGCATTTCTTCGATCTTCCTTCATGTGATTTGTCATCTGTCTCCTCCCACTGGAATGGAGACCCCAGGAGAAGAGGGATTTTGCCTTCTTTGCGGCTTTATCCCCTGCACCTGTTGTAACAGTCTCTGGCACGTGGAGGGACAGGGTGACGCCTTGTTGAAGGAACAAATAGATGAACAGGGTCGGGTAAGCTCCAGGGCAACCCCCCAAGTGCAGAATTCTGCCCCCCGGAGTGTGCCTGTGGCTAGCGCCACCTGCATGGAAGAGTAGAGAGTGAATTTAGGGATCAGCCATCCTCATCCCATTTAACAGATGAGGAAACTGAGGCCCAGAGAGAAAATGCAAATTTCCCGGCATCCACTGGGTCCCACTCAGGGCTGTGTTCCTCCTGGCCTCCTGGCTCCCACTCAGGGCTGTGTTCCTCCAGCAGGCTGCTGGGTTCTTGGTAAAGTGCTCATCCCCAGGGGCGGCCGCAGATGGACAGACACGCAGGCTCCACCGGGCTGGGCTGCCCGCGAGGCTGTGAGCTAATTTCAGGGGGCAGGATGTGCCAGCCTAGCAATGTTCGCAGGTGGGCAGGCTGGCCCAGGCCGCCGATGGGCCATGTCCATGGGTCTGCTGGCGGCCGATCCTGCTGACACAGGCCCAGTTGTCTGCACAGCCTGCGGAGTGTGGAGGACTCGGCAGATTGGCACAGTGAGGTCCCTCCCCGTGGACTGGCAGCCCCTCCTGGCTGCATCGGTCAGCCAGACTGGCACAAGCTGGGCATCTGTTCCCATGATGAGCCCTTGCTGGGCACAACCTGTCCACACAGGTGTGCTCGCTGACAGGCAGTCTAGGAGATGCAATGGGACCGAGCGCTGAGTAGGGCCACGCAGGGCGTCATGGGAGGTGGCACGGGCAGGGGATTGGGGCCAGGGCCTTGCACACGGAGACTCAGACACCAGGCTCAGACAGGGCTCAGCCAGGCCCCATCCCCACACACACCTGCTCAGCAGGCTCGCAGGATCCAAAAGTCCATTTGAAGCTCTGATGGAGGGGCTGGGGCTCTTCCCTCATTCCTACGGCCTCTTCCCAAGTCCAGACCCGCTTGTCCTTAGACCATGATCTACACGGCAACCAGGGAGCTCTTCCTGACCCGAGTGGGAGCTGGCACCCATCTGCTCTTGAAGCCTTCGGTGGCTGCCATCTCTCTCCCATAGAATAATAGCAATAATAATATCCTCTATGTAGCAGCTACTGTGCTAAGCATCTTACAGGTAATGCAATCGCACACAATTATAGAGCGTTTCCTGGCTCTTTTCTGAGCACTTTACATGGAAACTACATCCATCCTTCCGCCACTTATGAGGTGGTCCTCTCGTTATCCCCATCTATAGATGGGTAAACTAAGGCAGGAGCTGTGAAGTGACTTGCCCGAGGTCTTGAATTAGATCTGACGCCCTAGGAGTTTGACACCATCAAGTGTGAAGCAGGACCCTTCACACCAGGCCCTGCTCCCACGGCCAGGCTCCAAGTCCCTGCATCCCACACAGCATCCCACGGAACCCATCCTGAATCCCCGGTCACGTTACCCAAACCTCGGCTCTGCCTTGCTGCTCTGTAGGCCTGGAGGGCCCTCCTGCCTCCCCTTGTCTGCCCTGCAGACCCTTCTCTGTCCTCCAGGGCACAGCGCAGTGGACCCTGGCAGGACTCACTGCCCCCTCCCTACCCTGTGCCACCTCCTTGCCACACTGGCCCCTGTGGCAGGGTGAGCACGTGCTGCTGATGTTTCTCGCTGTGATCTCCCTGCCCCGCCCTTTCTGTGAGGGCCAGGATCATGTCTGATGCTACCCTTTGTCCATGGGCCTGGCCCCAGGAGGGAATGAATGAATGAATGAATGAATGAATGAATGAATGGGAAGTTGAGGTCACTTGGATTAGAGGAATGAAGACTGAGGGCAGGTGATGAGGACTGGCCTTTGGGGAGATAGAAGATGGGTGACAAAGCCGTTCCTTCCTCCATCAGCCCCACCACATCCAGAAAGTGACGGGGCAGCTTTAGCCACATGGGAAAGAGCTCTCCCGTTGGGGTGCAGCCCATCTCTGGTGCTGGGACCGTTGTCAGGAGGCGGGGAAGAGGCAGGACGGAGCCGGACACCACCAGCCTGACCTGAAAGTGGGAAACCGTGTCCCCGGTGCTTCGGCTGCACAGCACCCCTGGCAAGCCTGGGTCTCTAGGGTCTGGATTCCAAGCACCGAGAGGGTGTGCTGCAAAGAGGAGGGGCCTTGGAGCTGAGGACTCGGCCCCTGGCCCTGCTGCCTCCTTCCTGTGCGGCCCCGGGCCTGTCCCTCCCCTCCTTGGTTCTCAGTTTGGCTGTCTGTAAAGGGAGAGGTCTAGATGGGCAGTGAAGGGCCTCCCGCTCTGAGCAGCGGCCCGCCCAGGGCACCAGGGGAAAGCTGCACAGAGGCTCTGGCTGGGGAAGATCTGGGGAGCTCAGGACCGCATCTCCCAACTGTGGTCCCCACCCCCTGCACCCGCCGACTCCGTGGGGCTTGTTAAAAATGCAGGATTGGGCCTCCAGCCAGGACTCACTGAAATGGAACCTCTGGGTGGGCTTCCTGGGAAATAACATTGTCACACCTACTCCCACCTGCCCAGGTGTGCACGGAAGTGGGAGTGTCCAGCATCTACCCAGGCCCTGCCTGTCTCCCTGTTGCCTGCCTGTAGCCCCTGCAGCACAGGGCGGTCCCAGAGCATCCAGGCCTGAACCTGGCAGTGTGTGGGGTAAGGAGGCTGGGAGCTGACTGTGGCTTTGCATCTGACCAATGGGTGCCCGCCTGGGGCAGCAGATGCCAAGGGGGCAGGGTTGACATGATGTTGTCTCCCAACCTGGCATTTCTCAGAAAATCACCCCCATACGCAGGCACCCTAGCTGACATCCCCTTCCCCCTGGCCTGGAGCAGGGGACAGGGAGTATAGACTGAGCCTACACTGTGGGTGCAAGCACCATACATACACACACATGCACACACACCAGGAATCCACACACTGACACAGAACCCTCCACATGCACACATATAGTATCTTACACCCCCCCCCCCAACCCTATCTAGACATTTAGAACAGCACCAAGCATTCTCACCATTCCTTTGCTTTACACACACACACACACACACCCTCATAGGCAGCCTGGAAGCATGCAGGCTTGTATATTCCTCCCTGCTAACACACATACGCATTCACACCCCTTACTGCCGGCCGCTCCTGGGACCTGTGCTCACACCAGTTGCGCACACACCTCCTCACACGTGCATAAGCACCTGCTCACGTGTGTAACCCACAAAGCCAGCAGCCGCTCTCCTGCCTTTCATTCTCTCCCGCCCCCGGGGCCCCGGCTCTCCCTGCACCCCATCCCTGAGCTGCTGTCTACCATCACGCGGTAACCAGATGAGACAAGGCAATTTATGACACCAGCTGTCTCTGTCAAAACCGGATCTCACACACACAGGGGAAGCCAATTACCCGAGCCCAGCCCTGCCAGAAGGTGGGACTCACAAGGGAGACACAGCCGAGGTGGCATCCGGCCACCGGGAGAGGTGGGTGGCTCCTGGCTTGAGGATTTCCCCCTCTCTCTGTCCTTGTATATGTGGCTTCTCCCAGGCCCAGGCCCAGGGGAGCCTGCCCTACCCTCTCTGGCTGCTCCTCTGACCCAGCTCCCAGACCCAGGGTGGAGAACAGGTGGGCAGGAGGTCTGGGGGAAGAGTGGTCCAGGGTCACCATGGCAACAAGGAAGACAGGAACCCTGGGCCTGCCCCTCCCCCTACCCAGCAGGCCTTGGCGAGGCCGCATCACTGTCCCCCACTTCCTCTCTACCCTCATTCCTCTCCCTCCTCCCTGAGCAGGTGGTTTCATGCACTGCACCCCTGCCCAGGCTTCCCTTGGCATAGAATAACCGCTCCCTTCCTTACCCCCCACCCCCCGCCCCAACACTTACTAGTAATCAAACTCTACTGCCTGAGCCACTTCCAATCAGAATCAGACCCTGGTTCAAATCTCTGCTCCTCCACTTACCCGCTTAGCAGCCAATATGTGCATCTATAAAAAAGATGCTCATTTGTGTAAAAATGTGGGCCGAGAGCCCTCTACATAGCAGAACTCTGCTCTGGGAATCAGAGGGACAGCATGGGCATCAGGTTCTAGCGGAGGGGTGGGGGCTGCAGCATTCAAGGGAGGTGATGGTGTTTCCTCACTGTCTCATCCGCGGGGCCCGCGGCTGTGCTCCCGGAAGAAGCACCGCTTGTGAAAGGAGCTCAATCCGCACACGGAAGCTCAAAGGCACGACAGGCTGGAGCCCTGGCACTGGGGTTGACCTAATCTGAGTAAGCCCTCCATGAGCGCTAGTCAATCAGGTGCCATCTGCACACCGGGCCGTGGCGGGAGCGTCCTCCCCATCACGGCTGAATGGCTGGACCGAGACAGGCCTGCTTTGGCCCGTTTCTTCATCCTCCAACTCACATGTGCACTCCACATATTAAGGACATACTATGTGCAAGTCCACATTCTAGGCTCACGGGGTTGAGTGAGGTGGGGAAGGGACTTCTGCTGGCGTGGCCGAAGCTTCTAGAGAAGCTTTCCATCACGAACACAACACTAGGAACAGAGCAGTAAATTCACGTTTTCCAAGATGCGTTCACGTATATTTGTCCCTTATAGTATTCCGAACAACTGGGGCATGGGTTCCGTTAACACCCCTCGCGTAAGAGATGGGGAAACTGAGGCACCGAGACAATCGATGACTTGCCTGAGAACCCAGGGCCAGGACGTGGAGGCACCCTCAGCGGAACGGAGTCTCTTAATGCTTGCGGTGTCCAGCCCACATTCGTCACTTGTGTTATCTAATGAGCTGTCCCTTTACCCTCAAGGACAACCCTACAGGACCTGCCCGTGCTGGGCCTTGAACCTGGGTCTGCCTGCCCGGAGAGCCCAGGCGCCATCCACTCTCCCACGTCTAATCCGTTCATTAAAGCCCTCTTGGCAGACCCTCCCTCTCCCTGCCCGGCCCCGGAGACCTCAGCTGCTCCATCTCCAGGACGGCCGATTCCTTCCCGGCTGGAGAGGCGCTGGGCTAATGTAGGCAGGCAATTTAAACAGCTCCAGCAAAATACACCAGCACTTTCCACTCTGCCACTATTACGCTCTCCAGCCGCAGCGGAATTGGCCCCTAAGTGGGATATCAAGTTTATTACAGCTATTTCCAATCTGTAATTGGTTTTGTGGAACACAAAGGAAAGGAGGTTGGGGGGTGGGAGAGGTGATTCCCCCCCCCTCTTTTTTTCTTTTTTTTTTTTTTCCCTCTTCTGATGATGGCACCCAGGGATGTTGTTGGTGAGGAGGCTGGAGTTGGAGACATTTGTTTTTCAAATGAAATACCCCCGGCTGGCCGGCGGGCTCTCGCGCTGCTGGCTCAACCAAGTCTGTCCGCATGCTTTGGTGGCACCACTTGAAAATCAACCTCACCTGGCTGAAGGCAGATTTGCTGGTGGGGGCAGCCGGGGCTCTGGGATGGGATCCCACGGGGGCCTGGGGGCAGCTGGTTGAGCCCTAATGGGCCAGCCCAGAGCGTGAGTAGCTGTGGTTTCTAGGGCCAGCTGCTCTAGAATGAAAACATTGTGGGCATGTAAGTGGAAAGGGCCCTCTGAGGTCACTCTGCCCCAACTATCCCTCATTGAGCATTTAGGGAAACTGAGGCCCAGAGAGGGGGGCTGTGCAGAGACAGCCCGTGGGACTTAGAAGCCAGGTCTCTGCCTTCTCACTCCCTTCCACACAGGGTAGTGGATCCTTCCACACTAATGACTCAGATGCTCATGGGGGGCGGGGAGGAGAAAAGCCACCCGTGCTTGAGCACCTACTACGCGCCCGGTGCCTTCATCAGAGTCTGCCCACCCTAACCGACCTTCCTACTTTGGACCGAAATAACAGAGTAGTCCCCCCCTTATCCACGAGGGACATGTTCTGAGACCCCCAGCGGAGGCCTGAAACCATGGCGCGTACTGAACCCTATGCATGCTGTTTTTCTCTAGGCACACACACACACCCACGATAAAGTCTAATTTATAAATTAGGCACAGTAAGAGACTAATGAGAAAAACAAATAATAAAATAGGACAATTATACCAATATGCTGTAATAAGTTATGTGAATGTTCTTTCTCTCTCAAAATACCTCATTCTACTCGATGCATAATGCGGGTGTGCCGGACAAAGGGGTGATTCAGGCCCAGCTGGGACGGGGCGGGGCGGTGAGAGATTCCATCGCCCTGCTCAGAACACCCGGGCAATTGGAAACTTCGGACTTGCTTATTTCTGGAATTTTCCATTTATAATTCTCAGACCATGGTTGACCGCAAGTAACTGAAACCGTGGGGAACAGAACTGCAGATAAGGGGAGACTACTGCACCAGCTCGTTCGCATCGGCCATTCCCCTGTAGTTACATGAGTGTGTGTTTGCCAGCGACGCCCAGCCCGTAGCAGGCACGCCACATATGTTCGTCTCCACTGCCCAAGACCCGTTTAACACACGCAGGTATTTACCCTCAGGCCGACAAGGAAGCCCAGACACGGCCCCAGAGAAAAAAATGTAAATAAAATCACAGGGAAAACCAGGTGAGTCCTTGAAACTCCCCTGCCCCTCGGCCCGAAACAGGGATTTATGACTCAGATAATTCTCCGGTGCTTTATCTGGGGTGCGGGGTAGGCATGTGTGTGTGCGTGTGGCGTGCGAGTGTATTTTCCTAGTAATAAAACCCTCAGTCTGGAGAATAAATTCGAGCAGACAGTTTTACCGCACAGGTTTTTTTTTTTCTCCTTTGTATAATAATAATAATTTAAAAATAGGAGTGAAATTTGAGATTGAGACGATAAGGGCTGCCAGATTTTAGGAGCCGATAGAAGGGAGGTGAGGCTGTGAGTCAACCTCCACTATCATGGAGGAGAAAATCCTCCAACCTCCCCTTCTGCGCATCTGAGTTTCTCCCCACCCCACCCCTTACGGAGCTGCGCTGGAGCAGAGGAGAGGCTGGGAGGCAATGAGCCCACCACAGCCTCTCTCTCAGCCTAGCGGGTGGGGTGTGAACTCTGCTCTAGGAGCCAGAGCTTTGCCGAGTCCAGTGTGGGACCTCCGCTGAATCACTTTGCCTCTCTGCGCCTCAGTTTCTTCATCTGCAAAATGGGAACATGATTGTCTAATCCACTCACTTTTCAGGGGCATTGTGGTCCACACGAAGTGGTGGGCCTAGAGCAGGTTTCTTGCCCTCGGCACTGCTGGCGTTTTGGGCCAGATCATTCTTTGGGGGGTTGTTCTGTACATCATATGATGGTTATAGGTCCCTGGCCTCTACTGTAGATGCCAGTTACTCCCCTCCCCAGTTGTGACAACCAACACCGGATCCAGACATTGCCAGATGGCCCCCAGCTAAGACCCGGGTTTAAGGGTTCCTTGCTCCTCTTCCCCCCTCTTCTCCTTGTCCCCTACTTGGGAAGCTGGCCCCGTGATGCAGAAGAGGCAAGGGAGAGGGCGAGAGGCCGTGGTGCCAGCTTCCCACCTACATGGGCGGAGAGGCCTCCTTCTTCTTTTTGTTGGTTGGTTGGTTAATCCTCCCCCGAGGATACTTTTCCCATTGATTTTTAGAGAGAGTGGAAGGGAGGGGAAGAGACACAGAGAGACACATCGGTGGGAGAGAGACACATCAACTGGTTGTCTCCTGCATCTGACCCGACCCAGGCTGGGAATCGAGCCTGCAACCGAGGTACATACCCTTGACCGGAATCGAACCCAGGACTCTTCAGTCCTCAGGCCGATGCTCTATCCACTGAGCCAAACCAGCTACGGCTGGGGCCTCCTTATTCCTGGCGAGCTTGCATTCTGGGGAGCAGGATCCGTGCCTGGAACACAGCTGGTGCTCAGTAAGTGCCGGCTGGACTGCACTGCGTCTGTCTAAAGCAGTAGCAGCACCTCCTGGGCCAGACCGCTGTGGCTCAAGTCACCATGGGCCCAGGTGTGCCCAGAAGGGCCCAGCCGCACCCAGGCCAGCCCTCCCAGGAGGGTGTCAGGTCCAAGCTCAATGCCCAGCCAAAGCGGGTGGGGGCAGAGGCTTTCAGCGTCCTCCCCCGCCCCAGCCCCTGGAGAATCCCGGCCCCGGCCACCGCCCTCCCGGCCCCTCTCCCCCTGCCTCCGCACGCAGAGCCGCATGGAGCTAATTCCACTTCTCCAGGCCCAGGCATGAGGCCTCCGTCGCAGGCTGTTAGCCCGGAGCCCAGCTGAGTGGCGAGAGGCTGCAAGCTTTCAGTCTATAATAGAGTTGCTGAGACAAGCGGAAAACTGCAGCCGAGTAAACAGATAAATAATTGAAACAGTGACAACACATACCTTGCTGCTTTGTGGAGTAACACTTTCATTAGCGGGAGGCAGCTCAGGCCCGGGGATGCGGCGGCGGGGATGCGGCGGGCGGCGGCTGGGAGCCAGGGGCACTAGGGTCTTGCTGGGACTCAGCTGTGAACAGCTGGGCGCCTGAGCAGCTTCGTCCTCCGGCTCAGGCTTTGCTATCGCCTCCTGGGGCCCCTGGCTTCTCCGGGCTTCGTGTTCCCAGGTGAAATGGCTGGGGGCCTCCTGGCCTGTCCCAAGAGCAGCCAGGGGAGAGTGGGTCCGCCACGTTGTCCCCTTCTCCCCATCCCCCATGCCAGTGGACTGGGTTCTCAGCCTTCTCCCAGGCCCCCTGGCTCCAACGTGCCCCTGGAATCAGTCCTCACCCTATACGAAGGCCGGAGGGCGAATCTGAAACCCTGCGTCCCCGTTGCCCCCACCCCGACCCAAGGAAGCTGGGCTCCTTTGCCTCCATGATCGGGCACGCGGTTCTCTCCCAGGTCTCCTCACTCCACGACTTGCTGCCTGGCACCCCGACCAGTCTACTTTCACTGTTACTTCCTGCCCCAGGACCTTTGCTCCTGCTGTCCACTCTGCCTGGAAGCACTCCCACCATTTGCCAGGCTGTGTCCTACTCTTCCTTCAGGAGATAACTTAAATCTCTTGCTCCAAGAAGCCCTCTCTGACGACCCTACCCCCAGGATGGGGGCTGCCCCTCCTCTGGGCTCCCCTGCCATTCTGGGCCCACCCCTGGCAGGATTCATCAGAAACTATTGCAGTGTAGCTGGTTAGTGTCCCCCATGAGATCTTTGCTCCAGTGGCCGCCCCTGCCGCCCAGTTCCCCCTTCTCCATCTGTCCAGCCTACCCCCACCCCCATTCTGTCTCTTCTCAGGCAGGGATGGCGTTGGGATCAAGCCGTGACTCTGCAGCTGACTCTGCAGAACGCATTCACACGCGCTGGCTCAGTGTGCAGCTCAGTGGGCAAGGCTGACCAGGGGCCGCAGAAGTGGAGCCCCTGGTGCAGTGGAAAGAGGGCGAGAGAAGGGCCAGCTCTGCTCCTTCTCGGCTGCAGGACCTCAGGAAGCCGCTGCACTGCAGAGCCTCAGTCTGCACATCAATAAAATGGGGATGACCTGGGAGGTTCCAGTGACGGCTGGGACGGGAGCCCAGAGGCTTCTCCAGGGGCAACAGGGCGGTGGGCTTCCTGGCTTCTGCATCTCCCCAGGGCCCGGAGGCCCCCCCCCCGGCCCCGCTGCTTGGAGGAAAGGGTGGCCACACTGGCTGCACGCTCACCTGTGGCTGCCTCTGTGCTCCGTTGCAGGTGATGGATGGCGGCACCATCAAGCAGAAGATCTTTACCTTCGACGCCATGTTCTCCACCAACTACTCGCACATGGAAAACTACCGCAAGAGAGAGGACCTGGTGTATCAGTCCACCGTGAGGTGAGGGGCAGGGGTCGGGGACCAGGAGGGCCACCTCTCCGCCCCTTTTCCATCGTCGCACAAGGTTCTTGGGGGGCCTCAGGATCACCCTCCATGGGCTTGGAAGGCAGAGTAAGACTCTGCTCAGAAGTGGGACCCATTTCTGGAGGGAAGAAGCAAGAAGGGGTCAAGTCTGAGCTCTGCCACACGGAGCAGACCCCTGACAGCCAGCCCCTCCCAAGTCCTGCAAGGCGGGCCTTCCAAGCCCTGGTTCCAAGCGAGGACACTGAGGTCCAGAGAGGGTGAGCAATGTGCCTAACGTCACACAGCCAGCAATGCCAGAGTTGCCATGGGAACCAGCTCTGCCTGGCTCAGAAGCCCATGGGCCCCAAACGTGGCAAGGAAAACAGACCCTACATAGCAGGCCCCAGGTCAGAAGCAGAGGAAGGATGGGGAGGGAAGCGGCCTTGGGATGGAGGATTTAATTCTTCTCCCCCTTTTCCAGAGGACTTTAAGGGAGCCGATTCCATGCCAGGCCCTGCCACGTCCTCCCACCCACTCCCTAAAAGGCCCGACCCCCTTTTATTCCTCTGACCTTCACACACAGGACCCTCTTCCCAGAGTGCCTGTCCCTGTGGTCACCTGGGCAACTCCTCATCTGCCTTCAGAACCCAACCCAGGTTCCTCTGTGGACGCCTTCTCTAGACTCACCTGCACCCCAGCAGAACTGATCTCCCCCAAAGCCTATGCCTGCCACCCCTCCAGTACCTGCCCCCCTCAAGAAGGGGACCTCACCGCATTAACGAACAGTAGCTTCACACAGGCCCTGAATGCGCACCACTTCACACACACACACACACACACACACACACACACACACACACACGTGCATGCTCTTTTACACACACACACACACACACACACACACACACACACACACACGTGCATGCTCTTTCACACAGCCAGCTGCTTTGCCTGGTGGAGAAGCGCAATCTCAATCTGACTGGGCCACACTGGGCGCACAGGAAGATGCTCAGCACACACAGTGGGGTGCACTGTGCTTCCTGGGGGGCCTCTTACATTCCCACTCAGTGCCTGATGCCTGACCCTCCACTCTCCACCCCCGGGTTGCTTCTCCTTTCTGTGACCAGGAGACAGAGCAGGTGCCCCTTCACCCCTTAACCTTGTACCCTCAGCTCCCCACACAGGCCCAACGCACAGTAGGTGCACAACAAAATTTGCAAATCCACTGGATGATCCTGGGTTTGCTCCTTGGCCCCTTGGGCCTCAGTTTCCTCATGCGTAAAATGAGGAAATGGGATGAGAGGACTGTAAAGGGTACCTCCAGCCGGCATGGGGACTCTGGCAGGCGGCCCCTCCCTGGCCATGTTTGTAAGTCTGGGAGGTGGGTGTGCGCCTGGAGGGCCTTGCTGGGTCCCCTCCTCTCTGGCTTCGTGCCGGGAGGCAGACCCTGCCGCTTGCTGGGGAATCTGGTGAGAATGTGGGTGCAAAGGGGCTCTGAGGGGCCTGGGGGCACGTGGCCACACAGGTGCCCTCACTCGTATATTTATGATTTCTCCTGCACCCGCTTCCAAAGAGGATTTGGGGCGCCTTAAAATATTAAAGCACACCCAAGACCAGCCCGTGGCAATCAAGATGAAAATGGAGGCAGACCTCATTTTGGAGAAGAAAATAACTATTCTGGGACCCACAGATGAGTTTACGTCAAGTGAACATTTGAATCATCCCCAAGCTTCCCAGAACCCGCCCTGCCGCCCCGCCCCTGCGGGGTGGCCATGGTCTCTGAGACTCCTAACCCCCACCCCAGGACCCAGCCTAGCCATCATTTCTAGTGCCCCACCCCTGCCGCAGGTATGGCCTCCCGGGTGACCAGAACACCTGGACAGCAGAGCCCCGCCCTACTGGGCTCACTGCCTGGCCTGGGCTCCAGCGGTGGTTTCTCAGGTCTCAGTCAGATGGGGGTGGGGGCGGGGGGTGAGGCCTGGGCACAAAGGAAGAAAGGAGCAGACCCTCTGGAGTCTAATCCGATTCCACCAGCCCCAGGGGCGGCCGAGCTGGAAGAGGCAGCTTCTTGAGGCTGCAGGGCCCCATTAGGGCTGGTGGTGGGGCGCGGACTCCACATTTACATATAAATGAAGATATTTACAAATTAATGCATATCAACCAGAGAGAGTCCCAGCTCCACAGCTGTCTCAGCCACTTCCTCGTCAGCTGGGGAGGGGGGGAGAAGGCTGAGAAGATGAGCAGGAATTGGCAGAGAGCCCTTGTTTCCCGGGCAGCAGAGAGGAGAGGCTTCCCGGGGACGCCCCAGCTTTCCTCCGCTGGTGGGGTTCCCGGGGGGATGGGCGTCCCTGTCCCTGTGGGGAAGCGTGCAGGTGTGGCACACCTTGGGCAGGTCACTGTCAAAGGCCTTTCTAGTCCTGAGCCTCGGAACCCAGAACTCCCTGCTTGAAATGGGCAAGGATTTATTCCTTCGAAGGGTTTGTACTTGAGCACCTCTAGGAGCCTGGCATGATGCGAGGTGCCGGGATCCAGAGGTTCAAGAAAGGCGGGGAGGCGGGCACTAATCTAGGAAATCCAGACATAAATAATGCGTCACTACGCGTTCCACCGGGGATGACCTGCAGGATGCACCTGTATCGGCACCTTCCCTTCCTGCTCGCTCTCCACCCGCTCGCAGCTGCCCGGGACACCCTCACAAACAAGCCGCTTGCTCACTCGGAATCCCTCAGAATCCTAGTCTCGGGGTCTGTTGCTCAGGGGCCTCCGAAGTGGGGAGGTACGATGTGGGCGACAGTCCCACCAGCTGGCTGCCTGCACACCGGCTGGCTGTGGTCTACACCCACCCTCTCACGACCTGTCTTCACCTCCATTCACCTGTTACACCAGGCCGGCACAGGTATGAGCAGACTGGTGGGCCTGACCACGGAGATGATTGTGTGGGCAAATTCATTGGTTCCTGCAGGATGCGGCTGTCAAGGCCTCCCTAGAGGTCAGGGTGAATCCCCATGAGCCTTCAACCACTCCTCTACCCACCCCCCCAACACACACACACACACACACACACACACACACACACACACACACAGACGCTGGGCTTTCCATTTCCCAAAGCCCTTTGCAGGCCCTTGTTCCATTCCCTCTGCCCAGGGTGTCATGAGGAGCACTGGGCAGGTCTCACTGGCTCTAGTTCGGCAGCAGGAAAATCTAGACTCTAGGAGTTAAGTGTTCTCCTGCCCCTTGCACTCCTTGCCCACCTTTATTTTGCCAAGGCTCTACTCATCCTTTTAGATTCAGCTTAAATGGCACCTCCTCCAGGAAGCCAGTCCTGATTGCCCACACTGGGTCAGATACCTCAGTATATTTCCCCTTCATACACTTACTGCCCAGACACTAGGTATTCAGAGTCTGCCTCCCCAACTAGACCAGAAGTCCCATGAGGACAAGGATTGGGTCTGATGTCTTCACCACTATCTCCCCAGTCCTCAGCCTAGCACACCTCCCTCCCCCCCACACACACACATGCATGTTGTGAATGATTTGTAAATATTTGAGGGGTGGATGAGTTAGTGGTAGAAGCTGTGGTGTTGGATGAATTGGGAAGGAGCAAGTCAGGCCTCTGAGCCTTCCCCCAACATTTGCGTCATTCATTCATCACAGGGCATTGAGCGATTGCTTTATGTCAGAGATGGTGCTGGAAATAAAATAGTGAACAAGACATAATCAGACCTGCTCTCGTGAGGTTTACGATGTAGCAGGTGAGTAGGGGCAGACTACAGCAATATGTTTAGAATAATAAGAAAAATATTTACAGTTGGTGATGAGTGTGTTGAAGGACGTAAGGTCATGTCGTGGAGAATGAAGAATAATGGGGAGGAGGGCTTCAAGCCTTCTCCTAGAGGAGACATTTAAACAAAAATCCGTGGGCTAAAGAGAAGCCATCCAGACAGGGCTGGGGGTAGGAAGGGCATTCCAGGGGGAAGGCACAGCAAGTGCAAAGGTCCTGGGTGAGAAGGAGCTGGCCGGATCGAGGCGCTGCGTGGCCAGAACTCAGGAAGTACATTGATGTTTATTCTCCGCGCCCTGGAAGCCACTGTGACGTGTGCTTAGTAAAGTTCACCCAGGTTGCTGAGTGGAGGGTGGGTTGGAGGTGCGAGGGTAGGACAGAGCCCTCCTCCTCGGAGCCCGGGGAGGGGGAGGTAGCTGTCTTCATAGTCCTCAGGACTCAGTTTCCAACTCTGAGTGAGGCTGGGAAGGGGAGCTGGAAGTCCTGGGCTGGCAGGGCCAGGAGGCCGACCAAAGAGGGGTCCAGAGAACCAGCTCACCGGGGTCTGATTTCCACGCCTGTCCCCCAAAGCGGACTGCGCTTGGGAACAGCTGGGTGGGGTGGAGCCTAGGGGGTCCGTGGGGAATGTGGGAGCACAGTTCCACCTCCTAATTCTTACTGATCGGGGGAGGGAGACGTGGGGAAAATCAAGTAAATGAAAAAGGAGCCTTGAGGATCGAAGATGTGGGAAGAAACGCTACTTCCTTTATTACTTTGAGATGCAGCCGTTCACGTATTCACTCAACGGGGCATATTGAGCATTTGCGGCATTGAAGGCCCAGAGCTGGGGGCTCAGAGCTGGAGGCACAGCGCCCCGCGGGGTGAAAACGCAGCCCCTGCCTCCATGGAGCACACAGCCCACCCCCTCTCCCACCCACCCGTGAGCCCCTTCAAAGGCAGCGGCGCTGTATCTTTTCCATCTTAGTAACCCCAGAACCCACTCGACATTTCGAGAGGAACAATAAATATTTGTGGAATGAAAGGAGAGAAAGGGGAGATAAAGCAGGGAGATAAATAGCTAACAATTCAAGTAATAAAGTGATAGCTGTCATAGGCAAGATTCAGATATAAGCAGTGATGAGTCGGAGATGGAGAGACTGGGGAAATCATGGAGAAGGTGGCATTTGAAGTGGCCCTAGACGCAGAAGTAGGTCTGAGACAAAGAGCGGGAGCAGGGAGTCTGGCCCGGGAGGGGGCTGTTGGGGGGGGGGGAGGAGAAGGGTGCTGCGTGCGCCAAGGGCTGGGGGCGGGGAGGCTGGCGTCCTGCGGGCAGACAGAGGTTCCACAGCGGATGCCCCCTGGAATCCGTTCAAACGAAAAAAAATGTAGTTGGCTTTTTAAACAGACGCATTAACTGTCTGGTCCAAAGAGCTGAGAGGTTTGTTTCCCTTTGAAAAGTTAAATGTCCCTTCTGAGTCCCATCCATTAGTGAGCCGGGCGAACGCTTTCTTCGCGATGGGTACAAAGAAATATGCGGGCTGACCCTTGTTGGTTTCAAAGCCTGAGTCCCACAGCTCGCTACTCCCTCTTCGTATTGTCCGGAACCATGCATCTCTTTTCTCCAAGATACATAGAACGTGTGCTGCTTGCACACGAAATCGCCATTCATTTCTCCAGGCGTGGGGACACTCGGCACACACATACGTTGAATACCTACTGTGCGCCGGGCTTGCGCTAGGCACTGGGGAAACAGGACACACCCAAGCCCTGTGCACACGGAACTGGGCCACATTCCTAATCCACTATAAGCCCATTCTTCCCTCCCCCACCCAGAAATCACCCAGGAACGAGAATGAGCCGGAGTGAGATTGTAAGGGTAACCGTGAGCCCCTTTCAGCACGTTATTCATAACAGATCGTGCCTCTCAGTAGCATCAGATTTGAACGCCCCAGGTCTTCCAGCCCATGTGGGAGTCCGGTCCCCATCTCAACCCTAGGGGACGCTTTAGGAGCGAGGGCTGCAGTTCCCCTCCCTGCCACCAGGGGAGTTTTCAGTCCCGTTCTCCCCTCAGCAAGGACAGGCTGCAAGTGAGTTACCAGAACAGCCAACCCCCTTCCCTAGGAGTCTGCATCTCTACACCGAGCAGTCCAGTCCCCAGACCACCTGCATTAGGATCACCTTGGAAGTTGCTTGAAAAGACCGATTCCGGATGGAATTTGATTCAAGGGGTCTGGAGCAGGGCCTGGAAATAGTCTTTTAAAAAGTCTTCCAGGTGAAGATGTTGGCAGCGAGATCTGGAAAGCTCTGCTCACACAACACCTTCCATCTGCTCCGATGTGCAGATCTGGGCCAAAGAACTCCGCAGGAAGCTGCGAGGCACAGATAATTCTGGTTGCTGCTGGCAGCCCGTGATGGACCATTGTCCTGAGCCCCTCCTGCCCCCCAGGGCCAGACCCATTTGGGTTGAAGGTAACAGAATAGTTGGAACAGCCAGTGACCTCCCAGTCTAGAGAGACCTCCCAGGTACTGACCAGTCCCTCAGCCTGGGCCACCCCCCATGCCCACCTGCCACCAGTTAATCAGAAGAAGAACAGCTGAGTGCCAGGCCCTGTGCTGAGCTTCTCAGGAAGTGAGGCCATGGCTGGAGGCGGGGGCCCTGGAGCAAGGTGCTCTTTCTACAGCTCCCTGGCCAAGGCATTGCCCCCAAAGTGTGCCCACGCTCCCTGAGTGTGCCCACGCTCCCTGAGTGTGCCCATGCTCCGTGAGTGTGCCCTTCTCCCTGAGTGTGCCCATGCTCCCTGAGTGTGCCCACGCTCCCTGAGTGTGCCCATGCTCCGTGAGTGTGCCCTTCTCCCTGAGTGTGCCCATGCTCCGTGAGTGTGCCCTTCTCCCTGAGTGTGCCCATGCTCCCTGAGTGTGCCCATGCTCCCTGAGTGTGCCCATGCTCCCTGAGTGTGTCCTTGCTCTCTGAGTGTGCCTTTGCTCCATGAGTGTGTCCTTGCTCCCTGAGTGTGCCCATGCTCCCTGAGTGTGCCCATGCTCCCTGAGTGTGCCCATGCTCCCTGAGTGTGCCTTTGCTCCATGAGTGTGTCCTTGCTCCGTGAGTGTGCCCTTCTCCCTGAGTGTGCCCATGCTCCCTGAGTGTGCCCACGCTCCCTGAGTGTGCCCACGCTCCCTGAGTGTGCCCACGCTCCCTGAGTGTGCTGACTCTCCCTGATTGTGCCCTTCTCCCTGAGTGTGCCCTTCTCCCTGAGTGTGCCCATGCTCTCTGAGTGTGTCCTTGCTCCCTGGGTGTGCCCATGCTCCCTAAGTGTGCCCATGCTCCCTGAGTGCCAACGCTCCCTGAGTGTGCCCACGCTCCCTGAGTGTGCCCACGCTCCCTGAGTGTGCTGACTCTCCCTGATTGTGCCCTTCTCCCTGAGTGTGCCCTTCTCCCTGAGTGTGCCCATGCTCTCTGAGTGTGTCCTTGCTCCCTGGGTGTGCCCATGCTCCCTAAGTGTGCCCACGCTCCCTGAGTGCCAACGCTCCCTGAGTGTGCCCTTGCTACCTGAACCAAAGTCTTGCTGAACCCAATCCTGGGCCTCCCACCCCAAGTACCCGCTAGGGAATGCAGTCACCGGACCCACTCTGTGTCAGGTCTGCAGGTGGTGCTCTGCAGAGGCCACCAGATCTGCTCCCAGCCTTCCTCCCTGGGCCTTGTCTCCCAGGGCGGGGACCCTCCCTCCTTCATGTCTAGGTCCTCAGTGCCTGGCACAGGGCCTGGGATGGAAGTCCAGGGGCTCAGTGCAGGTTTGTTGAATCAATAGGTTGACAGGTTATCCAAATGGGGAATTACCATTTCAAACAGTCAGCAGAACGCTCTCCCATCCATCATCTGCTTTAACCCTCACAGCGTCCAGGGGAGGCGGGTCTCAGACTCATCGAATCCTGCCGTGTTGTACAGCTGATGCCACGGAAGAACAGAGAGCTGCAGTCACTTGCCAGGGTCCGGCGGGTTGCACACGGTAAAGCTTGGGTTCGGCCCCACAGGCCGTTATAGCCATATTGGGTCCCTGGATCGCTGGGGCAGTCATTGAACAGTCATTGAGTGCCCACCCTGTGCCAGGACCAGTGCCAGGCACTGGAGACTCGGTGACTTAGTGAGGGCATGTGACCTTGTGTTTCCACCCCTGTATGCACATATGTACACACGGGTGCGTGTGCGCACGCACACACACACACACACACACACACACACACACACACACTGGATACCTGGCCTGAGATGCTTGGTGCCTCCAGGTAGGAAGCTGCCAGAGTCAGTCACCACCTTAAAAACCGCCACCGCCTGGCAGCCCCAGGCCCCTGGGTGCTCTGGCCAGGCGGCCAAGCGATGCCTAATCCTGGCTCTGGAGGTGGGGCTCTCGGAGCCTCTGCCACCCCAGCTGGCAGCACCCATTCCTTTGACCTGCCGAGAAGTCCGGTTACCTAACCAGCCTCTGCTGCTCGGCCCAGGTTCCCCATGGAGCGGGACACCCTCCGGCTCCCCGACTCGCCGCCACCCCTTCTCCTCATCCACGTCTCAGCTTCCCACTTTTCTCCTCCAGGGGCTGCCTGGAGCCCCGTGGTGCTTCCAGGCCCAGCTCAAATGCCCTGCTCAGCACAGCCCCCCCAGTGTCCCCCACGCCACCCCCCTGAGGGTCAGTCCAGCTCCGGGAGCACCCTCTTCTCACGCTGGTTGCCATTACCCACTCGCAAGAATGCTGTCCCCACTGAGGCCATGAGCGCCCAGTGGGCAGGGCCCAGTGTCGCCCACACGGCTGGCCCTCGGCACTTTCCTCCCCGCCTCCCACGCCCCTCCTCCCCACCAGTCAAGGTCCATTCTTCTCCTTTTGTTCCTTGGATTTCCGTCTTTTCTGCTGCTTCTATGGTGGTCCTTCCTTAGGCGATGCTCTTCTGTCCTTTATTTCTCCCGCTCTGGGCCTCACGCTGCCCACGTGGGGCCACCTCTTCCCCCGCACAGCCCGGCATCTCTTGGCTTGGAGTACCTCTGTGGCCCAGAACCTCCCAGCGGCACAGACCCTGGATCTCAAGGCCCCAGAAGCATCAAGGCGTTCCCTGTTCCACATGGAGGGGTGGGGGTAGAGGTACTTCTCTGTGGGTGGGTCTGGGGTTAGTGGAACCTTTGAAGCAGGGGACTAAGGTGTACGCTGTTGAAACACCAAGCAGTCTCCTCCAGCCACCTGCCCGGTCTCCATTTGCCCCCAGGCATACAGGAGGCCTCCAGGACTCCTGCTTTACTGGTCTTCCTCTCCTGGGGAGGGAAGTGCTTGCAAAGCTGTCTGCTGCCCTCTGGTGATGCATTGGGCTATTGCAACTAGCAGGGTGGTCCCCTGCCTGTGGCCGCTCCCCACCCATTACCAAGAATGATGGGTCTTGTCCCTCAAAAGTAGGGACCTCCTTTCTTCATCTCTAGGGCCTCCGGGCCCAGCAAGGGTCTCAGTGGAGATTTGTTAAATTAATGAGCTGACAGGTTATCCAAATGTGGAATTATTATTTCAAACGTTCAGCAAAACTCTTTCCCATCCATCACTTGCTTAAACCCTAATGACAATTTTATGAAGTGCAGATCTCAGACCTTATTAACGGGCCTCCACTCAGCCCGGAGAGAAGTGACTGGCCCATGAGCTGGGAGGTTCCCCACCCGGCAGGACTTTCTCCCCCCGGGGGCCTTCCCAGCGAGTGGGCTGAGCCCGTGCTGACGGAATGGGGCGTCTCGGGGGTAACCCCTTTTCTCCTCTGGGTGGCAGTTTGCCTTTTACCAGGGGCCTTCTGGAGACAGTGTCTTCACCCAGAATCACCCCCAGGAATTGCAAGCCCCGTGTCCGGCTGCAATGTGGCGGGGGCAGGGGGGGGGGGCAGGTGGTTCTGATGCATGCCTCGTGTACCGAGACGTGTCCCGGCCACCTCAGGCAAGGGCTTGTCCTGATCACTCACTTGCTGTTGAAAGTGTGTTTCTCTGTTAGCTGTAGACATCAAGCAGCAGGGGTACCTGGGGCAAGGGGCAGGAGGGGGCTGGAAGGGGTTAATGGGAGGTTAGAAGCGGGGGGGAGATGTAATAATTTCAACAGAGATTTCTTAAAAAGGCACAGGAATAAACAAGGGAGGTAAGGTCCCTGCCCCACGGAGGTGACCTGCCGGGCGCTGCCCACAGCCCAGGGAGAGTCGGGGGAGGGGCTCTCTGCAGCCTGGATGGCGAGATGACGCAGCCACCAAAGACCAGGAGTGAGCTTTCTGGGAGAGGAGAAAGCAGAGCCTGAGAGGAGGGGAGCTGGATGTGTAAACCAGGAGCAGAGAAGCCCAGAGAGGAGGGGCTGGGAGTGGAGGAGCCCTGCTGGGGGTGCAGGGGAGCGGGGCGCAGTCGGCACAGACAGGGTCTCATGCAATGAACTTGGCCGGGCATAGGACTCACCTTGTCAAAACGGATTCGGATGCAATGGGTCTGCGATGGGGCCTGATCATGTCCCAGGTGGGGCCAGCGCTGGTGTTCGGGTCTCACGGAAACACGGAGGGAGCGTTACACACTCCCCACACGCCCACCAAGCCCAGCCCGGTAATCAGAACGTTGCTGGTTAACCCTCCAGGCGACCCCACTCTGCAGGCCAGGCTGAGAGCCCCTGTTGTAGAGCATTCTGGGCCGTCAGAGAACGTCTGAATCGTGTTCTAGGAGTGGGGAGGAGCCATCACAGTTGGATTCATTTCTGTTTGCATGTTGTTAATAAAACCCACCTGAGCTATTGGGGAGGCTGGGAAGTGGAGGAGAGGAGAGGAGAGGTGGTGATGGGCGGCGGGTGGGGGTGGGAGACTTTGAAAACAGAGCTGGCCTGGCCAGACTCATGAATGGACTGGAAGTGGCAGGGCATTGGGGGGTAGAGGGGGGGGGGGGACTCAGAAAGAGACAAATTAACAGTGACCTCTAGGGCGAGGGTCATGGCATGTAGGTGGAGGGGCATTCCTTTCTGAAATGGGGAGACCCATGAGGACTGCGTCTGGGGATGGGGTGTAGAATTCTCAAGTTCTGTTTGGACTAAGTTAAGGCACGTCTCTTAGACACCAGAACAGAGACGGTGAGTAGGTTGATGGAAGCACCGGGTGAGGGAGAGGGTGTGGTCACAGATACACATGTGGGAGCCAGGTTAAGTCACTGTCCCCTCCCAGACCTGGGAAGCGCAGCCAGCAGCCCGCAGGCCTCACCGAGGCCACTCCCCTCACTCCCCAGATGAGAACCCCAAAGCCCAGAGACTGGGGGTGACTTCCCCAAGGTCACACAGCAAGTCGCTATGGAACTAAAACTCAACTTCAGACTCCCAGGTGGGGCGGCTGCCACTCCGCAGAGCCCAGAGCAGCGTCCCCCCCCCCCGCCCCCCCCCCCGCCCGGCCCCAAGCACAGTTCCAGGGACAGAGTTGCTGAGATGGCAAATAATTTATATCTCCACAGCCAGAAAACACGAGCTGTTAGAAATTATCTGCACCCGCGCACGCGCACACACATTATCCTTCTCCTAAGTAAAAAATCAGTAGCCGGCTGTCAGCTTTATTACTAATTACACAACTACTTTATTGCTGGTATTAAAAAAAAACTGAAGGCTAAAAATGTCCGGGAAAGACTTAATTTAGTAAACAGTTCAGAACAAAGTATTTGTCGCTGTGGTATTTCTTCACATTAGAATTCGCTCCAGGTGATTCAAACCTCCTCTTTACTTTATTATGCAGTTTAATAAAGTTCCCAGGTTCGGGGAGAATCTTCTTCGCCCTGGAAGGTAATTGTGTTTCAGGAGGTGAGGGTTAGGTGGGATTGATGGAGAATGGGGGTGGGGGAGGTGCGGGGGCCTAAAGGTCCTGGAAAACACAGTGCGGAGAGGGCAGGGGAGTGAGTGCCCTGCTGAGCTCACAGTGGATGATGGACAGACAGATGGAAGGACAGACCGAGGGATGGAGGGAGGGAGAGATAAATGGAGGAGGCGCTCCCAGCTGAACCACCGGGTGGTCGCACAGCTTAGTCAAGGAGAGGGAGTCGCCTAAAATTGCCATTGATAGAGAGAAAGGAGAGGAGGTCGGTGGGCCACTGGCCTGTTGTACAAAAGGGCCTGTGTACAACCTGCCACCTCTGTGTGCACATCGGCTGAGACGGAGAAGCATCGCCACACAGGCTGCAGGGCGTGGAGGCCAAGAGGCAACTAGGGAAGGTGGGAGACTTGCTCGAGGTCACACAGCTCAGTAGCCACGGAGAAGCCGGGCCCCAGGCTTCCCGGTGTCCAGTCAGGCGCTACCTTTCCTCCCAGGTCCCCACGCTGCGTCCTGTCTGGGCACATCCGGGTTCCTCCTACGCCCAGCAGCCAGGTGAGCATTCTCGGTGACATTATGTTGTGACATCTGCTGTTTGAAGCCCTCCCAGGGTGCCCTGACTCCATGGGGAGAGAATCCCCGCCTCCCATCAGGCCTGCAAGGCCTCCTCTGTCTCAGTCTCCATCTGCCCTCTCCCTCACCGTCCTCGGGTCCTCCTGACTCTGTTGCCAGCTTGTTCCTGCCTCAGGACCTTTGCTCCTGCTGTTCCTCTGCTAGGGGCCCTCTTCTTCCATCCCAGGTCCCCAAGCAAGTGTGGCCTCCACAGGGGCCTCCCTGAGCCCTGCCCTGGAGGAGTCCGCACGCCCACCCCCGGGACCCTTCACCCTTTGCTCCGGTGGCTTGTTAATATCCAGTATGACTCTCTGCATCTGAATGTTTCCCTGTTTCTTCTCAAAGGCCACCCTGAGGGTGAGGACTTGGTCCCTCTGGCCCTCTCCTGTTCTCCCAGCATCCAGAGCAGTACCAGGCACCTCCATATCAATGTCCAGTCAATATTTCTTACGTGGATAAGTGAACTCACCGTCAGAGGGCCGGGTTATCACACCACTGCCCGGGACTGAGCCAAGAGCCCTGGGTCTCAGGATGGACTCTAGTCCCAAGTCTGCCGCGAAGCTGCAGTGAGACGCGGCCAGACACCCACTTCCCTGAGCCTCAGTTTCCCTTTTTCTCAGTGCACTAATGGGAGGGTCCCAGGTGATGGACAGCCCTCCCAGCTCCACCCCTCTCTGCCCCTTCCTGGCCACACTATCAAGGGGGACAGGCCGAGGACCCGGCCCCCAGGGTGCCGGGCTGCTGCACAGTCAGGGCTGGGCCTGGAGGCAGATGCCTGGAGTCCGAGACAAGCTAGGAACCGTCCTGAGTGCCCATCGCGTCTGTGTGTGGCGCCTCGGGGGAGCGGCTCGCTCTTGCTTCGGCAATTTCCTCGGGAGCTGGGCTGACACTCCTAATTATTATTTGGAAAGGTTTGGGGAGGCTCGGTGAATGGATTACATATTTTCTTCCCCGACAGGGCATTTGTTCAGTCGTGTCTTTTATGTGTCCCCTGCGAGGTTAATGTTCCTGCGCGTGTCGAGTATTTTGTGGGGACCATGGGACTAAAGCCCGTCAGAACTCTCCCCCCAGCTCACCAACCCTGCCGGGGGCTTCCGAGCACTTTCATTGAACTTCCCCGGACCTTTGCTTCCCCATGAGGGTGATGAGAGAGCCAGGGCCCTGGGATCCGAGGCCTGATAACCATGCCAACGCCAGTGTTAACAAGCTCCTACTATGTGCCCTGCCCGCTGAAAGCACTTTACACGCATTGACTCGTAAATCCAGTGTTAACAAGCTCCTACTGTGTGCCCTGCCCGCTGTAAGCACTTTACACGCATTGACTCGTACAGTGGTCAGCAAACTGCGGCTCGCGAGCCACATGCGGCTCTTTGGCCCCTTGAATGTGGCTCTTCCACAAAATAGCACGTGCAGGCACGCACGTACAGTGCGATTGAAACTTCGTGGCCCATGCGCAGAAGTCGGTTTTCGGCTCTCAAAAGAAATTTCAGTCGTTGTGCTGTTGATATTTGGCTCTGTTGACTAATGAGTTTGCCGACCACTGGACTCGTAAATCCTCGCGATGCAGGTGCTGTTACCATCCTCATTGGTAGGGGGAAGGGAAGCTCAGAGAGGTTAAGTGACTTGCCGGAGGTCAGAGGCGGGACACAGGCTCTTAGCTGCTGCTCTGTGAGTGTTCCGGCGGCTTGGGGTGCGGGATACAGGACCCCCAGCACCTTGGCGCTGGTGCGGCAGGTGGGCAGCGAGGGCTTTTCTCTGCCAGATGCTATTCGTGGTGACGCTGGGCAGGACTTGGAGCCCGGGCTACTTCATTGGTAAGAAACGAAGGCTGGTTTCAGCTCCCCAAGCTGTGGTGGTGAGGGTGGTAGGCATGCTTATCTTCAAAATCCCTCCTGTCCAGCACACCGTGGTGTTAAGTGAAAACAATAGCTGAACCCCCTGGCCGGCTGGCTGGGCGTCGTTCCCTGCACTGAAGGTGGTGGGTTCGATTTGTGGTGAGGGCACATCCCTAGGTTTCCGGTTCGATCCCCAGTGGGGGGTGCATACGGGGAGACAACCGGTCAATGTTTCCCTCATACATTGATGTTTCTCTCTCTCCCTCTCCCCTCTCTCCCTCCCATCTCTCTAAAATCAGTAAAACACATTGAGAATTTTTAAAAAACAGCGGACTCACAGGTGCTTGTTTATAATATACTTCCAATGTGTAGGCCTCTTCCATATATTCTTCTGTATGAGACACATGTATGCCATAATGTCAAATGATGGCAATAATAATTACAATAATGGAGTGTAGAGGTGGTTGGCTCACGGGAGGCTGTCCGTCCTCGCCCTGCAAGGACATGTGCTCCCGTGGTATCAGGGGCCTCTTGTCACCTTTCCCTGGTGTGACCACCCCGCTGGAGGGAGGGACCAGGTATGCACCACCCTCATAACTAGGGAGGAGACATCCACTGTTAGTCCCTTGTTGCAGATGGAAAATGAGGGCCTGGGAGGGTCAGTGTCTTACCCCAGGTTAAGCATGTGGCGAGGGACAGAGCCAAGATTTGAACCCAAGGAGCCTGCAGCCGGGGTACCTGTGTGTCTCCACTAGGCCACACCACCCCTGGTCACCACTGGCCTGTAAGTCCATTCACTTGTTTGGATGGTGCCCGAGGGAAGGGTAGGGAGTTTGGAGGAGGGGGCCGGGCTTTGGGGTGAATCGGACAGGAGTGGGGAGCCCAGATCTGCCCTTCAGAGCTGTGGAACTTTGGGCAGGTCCCTTGGCCTCTCTGAGCCCCATACCTCACTTCCTGGACCAGGGGGCTCAGTCTTACTCCGGTGGCCATTCCATCCGCTGTGCTAGCTTGCGGTTGAAGGTCTGCCTCCTTTTTGCCTCTGCAACATGCCCACAGAGGAGGCGAGTGATGAGGTCTGGGCCCGAGAGCAGGCGGGTGGAGGTGCTGAGGTCTGACGGAGTGCATACCAGGGTGCCCTGGGAGGGACTGAGCTGATGAGAACAGAGAGGGCCCAGCATGCGAGATGATGAGGAGAGGCAGGCAGGAGGGCGCCGCCTGGGCTGTGTGTCTCTGCACCATTAGCTGTCCCTGCTCTGTTCCTCCCTGCTTGCCCAGGCGGTGATGCCAGCCTGAGATGCCAGCCTGTGAGATCGGGTTGGGGAGGGCCATGAGGAGGCCCTGCCAGCTGCTCTAGCTGCTGATGGGACCAGGGGGCCCCTGGACTCATTATCAATCTCTTTAGATGCCACTAAACGCCCCCGTGCTGGCCATGGCTGCACGCCTCTCATCCTCTGCTCAACATGCCCCACCCCCAGCCCCGGAGGCCACAGAAGATACTCCCGCTGCCCTGCCAACTATTTTCCTGTTACATCGGGGTATAGCAGGCACGCAGGAAAGTGCTTAGACTAAAAGTCCAGCTCAGGGAATCGGTACACACACATACACCCCGGGGCCCACCTACCGTCCAGCTCTCCCCTGTCGCTCCCGCTAGAAATGAGTCTCCTCTTGTCTCCTGCCCAGGGCCCCTTCTCCGGCACCTGGAAGGCCGCCCGAGGCCATCGATGACTGTTTGTTGAACGGGTGAATGAACGGACTGACCCAGCAGACTGGGGATAGGAGCGCCAGCTTGCGCGGGGCTAGGGGTGGTGCTTGGGAGATTAAATGAGATCACGCTTAGTTAGGTTTCAGCGCAGCGGGCGCTAACTCTATCAGCGTTAGCTCTTGTATTAATTTCTTATTGCTTCTGCCGCAAAGCACCATAAACCTAGGGGCTTAAAACAATACAAATGTAATAGCTCAGAATGCTGGAGGCCAGCAGTCTGACATGGGCTCCCTGGGCTGAAACCAGGTGTGGGCAGGGCTGACCTGCTTCCGGAGGCTCCGGGGGGCGGGGGGAGGGAGGGTCTGTTTCTCGGCCTTTTGAAACGTCTAGAGGTGCTCACACGCCTTGGCTTGGGGCTCCTTACAGCAATGGCATCGCTCAGCCTCTGCTTCAGCCGCCACATCTCCTTCTCTGACTCTGCCCCTCCTGCCTCCCTCTCCTGAGGACCCTGTGATTTCACGGGGCCACCTGGATGGTCCAGGGTCATCTCCACGCCCCAGGATCCGTACTCACATCCGCAAAGTTCCTTTTGCCATATGCCAGGTACCACTCCCTTCTTCCCTCTGTATCTCCAGATCCCTCTTCAGGGTCTGGCACACAGTAGGTGCTCAGGAATTCGGCGTGAGCACCTTGAAGGCAAAAGCCCCTGTTATCGATCCCTGTGCCCCAGCTCTCTGGGGCTGGGCCTGGCAGGCTGGGGACGCAAAGGCCTTTGTTGAACTGAGCAGACTCACTAGGTGCTGTGTGGGACCAGGGAGGAGACTACCTGGGCAGAGGAGGGAGGGCCGGGGGAGGCCGGTGAAAGAGAGGAAGGCGGGGCCAGCTCAGGGCGGGCTTGGGCTCCTGATGAAAAGGTGTTTTATTTGACACCGTCACAGTGTCATGGAATTGGACCTTGGTTATGAATAATAAAGCTGAAACAAGGAACGCTGAACAGGAGGTAACAGATGGGAGTCGCCCTGGAACTTGGCTCCTGGCCTCTAAATCCCGCCTCTGCCACTAACTGGGGTTGGGACCCTAGGCAAGTCACCGCCCCTCTGTGCCTCAGTTTCCCCAGCTCTGAGACAGGATGCTAACAATAGCGCCTACTTGGTAGAGTGCTCGTGAGGCTTCAACGAGTTGGTAGAGCGCCTAGAATTGGCACAATGTACGCGCCATTGGATCATGGTGATCGTGTGCTAAGCGCCTCCCAGGGATGGTGGCTCCGGCCACCATCACCAGCACCGCGTACTGAGAGCCTGTGAGCAGCCAGGCAGGGTGCTGGGCTGGGGAGACGGCGGGGAGCAGCTGGGCGCAGGCCCTTTTCTTAGGGCTCTCAATGACCAGCTGGGGGCGAATTACTATTGCTCCCATTTTACAGGTGAGAAAACCGAGACCTAGACCTGCTAAGTGCTGGAGGGCCCATAACCAGGAAGCAGAGGAGCTGCTGTTTAAAAGCAGGCAGAGTTTGTCCTCTGCCTGTCACCTTTCTGACTCAGGCCCCGGGACCGAGTCTTTCTGGAAACCTTGGAAACGGTTTGGAAGCCAGGGGCTCTCCCCGGATTACGGCCTTCTTGGGAGCGCGTGAACATTTGGCTCTGATCAGATCAGGCCCCTGTTGTGGTATAACTTTCCCTATTCACCATAAAGCTAATAAACTAATAAATTAGACGGAATGAAAATATCATTGGGCAAGACTGCACACTAACGCATTGCCGTAATTACTCTCTCGGCTGGGGCCAATTCCTCAAATTTTGCCTTGGCCAAGTTTCCTCAGCTCACCGTGTCCCTAATAAGGCATAACTCACTCTATAAACATTAAATTGACTTATTTATTCTAAATGGCAGTGGAACTGAAAACCACCTTGATAAACCTATTCTCCTGCATCGCTTCCCGGGGAGCAGAGCCCCACGATGATTTTTTTTAAACCAAGACGATGTCTAGTCTGTTCGCTCCTCCTCCCGCGGCCTGGCCTGGCTGCTGCTCCCACGCACGGCTCCAGCGCTGAAGAGCTGACTCGTTCTCCGGAGGCTGGCGGAGGTCACCCTCTCTGTATAACGATGATTCATGCCTAATTAATGATAATAATGGCGCTAACGCCTGTGAGCGTGTGTGCCTGGTGTGCCGTGGGCTGGGCTCTCTCCGCGGCGGCCTTCTGCGTATGTTATGGATTAGCTTAATCCTCGTGATAAGCCGGCCAGGGCCATGCTTCACGACCCCACTTTGCAGAGGAGGAAACGGGATCACAGAAGGGACGACGTGCCTGAGACCACACAGAGAATGACTCGGAGCTGGGCTGGGACCCAGGCAGGTGGTCTGAGGCCAAAGCCTTGGGCCTCACCACGGTACTCCTACCTCTCAGCAGACTAGCCCCCATGATGCCCCAGGCTGGGGGGCGCAGCTAGGAATTCCGGCTGCGATGAGACACATTGCTTGAGTTGTGGGAGGTACTCACAACCTGGTGTGTATATGTGGGGGGAGGGGAGGATGGAGATCTGGGCACCTAGACAGTGGTTACTGGGGGCCCCGGGGTTCAGAGATACCTACCCAGCCTGGCTGCCAGAGGTGCAGGAGGTTGAGGGGCTTGGGTGGTGTATCAGAGGCCATGGTTGGTGGGGGCAGGGGATGGGAAGGCCAGACAAAGTAACGGGGGGAAGGCATTCCAGGAGGAGGGCACATCAGGGGCAAAAGCCAGGCAGGGCACCCAGAGATCCGTGGCCGGAGTGAAGGGAGGGGCATGGGGGAGCGTTTGCCCTGGTCCAGCACAGACTCGGGGCTACCAGTATTCCCATTCGCGCTGTGGAGACGATCCACTGTCAGCCAACAGAGGTCTATGTGCTGCCATGAGCTGGCCCACATGGAACCACCAGAACCGCCGGAACCGAGAAAAGAGGGAAGCCTGGCCGCATGTGAATCGGGGTTGGCAGTGCTGTTCTCCCCAGAGGTTAACCCAGCACCTGGGCACGTACGAAACCCAAAGCCGCCTTCTCTTGTGTCAGAGGGGTGGGGGTACCTACATCAAGGGGCGTTGATCCTCAGCCTAGGTTCTCTCTGGACCCACAAGCCCAGCCCCTTGCTCAACCTTTCCCTTTGTCTCAGGCAACTAAAACTCCAACTGAACTCGTCTGGTCCCCTCTCAGCCACTCCTTGCTGCTTGTCTTAGGGAAGGGCCCGGCCACCCGCCAGCTACCCACACTAGAAACTCAGGAATGTATTCAGGAGCTTCTCTACCCCACTCCCCCACCCAGTCACTGTGTCCCAACCCCGATGCCTCCTGAATTGATCCCAAGGTGGCTTTTTCTATTCCCCCTGCCAGACCAAGCCGCCAGCATTTCTCACCCACACCATTGCAGAAGCCTCCTGGCTGCTCAGCCCACACCCACTCTGTCCTTCCTCATCCCACCCTCTACTCAGCAGGGCTAGGATGCAGACTAACCATGGCAAGCCAATGCCCTCATTCCCCCTCAGATTGCTTCAGTGACTGCTCGCTACTCTTCTTAGGAAAGAAACCAAACTCATTAACATGATCCAGGAGGCCAAAATAGCCCGACCCCGGCCTGCCTCACCTTCTGCATCCTGTACCATTGCCCCTCGCTCCACGAACCTTCCCTCACTCCTTCAATGACCACTTCACCACCTTCCCAGGTGTTTCACACATCTGGTCCCCTCTGCCTGGAACCCTCGCCACCTGCCCTCCCCCACTGCCTCACCTGCCAAGTCCTGCTCCTCCTTCTGACCTCTGTTTTCATGTCCCTTCCCAGGAAAGCTTTTTCCTGACTTTCCAGGGCGGTTTGCTCAGATCCTCCGCTGTCAACTCTAGTAGAACCCTGGGTGTCTCATGGAACTCATCACACTATTAGTTAAACACATGTTTCTGTGGTTAGGCCCATCTCTGACTGGAGCACCAGAAAGTAGGCTCCGTGAGAGCAGGGGTCATGCCTGCCTTGTTCACTGTTGTCTCTAGTAATTACCTCATGTGCTATTGAGTGGAACAGAGCAGACACACACAATGCAGAGTTGTTAGATGAATGGATGATGGGTGAATAGATGACGGATAGATGGATAGTTGAATGGATGGATAAATGAGTGGATGGATAGTTGGATGGATAAACGAATGGATAGATGAATAGATGGATAGTTGGATGGATGGATGGATGGATGGATGGATGGAAGGATGATGGATATATGGATGAGTAGTTGGATGGATGGATGGATAAATGAGTGGATGGATGGATAAATGGATGGACAGATGGACAGATGGATAAGTGAATGGATGTTGGATGGATGGATGAGTAGATGAATAGATGGGTGGATGGAAGCACTGGGTAGTTTTATGAGATCCTATGTGGAAGCTCCCAGCATGGGGTCTGGCATAGAAAAGTCCCCCAGTGTTAGGATGGAAACGCAAAGGTCTGCCATGCTCCAGTGCAGGGATTTTGACTTGCGCCTCAGGCTCACTTTCTGAAAGGCAGAGCTCCTGATGGGGAACCAAAACCCAGAGCCAGCCAAGACAGAGGTATGGCAGAGGCCCACTGTGGCCCTCGGCCTGTGCCAGTCCCTGGGCCTGGGCTCTGCCAGGCAGTGATGCAGGGCACTGGGGGGAGGAGGCCCTGGAGACCTTGGGCTCTGTCATAACAGAGCTGCCATCTTCCCCCCTTCTTCCCAGCATGGTCCTGGCCACTGCAGGGCCACAGAGAGTGAGTTCCAAAGCTGAACATTGAAGAGTGGGGTCCCTGGGGATGGTCTCCCCGTGCATTTCAGAAAGCACAGTGGCCCACCCTTTCCCGCCTCTTGTTCAGGGGCTCAGAGGGTCCTACTCCTGCTCAGTGTAACTGTGCACATGAGGAAGGCCCCTTGGCCCTCCCTCCCAAACTCACAGGTGGGTGAACCATCGCTCCTTCCTCTTTCTCACCTTCCCGACACTCACCGCATCTCCTTACATTGGCAGTTAGTGGAAGGAACAGCTGGTGGGAGCTTTCGGCTGTAAGTGAGCGTCCACTAAAATGCTCCAGTCTGCCAAGCCACGGCTCACTTCTGCCTTGTCTCCACTGATAAGGGGTGTGTGTGTGTGTGTGGGGGGGGGGTGTCTGTTTGGTTAAACAGGACTGTTTTTGTTTTGGACTTGGTGAGAATCCAAGATGCTCATTCCAGGAGCTTGAACCCAACGGGGCTCGGAGTGGGGACTCGCCCATACAGGCGCCGCCACCCCAACTCTTCCATGGAAGGATCGACTTTGAGTGCCTGGTGGTCCCATCTCTGCCCCTCCCTCGCTCAGTCCTCCTGTAAGTCCTTCCTCTCGTGGGGCCTCACTCACAGACCAGGGACTCCCAGGTCAAAGCTGGCCAGTAACCAGTTCTGTATAACTGACATAGAATTTTTTTAAATTAAAAATGCTTTCAATTAAATTTAATGACAAGTTTTGAAAATCAGGAGATTTTACATACAAATCTTTATTTTTTGCTTTTCTTTAAAAAGCTAAATATGTGACTTTTCTACTAGTTATTCCCAAATTATAGCAATCAACTGCTATAAGTAGTGACTGGACTCAAACCGGGGAACGGCCTCTCCATTCCCCACAGCCCACACCACTCACTACTGTCTAAGTTCTATCAGTCAGAATTAGTTTGGGCTATGTGGAAAAAATAAAAATAAATAAAATAAAAATAAATGTGTCTTAAACTAGATAAAAGTTTATTCTTCTTTCTCCTAAAAATCTAATTAGCATGTGGGGTATTCCTTGGTATCAGGGACTCAGGCTCCTTCCCTTTTGATGTCCAGTAAGCATGGCCTCCATTCTCAAGTTTACTTCAAAGTCTAATAAGGCTGCTCCAGCTCCAGCCATTAGGACTACATTCCAGCCAGAAGAAAAGGGGGAGGGAAAGAAGAGAGACTCACCTCCTTTCTAGAAGATCCTTCAGGAAGTTGTACATAATATCTCTACTTACATCCCATTGGCCAGAACATAGTCACATGGCCATCCTGCTGCAAGGATGACTGGGAAATGTAGTCTTTATTTCAGGCAGGCATGTGTCCAGCTGCCAGGGGTTCTATTACTTTGCAGAGAGAATAGCTATTGAATTATTTAACTTCCTTACACAGACCATAAGGCCACGAAGAGGAGAACTTGTCTTTGACTTTGTCTCTGAGCTTCTGTTACTTTATTGGCAATTTACATACTGTTGTTCACCTCATAAAGGTCTTAGGAATTCACCAAAAGATGATGGATGTCAACATGCATAGCCAACTGTGTGGCACTTAATGTCAGTTCAGTGATTGTTGGCTTCATCCATTCCTCGCCCAGATGTCCACTCCCCTCCTTCCGTCTTTTCTAAATGTCCCCTCCCTGACCACCCTGCAATTTAAAATTTAACCCTCCCCCGCCTCCCTCCCCCACATCACTCTCTATCCCTGGCCTGTCTTCATTTATTTTTTTAATTTGTTTTGTTAATGATCTGTCTTCCTCAGCTCATAAACAAGAACATTAGCTCCATGAGGACAGTGATTTTTGTCTGTACTGCTCACAGCTGTGTCCCCAGCACCCAGGACAGGCCCTGACACAGAGTAGGTACTCAGTAAAAATACACGGAATGAATGAATGAATGAATGAATGAACGAACAGATAGATATTCCTTGAATGTCATCCACACGCTAGACACTGTGCTAGGTGTGAGAGACAGAGCAGAGAATGAGATATCTTCCAGTTTTCGCATCCCCGTGGCATGGAGCCCAAAGCCGAACACGCGAAGATAAATACCTATTACCTTGGATGGGATCTCGGTGCCAGCAGGAGTCCAGGCGTTTTAATTTTGTTTTGACAAAGAGGCTGATGGGAGAGGCTGGCTGGCTCCTCTGCCTCGCATCTGCTCCCAGTCCCCGGCGCCCTGGCCTGACCTTCCCTGCTCTCAGCCGACGGAGCTCAGGACAGTAAAGCGTAATTGGCCTGCCCTACTTTTTAAGAGAACCCAGATTGAAGGATTGGGTTTTTTGGTGGACTGACCTGTTTAAGAGCCTTAAGAGGGAGCTGGGAGTTTCAATTTTCCACTGCCAAACCAGGGCCATTTTTAGCTCGGCTTTGATGAAACAGCGGGAATCAGGTTCGGCCCTGGGTCACCCATCAGCTGACCTGGTTGGGAAAGGCCTCCTGTGGGGCCCAGGCCCAGCTGCAGGCTGTGGGGAGTGTTAGGGCTTTTCTCCAGCCGGGTAATTGGTCCTTCCCTGACTCGGCCCCGGGGCCATCCCAAAAGAGGGAGTGAGCGCTGGGCCACTCTCGATGTTTCTTCCTCTTGATGAGCTGCTGGAGCCAGACAGCCCTGGGCTCCCCGCCCCAGCTCTGCACACATTAGCTGCAGGGCCTTATACAGATCGCTGGGCCTCTCTGGGCCTCAGTTTCCTAATCTGGTCAACGAGGTTCGCCATTTTGATCTCACTGGGTGGTTGCAGTGTCAGTGGTACTAAATGATAGAATGCCAGCTCAGACTTTAAGGATATGTCCCCCGATTCTCTCCCTGCACAAAGCTGGGCTGATGGACAGCACACCCGAGGGCTGGGCTGGCTCCGGCAGAGGACGCTTCTCCGAATTGGAACCCCCGGGCCCGCCGCCTGCTCTTCTAAAGGTCGAGCCATCTCTTTCAGCCTCTTTTCTGACCCCTTTGTCAAACTGTGATGGAAGGGCTTGGCCCCAGGTTGGTCTGGTCTCCCACGAGAGGCACCCAGGTGATGGATTCATACTGGCGCTTTCGTCTAGGGAACAGGTGGTTGCTGCAGCGGAAGAGATCTGCTCTTGGGCACCAGAGGCACAGCCAGGCTGGGCACCCAGGGCCCATGTCCCTTCAGCTGGCAGGAGGCCCAGGGAGGAGATCATGGCCGACCTCAGAGCCCCCGCTCCTCCCGCTTCCCCTTTACCACCACTCTTCTTACTCCGCGGGACTTGGTTTCCATCCTGCCCCTGACCGGTGACCTTGCAGAAGCCCGGGCCACTCCCACCTCAAAAGGCAATGAGCATGGGGTCAGGGCATCAACTGTGGGGCCAGCTGCCAGAGTGCAAACCCCAGCTCTGGCATCCTCTCTGGCTGAGGGACTGTCAGGTTCTAAACCACATCCTGTGCCTCAGTTTCCTCATCTGTGAAATTGGGGTGATGTCACAAATACTACCACATGGGATTATTGTAAAGACTGAGTTTAAAGAAGGGGACACTGAGGCTCGGGTACTAAATAACTTGTCCCAGGTCACTCAACCATAGCTTTAGCTGAGAGTGTCTGATACACAGGAAGCTGTTTATTATTATTAACTAGTGGCCCGGTGCACAGATTCGTGCACATTGAAAGGAAATTAATTAGAAGAAATATTTTAATATCGCTATTCGCCCTTTCTCTATAATAGAAGTGTCAACCAAATTCACGATCGACAATGACAGATTGAAACACACGCATGCGATTGGCGCCAGCGAGAGCTTTATATGTATTGCACATGTGCCAGACAATGTTTATTTTTAAATTGCCAGTGCGTGTCATATGTACAGGCCGGTCGGTCAGTCGGATGGTTGTACGGACGGATGGTCGGTCACTTAGCCTTTTACATATATATAGATTATCATTATTATTATTTCAGATGGCTTTGTGGGGTTTGAAAGAGATCAGTGTTCATAGTGACTCACACAGGGTCTTGCACATAGTAGGTGCTCAGTAAACCACTGATGTGCAGAGGGGAAGGAAGCACACACAGTCCCCTAGAATCCCTTGGTCCAGGGGCCTAACTCTGGCCTGCACAAGATCAGAGTGATCAGCGGCGCCAGGAGGTACAGGAACCCGGGACAGCCACCTGCCATGCCTCCCCTCTCCTGCTGAAGACAGGCTTGGCTCCAAGGGGCTGGGGGTCTTCATGATGCCAACGCTCACTCACTGCCACGTAGAGAGGCAAAGACAGAGAGACTCCTGTTGAAGAGCAGAGCAACCACGAGGGACAGAAAGGGGGCAGCTGGCAAAGCCACATGCCCTCAGCGTTGCTGCCTCGCTCTGGTTGGCTCACTGCCACGCTTCCTGGTCTGAGTTTCCCTTAGCCGCTGCCTGGTTTCTAAGTCCCCCACCACCCATTCTGTCACGGGCCACATGCCCTAATCCCTCCCTGTGCCTGCTGGGCCTGGGATGGCATGAGGTAGAGGCAGCATCCTGAACCCCTGGCCCCTCCCTCCCATTCCCGCCTCCCAACCAGACCCTGAGTTGAGGAGACTGACCATGAGGGGCTAAATGGATCAATCAGGATGTGGAAGAGAAAGTGGTTTCCATGGCAGCAGTAAAAGACTGGAGAAGAGAGGCCTGGGGAGGAACGGGAGGAAGAGAAGAGAGGAAGGGGTCAGGATGGGAGGGGAGGGGGAGGGGGAGTCAGGGAGCCAGAGAGTCAGGGGAGTGGGGTCAACAGAGAGAGTCGGAGGATGGGATAGGAGTGGGATTCAGGGCCTGAGGCTCAGATGGGAAGGGTGGATGGCACAGTGACTGGGCATCCAGGAGGCCAGAGTGGTAGGGGCCGGTGACCCTGAATCTGTCACCATCCAGGGTCTGGGTGCTAACTGCCTGGGCTGGGTGATCTAGGACCTCCAGGAGAGGCTGTGTTTTCTTTGGGAAGTCATCGCTGGGAGACGGAAATCTGACTTCTGAGGGGTGTTTTCTCACATTGGAAACAGGTTACCGCGCTTGCCCCCGGGGCAAGCGTGACTGCCATCTCTGAGGCAGCCCTCTGGGTGGGAGTGAGGGGGCCTCCACAGTGACCTCCCTTGAGCCTCAGAAAAGGCTCCCGACAGCCCTGGTGCAGAAGCCCAGGTCCAGAGCCACAGGTGACCCGCCTGAGTCCCAGTCCTCAGAGGCTGGGCTGGGCTGGATGAGCCCCCACACCTTCCGGTTCAGCAGGAAGGTCCCCTGGGCATGAAATGCTAGAATGCAGGAGAGCGGGGCTGGGTGGGTGGGGGAGGAGGGGGAGAGAGGCAAGCCCCGTCCTTTGGAAAAGTGAGAGGGACAGAATGGGGCTCACCTGGGTCCTCACCCTCCCCTGTCCCTGTAAGGAGGGGCCGGCCAGAGACTGCAGCTGTTGGGCCCTAATGATAATGTCTACGCTCAGGGGTGGCACTGCCAATCCGGAGTCTGGGCGGGGCAGGTCCTGAGATGGCTCAAGGCTCCCTGGGCAGGGGAGGGATGGCTGAAGGGAGGGGAGCTAGGGCGGGGCAGGAAGGGTCTGGCATGTTCTGCAATTTCTCCCCCTTTTGCCACCGGTCTTCGTTATCCCTCCCTCCCAGCCCTGAATTTGATTGGAAGCCACCGGTATTTTACATCCACTGAGCAGTTTCATGATGGGAACCGTTTTCAGGTTGCAAGGGGGATAAAAATCACGCTAATGGCTTTTTAAAGGTCCCTGAAAAAGGACTCCAGGCAGTTTCTGGAAAGAACAGTGAAACCACAGAGGGAAGAAGGCACTAAAACTCTGGGTGCTGAGGGAGGGCTCCTTAAATAAGCAGGTTTTCTGGCTGCCCAAGCCCCCCTGCCCGACCTCCCCTCCCTCCCTCCCTGGGCCCCCTGCCCCCAAATGGAGACAGCCCGTCCACCTCTCATGGTGCTGCTCAGAGTTCTCGCAGTTTTTTATTCACTTATTTATTTAATACCTTTTTATTGATTTCAGAGAGGAAGGGAGAGGGTGAGAAAGAGAGAGAGAAACATCCATGATGAGAGAGTATCATTGATCAGCAGCCTCCTACATATCCCACACTGGGGATCAAGCCTGAAACCCGGGCATGTGCTCTGACCAGGGATCGAACCGTGACCTGGTTCATGGGTCAAAGCTCAACCACTGAGCCATACCAGCCAGGCAAGCCTGCCACAGTTAGACTAGCTGGACCCTGACTGGCTCCCCAGCCTGGGGGGATGGCTGGACGATGGTGGGGCCCCAGTTGTGGGCTCCCAGGCCCATGGAGCGGGTCTGGCCTGCCCTTCTGCTTGGCCCTTGGAAAAAGCTGGACCCAAACTCCCCAGCTTAGCGTGGTGGAAAGAGCACCAGATATTTCTGGCTTGTTGCGACTCCACTTTATTAAGCCTTCCGGCTCATAGCAACCACCGTTGCAGTTCGGTGAGCACCTGCTCTGTGCCCCCTCCCCATGTGAGGGGCTCTGTAACACCGTCACCAGCCCTCCAACCACCTGCCGGGGAGGTGGGCGGCGTCCTTGGCCCATTTCCCAGAGCCCTCGCGGGGTCACCTGGCCCTCTTTATCCTTGATGGGCTCCTGACTGCTGTCTGGCCTGCGGCCAGTCACGCCTCTCTCTTTAGTTTTCTCATTTGTTAAGTGTTAAGTGACCAACATTCTGATCTGCCTGGAGCTGAAGAGTCCCTGAGACATGGAACTTTCCGTGCCCAAACCAGGCAAGTCCCGGATCAACCAGGTTAGGCTGGGAGGTTGGTACTAAGGAGAACTGGCCTACTCTCCATACACCCTGTGCCCGTAGGAGGGTCCTTAGCTGGGGGGAGTCTCCTTTCTCCACCAGCATCTCCACCTGGAACAGTCCGCCTGGCTCCACTCCTCCGGGGAAGCTTCTGGAAGAGTCAGGGTGGGGCGGGGCCCAGTCTGCTCCTGGAGAGGACTGGCCTGGCCGGAGGAGAAAATCCAGGGAGTGGCCATAAGGAGGCAAGGGACTCGGTCCTGGGTCTCGGTTCTGTCACTGTGCCAGTGGGGTTGAGCAGGTGGCTTCCTCGAGAATATAGTGACGAGGGGTAGCTCAGGTCTTACGGTTTCAGGTGACTTTAGCCCAGTTCACACTGAGCAGAAGGAGACCATTTGCCCTTGATCTAAGTCTAGGGTCCCTGTCTGGGGTGAGCCGGAGCATAGACCCACCTCCGGAGGCCAGGAAAGATGGAGAATGCATCGTCGATTTCAGAAGGTGGAGGACAGGTGCCGGGGGGGGCCCAGGGGGCAGGATCAGCATGAAGTCGGTGCAGAGGGAGAATGGGGGAGGCGCGGTTTGTGTGCGGCCGGCTTTGTGGCAGCCCCTGGTGGTTCAGGGGCTCGTTCAAGGCTGCAAAAGCTATTCTCAGATACTCTCCATTGCACCGCTCTCACCGGGGACATACCCTGAGTCATCCCAAGCTCTAGGTGGAGCCAATGGGAGGGGACCACCCAGTGTGTCTGGTGGGGAAGAGGGAGGTCAAACAGGTGGTTGGACCCATGGGGAAGGGAGAAGGGCTGGAGGCCTGAGACTTAGAGCGGGGCCACCTGGGAGCTTGTTAGGAACTCTCGGGCCCCACCCAGCCTTACCAGCATCTGCATTTGAACCAGATCCCCAAGGATCTCCTATCAATGGATCAAAGAATGGGTACTCTTTGGTTTGAGCCACGCTTCGCTCCCTGCCCCTCCCCGTCCCCTCCCAGGGTCTCCTACGGAGGATCCCATCCCCAGACAAGTCTAGGTCTAGACAAGGCCCTTTCCCGCCTGTCCCCACCTGCTTTCCCTGATCTGCCAGTTGCCACAAATGCCACCCCCAGTACCTGGTCCATTCCCGATGGGTCCATGCAGCTGCTCAGAGTCTGTGAAGGGAAAGCAGGACACAGTGAGGGCAGCTGGGGTGGCCGAGCAGGTGCACACCTGGGCCAGTGGGCAGAACAAGCGGCTCCCAGCCAGGCTCTGCGAACTGTATGGGTGAGAGGAGGAGGGACAGGAACCTCAACACCCCCCCTTCCTCCCCTCCTTTATCCAGAGAGCAGCGATCCTATTTCAAGTGTCTTAGTAGCAAACATCCCAACAGCACCCATACCTGACCTTACAGCCACTTTTATGAGCTTTGCCCTGTGGCACTCTGTAGGCGTGGCCCCAGCATCCAGGGGCGTGACCCTGAACTTGGAGCGTGAGCAGGTGTCTGAGGGAGGGAGAAACAAGGGCCCGGCCTCGGGGGATGTGCAGACAATCGGGGAAGCGTGGCGAACAGTAAAACTTCATTATTTCCCACTTGAGAGCTCTCCAGCGGGGATGAGGGGGAGCAGCGCTGAGCAGGCACTGAGCTAATAAGATTGCAGGGGGTGTGTTTAACCTACTTGCAAGAATGAACTATTTCCTGGCCCCTTAGAAGCCCCGTTTCCATGCAAACAATGGTTATACAAATGAAAAGGCTCTCTAGTCTCTTCATTAAAGCAGTGCCTCCAAGGACCAATCTCTACCTGAATCTCCTCCATTAGCCCAGAATGAGATACTATGTATATAAATGAAGATGTGTGAGTCACAGAATGCCTTTTAAATAGGGTGGATTATAAAAGTTTGGTCCTGACAAGCCTTCTGATTCCAGGGCTTTATTTCACAAGAGATGTGAGGCCACACACCCTCCTCCCCTCCCTCCCTCCCTCCCTCCCTCCCTCCCTCCCTCCCTCCCTCCCTTCCTCCCCCTTCCCTCCCTCCCTCCCCCTTCCCTGCCCCCCTTCTCCCTCCCTCCCTTGCTCCTGTTTGGTGCAGGACCTGATCTGGGAAGGTCTTGAAATCAGACTGACTTTAGGCTTAACTCTCCAGCGCACGGACATCCGGGGAAGGGAAAGTTTTAAGCTGGAAAAGGACGGGCCAGACTCACTGTCACGCTGGCGGCAGGTGGAGAGAGGACGGACGGGAGACACCCTGGCAAGGAGAGGTGGCAAAGTGCAAACCACAGTGGGAACTTCAGGCAGAGCAGAGGCAGTGGAGTGGAGGGAAGGCGCTGTCCACGCGTCACTTGTCCCACAGCCCGCCCTCCCCCGAGAGAGGAGGGGAGGAAAGAGGGTCTAAATCCCTGCCCTCAGCTGTCACGCGCACGCTTCTCTCCGAGCAGCGATTTTCAGCGGGTGTGCCGCGAGAATTTTTAAAAGGTGCAGAATCTGACTGTTCAGTCAGGGCCACTGACCCCTTTTCTCTTAGACTGTCAAATTTTAAAAAATGACAACAGCCGCCACAACAGCCATCGGTGTGAATGAATCCAAATTACACCTATTTCTTTTGTCAGGTCGGCAAAAAAAAAAAAAAAATTATATATATATATATATATATATATATATATATATATATATATATATATATATAAATAATATATTCATTTATTTTGGTGTACCGCAGAATCTTAGTAATTGGTTTACGTGTGCCATGAGATAAAAAAAGGTTGAAAATCGCTGACTTAGACAAATCCCGTAGCCCCCACCCTCCTGCCAAGCCTTCTTATCCCTACTGCACCCACAGTTCCAACAGGACTTGATATTTGGGGTTAAAGCTCACTGCAAAGTCAGGGGCGGGGGGCAGCACTTGACTGAGAAGGAAGTGGGTGGGTGGGTGGGAGGCCCAAGCCCTGTGTGTGAGAGACAAAAACTCATAAAAGGCTGCCCTCACACAATCCCTTTAGCAACAGTTGGACAGCGTCTTATAAAGTTAAACCTACGCCCAGCCTCCCACTCCTCGGTATTTACCGAGGACAATGAGAGCGTGTGTCCACACCAAGACTGTCCCCACAGGCTCAGAGCACTGCTGTTTGTCATCCCCCCACACAGAGGGGGCAGCCCACGCCTCCACCTGCAAGAGGCCAGGGGGACATGAGATGCTACTCAGCCATGAGAGGGCCCAGCTATTGATCATGGCAACGGCATGAACGAATCTCCCAGTAATGATGATAAGTGAAAGAAACCAAACCGAAGCGTACCCATTCTATGAGTCATTGATAGGAAATCCTAGGACACGTGATCTACAGGGGGTGGGGGTGGGAGGGATCATAAAAGGACACAGGGAAACTTTGGGGAGGTGATATGTTCATTATCTTGACGGTGGCAGTGGTTTTAATGGTGTACACATACATGGGAACTCTACATGTGTATAAACTTTATGCACAGTTTATTATCAATTATACCTCAAGAAAGCAATAAGCACATTGTTTCAAAGGCAAGGATGCCAGGAGATGGATAGTGTACGGGCAAACCAACCAGACACATTGCACTACCCCTAAGACGGGCAGGATGAGAGTGGTGTTTCTTATGACCTTGAATCTGAGGCCACTGAATTCATGTCCGGCCAACGTCCTCTTGCAGTTTAAAAGTATTGCCCTGTCTTCTTCCCTGCTGTATACTCAACACCCCAAACAGCGCCTGATACATAGTAGGGACTGAACCATTTGTTTTGAATTTTTAATCCATTAACAGTGTTGGGAGACGAATCAGACAGTGCCTACAGCACGCCAGGCTCTGTTCTAAGTGCATTTACGTATGTTCTTCACGTTAGACTTCAATTCCCAGCGAAGTCACCGGCTGGTCCTTGGTTCCCCAACAGCACAAGATGAGTAACTCACAGATCCACCCCTGTGTCCTCCCAGCCCCCCTCTGCACCCAAGCCCTCGATCTGGATCCATGAGAATTGAGGACTCTTCCCTGTGGAAAGACAGAGCTGGGAAAGGAACACTGACCTGAGGCTGTTAAGTCACGTGGGTTTGGCGAATGTGAGCCTGACTTGCTCAGCCAACCCCAGTCATCAGAACGAAGGGGCCCACTGGACGGACGCAGAGGAAGGGAATTTCCTATATAATAAAAGGCTAATATGCAAATCAACTGAACCACGGAATGACCAGTTGCTATGACGCACACTGACCACCAGGGGGCAGACGCTCAAAGCAGGAGCTGCCCCCTGGCGGTCAGTGCGCTCCCACAGGTGGAGCGCCGCTCAGTCAGAAGCCAGGCTCATATGGCTGGCAAGCGCAGCATTGGTGGCAGGAGCCTCTCCCAAATCCGCAGCAGTCGGACATCCCCCAAGGGCTCCCAGACTGCGAGAGGCTGCAGGCTGGACTGAGGGACCCCCGAGTGCACAGATTTCATGCACCAGGCCTCTAGTAGGAACATAAAAGCCCGTCCTGTTTCTCCCAGCGGGAGGGAAGATGGCTCTCCTTACCTGGGGTGGTGAGGCTCAGAATAGAAATGCGCTCAAGAGCAGTGGAGGCCAACTCTGGAACCAGAGCGCTCAGATGAATGGCTGGTACAGGAGTGTGGCAGGTACATACAGGAGGGTAGCAGGTACAGGAGGGTGGCAGGTACATACAGGAGGGTAGCAGGTACAGGAGGGTGGCTGGTACAGGAGGGTGGCAGGCACAGGAGGGTGGCTGGTACAGGAGGGTGGCAGGCACAGGAGGGTGGCAGGCACAGGAGGGTGGCAGGTACAGGAGGGTGGCAGGTACAGGAGGGTGGCAGGCACAGGAGGGTGGCAGGCACAGGAGGGTGGCTGGTACAGGAGGGTAGCAGGTACAGGAGGGTGGCAGGTACATACAGGAGGGTGGCAGATATAGGAGTGTGGCAGGCACAGGAGGGTGGCTGGTACAGGAGGATGGCAGGTACATACAGGAGGGTGGCAGGTACAGGAGGGTGACAGGCACAGGAGGGTGGCAGGTATAGGAGGGTGGCAGGAGCAGCGTGGGAGAGGGGCTCCGAAGACCGTGTGTGGGTCTGGCCTCCGCCGGGCTTGGTTTTAAGTAATGGCACCACCTACTCACTCTGTGACCTCCGTCATGTTACCTCTGTTCTGGGTGCCTCGGTTTCCTCATCTATACAATAAGCATAATAATATTACTATCACTACAGAATGCCTATCAGAGCATGACTTATATACCGTGTCATATAATAGGGTGGTGTCAAGGATCCAGTGAGATAGGGTAACATGCTTGCTATACAAAGCCTCTCCTTATAAATATCAGCATTCCCCCAAAAGCTGTCATCCCACAAGGCGAGTATTGTAATACCCATTTCTCAGATGGAGAAACCAAAGCTCAGAGAAACCAAAGGACTTCATCCAACCACACACACAGCTAGGTGGGCCCAGGGCCCAGGGTGCCTAACAGCCTATCCCGGCTTAGGCTGCTCCCACTGCCCTCATTCACACAGTGGGTGGCTGAGCACCTACCAGGTGACCAGGCTCACAGACAAGGGGCTCGTGTGCTTCCCTAGGCGGAGAGACGGATGGGTTCACAATGCAATGAGATGCAGCCTGGGGAGGTGGAGAGGAACTCTGTTTGCACAGGGGTGGGCAGTCAGGGCAGCCTGCCTGGCAGAGGTGACATCTGAATGTAGAGCTTACAGACCACTTAGGTGATTCTAGCCCATTGACTCTCATGCCACACCAGCTCTGAGCTAAGTCCTTGAATCATTCCATAGAATCTTCTCAACTTTCGGATGGAGTGGGATCACAGATAGGCTTTGAAAGATGGCTAGAGGCACGCCATGTAGACAGCAAAGAAAAGTGGTCCAAGCAGAGGTGACTGCCTGGGCAAAGGCATGGAGGCAGGAGTCAAATCCTCGGTAGCTATGCATCCACCTCCACCAAGGCTCAGCATGGGGCATGGCACCCAGTAGGCATACATGCTTGTGCCGAAGGTGGGCAGCCCACAGCCCTGACCCCAGGCCTGGCAGAAGCCCCCGTGACCAGCCCTTGCATGGCCTCAGCTGAGCCACAGGGGCCACGAAGAGAGCCAATGGGGTCCCCGCTATCTCTGAGCCCAGCTTTTCAAAACCACAATTACTCGCCTTTCAGAGCCGCTGTCAGTGTTGGTAAACTCCAGTCACTAACCTGCATTACACTGATCTCTCCAGAAACCTTTGCTGTTATTAATAGTTTATTGATCGCAGCCCATTGCTGATGAGAGTAGGCCTCCTCCCCAGCCCCCTCGGGGCCCTGCTATCTGCGAAGGCCTTCTATTCCGCATGCAGATCAATGCCACTCAAGTCTGGGGAAAAGGGGTCTCTGGGCCGCTTAATCCACTTTGGAAGGATAACGCTGAAGGCACAAGCTCAGATGAGGCACTGAGGCGGATTGGTCCAAATCAAAGCTGTGGCTTGGCGGCGGCTGGATCTGAAGATAAGAACTAGAATCTGCCTGGGGTGGGGAGGGGCTGGCCCTGTTTTCTGCACGGGGCGGAGGGGGGGGCAGGGTTCTCCATGCTCACACTACAGCCACCATCCATCCATGTAACAAATATTGATCGAGTACTTACTATGATGGTGAGCACTGTGCAGGGCCCGGATACACTGGTAAACCAGATGGATGCAGACCCTGCCTTCATGGAGCTTACTGAGCGTGGCCAGGAGGGGAGGACATTCGAGAGTCACAACATAGCTGGTTAAGTTACAATTTAGACAAATACTACTAAGGAGAAGTATGAGGAGACCTGCTGTATCAGTTAGCTATTGCTGCATAACAAGCAGTCCCAAACTTGGATAGTTTAAAACGACAACTATGTATTATTGCTCATGAGGCTAGGGGTTGGGTAGGCACATTCCTGAATGTGGCCTTAACTGGAAGGGCTTGGCCAATGAGGCCTCTCTCCACGTGCCCTCATCTTCCTTCAGAAGCTTGTTCTCAGGGCAGAGAAGGGGAGAAAGTGAGGGGCAGGGTGTTCTTTTGAGACTTAGGCTTAGATTTTGCATGTCATCATTTCCACCACATACTGTTGGTCAAAACAAGTCGCAGGGCCAAGCAGGGGAAAGAGACCCCACCCCTAGACAGGGGGGACTGCAACGGCACATGGCAAGAGGCAGGGATAAGGGAGGCTCCCCATCCTGGCCATCGATGCCATCAGTCTGCCCGCCTTCCCCGTCCAGGAGGTCACTAACAACTGGCCGCTGCTTTGTAACTTGAAGGCTATGCCAGGGGAAGAAAATGCCATCTTCTCAGGAAAAGAGAATGTTGTCAGCAAACGTGCTGAATCAAAAAGGGAACGTGGCTCAAGTCACCTGTGAGTGTCACCTCTGAGGGACCCTGATGGGATTCTGGGGCAGAAAAAAGGAAAAGCTGGTGGCATCCAGGGAAAGTCTGGAGTTGAGTTAGCAGTGACATGTCAACGTGGGTCTCCTACTCTGACGATGGCACCATGGTCGTGTGAGGTGCCAACAGCAACAGCGGGAGAAATTGGCGAGGGTGTGGGGAGCTCTCTAGTTTCTGTGCAGTTTTTCTATAAACCTAAAATAATTCCGAAATAAAAAGTGTACGTGTTAGAAAAGGAACCTGGCACCCAGGAGTGATGGGAAGAACACCCATGTAGCTGACGAAGGGGAGGCTGAGGTGTGGCTGGAGACCGCGTGTGCGGCCCGTCTTGGCCAAGATCAGGATCCTGGTCTTTATCCTGGAGCAGAGAGAAGCCTTTGAAGGGGGTTGGGTAGGGCAGCGCCATGGATGCCATTTGCATTTGAGGCACTCGGGGTGCTGCCTGGAGAACGGATCAGGAGGGCGATGGGCAGGGGCAGAAGGCCGGTATCTGTCCACCTCCCTGTCCCGGTGAGCAGCGGCCTGCAGGGCCGGTGGGGGAAGTGGATAGCTCAGGATCTGTTTGGGAGGCAGAACCCCAGGGTGTGGTCCCTGATGGTACCTGGGGAGAGAGAAATGGGAGAGGTGAAGGATGGAGCCCAGGGTGAGACTCGGACCATGTGTGGGGCTAGGGGAACCGGGAGAGCTACCATCGGAGGCGGGAGAGCATCTGTGTGAGATGCTGCCTTCCTCATACAGCACCCCCCAGGTGTCCCCTGGGCTGTCTTCTATACCATCTGCGTCATGTCGCCCATACGTGTCACTCAAACATATTGCTTATGTTACTGTCGCCTGAGCATGTCATCGGTGTAGCGATTGCCTAAACATGTCACTTGTGTCGCTAGCACATAAACACATCTGCGTAGATCACCGGTGTGGCGGCTACCTGAACAGCCCCACCGGCGTGTCAACCATGTCATTACCATCTGATTACATCACCTGGGTGGCTTCCAGCCGCACGGGTCCCCCGAGCCGGGTTCTTTGCAGAGCAGGCACCGGAGCGTGTCCCCTGCACACCTGTCACCCCCACAGTCACTTGGGCAGGCAGCCTCGATCCCTGACACCTATGAGTGTCGCCTAAACATGTCACCTGAGGGGACTGTCACTGTCAACAGTGCCCCCTGGGGAGGCCATTTTTTTTTTCAGTCTAGCTGAGTTACAAACAGAGAAAACACTTCCCGGAGGGGAGATGGCTCCCTGCTGTTTCTGAGAGCCTGGAGGGAGGGCGGGAGAGGGAGGCAGCATCCCCCACAAAGTTTCCCTGATGGAAAGCTCCCTGTGCTTTAAGTCTTTCAAGACAGTCGGTGGACCAGATGTCAACCTCTGTATATTCTATGTAAATGAAGGTGTTTGTTTATGCTAATGTGGGCTGGGTGGTGGGAGGAAGGGGCGCTACAGAGGGGCTGGATCTGCTCAGAGAGACAGCAGCCATGGAAATCCAGGCTGGGGCCCAGGTGTGGGGTGGGGAGGGGGAGGGAGGGGGGACAGTGAATCACAGGAAATGGAGCTGGAAGACAAAAACAGGGGGTACAGCAGAAACAAGAGGAGGAAGGCGTAAATCTGAGGTTAGATTGCTCAGCAGAAGCAGATGGGGGAGAGAGAGGCTTAGCGGGAACGGTGGAAAATGTGTCCGCGACGGGTGGGAGCGAAGAACTGGACTGAGGAGCCTCCCTTCTCAGGGTGGCAGGGCTGGGACGGACACCCCAAGTCTGTGCTCTTAGCCACTGCCCACCCCCGCCCTCCCCAGAGGGTGTCTCCCACAGGACTGTTGGGCCAGTTTGGTGGGAAGGGCGCCGCTCCGCTCAGCATTTACTAGGCGTTTGTAAGTATGAGCTTCTTCCCCCGCTTTCCTGCTGCAGCATGAGAACCTCTGTTGATGTCCCTTGTTAGGGAACCATAATTGTTGGGGTTCTTTTCCCAGCCTTACAAAGGGTTCAGCATTCTGGAGAATGGGGCTGCAGGTAGATGATTAAGAAGTTGTCCAAGGATGAAAGATATTTTTGAAAGGCATTGGGGGTCAGAGGAGCTTCAGCTAAAGGGAACGGAAGACTCTCCCTTGACCAAGGACCCGTGCTTTTATTCACATGATTTGTCCTAAGGCAAGGTGGAAATATACACTACAAAGGGTATGGTATCAAAGGGTACAGAGCATTGTCAGTTTGGGGAATAGCCTACAGCTGTTCAGGTTTTTGGCCAACAGGAGGCAATAAAATGCCCTGAGCTGTCTGGCAGCAAACTATTTTCCTATTCAGGTTTGGGGGAAGTGCCATTTAGCCGATTCCAACAGGTAAACTACATATGTGGCTCACCCTTGTTGAGCCGCCCAAGTCCCATCAACCTTTTGATGGAACTCTTGTAATTATTACATGCTGGAATTGGTTTTCGGCAAACCTCTAAGAGCCAATCACGTGACCCCACTTCTAAGCTGTGGCCAGAATAGATTCCCTTTTGGCTGTGTGACTGGACCCAGATAAGGTTGGAATTGGCTGGAGGACACACAGATGTCCAGATGCAGCCGCTACGTGGCCTCTGACTGCAGGTCAGGCTCTCAGGGCATCGTAGGATGAAGGGATGGGAGGGGACAGGGCCTCTCCACGCAATGCCACTTTCTTGCCTACAGAGGTCTGGCCGGGACCGCGTTTAGTTTAATCCCCACTGAGGTCCTGGGAAGAATCAGCCCCATACTTTAGATAAGAGAACAGAGGCTCAGCGCGAGACCGCAGGACTCACACAAGGTCACAGGGGCAGGAATTGAACTTGGCTCTCTGGAACCTGTCAGGAGTCTCCCATGCAGGAGTGGGGAAAGAGCCGCCCTGTCAGCATTTTCCATAGGGAAAGAGAACCACGTAGCAACCCATTCTTAGCATGGTCTGACCTGCACACCCTGAGGAAGGATCTAGAACAAGGATCATCAAACTACAGCCTGTGGGCCAAATCCAGCTGTTATTGTTTTTTTAACAGCCTGTGAACTAGAACGTATTTTACCTTTTTTTTTCAATGATGGGAAATAGTGAAAACGGAAGATTTCAGGGCACAAGAAAGTATTTGAAATTCAAATGTCAATGGCAATAAATAAAGTTTTATTGGAACACAGCCACACTGATTTGCCCAGGCCCTGTCTGTAGCTGCTTTTACTCTACACGGACAGAGACTGTAAAAGCAACAAAGCCTAAAATATTTACTCTCTGGACTGTTAGAGGAGTAAGGTTTGAATGGGTCTCTCCTGACCCCTCGGGTCACCTCCTCCGAGAGGCCCTCCAGACGACCTGGGGCAGAGGCCACTGCTCCCTCTGTGCTCAATAGGCCCACCCTTTCCCATGTGATTGGGAGCAATGATCAGCTGCCCTGCCTCCTCGTCCAAGGGAGAATTTTACTGCATTTCTTCTCAGATCCCCAGATCTGGGCATAAAGTGACAGTAAGGCAGAGTTCAAATTCCCACCTTAGCTCATATTAGCCACTTTGTCCACTTTAAAGCCTCAGTCTCCACGTTTACGAAATGGGAATGACGATCTATACATGCAGGCAGCCACGGAGGGGATGCGTTAGGTCGCAGTTCTGAGCCTGTACCACACACCAGGCGCCTCCGGTCCCGTGGCATGCCCTTGGGGTGGGCACCACTGCCGTCCAGTTCATGAAGCCAAAAGGAGCACAGATTTAATTCGGCTGAACACAGCCTCACCTCCGCCCTCTGAAGCTCTGAGCACAGGCCGCATACAGGCGGCGCTCCATAAATGTGGCTCCTCCTCTCAGCCCAGCAGGCGTGTGTTGGATCCAGGAGCGTTTGCTCAGCAAAGGCTGAACAATGGGGCTTGGGGGTGGCGCCTTTCAGCCCTGGATCACGGGCCCTCACCCTGCTGCTCTGCCTCCCCCAGGCTCCCCGAGGTCCGCGTCTCGGACAACGGTCCCTACGAGTGCCACGTGGGCATCTACGACCGCGCCACGAGGGAGAAGGTGGTCCTGGCATCGGGCAACATCTTCCTCAACGTCATGGGTGAGTGCAGGGCCTGGGCCCCGGCATCCCAGTGAGGAGCTGTGTGTGTGTGCACACACATGTGTGCATGTGTGTGCATGTGAGTGCTTGGGTGTGTGCGCTCATGTGCATGTGCACCGAGGGGCTGTCCCGGGCACCACCTGCTAAAATGCCTGTTGTGCTGGCAGCGGGCCCTCTCCTTTCCCACCCTCGACCTTCAGGTGTGACCGGTGTGTCCTTGCCACTGAGGACTTCTTCTCTGGACCTCCTTCTTCTACCAGCCCAGGTCCTCACGGGCCGGGCACCTTGGAAGGGCTCTGACACGTTGATGGGCACAAATGAGGAAGTGAGGGAGCAGTCCGCCTCCCGCAGGTCAGCGGGCTGTCGCAGACTCCGGGTCTCAGTTGTCCCTCCTGTTAGATGGGGCGGGATGCAGGACGAATGGATCCTCAAGGACCATGCAGACTCAGGCTCTGTAAGCCAGTGAGGACAACCCAGGGACTCCAGGGGTTCTGAGACATCGGCTCAGCGGGTCGCACACCTGCTGCAGAAAGAATGATTCTGACCCGGCCGCATGCCCCTCCCTGGACCTCCCGATCCTTTGCGCATTAAGGGACGAAGTAGAAAGCACATTGGACTAGATGTTGGGGCTCCTGGTTCTGGGGCTGGCTCTGTGCCTCCATTTCTAATTTGCAAAGTGGGGATCCTTCTGCTCAGGCCTGTCTCTGGCTGTGTCCACCCCCCCCCCCTAGTTTCCCCATTTGTAAAAACAAAGGCCTTGCTCCCAGTGGTGGCCGAAGCCCCTTCAGCATGGACGTCTGTGCCAGGAACATGCTCGGATCCTGCCTCCAGAACTCTAGGGCCGTGGTCTCAGCTCCGGGCTCCAGTGTTCCCCCATTTTCTTATCAAATGGTATTTATCAGGGACACAAAGCTTGCGGGATGTGGCAATCAATGGAAGCATAAAGGCACCGTGGAAAGCCGCAGCTTCTGGGGAAATTGAAAACCTCCAAAGGCCAGACCTCCAGGAGGACATTGATTCCCATGGAGGCTGCATGTGGAGCGCTCTGGCCTCCAGCAAGGCAGGAGGAGGCGTGGCCTCCTGGCTCAGCACTGGCTGGGAAAGGGAGGGAGGGCTGGGAGGGGCAGGGAGGGGGGAGGGGGGATGCAGCATGAGGAGATTTCTGTACAGCACCTCCTGTAATCCAGCGGCCACGCCAGCTGCGAGGCAGGCACTGTACTGTGCCCACTGCGCAGACCCGGGCTCAGAGAACAGAGGGGCTTGGCCAACGTGGGAGGGCTAACGGAGATAATCCACAGAACAGAATGCTCTGAGCTCAGGCCAATTTCCAGCGCCCAATAAATAGTGTCTCTTACAGGCTCAGCCAATCATAACCATGTCAGCAAAAAGCAGGCACAATTAGGAGAAAAGTTGTGCCTCCCTCTCCTCCACCTCCATGGCTCCTTTAAATATATGTCAGGCAGGTTTCAGACATTAAAATCTCCTCCTTGTTTTGGCCTGTCTGTGACATTGCGTCACACACACACACACACACACACACACACACACACACGCAGACCCTGCCTCCTAGCCAGTGGGGTCTCCTTTGTGCCCCAGGGGATCCTAAGGACCATGGCAGCCAACAGTGGTGCAAGATGGCCCCGCCCCTGGCTGATTTGGGGGTCAAAGGGAAGCTCCCCAGGACAGTGGGGAGACAGGGAGCCAGGCACAGCCCAGGGCCCCACGTGCATCATCGGCTCCGAGCAGTTCTGCTGCAGAGCCGGGCTTCCCGGTCCGCCCTCGCCGAGTGTGCAGCCAGCATATTCTAACACGCCGTTTCCAGAGGCCTCTGGGTAGAGATCAAAATTCGAGAGTGGCTGTAATTTCACGCCTATAACAGCCCCGCTATGTGGTGGGGAAAGACATTTGGGAGCCCCGTGGGGGACACCGAGGGTTCGTGCCGCACGCCGTCATTAAAATGTTTTTATCCGAGCTGCAGATAAATTGTAAGCCAATTTCAAAGCTGCATGCTGGGCCCCGGGAACGCATTACACACAGTCACCGGAGCATGGCCAAGGCTCTTCTTGGGGTGCAGGGTATGCGGGGGAGCATGTCCAGGGTGCGATGTGACAATCAATTAAATGTGGCGAGGCCCAGACACCCCCACCCTGTGCCACCAGAAGACCGAAGCACGGGGCTTCTCGGCCACCGTCGCCAGGCGGAGCGGTCACCACCGAGGGGGTTCTCCCCACGCACAGCTAACCACCAAGGCCACGTTCCGCCAGACATGGTCTGTGCGCCCAGCCCTGGGTGCTGCATGTCAACCCGCAGTTAACCTTGTGACCTCCACGAAAGCCCTCCGAGGCAGGCATGGTCACCCCCATTTTACAGATGAGGGAGCAGAGGCTCTGAAAGTTCCAGGGGCTCACCCACGTGAGGGACAGTCCCACCAGGTCTGCCGAGATCAGAGCAACTCCGAACTCCCCAGGGAACCATCCCTACCTTTAGTCACTCAAATGCCAGAAAGCGATGGGCGGTGGGAGGTGGGGTGCAGAGTGGCGAGAGAGGGGACCTCACCCCGGTAAGACGGAGGCCTCCCTAGGAGCACCTGGCCTTCCAAAACTCAGACCGTCGGGTGGGACTCCTTTTCCGTCGGGGCCTGTAGGAGTCTGGGAGGACACAGAGCTGCGCCCCAGTCTCCATGGGTGTGCCCCTTCTCCCATCCTCTGCGACCCAGGGCCCCTCTCTACTCCAACCCTCTGACAGGAGCACTGGACGTGGAGTCCAGCAGCCCTGAGTCCACATCCAGGTAGGTTTCCCCTTGTGACAAGGACGGCCTGGTATTGAACTTCCTTTCCAGGAAAGACGGTATCAGAATGTCTTTCCTGTGAAAACATGTTAGAATAGGCCCCTCTGAACGTGGTTACATCTGCAAAGACCCTAGTTCCAAGTCAGCTCCCGCCGGCAGGCACTGGGGGTTAGGGCTTCCACCAATCTTTTCTGGGGGAAACAATTCAGCCAACACCAGGATCTGGGCCAGGAGGGAGCCGAGCGGGAGTTGCCGCTGTCTGACTCTGAATCCCACACTCTCTGCTCCCCGACACAGGGGTCGCCCTCCACTGAGCATTTACTAATATGCCAGGCACTGTGCTAAGCTCCTCATAAGTTAACTTAATGAGCCGGCACAGCAGCTCCATTAGGCGGGCACAGCACTCCCTCTTTGCCAGATAAGGAAGCCCAGAGATGCTACCGCCTGCCTAGGCCACCCCGGTGGTGCGGGTGGCGGAGCGGGGGTAGTGCCTCAACCACAGGTCACCTCTATGCTCCACCGGAAGTCGCAAAGGGTCGATAGGCTTCAGTAAAACGCCCCATCTCAGGATTCCCGCCTCTTCTGCAGGCTTCCAGGTGAGGTTGGCAGATGAAGGTAGGATTTTGGAACCTGAGGCTGCAATGGCACCAAAGCACACCAGATGCTTTCCAGACCTGGGGCCAGGGGACACGGCGCCCACCCCGGGAAACAGTTGTTAATGAACTCTGCATAGCTGGGGTTTTTCCAGTGTATTTTACTGGATTTTTTTAAAAATTGATTTCAGAGAGGAAGGGAGAGGGAGAGATAGAAACATCTATACTAATAAAAGGGTAATATGCTAATTAGACCAGGAGACCTTCTGGATGTCCTTCCGGACAAAGCCATGGTAGTGGGGCCAAGGCAGAGGTGGTTAGGAGCAAGCAGGACAGCAGGGGTGGGCAGTTGGGGGTGATTAGGCTTCCGGGGATGGGGGAGTTGGGGGCGAGCAAGCCGGCAGAGGAGGGGGACAGTTGGGGGTGAGCAGACCAGCAGGGGAGGCAGTTAGGGGAGAGAAGGCCATGAGCAGTTAGGAGCCAGCGGTCCCGGATCGTGAGAGGATGTCCCAGATTGGAGAGGGTGCAGGCTGAGCTGAGGGACACCCCCCCTCCCATGCACGAATTTCGTGCACTGGGCCACTAGTCAATGATAAGAGAGAATCATTGATTGGTTGCCTCCTGCACACCCCTATTGGGGATTGAGCTTGCAACCCGGACATGTGTTCTTGACTGGAATCAAACCCAGGACCCTTCAGTCTGCAGGCTGGCACTCTATCCATTGAGCCAAACCAGCTAGGGCTTTTTTTTTTTTTTAACTGGATTTTTATTAAGTACATCTGGTACTTTTACCCCCATGTTTTCTTTTTTAAATAAATTGGTTTATTGAGATAGAATTCACATACTCCAATCATTTAGAGCAGGCGTCCTCAAACTACGGCCCGCGGGCCACATGCAGGTATTTTTGCCGTTTTGTTTTTTTACTTCAAAATAAGATATGTGCGATGTGCATAGGAATTTGTTCATAGATTTTTTTTAAACTATAGTCCGGCCCTCCAACGGTCTGAGGGACAGTGAACTGGCCCCCTGTTTAAAACATTTAAGGACCCCTGCTTTAGAGTATACAGTCCAGTGGTTTTTAGCATATTCAGAGCTGTGCAATCACGTTTAGAAGATTTTTCATTGCCCCCAAAGAAACCCTGTACCCATTAGCCACTGCCCTCCATCCCATGTCCCCTCCCCCCAGTCTTAGGCAAACGCTAACCTACTCTCTGCCTCTGTGGATTTGCCTGGACATTTCATGTTAATGGGGTTATACAATGTGTGCTTTTTCGTGACTTCCATCACTAGTATAATGTCCTCCAGATGTGTCCATACTGGAGCTGGTGGTATCGGACTTCATTCCTGTCTGAGGCTGAGTAATAGCCTACATATGTCAGCCGACCTTTTATTTATCCATTCACCAACCGATGGCCGGGGCGGGGGGGGGGTTGTTTCCACTTTGGGGCTATTGTGAAAAGCTGTGCTATGAGCATTCATGTTCAAGATTTTGCGTCGACACATATTTTTAATTTCCTTGCAAAGTGGTATTTTGATTTGCATTTCCCCTGATGGCTAATGATGTTGAGCGACTTTTCATGTGCTTCTTGGCCATTTGGCTATCTGCTTTGGAAAAATATCTCCGGATCCTTTGCTCATTTTAGGTTCAGTTATTTGTCTTTTCATCATTAAGCTGCAAGAGTTTTTTATTCCGGATATAAGCGCCTCGTCAGATATATAATTTGCATATATTTCACCCCATCTCGAGTTACCATCTCACTTTCTTGATAGTGTCCTTTAAAGGGAAAGCGGTTTTCACTTTGATGAAGTCCAGTTTATGTATTTCTTCTTTGGTTGCTTGTGCGTTTGATGGTCTGAGCCAGTGGTCGGCAAACTCATTAGTCAACAGAGCCAAATATCAACAGTACGATTGAAATTTCTTTTGAGAGCCAAATTTTTAAAACTTAAACTATATAGGTAGGTACATTGTTATTAACTTAATTAGGGTACTCCTAAACTGGCCTTTGCTAAAAACTCAAGGGGCCAAAGAGCCACATGTGGCTCGTGAGCCGCAGTTTGCCGACCACTGGTCTAAGGAGGCTTTGCCGGACCCAAGGTCACAATTGACTCCTGATTTGCTGCCAGCGGTTTTTGTAGTCTGCGCTCTCGCATTTAGGTGGGTGGCCTACCTCGAGATTGTTTCTGTGCGCGGCTGAGAGAGGAGCCCGCCTCCGTGGTCTGCAGGTGGATATCCGATTGTCCCAGCACCAGTGCGGGAACAGGCTCTTGGTTCCCTGTTGAAATGTCTTGGCATCCTTGCTGAGATGCAATGGACTGTGAATGTGAGGGTTTATTTCCGGACTCTCTGTTCTATTCCCTTGATCTGTATGTTCATCTTTATGCACTTCTGCTGCTTTCTAAAGCCATCTGGCCTCCTCCAGTCTGGCCCGGTCGCTTCCCTGCTGTGTGCCTGTGGCCTGAGGAGTCCCCCTGCAGCAGTCCCTCCAGCTCCCCCATTGCAAGAAGCTCGCCCGGGGGGCTGGTGAGAGCTCCAAAACAGAGACTACAGGCTGCAGAGAGGGGATGAGGGGGGATGGGCAGGCTGAGCCCACTTTCATGAGGCCAGGCCAAAACCTAGGGTTTCCAGAGACCTGGAGCTCTGCTTTCTAGGACCAGATTCTTGACTTCGAGTCTCTGGACTCCCAGCCCCGTGCTCTTCTCTAGAAAAAGGAGCATGTTCCCAGAACCAATGAATGGAGGGTTGAGGACCTCTCTTGACTGGGGAAGCAGAGATGTCTATGGCTCCTCGTGGGATGGGGAGATCTGCGGGCTGAGGGTAGACCCTGTGCCCTCCAAGGCCTGGTGGTGCTGCCACAGGCCTGAGCGAAGCGGAAGAGACACAACTCGGAGTCTCTGAAGGGTGCCAGGGGCAAAGGGGGCTTCCATCTGCAGGCCGCCCTTCCAAGGAGCCTGCCTGAGCGCAGGACAGCTTGGGGGTGCGAGTCTCCCAGGCAGAACCAGCGGATGCAGGCGCACGTGGCCATCCACGGGGCAGGTTGGGTCCCTGGAGGGAGGTGGCTTGAATGAGAATCCCTGGGGGTCTGCAGGCAGGGTCGCTGGGAGGCAAGATTGAGAGCCACCACCAGCTGTCTTCAGAGCCCAGGACGCCTGCTGGGTGGGAAATGATCAGCTCCCTCCCCTGGCTGGGAGCCTGAGCACTTGAACCTCCTGCTGGGCTCCAACTAATTACGTGAACTGGCCCCAGGCAACTGTAGTGTAGTGGCCACAGGCTCCAGAGAGCCTGTCAGGAGGAGGAATGGGCGGGTTAGGATCCAGGAGCCCAGGGCACTGAGGGGCAGAGGATGCAAGCGCCACCTCCCACCCTAGGAGCCCCTGGGTCCTGAGGACCAGGCCCCCTTACCCCACCCCACCCCCAGCAACAGGCTGGGCAGGCCCACCTTCGAGCCCTCTTCCCTCCCCGCCCTCCTTCCCACCCACCCTGGGTGCTGGCAGCAGGTGCCCCGGCTCTCCCACGCTGGAAGGCGGGCCGTCGTGGCCACGTGAAGAATTGTCCCTCTACCCAGGAGGGTTGACTGGACACAGCACTTCCTTGGAGAGTTGAGGAGTGGTTCAGGGTCTGAACCTTGCATTCAGCCGTGAATTTTAAACCCCCGTTTGCAACGACTAGTAATAAAAGCGGCAAATGTTTATTGCACATTGACTATCCACCAGGCACAGTTCTATTTTGCACCTGTCAACACATTTAATTGTCATAACAGCCCTCTAAGGAAGTTCCTGCTGCTACCTTCCCTGTTTACAAGTGTGAGAACAGGGATGTTAACAAATGTGCCCAAGGGCACAGGTCAGGGTTCCAACCCAGGCAGGGGCCTCCAGGGCCTCTGGACCTGACCATTGCGCACGCTGGCAGGTTGTGTAAGCCCCTTGAGCCTCAGTTTCTCTACTTGCTAAGTGGGGGGTTACAGTCAACCCTCCCCTGTTGGGGCACGAGAGGTGAAGGCCTGTGTCCCCAGCTCTCCGTGAGCCCACGAAAAGGGTAGCTGTTCTTCCTTCCCACCCGTTCTGCCCTGACCTTCACCCTGCCAAGGCCGGCCGGCCTCAGAATGGGTGCCAAGCTGCAGGGAGACCTCTAAGCCAGGCGGACCCCTCTGTCCTCCCACCCTGGCCATGGAGCAGCAGCCCTGAGTCCCACCCCACCTCCTCCACAGTCTTGCTGTGCCTCTTCCTCTCCAAGCCTCAGTTTCCTCATCTGGAAACTGGGGGGAATGAAGGTTCGTGCTTCGTAGAGCTCTTGTAGAAGAGATGGTGCGGAGAAAGGCACGGGGCGGGGCGGGCCGTTAGAGGGAGCCAGGAGCCAGCCCAGGGCTCGGGCAATAGAGGGCGGAACATGCCAGGTGTTTCCAGACAGAAGCCAGAGGACATGGGGACCAATTGAAAAGATGGGAGCAGATGTGGAGGACATGGCCAGAGCTGGCAGGAGACAATCCCCCGAGAAGGTGCCAATGAAACTGTGATCTCACTCAGCAGAGGTGACTACTGAAGATGGGCCATTGGGTACCATCCCGAGGACCTCTGCAGGCCTCCCCTCACCAACCAGGGCTCCTGAGGGGGCAGCTAGCTGGGCAGAAGGGGCATGAGACAGATGGCTGGGCTGGGCTGGGCTGCCAGAGGGGGGCTGCGGTCCCGTGACTGAGGCAAGAGTGGCCAGGGTCTTCCCAGTTGGACATTAGAGCGTCTTCAGAGACTGGGCATGGCCGTGCTGAGTGCCTGAGCCTGGCCTGGCCGGGGACCTGGGAGCAGGCTGCCCACTCTGCCCGCCTGCCTGCCCACAGGTCCCCAGTGAGCAGAGGTCACCGGCTGAGAGCCTGTTCAGAGAGGGGCCAGACAGATGGGTTGGGCGCTCAGAGGAACACTTTGGAGCTTACTGGGTCATCTACCAAGGACAGCCACTTCCCAGCTTCAGCCCCAAAGGCCCGAGCCTGCTAACTGCCTCCTGGACAGCTTCTAGAATCCTCCTTCCCTCCCTCTCTGAGCACGGCCCTGCAAAGTAGGAATGCCCTTGACCGATGCCCACTGTGTCCTCAGCAACAGGCCCACCGGTCCTCCCTGTGCTGCTGCCTCACCAACAGTGGGCAAACTCCAGACTGCTCAGAGAGGCCAGGGCGCAGGCCTGGCATCCCACAGCAGCGGGCGGGCTGGGATTTGAGTTCAGGTCTGCTGAGAGCCCGAGCCCTCGATTCTCCCACTGCGCGAGGCTGCCAGGAAGAGGGAGGGACACTGTCCCTCTCCAAGTGTGGGGCAATGTGGCAGCCAGATGGACCGTGGCCAGAGACAGGGATCCCCTCAACAGCTGGGGAGATTTGGGCCGCACCATCAGCTGCTCCTCCCAGCATGATCGGCATGATCAGCAGCCCCATTTTACAGAAAAGAAAGCTGAGTCTGCTAATAAAGAGAAGCCTGGAGTATGAACCTAAATGTTCTCTGGTTGCCACTCTCGCTCCGTGGGAACCTGAGGCCCTAAGTTGGGGGTGCAGATAAGACTTCCATAGCACATGCGTATGTGGGCGTGATTTGGAACCTCTCTGACTCAAGACTGTGGCTGGAGGGAGCGGGCCGCTCATATAAGCAACAGGCACTGTTCCTGGGGCCACGGAGCGGACCAGCCCCTCTCTGAGGAAGACCATCTGATCACATTTACAAGTTCTTGATTCAACCAATATTTAGCAGCACCTACTGTGTGCCTGCTATGGGGAAAGGACTGAGAGAGATTCCTTTTAATATGGGACAGCCAGGACACACGATGATAGTGGTGCGTTTTTCAGTTACAGGGTGCCAAACATTGCTCCAAGCATTTTAAATATATTCATTTAATCCTCACTCCTCTAGGAGGTACGTATTTCTATTTTTACAAGTGAGAAAACTGAGGCCCAGAGAGGTTGAGTCACTTGCCCAAGGTCACACAGCAAGTGAGGGGCAGAGCTGGTTTTTAAACCCAGACTGCTTGGCTAAAGAGCCCCCTCTACAGCCTCTCGTGGAACGGCCCATCATGCACTACTGAGCTGAGCTGTAGAGATTCATCTGCTCCCTGGAATTGTCTAGGCAGGTGTCGGCAGCCCCCAAGGCCCTCACCAGCTCCTGGACCTTCTGTGTCTCACAGACCAGGACTCGCCTCCTGTTCGGGGGCTGCCTCCCTCCACCTCCTTCCCACCCCTGCGGGCTCCAGTCTCCTGGCCCCACCAGAGCAGGCCTGCAGGTGCCTCGTTAAGCCTTGACAAGTGTTAGGTCAGTGCTATGCTTTATCCTCTCCGCCGCTGGGAGCTGGATTTAGTGTCTCCGGCAGAAGGTGAGCCTCCCCTCCCCAGGACGGGGCCCTTAATTGCAAGTGATATGTGGCTGTTGAAATGTCAGTGCCTCGGGCCCAGCGATTTCAGGAGCAGGCATGAGGCTGAGGCTACAGGTGTGAACAGAGCTGTGTCAGGAGCTGGGAGCAGGGACAGGGCGACCGTGTAAGGCAATGAGCCAGCCGGACCCTGGCAGTGTCTGCTGCCCGTAGACACTCCAGAGGGGAAGCAAGGAATCCCACTGCCTCACGTGCAGAAGGGGAAACTGAGACCAAGAGCACACTCCGAGTTGGCTTGGCCTGGGAGTCAGCAGTCCTGTCTCTGCTGCCAGCAGTCGTGCACCCCTGGACTCAGTTTCCCCGTCTGTGCATGAGGAGGCAGCACTATGTCACTCCCTAGGAATGATCATCTTCATAACAATTTTAATCATCGTGACTCTCTTAATAACAAAAAGCTAGTTCCGATCAGGCACTCATCATGCATCAGGCACGGTACTAAGTTCTTGGGGATCCTTCTCGTGTTTAATTTTCACACGACAGCTGGTGGGAGAGTGAATGTGGTTGTGCCCATTTCACAGAGGAGGACACTGAGGCTCAGAGAGATGAAGCCACTTGGCCAAGATCACATGGTTAGTGAGTGACTGAATGGAGAGCCTCAGCTGCTTTCTCTGAATGCAGAGCCCGGGAATGCGCAGGATGTAAGACCAGCGTCTGCCCTGGAGGAGTCCCTGGAAGATGGGGAGATGGGGAGGGGCACAAGTTTCCAGAGTCCAGGGGAGGAAAACAAGGTGCTGAGTTTATATTTGCAGGGGTCACGGGGGGTGGGGGTGGGCGGTGGATTTGCTCAGTGTGTGTCCTCTGCACCCTAAGTCTGGGACCCACTGGGTCCCCAGGGATGCTGGGGGCAGGGAGGGGGTGAGGGGTGGAGAGATTACTTCATCACCCTCTCGACTTACTGGTGGTCACTCTGGGAAGGGTTCCATGGTGCTGGACTGGGGGATTCCTATTTATCTCCAGTTCTCAAGTCCACTGCTCTGTGTGGGGAGGGCAGGAGGGTTCAAGGTTAGAGAGGAGGGAGACCTCCTGACCAGCTGTGAGACCGCGGGTCTGCTCAGCAGAGGAGGGCCCAGCTCTCCCTGATGGGGAGCCTCAGGAGTTGGGGTCACTATTCTGATGGGCTTGGGGAGTTGGCTGGGAGGCCATACCTCCCGCTGCCCTGAGCTGGGGCCCATCAGCAGCATGAACCAGTGTCCCTGGCATGAGGAACTCCTCCCCAAAAGCCCTTTCTCCACGGCTCCTCCCCTCCACCCTCTCCTCGCCCCTGGAAATTGCTTTATGAGAAGTAAGCGGCAAGAAAGATTTACTTGCCCTCTGACTCGGAAATCAATCTTAAAATGCTGACAGGACAGGAAACACTCTGGCCGCAGAGCCCTCTGGGAAATCTGCTGCTGGAAGGGAGGCTCTGAGCTGGGGGATGGGGGGCAGGGGTTGGGGCTCTGCTGTGAGGTTGGCAGGGGTGTCTCCTTACATGCACTCCTCATGCGTGCCCCACATGGGACAGGCACTCTAGGGGCGAGGCCCAGAAAGCAAGCAAACTGCCCAAGGTTCGCACCGCCTGTGAACAGAGGGGCAATGACCTTGGGGCCAGGTGTCAGGGGTAAGTCCTACTCTGAGCCCAGAACACCGAGGCCCGGTGTTTAGGGGGTCACCGTTCTGCTGGAAGGGACAGAAGTTTTCCAGGGTTGGGGGTGGGGGAGGGTAGAGGGTGGGGTCCAGCCAGAGCCTTCAAGCTTTCTGGAGGGTTGGGCAGGGTAAGTAGAGCAGCCCTGAACTTGAACTTGAGCAGGGTGCACTTGAACTGCGTGCCACTGCCACTTGCCAGGTCTTGAACATGCCTCTCCACTTGCTAGGGCCTCCCAGGCTTCTGCAGGCTTCCAGAAGCTTCTTTCATCAAACTACAAGCACAGCACCTGGTAAAATCACCCATGTGTGTAACATATCCCTCTGGGATCCATTGAAAACATCCCCCAAATAGCCAACCTTGCTGCTATTTAAAACGGATTCATGTCACACCCCATAGATTTCATCTCTGCGGAAATGGCACCCATCTGGGCCTGAACACACTTGCTCTATTGCCACATAAACGACAATGGCCAGCGAGGAAGGGTTGAGGCAGCCTCACGCGGTGGCCGCAGACAGGTAGCCTCTAGCCAGCAAACCCCAAGTGCAGGGTACATGCATATGGGACTGCCTAGGAGACCAATCAGAAAACTGGGAACATTGACAAACAGCCAATGAAGGCTGAGCAGAAAGCTGCCCTGCTGTGAGGGCGGGGCTTTGGGGATTTGAAGTCCTTTGACCCAATCAGTGCAGAGAGTCTCTGGAGAGCTCTGCCTATGCCCCCTTTAGTGAGGCCTGTCTTCCCTGAGCCTTACCCTCCCAGCAGTAATAATTCCCACTACTGTTCACTGAGCACCTACTGTGGGCCAAGTCCTTAGTTCACATAACTCCAGCGAGGCTTGCTGTCTCTAATATAGCGGTGAGCAGATGGCATCTTTCCAAAGTCAAGGTAGTGGTTCACACGCTGAACTTGCATTAGAACCTCCTGGAAGGCCTGTTCAAACCCAGGTGGCTGGACCCCACCCTACCTTACCCCGAGGCTGAGGTTTCTGGTTCAGCAGGTCTGGAATGGGGCTCAAGAATCTGCATTCCTAACAAGCTCCCGAGAAAGGCTGATGCTGCTGGTCCAGAACCACACTTTGAGAACCACCAGATCAGAGTCTACAAAATAGCTCTAGAACACCGATCCAGATCCTCACAGAACCTGCGGCCTGATCTCCCCGAAGAGTGAGAGAGAGTGTGTGTGTGTGTGTGTGTGTGCAGGGTTTTATTTCTTCAGCAGTAACCTGAGTAGAGTCCCGCTCTGCCCAGCCTTACTGACTCCCTGCCTAGCACAGCATGCTGCCCTCCCCCCCGCACCCCCCGCACCCGCCCTGCTCCCCCAGAGCAGTCAGCCAGAGCCTCGGTTGGGTTGTTAATTTTATCTTTCACCGCCGCCAAAGCACAACAGCTGGCAGGGGAGGGGCGAGGCAGGTGAGTGGGTGCTTGCAGCCAGCTCCCGTGGAGTGGGAGGCAATGGATGGATCATGCCCGCAGCCACTGGGCTCCCTCGTGACCCCCCCCCCCCACTCAGAAAGTCCCCCATCTAGCACAGAGGGCCCTGGGCAGCCACCACCCACACTGGCAATGACCTAGACCCCAGGTCCCCGCCCCGCCATTGCATCAGCACGAGGCTACCCACTGCTTTCAAGCTGGAGGGGGCGGTGGGCCCCGCTCAGCAGCTGCCACATAAAAGGGCCCGTTGCAGCCATAGAAGCACAGACGCTGCGTTTATCTCTCTTGTCACCGATGGCGGCTCCATTTGGGGGCTTTTTGTCAGGTTTTTTTCCCCTTGGCTGCTGTTATTACTCAGTTCAATATTTAATTTTCCCATAAACCAAAGAGTTGTGCTTTTTCTCTCTCTTTCTTGCTGGAGTCGCACCCCCACTGTGGGATCTGCCTCTTCCAGCTCCTGCCGGGAGACGGGGGCCTGGGCTAGAGGTTTCAGTCCTTCCACACTGGGCAGGAACTGGAGGGCAGGACACCTGGGCCCCACCCCTCAATGCCTCCACTTATTCACGTGACAAATAAAATATTTATTGAGTAAATTCTAGTGTGGCAGGCCTTGGGATTCGGCCGTAGACAAAAAGAGTTTCTGCCCTTGTGGTCTTACATCCTAGTGCGGGATATCGGAGAAAAAGACAAGTGTGCACACCAGTGCATGAAGTAATTACACATTCTTCATGATGGCCTCTATGGAGAAATAGCAAAGTGCTGTGGCAGACGATAACAGGGACCCTGGCTTAGATTGTGGGGTGACACTTGAAAGATGAACAGGACCCAGCCATGCCAAAGGCTGAATGAAGGACTTCAGGCAGAGGAAGCAACAGATGCAAAGGCCCTGGGGTTGGAACAATCTTAGGATGTTCGTGGACCCGTCAAAGACTCTCATTGTGTTTGGAGCATGGTGGTGTGGGGAAGATCAAGACAAGGCTAGATATGGGGGCAGGGCCCACAGCATGCAGGGTCTTGTGGGATTCCTTCCACACACAGGCTGCATACTCACCTGTGCTGGGAAAATGGAAGAAGAAGGGAAACAAACGGGAACTGAAATAGAATCCCTGTGTGGCGGGCCTGCACTCGCTCTGAGGTTATTGGGGAAGGACAAAGCTCCAACCTTCAGGACCCAGGGCAGATAGCACCTGTGAGTATGACAAGAGTAGGATGCTCCCAGAACCTGGAGGATAAGCCCTACATGAGTCTGGCAAAGTCCTGGAAGACTGCCTGGAGGAGGCAACACCTACATGCCAGCTCTGAAGGATGTGGCAGAGTTGCTAGCAGAAGGCCTGGGATGTGCAGGGCACAGCGGAGGCGAACAAGGTGAGGAAGGACCCCTGGCAGCTCAGTGTGGCTGGAGCAGGGAAGGCTTCCTGGACGAGGGGCGCTTGTGAGCAGCATCTTAAAGGCGCAGAGAGAGACCGGAAGAGAGGATGGGAGAGCGAAACTGAGGTGTGGGACCCGAAATAAAAAGTAGGAGGAAATGAACATAGGGAACATGGAGGCACATTTATATTCATGGACACTTATATTAAGAGGGTGGTTTTCTTTTTTCTTCTTTGAAATATGGTGTAATGACTAGGAGCTGATTGAAAAGGAAGGCAGTCAATAGAGCAGGCATGCTGAGAGGAAAGAATGGATTTTTGCAAATAATATAATTTTGAACTTGTCTTTTCGCTTCCCCACCCCTCCTCCAAACCTAATTGATTACCACCCCATGATAAATGGCACTCAGAGCAGAAGTGCGCTAAGCACCACCATAAAGTGGTACCCAAGGAACAGGGCGGATTACCCTTTCCTCCAGACAATGGCCGTTCCAGGGAGGGGCCGAAACTCCCCCAAACGTGCCTCTCAGCCAAGGGGTGGGTGTGGGCCATGGAAGCGGTGACATAAATGATCTCTTTGTGTTTGCGCAGCACTTCGCTGTCCTTACAGAGGCTTCTGTTCATTTTCTCATTTGCTTCTCCTCTCAGAAATCCCCGAAGATGAAAGGTCGGCAGGGGATGTTTTATTGAACCCATTTTGTAGTTGAGAAGACTGACACCTGGGGAAGGGCTCAGTTGATTTGCCCAAATTCTCCACGGGAGGTTGGTAGCAAAGCCTGGGCTGGAACCTTAGAGCCAGGCCCCCAGCGGGAGTGGGGGGGCGGTGCTCATGGTGGGAAGAGAATTTAACTCTAGTGGATACAGTTACACCCAGGCATGGGGCAGGCTGCTCGACCCAGGAATGCTAGGGTCTACGCGAGACCAGGTTTGCGTTTCTCAAACTGCAAAGGCCACGGGCTGATTCACAGAGCAGAGAGCCATCGCATTATCCCCAAAGTGAGTTATGATGACCCGTACAAATTTCCGCTTTCAGGAGAAAGGCAGGCGATATTTCAGCGTTAATTTCATAAACCTGAGCGCCGGACCATTACCTCACTGTGTCTGTCTTAGCCATGGAGTCTAAGACATCCACGCCTGCCTCCCGTGGTGGCCAAGGAACAGACACGCGGAGGCGAGCCGTGACACGCGGCTGGGTCGGTGGGATGCAAAGCCTGTTACCGTTCCTGAGACAAGATGAACTCAAAGACACTTGCAGCGGAGGTCCTCTGTGCTTAAGGCGAAGACAAAAATAAGCTGAGAAGGCCGCTGGCTTGGCTTGGAGTCAGTGGATTCAGGGGAGTTTATGGCAGTGGCCTCTGTTTGACCATGATGATGGTGGACTTGTAGAATTGGGGGGTCAGGGGGGGGCTCTTCCTACTGCCCAGGACTGGGGTGCACAGTGCGAGGATGCACCCAGGTGTGGCAGGTAAATCCTGAAGTTCTCCCCGTGTCCAGGTTCTTTATCCTCCCCCACCCCAAGCCACATACGCCGGCTCGGTGTCTCCTGACTGAGGAGGGTCATCTCAGGGGCACAGGGCCCACCCCAGGAGAGCCTGGTTCTAGCACAGACATCTCCGAAGACGCAGGCTCAGGCCCACAGGAATGAGGCACTCACAGTGGGGGTGTTGGACTCTGTCACAGAAGAGCTGGGGAGACATGAGCGAGCCGGGGGTCTTGGTTGGTGACTCTTTGCCATTCTCTGCCTCCCAGAGCGCCAGGCGGCTCTGCTTTATGCCGCTCATTCCAGAGCCCGGCTTGGAACTCGGGATTATTCTTGTGCAAGAAGTGGCCGGTGCCTGCAGCTGGCCATCTGCCTTTGACTGGACACAGCTGTGGGGCCAGGGGACCTATCCCAGGATGGGCATGTGAGGGGCTGCTCATTCTGACCTTGGTCAGAGATTGTAACAGGGATGGGATGGAGATGAGGATGGAGATGGGGTTGGGGAAGGGATGGAGACAGAAATAAGGATGAGTTGGGGGTGAGGATAGAGATGGAGGTAGAGCTAGGGATGGGGAAGGGAATGGCAATGGAGATAGGACTGGAAAGGGGGAGGGGATGGAGGTGGAGAAGGAAATAGAGAGGAGATGGGATGGAGGTGAGGATGGAGGTTAAGAAATAGGAGATGGGATGGAGGTGAGGATGGAGGTGGAGAAAGAAATAGGAGATGGGATGGAGGTGAGGATGGAGGTGGAGACAGAAATAGGAGATGGGATGGAGGTGAGGATGGAGGTGGAGAAAGAAATAGGAGATGGGATAGAGATGAGGATGGAGGTGAAGAAGGATATTATAGAGAGGAGATGGAGGTGAGGATGGAGGTGAAGAAGGATATTATAGAGAGGAGATGGAGGTGAGGATGTCAGTGAGGATGGAGGTGGAGAAGGAAATAGAGAGGAGATGGAGGTGAGGATGTCAGTGAGGATGGAGGTAGAGAAGGAAATAGAGAAGAGAAGGGATGGAGGTGAGGATGGAGGTGGAGAAAGAAATAGGAGATGGGATGGAGGTGAGGATGGAGGTGGAGAAAGAAATAGGAGATGGGATAGAGATGAGGATGGAGGTGGAGAAGGAAATAGAGAAGAGATGGGATGGAGGTGAGGATGGAGGTGGAGAAAGAAATAGGAGATGGGATGGAGGTGAGGATGGAGGTGGAGAAAGAAATAGGAGATGGGATAGAGATGAGGATGGAGGTGGAGAAGGAAATAGAGAAGAGAAGGGATGGAGGTGAGGATGGAGGTGGAGAAAGAAATAGGAGATGGGATGGAGGTGAGGATGGAGGTGGAGAAAGAAATAGGAGATGGGATAGAGATGAGGATGGAGGTGGAGAAGGAAATAGAGAAGAGATGGGATGGAGGTGAGGATGGAGGTGAAGAAGGAAATAGAGAGGAGATGGAGGTGACGATGTCAGTGAGGATGGAGGTGGAGAAGGAAATAGAGAAGAGAAGGGATGGAGGTGAGGATGGAGGTGAGGATGGAGGTGGGGACGGGATATAGCTGGGAAGACTAAGCGTGAAGGAAGGCTGCAGACGACAATCCTACAAAGCAGTGGGTTGTGTGGGAAAGAATGCTGTTCGTAATCAAAGGAAGGGGGAGGCAGGAGGGAGGGGAGAGGCTGATAGTGATGTGGGGGAGCACCCATAAGCAGTCGGGGACCCCAGGTGTCAGCAGCCCCCTGAGTGCCGGCCCTCAGCGCCCTGCCAGGCGAGATGCAGAGCGACATGTTTCTAGGCCACGGGGCCTGAGGAACGCGTTGACGGGCGGAGTGTGGGGAGCCCGGGCTGTCCGTGCTGATATTAGCAGCTCTGCTGTGTCATCGTCCATACAACTGAAATCTGTTATTGTCTTATGAGCTTGATTAACTGTACATATTGCTAACACCTGCTCAGAAATATAACGAGGGACGGGAACACGGCTCCCAATCAGGTTCTGTGTGGGTAGCGTGCGTGACTTGGGTGCAGATCTCCAGAATGGGGATGTGTGTGCACGCAGATGTGTGTGTGTGTGTGTGTGTGTGTGTGTGTGTGTGTGTGTGTGTGTTGTGTGCACGCATGTGTGTGTTGGGGGAGGGGGGCGCACCAGTGCTGTGCAGAGAACCCTGGCCTGCATTTGTAACACCAGGGGGCCAGTCCAGGCTTTGCCACGGACTTACACTGTGACCACAAGCAAATGGCCCCCTCTCTCTGACCTCAGTTTGCTGACCTGCAAATGGAAGGTCTGACCCAGTGCTGCACAATAGAAATATACACTGAGTGGCCAGATTATCTTGATTTCTGAATGCATAATAATCTGTCCACTCAGTATATATATATATATATATATATATATATATATATATATATGAGGCCTGGTGCATGAATTCGTGCATGGGTGGGGTCCTGCCAGCGTGGCCAGGGGGAGGGGACATGGGCGGTTGGCCAGTCTGCCTGCTGGTCGAACTCCTGATTGAGGGGACAATTTGCATATTAGTCTTTTATTATATAGGATATACACTGAGTGGCCAGATTATTAGGGGTTCAGAGATCATAATAATCTGGCCACTCAGTGTAGTACCAGCCACATGTGTGATTGTAAGTTTTCCAATAACCGCGCTGAGAAAAGCTGTAAAGGTGAGATTATTTTTAGCAATATATTTACTAAGTTCAACATAGCCCAGATGGTATTTGAACAGGTACCCAGTATAAAATATTCATAACGTATTTAACATTCTTTTAAGACCGTCTTCAAAATTCCGTGCGTGTTTTACCCTTACAGCCCATATGAACTTGAAAAAGCCACAGTTGCGTGCTCAGAGCCACACGGGGTCGGTGATGACTGTATGGAACGGGGCCGGGCCAGGGCATTCTCTGGCCTCCTCATCGAACTGAGGGTGCCCCAAAGTGGGAGACCAGGTTTGTTCTCCCAGCCGGTAGCAAGGAGCCCCTGAGAAAGGATGTCCGTAAATAATATTGCTAATAAACACAGCTGGCATGGGTGGGTACACTGTGAAAACACGCTCAGGCACTACTTCATTGAATCCTCGCAGGTGCCCTATAATTTCATTCTGCGGGTAAGGAAATCGAGGTTCAGAGTGGTTAGGTAACATGCCAGGGTCACGCAGCCCGGGAGTGGTCCCCTGGTCTTTGAACCCTGGGTAGTGGGGTTTAGAGCTCACACTCTTAACCATTGCCCCAGACTACCTCCCTGCATTACAAATAACACGAGTTAACATTGCTGACCTGCCTGGCAGGCTTCCTGTGTGCCAGGCGTCTTATCAGCATCATCTCAGGTACTCCTCAAAGCCATCCCACCAGGAAGGTTCTAGGTGCCTGCTTCCTGTTTGCTCAGTGAAAGTGAGGAAGAACGAATGAGTGATTTTGAAGGTGCCCGCTGCCTAGCTCTGAACCTCTAGGAATCTTGTGGGGGGGGGGGGTGGGGAGTGTACTTACACCTCACATATGCCATCAGGAGCGTGCCAGAGCTCTGAGCCAGACTCTACTTGGCATAGTCCCTTCATCTTTGGGGCAAACGAGCTAAGCAGAGCCACCCTCAGGAGCAGTTCTCAAGGGATCCGGCTTTAAGGCGTCCCTGGGAGTGGAGATGTGCCGGTGGATGCGTGTTCCCGGCAGCTAACATGCGTACTTGGGGCTCGGGTGCCCATGGGTCTGAGCTCCCTCCTTCCTTCTAGGTCTGGTAGCACAGCTTCATGTCCGCGTTCAGGCTCTGGAGCGGGGGGCCCTTGGGTTCAAATCCTGACTCCGTGAACCCAGGCAAGTTGCTTCACCTCTTACGTTTTCTCATCTGTAAATGGGAATACATACCCTCACCTCCTAGACCTAGTGGTCGGCAAACAGCGGCTCGCGAGTCACATGCGGCTCTTTGGCCCCTTGAGTGTGGCTCTTCCACAAAATACCACGGCCTGGGCGAGTCTATTTTGAAGAAGTGGTATTAGAAGAAGTTTAAGTTTAAAAAATCTGGCTCGAAAAAGAAATTTCAATCATTGTACTGTTGCTATTTGGCTCTGTTGACTGATGAGTTTGCCGACCACTGGCCTAGACTCATGGTGAGGATTAAATGAATGAACACAGGCAAGGTCTTGGAAGGGCTTCTGGCTCATAAGCGTGAGCCGCCGCTGGCGCTTGCTGTGGGATCCAGGTTTTCAGGGTCGTTCTAGAAACATTAGATTGCGGAATCTGCGACTTCTGGGTAATTGAAGTGTTCAGATGTATTCTTCCCCCTCGGAGTTCCTACCCACTTACCATCTGCTTCATCCCATCTTACACTTAATTACAATTCTCCGCCTATTGTTCTCCCATTGTCTCCCGTTCCTCTCTCCCCCCCCCCCCCCCCCCCCGCTGACAGCACGCGGGGGCTGCCCGCATGAATGAATGGCTCATACCTGGCTCCGTTTCCCCAGACCTTAAAATAGAGTTGCCAGGCGGCTGCCGCCCCCGCCAGCCGGTGCGCTCCTCGCCCCGGTGTCTGCCTCATCGCTGGGCGCCCGCCGCCAGCACCTGGCACCGTGCCCGGCACCTAGTAGGTGTCGGGAAATGTTTGTCGAATTTAATTAAACTTAACTGGGGTGAAAACCCCCTGCCGGAAGGAAAGGCCCGCACCTCTTCATTTCCTCTGCTCCCCCCGCTGCTCAGGACCGAGGCCGGATGAGCCAGAACCGACAGGCTTTCCCGAGCAAAGTCTTAAGAGTGTGGCTTTGGGCTGATTGCAAGGGGTTGGGGAAGTAACAGGAGGGATCTCAGGACAGGGAACCCTGTCACGGGCTAAGTCAGCCCTGTTTTATCGATTAGCTGGTTCTTCAAATCCGGCTGCCGAGGATGATTCCCCTTTCATAAACTGGGGAACGGAGGCACACAGTTGTCTTTTGTTTTGTTTTGTTTTTAATACAATTTTATTGATTTCAGAGAGGAAGGGAGAGGGAGAGAGATAGAAACATCAATGATGAGAGAGAATCATTGATCGGCTGCCTCCTGCACACCCCCCTCTGGGGATCAAGCCCACAACCTGGGCATGTGCCCTGACCAGGAATTGAACTGTGACCTCCAGGGTCCTAGGGCCGCACTCAACCATGGAGCCACGCCGAGAGGGCCTGAGGCTCACTTGCCCAAGGACATGGAGGTGGTTTTGGTACTTGCCCAAGGACATGGAGGTGATGCTGGCCTGGCTGGGACTTGGACCCAAGTGTACCCAATGGCTCCATATGCACTCGTCCCAACCCCCACAGCACTGGCTTTGGCAAAGCGGCCCGTGGCAGCTGGTGAGGAGAGCTGGAGGGAGGCAGGACAAAGCACAACCGGCCGGCCCCCAGAATAAAGCCTCCCGGTGCCTGTCAGAGTCAGTCACTTCTTCCCACTGCCCTCGCCGTGTGCGAAGCCACCTCTCTGGCCTAAATTCTGCTTCCAGTCTCTTCACAATGCAACTCAGATCACGTCGCTGCTCTTGTCTAAAACCTTCAGTGGCTCCCCACTGCTCTCAGAACCAAGGAGAGCAGCTCGGGCCCAGGGGGGCTGCTCTAAACCCCCTCTCTGGCGGCTGGGGCAGGGAGGGAACACACAAGCCAGGAAGCCCTGCTCTGTAGCTGTGGCTGAGCTCCATGGGGCAGAGACGCCCTCGGTGGCCCCTTTCAAGCTAGCCGCCGTTTAACCACCGGCTCACAGAATTCCTGAAAATGCCCCAGCGGGCTCTCCTGCGGCTGTGGGAACCTGAGCCAAGGAGTGTGACCCACCACCAGCCGCCCGGGTCGGTGCCCAGCACATGCCCCCAGTCCCGGCACGTTCCCCGGCTCCCTGAGCTGCTGTCACAGCGGCCTGCCTCCCACCCCTCCTGCTGCCCCCACCACCACCACCAACCGGCCCCAGGCTTCTGCACATGCTGTTCCCACCAGCTGGCATGCTTGTCCGGCACATTTGCTTCCTCAGGTCACAGCGCAGCGTCACCCCCTCAGGCTTGGGCAGTGCCCCTTTACGCTCTGTTCACCTCCCGGGGCCTGGTGCACTTGCCTTAACTAGGTGACCTCTTGATTCGGGCTCTTATCCGGGCTGTGAGCCCTGTGGGGCAGGGCCTCTCTGTACCCCAGCAGGGACAACGTTCTCACTGCGGTTGATGACAGTGGCACCCTCTGGTCGGGCAGCATTTGCCCCCAGCCCTGCCCAGCACTCCGCATGGGGCCTGGCCCATGTTAGGTAAGCGGTGGATTCTTCCGGAACCTCCCAGCTAAGCCTTCTTCTTTTTGTGCTTCCCTCTTGGTAGCTCCTCCTACCTCCATCGAAGTGGTGGCTGCGGACACGCCAGCCCCCTTCAACCGCTACCAGGCCCAGAACTTCACGCTGGTCTGCATCGTGTCCGGAGGGAAGCCGGCGCCCATGGTGAGTACCCCTGGGACCACCCACCCTCCCCTGGCCTGTTCAGCTGCGTCGTGACGGGGAGAGGGCGAGGCCTGCAAAGTGAACTCTGCCGCATCTGCCTTGGTCTGACCCTGTCCACTCCGCCGACCGCCTCTCCTGCTCCCAGTCTCTCAGCACGGGGAACCCCACTTCTGCTGGACCCTGGGATCCTTGAACTACACAGTGGGAGCAGTTTTTAGGGGATCCCTCATACTCACAACAGTTATTGAGCAGGATGCAGACACATGAGGCCCAGAGAGGAGAAGGGACAGCTCAGAGTCACCCATGGTGCTCGTGTCAGAGCTGGGATTCCAGCCTCAGGTCCAGTGTGAAGGGAGGGAGGAGGGAGGAAGGACAGAGGAGGGAGAGGGAGGAAGGAGGGAAGGTAAGAGAAGGAGTCCCTGTGTGAGCCAGCTTCCTCCTGCAGCCACCCTAACTGCGCCGAGGGCTCGGCCCAGCACCAGAGCTGTTGGCACGCTGGTGCAGGGGCAGGGATGAGGGAGCCACCGCTGAGAGCTGGCTCCAGCCGGCCTGCCACACGCGCTGAATGACCCTGAGCAGGAGGATCTCCCCTCCGCCGCTCATTTCTGGAAGGAGCTTTAGAGGCTGGGCACTGTGCACATGTTCCAGCGTTTTAAGGAGCAGTGGGACCGTTCGGTCTGAATGAAGTACACAAAAGCTCCGTGTATAAAACATTTAACAGTGAAGGGGGCACGCGGCCTGTACCGGTCTCTGAAGCACCCTGGCCCTTACGGCTCCACGCAGCCACCCTGAACCTGCGGGCTGTGCGACCCCAAGGCCCCTCCAGTGTGGACGTAGTGGAGGACTTCAGGTCTTAACCCTGAGAGTTTCTTACATCACTGGGATCAGTGAGGGGTGGTAGGAAGGGTTAGAGTTCAAGGTGGGAGGCTAGGCATTCCAGACCCTGACTGTCTCACAGGCATCGTCCAGAGGGGTGACCAGGGGGTTCAGGCCAGCCTCACCCAGCTGCCCAGGACAGGGCAGTAAACAGGTGCGGAAAGACCCAAGACAGTGGGCAGGTGCACACAGGCCCAGGTGGAGCATTAGGCAGGTGCACGCAGGCCCAGGTGGAGCAGTAGGCAGGTGCACAGGCCCAGGCGGGGCAGTAGGCAGGTGCACAGGCCCAGGTGGGGCAGTGGCCAGGTGCACACAGGCCCAGGTGGAGCATTAGGCAGGTGTACACAGGCCCAGGTGGAGCATTAGGCAGGTGCACGCAGGCCCAGGTGGAGCAGTAGCCAGGTGTACACAGGCCCAGGTGGAGCATTAGGCAGGTGCACACAGGCCCAGGTGGGGCATTAGGCAGGTGCACACAGGCCCAGGTGGAGCATTAGGCAGGTGCACGCAGGCCCAGGTGGGGCAGTAGCCAGGTGCACACAGGCCCAGGTGGAGCAGTAGCCAGGTGCACACAGGCCCAGGTGGGGCAGTAGGCAGGTGTACACAGGCCCAGGTGGAGCAGTAGGCAGGTGCACAGGCCCAGGTGGGGCAGTAGCCAGGTGCACACAGGCCCAGGTGGGGCAGTAGGCAGGTGTACACAGGCCCAGGTGGAGCAGTAGCCAGGTGCACAGGCCCAGGTGGGGCAGTAGCCAGGTGCACACAGGCCCAGGTGGGGCAGTAGCCAGGTGCACACAGGCCCAGGTGGGGCAGTAGCCAGGTGCACACAGGCCCAGGTGGGGCAGTAGCCAGGTGCACAGGCCCAGGTGGAGCATTAGCCAGGTGCACACAGGCCCAGGTGGGGCAGTAGCCAGGTGCACACAGGCCCAGGTGGGGCAGTGGGCAGGTGCACGCAGGCCCAGGTGGGGCAGTAAATAGGTGGGCAGAGATGAGCCTTTGGTGAAGCCCATTGCTCTCCACTCACACCTGTACTCCCGAGCGGACAGCTAAGTAGGCACCTCGAAGCCAGCACTGGTGGGAGCAGGACATGGCCCCGAGTTTCCCCTGTGGAGCCCATAAAGAGGCCTGGCCTCCCTAAAATCAAGCAAGTTGGTCTTTTTCTCCAAAGAAAACCTCATTTTTCCAAAGGGCCGAAAGGAAGTTTCCTCACGGCACTGCGGCTGTGGGAACACCCCTCCCCCGGCCTGCCTGCTCCTGCCATTTAAGACACAGCACTAAAACATTCCAATATATATAGTAAAAAACATATATACACATATTCCTCATCTTACGTATGCCTGGAAGGTCAGAATCTGAAAGCATTCTTTGATATAAATAACAAATGTGCTTCTGAAGCACTTTTCAAAAAAAGAAAGAGAGAAAAAACCCAAATCAGCCCATTATGTGCATGGGAGATTCTTCCTTGGCGCCATAAACTCTGACAGATTCTCTGCGCTGCACATTCCGCTTCCTCCCCCGCCTCCTGTCTCTCCTCAGGCAGCCTCCTCCTCCCCTCACCCTCCTCCCTCCCTTCACCCTCCTCCTCGTCCCCCCTCACCTGCACCCGCATCCTGAAAGCTGCTTCGGTCCCTCCGCTCTCCCTGTCTCCCATCTATTTACTTATCTGATTTATTAAAAATACACCCAATCCCCACAGGCCTCTGGGCACCTGTACCAAAATAAAAAGACAGCAAATTAAATTAAATGCCGCCTCTCAAAACTCAAATTCCTCGCTAGCAGAAAAAGCAAGAAGATGGCCCCTTTCGCCTCCTCCCCCGCACCGAGCTCCCTCCCCTGCCTCCCCCACACACACACACCTGCTCTCTGCCTCCTCTCCAAAACCTGCAGAGGGACCACACGCACAGACATCCTTTCCTCATTCTTCCCTCGTCTCATTTCATCTCAGCACCCTCCACCTGCGCTCCCCTCCTCTTGCTCTCCCCAGGTGGGCACAGACCACCCCTTGGAGGCTGCCCGGCTGTCCAGGGCCCTTCGGTCCGCTCACTGTTCCCAGGCATCCCACACCCCATGAAGTAGGGAAACTGAGGCTGGGAAGTGCTGAGGATGGGCAGAGCCTCTGCCCCCTGGACCGGCCTGTCCTCCTGAACCAGCCGGCCCCGTCTCGGGTGCTGGAGGGAAACGAACAAGGAGGTCCATCGGGAAGGCCACCAGGCAGAGGAGGCTCCGGAAGGACCGGCCTCCTTGCGGCCACACCCTCTGAGAGCCCAGTGGGAGGCCGAGGTCATCGGCACAAAACTTCTTCCTGTACCTTCCTTGTCATTTCAGGTTTATTTCAAAAGAGATGGGGAACCCATCGACGCGGTGCCGCTGGCAGGGCCGCCGGCCGCGAGCTCTGGGCCCCTCCGGGACAGCAGGCCCTTCCGCAGCCTCCTGCACCGAGACCTGGATGACACCAAGGTGCAGAGGTCACTGTCCCTGATGGACACTGAGAACCGGGGTGGGCGTCCCTACACGGAGCGCCCCTCCCTCGGCCTGACCCCAGACCCCAGCCTCCTCCTCCAGCCGACCACCGAGAACATCCCAGAGACGGTGGTGAGCCGCGAGTTCCCCCGCTGGGTCCACAGCTCCGAGCCTGTCTACTTCCTGCGCCACAGCCACACCCCGGGCAGCGACGGCACCGTGGAGGTGCGTGCCCTGCTCACCTGGACACTCAACCCGCAGATCGACAACGAAGCCCTCTTCAGCTGTGAGGTCAAGCACCCAGCGCTGTCGATGCCCATGCAGGCAGAAGTCATGCTGGGTAAGTAAGGTGTGGGGTGCCCTTCTGCAGGCCTTCTGGAGAACTGGGGGTGGGGAAGCCTTGGGGTAGGGCCCTGGGCTGCTGGCCGTCATGGACTCAGGGAGGAGGTGGAGCAAACCGCACTCAGGGTCAGGCACGGAGGTCAAAGTCTGCGTTCGCCAGGAGCTTTGCTGAGCTGGATAGGAGCGCATGGGAGATCCAGGGGGGCCAGCGGAGTTCGCTGGGTAAGGTCAGGACACGAGAGGTCACGGGAGTTTGGTCCATCAGGATCCAGAATAGGCATCAGTGTTAGAAAACATGGAAGGCCTTTGCCCTGGACGGTGTGGCTTAGTTGGTTGAGCATCATCCCTTGCACCGAAAGGTCGCCGGTTTGATTCCCAGTCAGGGCAGGTGCCCAGGTTGCCAGTTCAGTCCCCAGTCGGGGTTAGTGCAAGAGGCAACCGATTCATATTGATGTTTCTCTCTCACATCGATCTTTCTCTCTCTCTCTCTCTCTCTCTCTCCCTCTCTCTCTAAAATCAATAAAAACATTTTTTAAAAACCATGGAAGGTTTTCAAGGTTGAAATGGACCGTGGAAAGCGTAGGGAGGCTTGCTGGGTGAGGGAAGAGCACAGGCTGGGACTTCTCAGGGACGTTGCTGAGTCGGGTCACAGGAAGGTCAGGGAGCGTTTTTCCATCACAGCTGGGAACACGGGAGGCGACCGAGGTTTTCTGCATGAAATGAAAGACCCATTCGCTCAGGGGGCAGAGGTTTTCTGCATGGAATGGGAGGCCCATTCATGACCTCAGGGGCAGTTACTAGGTAAGGGTTGTTGACATGGCAGGCCGGAGGCCGGGGGGATCAGGGTCCCTCTCTTTGGGGGCCAGTGTGCCATGCCCAAGGCTAAAGGGAGGAGATGGGCCTTTAGAAAACAGGGCCCCGAGGAATCTGACCTGGAAGGGTAAGGTGTCTGCCTTGACCTCAGGGTTCAGGCCTCTCCTGGACGTGGGCGCCCTTCCCCGCCCTCTGCTGGCCGCAGCCCGACAGTGCTGCCCCAGCAGGACAGAGAGAGCAGACAGAATACCCAGGGCCGCACTGCCTGCCCCATGCAGCATTCCCACCTGCGGACCGACTGCAGAGTGTGAATAAAGAAGGCGGAAAGTGACTTGAGCCCCCTAAGCCAGTGGTCGGCAAACTCATTAGTCAACAGAGCCAAATATCAACAGTACAACGATTGAAATTTCTTTTGAGAGCCAAATTTTTTAAACTTAAACTTCTTCTGACACCACTTCTTCAAAATAGTCTCCCAGTGGAGTCTTCCCAGGCCGTGGTATTTTGTGGAAGAGCCACACTCAGGGGGCCAAAGAGCCGCATGTGGCTCGCGAGCCGCAGTTTGCCGACCACTGCCCTAAGCTTGCATCTCCTTGGGACAATCTCCGAAAGGTCGTGAAGTTCAATGAGATCATGCACATAAGGAGTGAGCATAGTGCCCCGTGCTGCATGTGTCCCTGGCAGATCTCAGCCCTCAGACCTTTACCTCCTGATTTTCCTAACATCCAGGGTGGGGGTGGACACTGGCCGTTATCACTGTTCCCATTTGCACGGGGGGAATGCCAGGTGGTGTGACTGGGCCAAGGCTCACAGAATAGAGCAGAACTTGCTCTCCGCCTCCCGGGCCAGGACCCCCCACCCCTCGCTCCCATGGATACAGACTCAGAAACCAACCACAGGCCTTCCCCGCCCTTCCCGCCTCGAAGCAGGCCCAGCTCTTCCCAATGAGGCTCCGTCCGCCCCCTGGGGCACCTCAGATGTCTTGCTTGTGATTTAATTAACAGTCCTTTGGTCTCCTTCTCAGAGAATGAAGTTGGCAGGGCCTGGGAGACCACCCACATCGCCCGCTGCTCTGATTTCGCTCTGAGCTTCTGAGTGGGAAGGAGAGGCTAGGCGAGCAGGCAAGGGCAGAGGGGGAGATCCCATGCCAGCCCGGACCCGGGACAGAGCTTTCTCCTCCAACACCTCTGTGAGGTGTTCACAGGGAGTGGCCCAGGCCTGGCACTCTGGTCAGAACACTATGGCCCAGGAAGCTACTGAATCTGTTCCCATCTCCCACCCTCCTGACCCCCTGACCCTCTGCCTCAGTGCCACCCCCCGGCTGTTCTCTCTGCCTGGAACCCTCCTCAGGACCTTCCTGTCCCAGCTGAAATGCCACCTCCTTGGAAGAGACATGACCACTACCCACCCTTAGCCGGATTCTGTGCATAACGCTACACTCCCTGGGAGTTTCTTGTCTGTGTACTTGTTTGCAACTAAATCGCAAGCTCAAGTCAGCAGGCACTTGGTTTGTTCACCGCTGTGCCTAGCCCTGCCCCACAGCCTGGCACAGGGTTGGCTCAATAATTACTTGTTAAAAGAGTGAGTGACTCTGGGCAGAGTCCTGGCCAGAAAGTCAGGAAATGTGGAAAGCTGGCTCCATGTGACCCCTTTGTTACCCATGAGCCTCAGCTTCCCCATCTGAAACCTGAGGGGACAGACCCAGTGATCCCAGTGGCTCGTCCATCCTGATGTTGCCTGTCCACAGGACAGCAGTGCCCTGGGCACCTGTCTCCCACGCTCAGAGGTGCAAGGAGGAGTGACACAAGGGCGTAAGGAAGAGGGGCAGGGAGGACCGAGACCCAGGATCCCCCACACCTTGTCCACTGGGGCAGAGACCGTGTTCTGTGCACCGTTGGATCCCCAGCTCCCAGCCAGGGTCGGACTCATCACAGGGGCTCAGGGAATGTGTGTGAATGAATACAGACAGTCTCGAACGGAAGAATGAATGAATAATGTGCATCCTGGAACTGGACTAGAACTGGACTGGCACCTTCTCCTCCATTTCCCTGCCCAGTCTCCCCCCAACGCGCCCCCCACCCCCCCACACACACCTCTGACCTGGCCTTCCTCTCCCTACAGTTGCACCTAAAGGACCCAAAATCGTGATGACGCCCAGCAGAGCCCGGGTCGGGGACACAGTGAGGATTCTGGTCCATGGATTCCAGGTCGGCCTCTCTCTGAGCCCCTGGGAGGGTGTGGGAGGTGGGTACGTAAGGTGTGGGGTGTCCTTCTGCAGGCCCCCTGCAGAGCTGGGGGTGGTGTTCGGTACGCTGCGCCCACCTGGGGACCGGGAGGACCACCCAGGCTCTGGCTGACACTGTCCCGAGGAGGAGGGGACAGGAAGGGCCTGAGAGGGTGCCCCACAGGGAGGCACTGGGGTTCAGCTCCCAGCCAGGCCCTGGGCTCCCTGGCAGCAGGCTCTGAGACCCTCCCCTCCACCTCCAGCCCTGCCGGTGGGCCTCAGTCTGCTCATCTGTCTGCTAATTCGATGAGAAAGGGCAAGGGGTTCCTGCGTTTTTGCTTACCCATCTAGAGCCCGGGGTAGACATACCTCATGGACTTGACCTTCTTTCCAGCCCTAAGTCCTTCTCTGCCTGGTGTTGCGGGAAGCCCCTCTGAACCCACCCGATAAGCATGTGTCCCCAGGCCTGGCCGGGCCGTGGCTCTGACCCCTTGCTGCTCTGGCAGAATGACTTCTCCTGTGACCAGACTTTCCCCTGCTCTGGCCAACAGAACGAGGTCTTCCCAGAGCCCCTGTTCACATGGACGCGGGTCGGGAGCCGCCTCCTGGACGGCAGCACCGAGTTCGACGGGCGGGAGCTGGTGCTGGAGCGGGTTCCCGCCGAGCTCAACGGCTCCATGTACCGCTGCACAGCCCAGAACCCGCTGGGCTCCACCGACACGCACACCCGGCTCATCGTGTTCGGTACGCTGCGCCCACCTGGGGACCGGGAGGACCACCCAGGCTCTGGCTGACCCTGTCCCGAGGAGGAGGGGACAGGAAGGGCCGGAGAGGGTGCCCCACAGGGAGGCACTGGGGTTCAGCAGTTACAACCAGAGATCTGTGGGTTCAAACCCCAGGTCCACCACTTCGCAGCTGGGCAACCTTGGGCAAATGACATAACCTCCCTCAGCTTCTCCATCTGTACAATGGGCTGCCACCTCCAGCCCACAGGGCTGTGTCTGCACCAGGACAGCACGTGAAACCACACGGCAGGTGTGGGATAGAGGGGCGCTCCTTTACTGCGCTCCGAAGCCATCCACTCGCTAGTTCTCTTTCTGTTCCTTCCCACAGAAAACCCAAATATTCCAAGAGGAACGGAGGACTCCAATGGTAAGTCTCCACTCAGAGCTCCTTGTCGGAAAGTGTGATTTTCAAGGCTGGAAGCTCTGGTCCCCAAACCTCCCATTGCCCACCCCCGCCCCCTCAGCCTTGGCAGGAGACTGGCCTCTAGTTCACAGAATCTGGTCAGATGGTCAGGAGTGGGCACTGAGGCAATAAAGGGGAGTTGGCACCCCAAAGTAGCGGCAGGGATTTCTAGCGACTGAGTGTGTCCCCAGCACCATCATAGTAAGCAACTTCACTTTTTTTTAATCCTCACCTGAGGGTACTTTTCCCATCGATTCTCTAGAGAGAGAGGAAGGGAGGGAGAAGAGGGTGAGAGAGAGAGATGCATTGCCATGAGAGAGACACATCGATTGTTTGCCTCCTGCTCACGCCCCGACCTGGGCCAGGGATCGAACCTGCAACTGAGGTACATGCCCTTGGCCAGGAGTCGAACCAGTGACTCTTCAGTCCACTGGCTGACACTCTAACCATTGAGCAAACTGGCCAGAGCAGCGACTCCAGTGTTTTTAACTCAGAGAACTCAATTCCCTGATCCCAAGGACACATGTCCAGCATTGACAATGGGGCTGTGTCTGGGACGCGGGACCACTCCATAGGGTAGTTGGGAGCACAGACAGCTGGCTCTTCTGGGGCCCTTCAGACTGCCCTCCCCAGGATTCCCCCAATCTGGGCACCACCCCAAGGGACCCAGGCACTGCTCCCAGGCCACCAGCCCTCCTCTCCCCACACTGGGCCCATCTCACAATTCAGAATGGGCCCCCAGTCCTGGTCCCCACTGGAGGGTCCTGATGGCCACCAGGGAGCCTGACCTCAGCCCAGCAGGCCCAGGGCAATGAGGGGGTCACCTCAGGTGGGACAGGTGGCCAAGCTGGGATCAGATGCGGCGCCTCCTGATGCTGAAGTCCAGACTCTGCTGGGCCCTGTGAGGCTCCGCCGTTCCCAGGCTCCATCAGCAAGCGCCGCGGTGGGTCTGGGGCTCTGACCTGCTCCCTGCGCCCGGCACAGGTTCCGCCTCTGGCCCCGTTGGTGTCCGGCTCATCCTGGTGCTCGCCCTGACAGTGGTCCTGGAGCTGACGTGAAGGCTCAGCCCGGCTCCCGCCACTCCGCCCGGCACTGACACCTCTGCGACCGCTTTTCATTTCTTTTCTAAACTATTTCCAGTCTTGTTCTTAGTCTCTTTCTGTCTGTGTCTTGGCTTCTTCAGTCGGTTTAATTAAAACAAACAGAACGATTTTCCCCACCTGGGTCTGTGGCTCTGTGTTCTTCATTTGTTCTATCATGGCAACTGGGTGCCTCCTGGCCTCCAGCATCGGGACAGGCCCTGGGGTGGAGGGAGGTGACAAAGGAGACGGAGCATGCTCCTCCCTGGATGAGGGGTGGAGAGGCAGCTCAGTCTCATGCATATCCTAACAGCCAGGTGTGGGGAGTAGCCAGAGACGTTCAGGAAATTAAAGGTTCCTCAAGGCCAAGTGTAATGGTCAGCTATTGCCACAATAATGCTGCATAACAAACCAACCCACATCTCAGTGGCCTGCAACAACAAGCATCTATGATTATGTTCCTATTCAGGATGAAGTGGTAAAGCTGATCCAGTCTGGGCTCAGTGGGCACCTCTGCTTCAGGTGACAAGTAGAATATTCTAAATTCCTGTTGTTCCTAAATTCCTGGCTAGCCTCCAGGCTGTGGGTTGGGCTCCGGTCTCCTCCAAGGGTGTTTGCTCTGGGGCTCAGGCTAAAGGTGAAGCGGCTCTCTGACATTTGGCCATTCAATGGTAGATCGCCAAAGCTGTATAAATAAACCCAACTATGCAGCCACCATGAAAGCATCTGCCTGTCATGTCTATGACCACTCCTTTAGCCAAAGCAAGTCACATGGCCAAGGCCAATGTCAGTCAATCAAGGTCACATGTAAGTCAGGGACAGAGGTTCCGGAACTTTCTAATCAACTAGAAGAGTCCCCATGCCACTCAGTGATTAGCTCTGGGGGCAAGAATGTGTCATTGGCAGGGCTGGGTTGGCCTCTCGGAGCTGTGGCCGAGACTTGAGAGTCACCAAGGGGAACCCGTGGCACACTGTACCAATGTCTGGAAGGGAGAGGCTAGCCTGCAGGAACACGTCAACCCCAGAGTCTTACTGCATTCGCACAAGGAAAAGTTATCTGTGGCTATGAAAAGCCCAAGGCAGATTGGACAGTCCTCTTTCACCTTGTGGCTACACCAGCTGGAACATGTGGCTTCTAGAATCTTCTCCAGGGCAGAGGAAAAGGGGGCTACAGGGTCAGGGCAGTGTGCAGAATAACAGTTCCCCAAAAAGATGTCCACATCTTAATCCCCAGAATCTGTGAGCATGTTACGTTACGTGGCAAAATCGATTTTGCTGATGTGATTCATTTCAGGGTTTTGAGATGGGGAGATGGCTCTGGGTCATCCAATTGAGCCCAGTGTCATCACAGGGGCCTTATAAGAGGGCAGAGAGAAGGCACTAGAAGAAAACAACAGATTGACAGGGCTGATGCAAGGAGGGGGCTGCGAGCCGGGCAGGCAGGCTGCCTCTAGAAGCTGACAGAGGCAGGGAAATGAGTCTCCCCGGGAGCCACCAGGAGGAACTCACCCTGCCAACACTTTGCACCATTGATTCTTTCCAGATTTCTCACCTCCAGGACTCCAAGGAAATAAATTTGCGTTGTTTCCAGTCACTGAGCTTGTGGTAATTCCTTACAGCAGCAATAGGAAACTCATAAAATGACATAGGATTTTTTTAAGTACCAAGCCTAGTGGTGACATAGATCACCTCTGCCTGCATCCCATGATCAGAGTAATCACATGACCCCAACCTAGCTGCAAAGGAGGCTGGAAAATGCAGTCTTCCTGTGTACAGGGTGAGCATAGTGCATTGGGTCTGCCAGGGAGAGGCACAGGCCAGAGGAGCCAGAGGGTGCGGGGGGAAGGGGGGAGCTGGGAGGAAGGCCCTCACCTGCCTCTTCTGCCTCAGAGTGCCCCGGGCCTCTCCCTTCCCAGCCAGGAGATACATGACCTCACTGAGCCCTTTTTGCCTCTCCCAGTCCATGGAGATGTCCCGGGGAATTGGGACCCCTGCCTACACAACCTCTAAGCCCCCCGACACGCCAGGCTGGGAATGAAGTAGTGGCTCTGTCCTCTTGCTGTCATCACTGCCCCTTTGCCTCTGCCCAAGTCAGGACCTGGATGACCCATTCAATTAACTTCCACCTTGACGCCCAAATCTCTGACTCCGTAACGTTTCCCTGGAATTCCAGACTCGGATGTCCAACTTCCTACTGTTTTCCCCTCTCCCATTGCATTTCCAACTTCATGTGGCTGAAACCCAACTTCTGATTTTTCCCTTGCAAAACATGGTGTTTCCCCTTTTCAGGAAATGGTCACCATCAACCCAGCTGACCAGGTCCAACATTTAGCTGTTTTCTTCTATTCATCTCTTTCCTTCACCCCTCCACAGCCAATCAAATAGCTTGTTGACTTTGCTCTCAAAACTCATCCTGAATTCACTGGCTTCTCTCCTTGTCCACTGCCACCACCCTACACAAAGCTACCTGCCCCCTGGAAACTGCCTCCACCTCCTGTTTGGTCTTCAGATTGCTGTTTTGCCACCCCAATAATCTGGCCCCCGCACAGCGGCCAAAGAGATCCTTCTCAACATAAGTCATCCCACGGTGCCCTCCAACTCAGAACCCTCCAATGGTGTCCCACCTGCCATAGATTCAATGTCCGAGTTCTCCCCAAATCCACACACTGAAACCTAACCCCAATGTCATGATATAAGAAGATGCGGCGGTCATGAGGGTGGGGCCCTGATGAATGGGATTAGTGCCCTTATAAAAGAGGCCCCAGAGAGCTCCCTCACCCCTTCCACCATGTGAGGACACAGCAGGAAGTTGGCAACCTGCAACCTGGGAGAAACAGACCATGCTGCCACCCGGATGTGGGACTTCCTGCCTCCAGAACGATGAGAAATAAATTCCTGTTGTTTTGAAGCCACCAAGTCTGTGGTATGTTGGTATAGCAGCCCAAACCGACTAAGACACGGGAAATAAATCCAAACCCCTTATAAGTCCTACAAAGCCTGCTGGCTTTGTCTTAGTCACACTCTCCTGGTCTTCTCTCTCCCACTCCCTCCCCCCTTCATTCATACACACCTTCCCATTCCTCAGACTCTTCAAGCCCATTCCTGCCTCAGGACCTTTGTTCAACCTGTTTCCACTGCTTAGAATTCTCTATTCTCTCCCCCTTAGCTTTTGCAGGGCTGACTCCTCCTTTCCATTTACGTATCAGCTTCACTATCAGCCCCTCAGAGGGACCTGCCTGACCACCATGCCCCTCTCCCCATCACGCCATCCTAATGCCATTCTCTGCAGAGAGCACGTCACGATCAGAGGCTTTTCCTACTTACTTATTATTGCCCGTCTCTCCCTTACCCTTGGCCAGCATGTCAGCCTGTGAGTGTGGGGACCCCACCTGCATCCTCCACTTCTGCGTCCTCGGCACTTAGGCCAGAACCTGGCACGTGGCAGGTGCTCAACAACCATTTATTAAATGAATGAGTGAGTGAGTGGGCACCTCCCAAAGACATGCTAAGGGCCAGGCTCTGTGCTGGGCATCCAGGCTGCAGGGTCAGCAGGAGGTGCTCTCCACCTGGAAGGAGCTCACAGCCCAGTGAGGGGAGAACATTTATCCAACCAACCAAGGAACCGCAAACTGCCACGGATGCTCAGCGCAGAACCTCCCCCATGCTCGAGAGATTCATTCCTCTGCAGTCGGGGTGCAACGAGGGGGTCAGAGGAGACCATGGAGAACACGTGACATATGAGCAGAACTTTGAAAGAAAAATGGAGTCTGACCAGGCAGAGCATGGAGAATATTCTAGACAAAGAGAACACGAGCAAAGGCCTAGAGACCAGAAAATTTAGAATATTTTTAGGGGAAAGACAAGTTGTTATATCAGTGCTTCTGACAGCACATAAATTTACTCAACAAATATTTATTAACTACTCACCATGGGCCAAGCTTGCAGTGTGATGGATGCTGCACATTAAATGGGAACACTGTCATATGGCTCTTGTATCAGTTATCTATTGCCGCAATGGTGCTGTATAATGAACATGCCCAAAACGGAGTCGCTTAAAACAACAGCTATTTATTATTCCTCATTAGGCTGTGGTCAGCGGCCGATCCGGGCCAGGTTTGGCCTATGGAGCCTGGGCACCCCCCCCCCCACCTCCCGTTGCATCTAAGTCAGCTGCTGAGCCAGCTGGGGTCTGGCTGGTCCACAGTGGCCTTTGCTGAGATGGGTCAGCCCAGCCCCATAGGGTCTCTCATCCTCCAGCAGACGAGCCTGGTGAAGACAGAGGAGCCAGGGAGAGCTGGAGCACACACAGTCATGGCCTCGGGGAACTTGCCCTCTGTCACTTCCGCTACATTGTTTTGGCCAGCGCGCAGGTCGTAAGTTCAGCCCCGATTCAAGGGGTGAAGAAATAAATGGCACTTTTTTATGAGAATAGCTTGCAAAGTCACATTGCATCATGTGTGGATTCAGCAGGAGGCAGAATTAGGGCCATTTTTTGCAATCGACGGCAGCCCCACATTCTGAACTTGATGTTCTAGAATCTTGGTTTCCCACCCTCCATGTTCACATACTCTCATTTAAACGGAGAAGCCCAAATGACTCCTCACAGCAACTCCTCTCCTAAAAACATAACAAACAAATGATCCATTCATTCAATGAATATTTGCCTCTCCACGTTTTGCAAGTTGATAGCAACACTGAAGCAGATGATTTTCAAGCCTTGAAGACTCTCAGCTATGCATCAGTATAAACACCCAGGCCAGATCGGTACGCAACAACCACATGGTACCGTTGGCCACCTCGACCTACTTCCTTCTTCCCCAGATCTGTTTCACACGAGCCTCCTGCCCGCCTCTGCTGCCTGCCAGCAATCCTCCCTAAGCCTCTTTCACACAATGATTTTGACTGTTTTCTGGAAGGAATAAAAAAGGATTTGTTCCCTCTCTTTGCCTTAATAGAGGGAAGCCCATGTAGGCATGAAATTGAAATTGCTTTGCCCTATTAACATCATAGTCATTGGGCTCCACTGACCCCGCAGGTGCATTAATATCTCAGCAGCAAGTGGATAAACCACATAAAGTGGCGGGGACACACCCGGAGAACGCCAGCTGAGTACCACAGTGGATGGGGGCCTGAACTTGAGGATTCTGTGTCCTGAGCAGGCTGGAGAGCATGCTTCATTCAGCCTGGGATTGAAGCGGGGGGGGGGGGGGGGGGGGGGGGAATGACTAAAACAGAGCCCAACCTGAGAAGGAAGATGGACGCTTCATTTATTCATCCACTGGCTCGTTCACTCATCTGATGAACCTTTAGCACCCCTGGCCTGGCTCTACGCCAGGCAGGGAGGCCTAGAGACAGGCTGGGCAGAATCTGCCACGGAAGAGCCCCAGATCCGTCTGGAATGACAGACAGAGGGAAAAAGAATGGGAACCCTATGCAATAAGCATTGAGGGAAAAGTGAGAGAGAGCACAGTGCGGTCACAGAATGGGTGAAGGATTGTTCTACCTGGGGAGGTCAAGGGAGGCTCCCAGGAGGTGGTGACGTGCAGCCAGGACTTGAAGGCTAGCAGGGGGCCTCGGAATCGATGCTGCCACCTTCACAGTTTGGCTCCAGGTCAGTTCCGATGCCTCAGCTATCTCTCGGGCACCAGCCCAAACGCTGCAGTCACGGGAGAAAGAGGGCCCCGCGTTCTGGTCCAGTTTGCATTGTCCCCTGAGGCACCTCCTGGCTCAAAGGCAGATCAGCCAGGTGCATGGCAGCTGGTCTGGGCCTGACACCCAGTCCTGGTCCCCTGGGAGCTCCCACTCTGCCCACTGCTCTTCCCAGCACAAGCCAGGCCTGTCCCTGCCCACCATGGGTTGACACCCCACCTCCATGGTGCTCTGGCTTTGCAGAAGCCCCTCGAGCTGGCCAATGGCCCCTTGGGCCACTATGCCAGGTGCCCACTGACTCTGGTGCTCAGGAGACGGGGCAGATGCAGAGAACCGCTATCCACAGCACATGGGCCAGCTGTCAGCCCACCTCTGGTCAGTGGAGCTCTTAGCAGTCTCATGTGCAGCAGCTCCGCGATGGACCGCCCTTGTCTGGCCTGGGCTTTCGAGCTGTGAACAGGTCATGGGAAGTGGGGGAGGCAGACGGCATTCATTCCAGGGCTGCCCCTTCTGGGGAGGAGGGGAGGAGGTGGCTCTGCTGGGGGTCCCAAGGCCTGGGCACCTGCAAGAGAAGCAAAGCCTGGGGTCACCATCTTCTCCTCAATCTTGGGGTGGCACAGCATCCCCAAGGAGAGTCATGTGGCCTTCTGCCCCACTCACCTCCATGAATGGAGATATTTGCCCCTCCTACTTCTACCCTGGCCGAGCTATTAGCCAAGCAGGAGAGGGTCTGGGGGCCCGGTTACACCACAGGCACCAGAGATGCCAGCAGCCAGCTCCGCCCAGGGCCACGATGACCTTGTCTGTGGGGAGACATGGAGCAGTGATTTCTGGCTTCTACAGGTGGGTCTGGTGCCTCAGGGTCAAGGGCTCAGCCCTGCTGACGAGAAAGGCCCTCGGCTTTATGAAATGCACGCGTGTACACGGAGCTGAGAAAACAAACCCAAAACAAGGCCCTGGGCTCTGCCTCGCAGGGGAGCTGACAGCCCCGGGCGGGCCCCAACCTGGATGCACACTTGTCCGTTTCCTGGGCAGAGGCAGGTAGGCCAGGGTCAGGAAGATGAAAGGGAGATGCAGGGAGAGGGAGGTGGTCCTGAGGCAGAGGTGAGTCAGGGGAGCGGAGAGGGGAAGAGGCTAGAAGGAGCAGAGAGGAGCTGGCCTGGAGAGGGGAAGGGAGGGAGGGAGGGAGGGGTGTTGGGGAGGGAGAGGGGGAAGGGGTCCCCGGCCAAGGAGAGCTGTTTGTGCACTAGGGTCAGGCTCACCCTGGGATCAGACATCTGGGAGACAGGAGGGTCCTCGGAGGGATTTGAAGACGGGGGATGGAGGGGGCAGAGAAGGGGTCACTTGGGAGAGAGATTCTTGAAGAGAACTTTCCAGGCCATACAGAGAGGGTGGGGGAAGGGGGGAGCCAGTCTAGACACAGAAACAAAGAGGAGGAGATGCAGAGAGACAGCAAGGGGAAAGGAGAGAGACACGGATGGAGCGGGAGAGGCCGGCCTGCAGCCAGGGGGAGGTGGAGGCAAACCAGGCCAGAGCGGGCCCTTCCGAAAGGCACTTAGGCTGTTATGTCCGTGATTGCGCCCTTGGCCCCCTGTGGGCACGGCGGGCCTGAGTGACGGGTGGAAGGAAATAGATGTGCAAAATACATGCACTTTTCCGAAATGGGCCCAATCATCAGTGGCAGGCCTAAATGTCAGCACACACAGCAGAGCCCTGGCTGCCAGCTGCATCAGACCTGTGACAGAGCTTCTGGCAGCTGCCTCCCCCTGCTCTTCTCCCCTCACCCCCTCCCCCGCCCCAGGCAGCCGCCGCCCACCCAGCCCCAGGCCGCCATTCCCTCCAGCCTCTCATTCCCTTGATCCTGGAGGGGCACAGACAAAAAGCACTTTGGAGGAGTCCTTTTTCTAAACTGGGGTCCCCACCCCACCTTCCCAAACTCAACCTCCCCCTGGGACCTTCCCTCTCTGACCACAGGGGACAGTCCCTCCCCACGTCCCTCAACTCCCAGGCTGTCAGAGGAGCCAGCAGCGCCGCCAAGGTCAAGCACACAGGCCGTCCTGGCTCTGAATCCAGCTCGGCCTCACACTGTCTTTGCGACTCAGGCGCTTTACTCAACCTCTCTGCGCCTCTGCTCCCTCGCCTGTAACACGGGCAGGCCGGTGCCCATGGCGCTCACCAGAGAATTACATGAATGAACAGATGGGCAGCTCGGAGGACAGGCCCGGGGACACTGAACGTGCTCAGTGTGAGCTGCCGTTGGGCTCACTGTGCGACAGGGAGGCAGCTTCGGTGGGAGCCTGAGAACCACAGAAGATGCTTGGAATCCGAGTGGGCAGTTCCAGAGCCTCCTCCCTCAGTGTGCTCCCAGCATCCCCCGGGAACTTGCTAGACCTGCAGAACCTTCGGCCCCACCCCAACCTGCTAGATCAGAATCTGCATCGTAACAGGATCCTAGGTCATTGGGGGCCTGGTCAACTCTGAGGAGCCTGCTCTTGGCGTAGGAGGCCAGTTAGTGGCTCACGTAACCAGTTCTGGTAGGAGTTTCCGTGAAGGGCAGTGGCCCTGGCTGGAGAGGAAGGCCCTCGGTGTGCCAAGCCCTGATGACTTACTGCACATGGTGCTGGATACGTTAGCCCTTAAAACAACCCTGCAGCCCACTTTCCAAAGGAGGAGATAAAGCTCAGAGGGGCTGCATACCTTGCCCAGGGACGAGCCCTCCGTGTGAGGCATTGCCAGGGCGGGAGCGGGTCTGACCACCGGGAGCAGGGCCAGCAGTGGGGCTTGAGGGGCGCAGGTTGGGAGGAGGCCGGGCCCCCCGGGAATGGAGGCTGTGAGACATGAGGGAGGGGGCACCGTGACACAAACCAGAGGACCTTGGCCTGCACAGGCAGAGACTCAGGAGAGAACTCAGAGGACTGTAAGCTTGATGCCGGACCAGCTGACCTTGGAGGAGGAGGGACGTGCCCGTGGTGGTGCCCAGCAGGTCTGGGGCCCAAGAGAAGATGCTGATTTGGGACCATGTGCCTTGAGAACAGCCAGCATTCATGAAGCACCGACTGCTTGCCAGGCACTCCATCCACCTCACTGGCTCTGTGAATGGATGTTCCTTACACTATCGATGCACCGGTAGAGGCTCAGAGAGGTAAGTAATTTGTTTACGATCACACAGCTTACAGGCCCAGCTCTGGGATCTGAGCTTACAGCTGCCTGGGTAAAGAGCTCGCAATCTTTCCCTTGTTCCAAACCACAGGAAATCTGGTGCAGGCCTTGAGGGGGACAGGGAGTGGCCCAACAGAAAAGGCAGAAGGAAAAAGGGAGGCCTGCCCTGCAGGCCCTCTTTGGGCTGCAGGAGGTCCGCCCTCCCCCCAGGGCCAGAGAGCAGGCTCCTTCCTTCTTCCGGCTGAATCAGGACGGGTTGTCTCGGTCAATATGCCGCTGGGGGAGCGGAGGCCAGGCAGCTGCCCAGGCTACAGCAGGTTGGTGGCAGAGTGACGACCAGAAGGCAGGATGGCTGACCCACCCCTCTTTCTGGAAAAACCCTCAGTTGTCTGCCTGGTCGAGAAAATATTAACTCAGCCGGCGGAGCCCCCTTCCATCCCCTCGGAGCCTTGGAATCTGCACGGGGGAGGATTCCAATACAGATGGGGGCGGGGGGAGGAGCTCCTGCGGTGGGGAGGGCCTCCCCTGTGTAGGGGCTGAGGCCTGAGCCTGGTGCCACCTCCTGGGGATGGGAGCAGTCTACCAGAGGAGGCACCCACCTGCATCACCACTCCTGCCTTCAGGCCTCTGAACTCTGGTAGCAACGCAAAGGCTTTGGCTGGGGGCTCTGGCCAAGGTCCTGAAGAGTCCAGGTTTTATTAATTATTTTTTTAAATATATTTTATTGATTTTTTTTTACAGAGAGGAAGGGAGAGGGAGAGAGAGTTAGAAACATCGATGAGAGAGAAACATCGATCAGCTGCCTCCTGCACACCTCCTACTGGGGATGTGCCCGTAACCAAGGTACATGCCCTTGACCAGAATCGAACCGGGGACCCTTCAGTCCGCAGGCCGACGCTCTAGCCACTGAACCAAACCGGTTAGGGCAAGAGTCCAGCTTCTAAATAGCAGCTAGCCTTGCTGTAAGCCTGCCTGCTTCCGCCGTGCTCTTTTTTCTTACTTTTTCCTAAAATATATATGTGTGCGAGTGAGTGAGTGTGTGTGTGTGAGTGAGCATGTGTGTGTGTGTTGAGGTTGTTCCTAGGGGACTATTAACTAAGAATAATTTATCCAAGAAATTTGTTATGTTAGAATTACCAATTAGATATGATTATAACTTACCCTGGCTAACACTGCACTACTGTTGGAAATCTGAATCCCATTAAAATCTAATTAGCATATATTAAGTCGAAGGCGGCTTTACTGCAGTGCGCCAGCAGGTTTGCGCCACGCTGGGCACATGGATTTGCCGCCCACTTCAGCACGCGGGCCACGTTGTTCACAGGGCCCAGGTGTGTGCCAGGCAGCCTCCGGGCAGCTTTCCTCTCCCTAAACGGGGACCAGATGGCCCGTGCCTACAGAGAGGGGCAGCTCCAAAAGTGGACAGGACGTTCGAGGCTCTGCCCCTGGGTGGGCGGCCAGGATCCACAGAAGGCATTGTGGTGGTTCACACCGTCGGGGTGCTCTGGGCTAAGAGGACAGGGACTCATTTTGGCAGCCCCGAGGAGCCAGTTACCTCGGTGACTGAATGCCAGCACCACAGAATGCATCCCTCCCCGGGCTTGAGGGCATGGCAGGTCCGGATGTGAGGGCGTGGTTGCTATGGCGTCATACCTAGCAAACACCTGGCACCACAACAGCAAATGTTTATTGAGCTCTTACAGTGGGGCTACGGGCCTTATTTTCTTATGATTTTTCTTTTTAATATATTTTTATTGATTTCAGAGAGGGAGGGAGGGGGAGAGGGAGAGAAACATCAATGAGAGAGAATCATTGATCGGCTGCCTTCTGCACGCCCCGCACTGGGGATCAAGCCCAGAACCCGGGCATGTGCCCTGACCAGGAATCGAACCGTGACCTCCTGGTTCACAGGTCGATGCTCAACCACTGAGCCATGCCGGCTGGGCATGTTCTTATTCTTAATCCTCACGAAAACTCCAAGACAAAAGCTCTAGATTTATGCCCATTTTATATACGATGAACCTGAGGCTCGCAGAGGTTAAGGCACTTTCTCGAGGCCCCATAGCCACGAAGTGGCAGATTCAGTATTTGAACCCTGATGGCTTTTCTGAAAAGTTGTCTCTCCTACAACCTGTTTGGGAATGAATGAGGTCCTTCCCCCAGGTCCAGGTCAGGCCTCGCCACTGCCCTCCTCTGCCAGCAGGGGGCGGGGGTGAGCCAGGAGGGAACTCAGGGCCAGGCAGGCTGTGTCAATGGGTGTCAAGGACAAGGTCCCTAGGGAATACTCCAGGTGGGGACTGCGGCCCCGAGATGATGCTGCAGAGATACAAGCTGGATGCAAGCATCGCAATCAGTGGTTCTGGGGATTTTTAAGGAGAAAAAAATCCTTCTTTCGGGTACAAAGCATATTGAATGCAGTAGATTAGATGGCTGTGCAGCACATTTTCCCTCCCACCACCACCTCCCAGGTGACGCGGACTTCCCCTTCCCTGCCCCGTTGATGTTGGTCGGGGCCAGGGCACTTGCTTTGGCCGATGGCTGTTAGTGAACCCACCATGAGCGGGCCCTTCAAGTGTGCTTGCTGTGAGCTCGCTCCCCACTGGCGCTTCTGCCGACCACGGGGACATGCCCGAGGGCCAGGTTCAAAGAAGATGAGAGATGCCTGGGTCAAGGCCAGCCTAGGCCAGCTGGACCATAATTAAGAAATACACGCTCTCAAATGCCACTGAGGGGCCCTCCAAAGGCTTAACAGGGCAGCTCTGCTCCCCAAGCCCCCGCCCACAAGTGGGGTGCAGGAAACGTTTGAGCAGCCCCCGCTCCCCCAGCCTCGGGGCTGAGCTGAAATTGCCAATAAAGGAACAGCTTACACCTCCCTGGGCTCAGTTTGCACCAGGCCTGGGACAGGCAGGGCGGCCGCGATCTGGGCGGAGACAGACTCACGCCCTGGTTGTCTGCGGGCACCACCAGCAGGTTTCCAAACACAGAAGATGACAGAGGAGAAGGCGCCGTGTCGTGTGCTGGGGCTGCCGTCACAGAGCTCCACGCACAGGGGGCTCAGACCACCGAAATCTCCATCCTCGCTGCTCTGCAGGCGGCGGGGGGCGGGGGGGGGGCGGGGGGCAGTGTCCACAGCGCTGGTTTCTTCGGAGGCCTCCTCCTCGGCTGGTGGTGGCCATCTCTTCCTGTGTCATCACTCGGTCTTCCCTCCATACACGTCTGATGACCTCATTTTAACTTAACTGTCTCTTTAAGGAGTCTCTTCAAATACAGGCACATTCCAGGGCGCCGGGGGGGTGAGGGTGGGGGGCTGGAGCATGTGAATCTTGAGGGGACACAGCACAGCCCACGGCAGTGTTCCTCAGCCTGAGGGACCACAGGCCTTGAAGGACCTTCTTTGGGACAGGTGGGGGGGAGGGGGCGCTCTGTCCCATGATCCCAAAGGGTTGTGCCCTTTACAAACTCTGCCTACACAGCAGTGAGCATGAGCCAGCGACCACCGCACACCACAGCCCGGAGGGGCCGGACAAGAGGGTGAGCAGGAGATGCAAGCAGGTAGGAGCGCCTCGTGTGATTCCCTGCGCACCACGTTCCACAATGGGGCCGCGCGAATCTCTGCTGTCGGAAGCCAGACCTCATCATGGCTAGTTACCCTGGGAGGAGGGGGAGCATTGACAGGAGGGGGTGCTGTCATTCTGGGCCTGGGGTGCAGGATTGGGATCATTTTGTGCAGATGCATTGGGCCACATGCCCTTTTTAGTTTAGTCAGTAGTATCACACCAATGTCACCGTCCTGGCTGTGACGGGGTTCCGTGGCTGTGTCAGAGGTCATGGAGAAAAGCTGGGTAAAAGGGACTGGGAACTCTGCACTATTTTTGCAACTCATTGTGCCTTAAATTACTTCAAAATAACTTTTTTAATGCTATTAAAAAAAAAAAAACAATGAAAGCGAGACATTTTATCTTAAGGTTTTGTACCATTTTCAGCCCCAGAAGAGTTGCAATGAATTTTAAATTAAAAAATGAATAAAAAAGATTTATGCACTTTTCTGCGTGTATGTTATACTTCAATTAAACGTGGGGGCGAAAAAGCCTCTGCCGGTCTCTCTGAGCTGCTGCAGAGAGAGGAGGGGAGTGGCAGAATACAGATCCCGCGCCTGGAGTTCTAGGTCCTCTCATTCATTATCCGGAGGGGACGGGGAGGGGAGCACTGTTGCCATTTGCAGGTGAGAAAACTGAGGGAGAGGGAGGGGACCGGCCCAGGGACACACAGCTCATCAGCCGGGTGCCGTCTGCTCAGAGGCCCCGCACGGGTCCCTGCCCATGCTTGGGCCAGTTGGAAGGACACCCCTCCCACCTCTGCTGCCTCAGCCTGCCTTGCCCAGCCTCAGGGTGGGGCACTGCGGTTCCCCAATCGCCCCGCTGCCTCCCGCCCCGGTCGGTCCCACAGGTGAGGCTGCTGACATGAGGTTTCCCAAGGAACTTCCACCCACCTGCCAAGCCCCCGCTGGGTTGACTCCGGGCCATTATCAGCACCTTTAATTGCTCTGCTGAGCACGCAGCTCCCCTTCCTGGCGTCCCCCTGGGCCCCAGAGCACATGCCAAGCCAGTCCCACTCCTCCAACACGTGTGTGCACCCTCAGCACCAAAGTCCCCAAGACACTTGGCGCTTGGACAAAATTAACTCATTTGTCCAACCAACCCACTAGGGAGGACGGCCGTTCGTGGCCACGGGCACTAAAATTAACCTGGTTTATCAGAGCCTCTGAATTCTAGCTCACGCAGCAATTTCAGGGACTTCCAGGCATCTGGGAACAAGAGCAGCGGGAGGAACTGGAGTTGATGACTGTGATTCAGCCTCAAAGATCGTCTCCGAAGGTGGACTGAAACCGGAGGGGGGGAGATTGTCTCCTGAGGTGGACGGAGGCCTGGGAGAGCCCGTGGGTAAAAGAGGTCCGTGAGCACATGAGCTTCAGACAATGTCCTCCCTGCAGGACTTCTCAGAGCCCTTACTGCACTAATGTGCCCCAGAGTCTCCAAGAGGGCCCATCTGAGACAGTGTGTCCCACTCTCCTTCGGAATGTCCCTCAGAGAAACGCTGGTCCGAGGCCTTCAGCATACGTGTCTCGAGGGCAGTTCTGCAACAAGGAAAGAACCTGCAGGGCTGGTCAGGTGATAGGCAGGGGAATGCCTGTTCCCATTTTGCAGATGGGGAAAACTGAGGCCCGGAGAGGGGAAGACACTTGCCAGGTCAGCAGGCAAATCAGTGACAGAGCCAGCCCTAAATCAGCAAAGGTCAGGTGGGTGGAAATCACTCCATTTCCTGGGGTCAATGGTGGGCAAGATTGGCATCTACACTCCCTATCAGGCCTGGAAGGAGGAACCGGCAGAGACACATAATTTTATATGTACCTGTGACATTTACAAAGCTCTTTCAAAACATTCCTTATTCTCTTTTTCTAATTGTCATTACCCTTTATAATTTTTACAGACTTTCTGTACTTCTTCGGCATTCAAGCCCCATTTTGAAGAGGAGGCAGCTGGGCGGGGGCGGGGCGATGTGATTTGGCCAAGGTCTCAGGTCCCATGGATGGCAGAGCAGGGACCTCGCCCCTGGAGTCCCAAGATCCTGAGTCCCGGCCAGCTTTCCACGCAGGACTCCAGCCCCTGCCCAAAGGGCAGGACATAGCCTTGCTCAGTCCAATGCCACAGCGGAGGGAGGCTTGGGCTCTGGTGAAGGGTTCCCCCCCGGGGGGGGGGGAGCGGGGGGCACTAACGGGGTGATTTGGGATTCCCATCCTTGAGACACCGCTAACTGGTTGGATGGTGGGCACCACTGAGGCAAGTGTGGCCCGGGGAGCTGGCTATTCTGGAAACCGCCCTAGGTCGCCTGTGGAGGAGGGGGGGGGGGGGGCGGGGGACGGGGGAGGAGCCAGGAAACACTGGAGGTGTTTCTGAGACATCACATCACCCATTTCCCGCTCTGCTCCTCTTCCGAGGGGAGCCCAGAGCCTGGGCCTGAAGCTGTTTCACTGGCTGCCTCGCCCCTGCAGCGTTTCAGGGTGACGAGGGTGGATCGCCTCCCTCGTCACACCCTGGACGCTGTCAGCCGAAGAGGCTCAGAGGAGAGTGGGGTGGGAGGGAAAGGGGCCTAACTGGCTGCCCAGGAAACAGGTCTGATGAGAGGGAAGTGGGGGGAGGGGGGGGTCTGAGATGGTGCTTCCTCCTCAAGCCCCTCAGACCCCAGGAGGAGGCCCCGTGCCTGTGGGCCAGGCCGGAGGTGGGGGGCCATGGAAGGTCATTGGAAGGTCATCTCTGGCAAAGTGACCATCGTTGTGGAGGTGCCCATGGCAGCTGATAGGGAGACACAACCTCCTGGGACGGCGTGTCACTGTCACCTTTTGCTCGGATGGCAGCTGACCTCGGTGCATGCCAAGACTCTTCCCAGCCCCCTAACCTAATGAGCAAGGTGGTCTTGTCTGTACAAGACCTTCGGCGAGTACACACCAGCTCCGCCACCCTGTTTTACCCAGAGCCACCTGATCCTATCACCAACCCAGGTCATAGCTCCCACCTCTCAAAGCCAGAGGGTGGTCATAGCTCCCATATGGTCATAGCTCCCATATCTCAAAGCCAGAGGGTGGAACTATCCTCCACCTTTTAGCGGGAGAAACTGCAAAGGGCATGGGTTTGGGGAGGCCTGAGGAGTGAGATGAGGTCACTGTCTCCCACTGGTGGGCAGACGGGGGGTGCTCTGTGGGTGGGAGGACAGAGGAGCCAGGTCCAGGATGCCCGTTAGGGGATTGGAAGGTCCCACAGGGATGGGTCACGGTGGTCCTTCCTGCTCTGGGGCCATTACAGCATCATTCATTCATTCACTCACTCACTGGACAACGTTGAAGGTATTCACGTTGAACAGGTGACTTGCGTGTGCCCCCTTGTTCTCGGCGTTCGGGTGACAATGTGAGTGGAAGGAGTCAAGGTCCGACCCTCAGGACCAAGAGGCTCTGCTTCTTTCTCTGGCTCCTCCACCACCTTCTCCGTGACCTTGGGGAGGTCACTTCCTCTCCGGGCGTCACAGCCCCCACGAACAGTACCGTACACCTGTAGACCCCGCTTAGCGTTGTCCAACGGGCCTCACCGAACGCGCTCTGTGAAGCTCCGCAGACGGTTTCATCGCCTCCCGCCTCGGCGAGTGAAGCTCTAATGGATAGGAGACGCAGCTCCTCAGAAGCGCTCTCCAGAGAGGAGGGGGGCGGGGGCGGGCGAACCCCTGATAACGAACCCCAGGATCTCCTCTACCACAAAGTGGGTCCCTGGATAACGGTGACGGTTGTCATTTCAAACAACGTTTGGGGCCGCACAATTCCCGTGCGACCCAGAGACCGACCGGGCGGGCTTCCTTCATCTTTCCTTTTATTTAAAAAGCCGCTGCTCTGAACGTTTCAAAGATCTCCGCAGAACTTTTCCAATTTAATTTAAATAAAGTAAAAGGAAAAGACTGCCTCCTCCTAACGGGCTTCGCAAATGAAAGAGTTGGGAATGGCACGTCGGCCAGGCCCGCAGAGCAGCCTAATCGCTCCAGCTCCGCGTTTAATCAGGGGCCGAGCGGGCCGTGCGCCGCCTCCCAAACCGGGCCCCCCATCCACGGAGGGAAAGGGGGCGGGTCCCTCTCCCTCCCTGTCCGTCCAGCCCACCTCGCCACCTAGGACGGGGTCTCGTCCACAGCAGGCTTCTCACAGGGTGGCCGCAGAGTGCCCAGGGGTCAAGCCTCTGCGTGGGTCACATGTGCTGATGTCTATGGGCCAAAGCAAGTCACGTGGCCCAGCCCAGCATCCGTGTGGGAAGGGCCCCTGCCAGTGCGCGGACAGGGAAGGGAGGCCCACGGGGGAGCTATTCATTAGCAACCTCCCCTGGTGCAGAGTGGGCCAGCTCCCCGGCCCCCAGTAGGACAGTTCTTAGCTGGGTGTCAGCTCCCCGAGAGTCTCCACAGGACGTGGGTCCAGCTGCCCACAGCTGTAACCCACTCACGACCACGCACCTGATCATGGACTTTTCTCTCTTTCCCGACTCCCTTTCCCCACTCGCCCCCTGCGCTTCCTGAAATCCCCGCCCAAATAACGCCCCTGCACCCACGTCCTGGTTCAGGGTTGACTTTGAGGAAACCCACACAGGGTCCATGGCAGAGCCAGGAGTTGGAATCCGAAGCATGTGTTCAATTCTGCCCACATGGCCCCTTGGAGGGACTGGGGTGGGGGCGGAGGACAAGATGAGATGGGAACATGGCAGCTAGGGCACTGGGGAGCCACAGCAAGCTGCATGCAGAGAGGGGCATGATCAGCAGACACTCCAGCCCCTCGACCTGGCCTCCAGGGATGGACCAGGCTGGGTGAGGTACAGGCCCTGACCCGCCCAACAGGGGCAGGAGGACAAGACCCCGCCAGGGCCTGCCAGGCAGGGAAGACCCTCAGGTTCATCGGGTCCCCAGAGTCGTGCTGACAATTTGCTGGCCTGAAACCACTCCTGCCCCCGCCCTTTCCTGAGTTGTACTGATTATGCAAATCTCCCATCCCAAGCAAAGCAGGCTGGGAGTAAGGCAGCTCGACAGGATAAGATGGGCAAACGACAGATTACAGCCACCCACTCTGGTAAACACAAGTTTAATTGCTTTTTCAGGGGGAGAGGAGGCGGGGGACAGGTACCAAAATAAAACAAATTCCCATTCAGCTGTGTCAGGGCCGCCAATCTGATGGCGGGTAACAGTGGACTGTGATCAGGGAGGGAGGAGGCGGGAGGTGGAGAGGGGGTGCTGGAGACCTGAGGTGTGCCCTGGAAAGGCGGGGGACACTCTGCCCTTCAGGTCAGTCTGGTCGAGGCCAGGGCGCTCTGTCCCACTGTGATGGGGGGGCTGATTGTTGGGGCTCTCCGCTGGAGCTTTCACAGCAAGGGGAAATGCTGCCTAACATGTATGGAGTGCTTACTGTGTACCAGGCACTGGACTGCCTGAACTGATTGCTTAATCTTCACAGCAACCCTATGATGACAGGAGTATCCTCTCTGTTTACAAGTGAGAGGGTGGAAATGCATATTCCATTTGCTGAAGACACAGGGAAAATGGTTCCTTCGTCCACCCGGAGCCCGAGAACCAATTTATTCAATAAGCCCCCAGTTTACGGAGCCCTTGCTCTGTGTCGGCTGCTTCAGATCCTAGCAACCCTATTGTGTACGTGGGTAGAGTTCTCCTCCTCGTTTCAAAGATGAGGGAACTGGGTTTAGAGAAACTCATAACTGTTGCAAGTTCATATAATTAATAAAGGGTAAGGCTAGGATTCAAATCCAGGTCTTTCTGATGCCAAGGACGGTGTCTTTAACTACTAAGCTGGACAATGTCCCTGAATACTATTGCACACGTCCAAGTCATAACTCCTACTTGTTGGATAGTTCTTCTGCGCCCATTGCTCCTTCTCACGTCTTCTCAGTCCCCGAGAAGCCTTCAACCAGAGGATGGCGACAATAATGATAACATCAGCAACGGCATTCGCTGGGTATTTATCTTACTCAACATGAGCTGGGCCATCAGTGCTATCTACTAGTATATATATCATCTCACCGAGTCTCCATACTATCATTCCCATTTTACGGGTGGGGAAACTGAGGCACGGAGAAGCAGAAGCTTGCCTATGACCTCTCAGTTTCGGGGTGAAGGAGCCCAGTCTGCCAAGCCCGAGTACTTCCGGCTGCCAGGTAACTCAGGTGTGCAGTGAGGGTCCTGGCCCCAGGCCTTGCTGCTTTTTCTGGCCAGCATTTGAGTAACTTCTCTGAAATTGGAGACTTTCCTAGCCGGGCTCCAGGATGACCTGGTTGTGGCTGGTGGGCCCAGCCTGGAATTCGAGGGACAAAGGAAAGTTGAAAATGCCACCTTGTAAAGGTCCCCTGCCCTGGCCCAAAACCTGGGATCCAGCCAGGTCGGGAAGGCACCTTGCCCCTCCCTGTCACAGCCATCAACACAGAAGTGTTCACTGGAGCCCGTGTGAGGTGGCACAGGGCACGGGGAGCAGCCCTGGGGGGATTGAGGGGTAAATCCACAATGGCCTGAGTTCCACTCCCAGCTGTGTGACCTCAAGAAAGCGGCTCTCCCTCTCTGAGCCTTCATCTCCATCCACAATGAGGGGACAGTGATATATGTATCATGAGGTTCTTCTAAGGATCTCACTAGATAGTGGGTGTGGCTGTGACATACTAACGGTACATCGTCAGGGGCCACAAAAACATCAGGCACAGCAAAAGAAACCACCAACAAAACGAAAAGAGAGCCCACTGTGTGGGAGAACATATTTGGCAATGATACATCTGATAAAGGGTTAATATACAAAATATAGAAGGAACTCATACAACTTAACAAAAGGAAGACAAATCATCCAATTAAAAAAATGGGCCAAGGACCTAAATAGACACTTCTCCAAAGAGGATATACAGATGGCCAAGAGACATATGAAAAAATGCTCAAAGTCACTGACCATCAGAGAGATGCAAATTAAAACTAAACAATGAGGTATCACCTCACACCTGTCAGAATGGCTGCCATCAACAAATCAACAAACGACAAGTGCTGGCGGGGATGTGGAGAAAAGGAAACCCTCATGCACTGCTGGTGGGAATGCAGACTGTGCATCCATTAGGGAAAACAGTATGGAGTTTCCTCAAAAAATTAAATATGGAGCTCCCATTTGACCCAGTGATCCCACTTCTAGGGATATATCCTAAGAAAGCCAAAGCACCAATCAGAAAGAATGTATGCCCCCTATGTTCATAGCAGCACAATTTACAATAGCTAAACTCTGGAAACAGCCCAAGGGTCCATCAGTAGATGAGTGGCTAGAAAAGCTTTGGTACATTTACACCATGGGATACTATGCAGCAGTAAAAAAGAAGGATCTCTTACCCTTTGATACAGCATGGAGGGACCTGGAGATTATTATGCTAAGTGAAGTCAGTCAGTCAGAGAAAGACAAGTATCACATGATCACACTCTTATGTGGAATCTAAGTAAAAAACTGAAAACAAACAAACAAAAAACCATCAGGCATTATTTTTGTTTTGTTAATCCTCACCCGAGGATTATTTTTCCATTGATTTTTAGACAGAGAGGGAAAGAGACAGAAAGAGAGAAACTTCAATGTGAGAGAGATACATCGATTGGTTGCCTCCCACACGTGCCCTAACCCGGGGCCGGGGAACGAGCCTGCAACCGAGGTCCATGCCCTTGACCAGAATGGAACCCAAGACCCTTCAGTCCTTGGGCCGACACTGTACCCACTGGGCGAACCGGCCAGGGCGGTCAGACATTATTTTGCGCACACAGAGCACAATTCCTCACGCTGGGCCACACGGCACCACTTGAACTCATGTGCGCACAGTAGGACAAGTCAGGGCAGCTGGCGCCCAAGGAAAAGAGAGGTACACAGAGCAGGCTGAAGTGGCACATGCTCTGCAGAAGGCTCCCTTTCTTGATACGCCTGGGATTGGAATCAGAACGGGGTTGAGGTGGCATTTTAGACCAGCTTCCCAGGAACTCGCCTGAAAGCCTGAAAGCCAGTCCTTCTCAAGTGAGGGAGGGGCGATTTGGAGCTGTATTACTGTTTGGAAAGCCCCTACTGTGTGCCAGGGACTTTGCATACATGATTTGGAAGCATACGTTCTAGTTAGGAGTGGTGCTGCCCAGAACAGTTGGGTGTCCTACCTGCCCACGGCCACTGGGGGGGTTTCCAACCCACAGCGCAGTCACGCTTGTCCTCCTCGCAGTGCAGAGTGAAGGGAAGGCTGCAGGAGTGTCAGGGGACCGCTCCTTTTGAGCAATCCCGGATGCCATCCTGGCAGGGGTGGCGGGTATCTCCTACCCAGATCCCTGGAGAACAAACAACCGTCAGCCCCGCCTCCAAGCAGCGCTGGCCCAGGAGGTGAGGGAAGAGCCCTCAGCCCGAACACCCCTCATTTGATCCTTGTCTCTGCTGTGGATTTAAGAGGCACCAAGCCCCAGGGCTCCAGGGGGTTCATCTAACCATGAGGCCTCTGTGGTTGGGAAATGGAGATTTACAGACTTCCATTTAAATGCAAATGCAGCGTTGTCGCCCCCGGAACCAGAGATCCGGATCCTAACAGTATTAAAGTCACCGTGGTCCCCTATCTCCTGCTCAGCTGGGCCATCTCTGGGCCCCCATTTAATCCTTTGGGTGCTGCAGGCACCTGCTGGAGCCAGGCCTGGGAGGACAGGGGACAGGGGTCCAGGTAATGGACTCTGAGTCAGTGCCCTGCCTCCCTTCAGGTGCAGTGGCCCCCGTGACCTGGGTTGGCGTGCAGGTGTTCACCTCCAGCCCTGTCTGTGGCTGCAAGACCTCGTCAAGGTCACGCACGGCTGGGAAATCCTGGAGACGGGACTGAGCCTTCCTACGGCTCCGGAACCCCAGGAAGGCCACGCCCTGTGTCGAGTGGCACCACCTGAGTCCTCAGAAAAGAAGGGTAGGGGCCCAGGAAATCGTCCTTGAGTTGAAAGCAAGTAAAAACCTATCACATAAATTAAGCTAATAGCAACGGGGCCATTTTATTGAGCATCTACTATGTGCCAGGCAGAGAACATGCCATTTCATCCTCACAAGGTCCTAGGAGGTATGTTTTGGGATCCTCATATCCTCATTGTTGAAGGGAAAACTGAGACTCAGGGAGGTAAGGAGGCTGCAGAGGTCACTCAAGGAGAAGGTACCAGCGTCTGGATTTGAACTCAAGTTTGTCTGACTCCCAAAGTTAAGCTCTTGACCACGACTCCGGACCCTGCCATCCAGCCAGCTCCTGTGTGGCCTCTGGTAAGTGGTGTTCTCTCTCTGCTGCTGCTTCTAGTTCTAACTTGGACATAGTAGCCACATCCACCTCATAGGGTCTTGGATCTGGGGATTAAGCGAGTGAACATAAAGCCCCGAAACTGGGAACAGTGTCTGGTGCACAGAAAGAACTTAACAAATGCAGTATTAGCAACAATTACTATTCATCACACTCAGAAAGTGGGGGTGCCTCGAGAGAGGTACGGACTACACACTGGGGGTGGGGGGGATTCCAGGGGACTCGGATTTCATCCGGGTGTGAAATCAAGGTCAGCTCCTGGCAGTAGGCAGCCCTTGCCCTGGGCCTCAGGGGTGGGCAGGACAGCGGGTCAGGAGAGGGAACAACTGGAGCGTCTAAGGCAGAGTCAGGAAGTGGGCAGGTGTCCTGCCAGGCTGACCCCGGGGGGCACCCACAGGAGAAGATGCAGGAGGGGGCAAAGGTCATCCATGGCCGGCTGGAGGGCCTGGAATTCCCAGCTGGGAAGCGGGGACTGCATTTTGCCCGCGATGGAAAGTGATGGATTTGGCAGCGTTTGGCAACAGACAGTGTGGCGGGTGGGGAAGGGGAAGCTGGGACCTGTGGTCAGGAGAGTGACCACATAGGAGCCAGATGCCGTGCCCAGTCGGCTTCGTGGGGACCTCACTCCCTCCTCAGAGCAATCGTGTTGGTCTTTATTACTATTGCTCTGTTTCAGAGGAGCCAGCCGTGGCTCAGAGGCCTTAGGGACCATTCCCAAGGTCACCGGGTGGGGGAGGGGGAGCTGGCCCCACCCCCTTCCCTACCCCCTTCCCCACCTCCAGCACTGCTGCTCTCTGATGCTCACACCTCCAGTCTGGGTGCCTGGTGGACAGGGGACGCTCAGGTGACCAGCTCATCCTGGTTAGCTCAGGACTATCCGGCTTTAAAATAAAGTCTTGTGTCCCTGGAAACTCTTCTCTTGAGCAAGCCAGGACCATTGGTCACCCAAGCAATGACAGATAAATGGGACAAAGGGATGGGGGAGGGGGGAGGGGTGCTGGGGAAGGGATGGATAAAGTTTTTGACATGCAGAGCTGGGCCCTCAGGGAGCAGGCCTGGCCACTGCTTCAGCACAAGGTCAGGGCAGAGGCCCAGATTTGGGGTCCACCCACGGAGAACTGGGGAGCCCCTGGAACCTAGAGAGAGGGAGGGGTCCACCCCGAGGAGGGAGTCTTCCTTCCCAGGCTAGAGAGGGCACGGAGACCCCTGGACCCGGTTCCAGAGGCCGACGGCTAAGTGGGGTCCAGGAAGACCCTTCTCTGGATGCTGTCTTAGCTACTGACCCTCACAGGGCTTTGGCTCGAGGCTGCCGTGTTTCTGGAATCTGTCCGGTTGGCCAGAGGACACAGTCCCTTCTTGGCACCAAGAGGAGAGAGGGCAAGCGGTTCGGTCCCATTTCTCCTTCTGTCTCTCCACTTCCAGCTCACTCCATCTCTGGCCTCTGTGTGCTTTTGACCTTTGGCCTCAGAGACTGACCACAAAGGGTGCCAGGACTCAGGGCCAGCTGTGCACAGGGGGCAGTACATCCCCAGGGGACGCCTGCGGTGTTAATGGAGAAGGAAATACCAAATTCCTCTTCAGCCCCCAAGTATAGAGACACTACTGGGGCAGAAATGGGGCGCCCCATCCACTCACGGGGCCTGAGGTCTGGGAGACCCCAAACTGGGTCTAGCTCTGAACACTAGCTACCAACGGGCTCTGTGACCTTGAGTGAGTTGCTTTTCCTCCGTGGGCCTTAGTTTACTCATCTGTCAAATGGAGCCCAAAGCTTCACAAGGGACTTTAGCTGTGGGGACCAAAAAACAATGTCAAGAAAGACAGGAAGGAGGAAGGGGGGGGGGGGGGGGAAACAGTGAGAAGCTTATAGGTGAGGTGTTCCAAGGAGAGGTACAGAGAAGTCAGGCTGATGGAAGAGGCAGGGGAGGGCATGTTGAATCAGGGTGGCAGAGGTAGGCTCATCAATCAGTCCTTATGCCCCCCTGCCCGCCCCTCCAGCCCCTCCCGCCCCGCCCAGCCTGGAGGATAATTACAAGGACACCAATTAAGAGGACCAGCCCCCGGGCTTTCTTGTTTGAAGCCCTCCTGGTGAATTATGCAGGAGGCTGGGAGAGGCAGGAGCTGGGATCACTTCATTATTGATGAGAGATGATAGGGCCTCTGCTGACAGCCCGCCTAAGAGATATGATTAGCTCGTAAAAAATTAATCGCTGTTCTTGGGGAGGACACAGATTAAAGCCCCAAGGAGCGGTGTTATCGATGCTCCCTAATTCCAGGGGACTTTGAAAAGGTTTTAGCGTAACTGGGAGGAGACAATTAAACTCAATTAGAATCACAAGTGCCCACCTGTCACTGCCTCCTGTGACGTGGGCATGGAGGTGGCCCGGAGGGCAGGTGGCCGCCGTGGGGTGGGGCGGGGCGGGGCGGGACGGCTCTGGGAGCCTGGCCTAACTCTGCAGCTCTTTCTCTCCCCAGGTGATCTCATGCTCACCGGCGGCTCCAGTCACCACCTGGACTTCGATGACTCACACATTTATGGCTCTGTCTGGACCTCTCCCCAGAGCGCCCCCTCCAAGTGTTCAGCTGCTTTCTCACAGGACTTCCTGTGGGATGTCTCAAAGGCACCTCCAACTCAAAGTGACCGCCCAGGCGCCCGTCCTCCCCACCTGTATACCTGGTCCTGCCCCAAGATTCTGTCTTAGTGAATGGGAGAGCATCACCCTCAGCCAAATCCATCGCCAAGACCTGCTGAGGTAACTCCTGGACACCCACTTTCCTCGTCCCCCTGAGCCCCCACCTGGTCCAGACCGTCTCCTCTCTCACTGGGATGATGTCAGTCGCCTCCTCGCAGGCGTCACGTACTTCCGGGCTCCGGCCTCACCTCATGGCCCCTCCTTGGATTCCGCCTGAGGTTGCAGTGGGCACTTCCCGGCGGCTTGATTCACCGAATTCTGACATGGTCTGGCCTCAAGCATGGGCCGGCCGTGATAGTCTTCTCGGGTGGCCCCGAGGCTCCTCTGATGTTGGGGGACCTGCGCTCATGCTCAACACTGAAGTTTGGGAAGGTCGACCCCCTGATGGATGAGGTCCCAGCCTCCCACTGGGGCCGGGTAGGCCGTTCTGGGAGGCCTGTGCTCGATTCCCAGGGGGTTCCAGCAGGAGGGAGTCCCGTTGCCTAGAGCAGATCCCAGTAATCCGAACCCATGCTCCCAGTTTATCACACGTGCTCCCAATAAACTACCGGCCCCCAAGTCCTCGTCTCTGCGCTGCTTTTGAGTGATCCCAGGCTAAGGCATCTGCTTCCCTCCGGACCCCTTAGCACTGCTCTCCCACCACATTAATGGTCTTCACTGACTCATCTGATCACGGCCTCCTCCTGCCAAAACCCGCCAAGATTTCCCGGTGCTCTCAGGATAAGTCAAAGCCCACCCAACTCCTCCAATCCTGTCCCGTCACCCTCCAGCCCTGTCCCCTGTTCCCTCCAACCCTGTCCCCTGTCACCCTCCTCCAACCCTGTGCCCTGTCCCCTGTCACCCTCCAGCCCTGTCCCCTGTCCCCTCCAACCCTGTGCCCTGTCCCTTCCAACCCTGTCCCCTGTCGCCCTCCAACCCTGTGCCCTGTCCCCTCCAACCCTGTGCCCTGTCCCTTCCAACCCTGTCCCCTGTCGCCCTCCAACCCTGTGCCCTGTCCCCTCCAACCCTGTCCCCTGTCCCCTCCAGCCCTGTGCCCTGTCCCCTCCAACCCTGTGCCCTGTCCCTTCCAACCCTGTCCCCTGTCGCCCTCCAACCCTGTGCCCTGTCCCCTCCAACCCTGTCCCCTGTCCCCTCCAGCCCTGTGCCCTGTCCCCTCCAACCCTGTCCCCTGTCCCCTCCAGCCCTGTGCCCTGTCCCCTCCAGCCCTGTGCCCTGTCCCCTCCAACCCTGTCCCCTGTCCCCTCCAGCCCTGTGCCCTGTCCCCTCCAGCCCTGTGCCCTGTCCCCTCCAACCCTGTCCCCTGTCCCCTCCAGCCCTGTGCCCTGTCCCCTCCAACCCTGTGCCCTGTCCCCTCCAGCCCTGTGCCCTGTCCCCTCCAGCCCTGTCCCCTGTCATGCACCTGCCCTCTGGACCCTCATGTCCACCTTGACGGTCCCACCCTGGAGCTGGGGCCCGCACTGTGCCTCCGTGTCCCAGCCTCCTTTGCTCTGCACTCATGTTCATCCTTCCTGTCTTGCCCAGTGGCCATGTCTGCCAGAAGTTGTCCTGACCCTCTTGATGAGGTTAACCCTCTTCTCATGAATTCTCATAGCGCCAGACCCCTCTCCTCTTACTGCTAATCAGAGTGCAATTTTGCAAATTTCACATGTCTTTGAGGGAAGCGTTTGATTAAAGTCTGCCTGGGGAGCGTCATGAAGACAGACTGTGTCTGGTAACCCCAGGGTCAGCACAGGGACATTTTAGGAGGGAGGGTGGGAGGGAGGGAGGGAGGGAGGGAGGGAGGGAGGGAGGGAGGGAGGGAGGGAGGGAAGGAGAGAGGAAGGAGAAGGGAGGGAGGGAAGAAAGGGGGAGGGTGTGCACTTGAGCTGATTAGAATGTTCCTCTACTCCAGACTCTGCTCCCTGTACAAGCTGAGAGAAATCAAAGTGTTTTAGGCCTCCACTAAACCCCAACTTCTCCCAAACATTAGTTCCTACCCCTGCCCCACAAACCCCGAACCCCCAGCTAGTGCTCCTCCATTTGGCCCTCTGTGGTGAGTGCCCATTAGGACATAAGCTCTGTGAACCAGGGCGGCTCATGCACGCAGCCATCGCGTGAACGTTCATTGAATAAATGAAGGACCTTCACATGGGCCCCTGGCTCTGCCTAGCTTGCCCCTGAAATCTGCCCGCTTTGTGTCAGGTGCTCTGTGGGACTGTTCTGGACATTCCTAAAGACCCTTTCTTTCTATTTTACAAAGGCGGGAAGTTGGGACTCAGAGATGTAAAGCCATTTGTCCAAGGTCACACAGCCTAGCCTGAGAGTAGCAGAATGTGACTATCAAACCCAGGCTTTTCACAAGGGGCCCACTGCCCAGTGTCCCTGATTCCCATCACCTCCAGTGTCCAAATTCTCCTCACTCCTGGAGGTCCATTGCAAATGCCACCTCTTCCTGGAAGCCTTCCATGATCACCATGCCCCTGGCTATAACAAGCGTTTTCTATTCTGAAAGGCCACCAGAGTCTTTGCTTATTGGTTTTGATTTGGGCTGTATTTTAAGAGCTTTATTGAGGTACTAGAGGCCCGAGGCACAGAATTTGTGCAAGAGTAGGCCTTCACAGCCCCAGCTGCCTCATGGCCCCGCCCCCCACCCACTGGTCGTTCCAGAAGGTCCTTCTGGAAGGTCGTTCTGCCGTCCGGACTAATTAGCATGTTAGCTCTTTATTATATGGGATAATTTACACTCCATAAAATTATCCTGCTCTAAGTGAATGATTCAACTATCAAGCCTGTATTTTTACACCCTGACCTGACATATATTGATTTCTAGCTGTGGTCATTATTCACACACAACTCTCAGCTCCCTGCTGAGGGCAGGACCAGGGCATCCTCATCTCTGAGCCCCCCTAGTAGGGCCTGCACCCCCTGGAGCTGGTCCAGGTGAGTGAGTTTGCTTCTTTACTCCCCCTCCGCGTTCCTGCACTCCCACCCCATCCTCGGGGCAAGAGGAAGCCAATTCCCTGGGTACAAGGTGAGAACCAGCGATCTGCGTTTTTAGCAAGTACCCCAGGCAAGCAGTGTTCTCTCCCGTTCACAGCTGGGGAAACTGAGGCTGGGAAGGGATAAGGAGCTGTCCGGGGCCACCCAGCTCACAGGCTCTATTGCCGAGACAAAATCTAGGCTCCCACAGAGCTCGTAACAGGGACCCACGATGCCTGCTGCGGGTCCCTGTCAGGAGCTGGGTCTCCAGCAGGAGAATCAGGGTGAGAATGGGGCCCCCTGGACCCCAGCAGCAGCAGGCCCCGGCCAGGGTCTGGGCGCCCTGTCCTCTCGGAGCCAGGGAGGCCCGAGCAAATGACTGAATGCACCCCCAAGAGCAGCCGCCGGAGGAGGCTTCATTAGCTGGAGTTGGAGCGGCGCCATCACCTGTTGGAGAAGGAGCTAATGACGCTGGGTTTTAATGACACGAAATTAGTAGCGACAACGGTGCAGATCTGAGGGTGCTCCTGGAATTGAGCGCATTCGCCAGGAACGGTTCCCAGAGCATCTCTGCCTCAGGGCTGGGGGGGGGGGGGGGGCGCATAGGGAGAACGACACCAAAAGTGGGTACACATCGGGGAGCATCCGGAAGGGATCATTGGGCACTGGGGCCGTCAGGCTAAAGGAAGCAGACAGACCCAGCACCCGGCCTGCCCTCCTCTGTGCAGACGAGGGCGTCTGCCAATAACAACGCTGACGATCATCGCCATGGCGGTTCCCTGAGCACTTACTCAGGGCCAGGCCCTGCCCCGCGTGCTTTCCATCTATTAACTAATTCATTCAACCCTCACAACAGCTCTGGGAGGGCAGGGCTAGTGGCCGCGATAAAACGTGACCCCAGATTCTTTGACGTTCAGCCCACCAAGAGGCATGGTCTATGTCCCCGCACCCCCTAGGGTCTGGGTGGGCTTGTAACCACAGCTGGCCCGTGAGCAGCACGAGTTTGAACAGCGAGGGTCTACTTCGATGAGGATTTTTTCAATTGACCTGAGCAGTTCCAACCCACGTTGTCCGAGGGCCACCTCTGCTGCCGGGGTCCGAGCACGTGGCGGGCCCACTGTAACACATGGCTTTCCGAAGGCACAGTAGTTAGGTGCCCCTAACCCTGGCATTGTCCAAGGGTGGGCTGTATGTCAACGAATGGGATGCAGTGGAAAGTGATGCCATGTGACTTTCAAGGTTGGATCAGCAAAGAAGCAGCAGTTTCTGCCTTGCTGGTGGGAACGCTCACTCTTGGAACCCTAACTCTCCGTGAGTGACTCTATACTGAGGCTACCATGCTGCAAGGAAGCTCAAGCTACATGGAGAAGCTCCATGGGGGTGCTGCAGCCGGCAGTCCCAGAGAGTCCAACCCTCCCCCTCCGTCACCTCTTCCCAGCTGAGAGCTCAGAGAAAAACTGTCCCCTTCCTGCCCCATGCAAATTCCTGCCCTAAGGAACCCAGAGCATCACAAAAGAGTGGGTGCTCCGTGCCTTAGAGTTTGGGGATGCTTCGTGCACAGCAGTAGATCATCAGGAGTTATTACCCCTCCATTTCTAAGTTGAGGAAACTGAGGTACAACAGGTAAGTGATGGAAATTAGATGAAGCCAAAGGCAGTCTGGTCCCACAGTCCTTGTGCCAAAATCCCTCAAAAAATGAAGGCGGTTGTTTGTGTGTGTTCCTTCCCTGGCCCAGCCTCAGAGCCACCTTCACTCCAAAACCTCACATTAGCAGCCGGAGATCATTAAAGTAATTGCATTCTTTACCAAAGTCTCTCGTGGTCTATTCAAGGTGACCCAAAAGTTAGTCCCCAACCTTATCAACAGCTCTGTTCCTCTCCCATCTACCCCTCTCAGCCCACTTCGCAGGTGGACGCCCCCAGAGAAGTTCTCTCCCCCACAGCTGTGGCTTTGTCAGCAACGGCCCCACTGCAGCCCCCGCCCCTCGCCTCCCAGCAGGACAGAACTTCTGCACGTCAGGAGAGGGGTGCAGGTGGCTCCAGGCCACCAGTTGTGGGGTTCTCTGCGTGATCCGGGGAAGTGGGCACAGCCTGGCAACACTCCCATCTCCCGCTTGAGTCATTTTTGTCTGGCCCCATTGCAGAAAGCCCTCGGCCCTTTCTGGCCATTTCAGGAGCTCTGATTAATAGGAGTTTCCCCAAACTGTGCCCCCACCCCAGGGGGGGGGGAGGGAGAAGAAGTCCCAATATTCCAGGAAAACTGGCTTTCAAGAGCTGACATCTCCACCTGGATGTTTCCTTAGGGCTTAGGCACATCTGGTTCAAAGTCCAACACTGAAGCCCCTCCCACCTCCCACCTCCCACCTCCCTCCTGCCCCACCTCGCCCAGGTCCTGTCTCAGTAAAATGGCTTTGCTTAGTCTACCAGGGGTCCTCAAACTTTTTAAACAGGGGGCCAGTTCACTGTCCCTCAGACCGTTGGAGGGCCGGACTATAGTTTAAAAAAAAAACTATGAACAAATTCCTATGCTCACTGCACATATCTTATTTTGAAGTAAAAAAACAAAACGGCAAAAACACCCGCATGTGGCCCGCGGGCCGTAGTTTGAGGACGCCTGGAAGGCCAGCCGCTGAGAGTGATTCCAGGCCTCGCTTCCTCACTGCCCACATCCAAGCAACAGCCCTGTGGCTTCTCCCACTACGGTCTCTCGTGTCCTCCCCAATGCCCTGGGCCCCCTACCTCAGATCAGCTCACCTTCCCTCCCTGCCCAAGGCCTGAACCTGGGCATCTTCCTCTCCTCTTCCATCACAACTCCATTGGTTCTACGCCCTGAAACTCTCTCTTCCAGCCTCTTGGCCCCATTGTCTGGGCCTGAGCTCTCTGGCTGGTCTCCCAGCCCCTGGTCTCTCCTCTCTCCGCTCATCCTCCATGGAGGGAGGAAGCAGAGGGTCTGCTTTCGGGCAGCCGGGCCCCGTCTGTTCACTGGCATCTTCCTGGCGCCTGTAAGTAAGTAATGGAGCTGTGACTGCACCCAGCTCTGGTCCCCACTCCGAGTCCACTGTCTCAGCAGCCCTGTCACGGCGAGGTCTCGGTCCCCATTCCTGGAGCCCCTACCTCTCTGATCCCCGTCTATAGATGCAGAAATGCCTCGGCCCCAGTGCCACCCTGACGCCTAGGTCCTGGGCATTGGGATCTTCGCCCGGAGCCCTCTCTGCTACCTGGCCGAGGCTTTTCCTCTTCGGGAGGCAGATATGCACCCCGGGTGGCCCAACTCCAACTGCCCAGCCCCTGGGGCAGAACCAAAGCCAAAGGTCCAGCCTCCACACCTGCCTCCCAGGAAGGCCCCCGCGTCCCCTCTCCCCCGGTTGAGCGGTAATCCCCCCGCTGGCACAGACACTTGCTTACGGAGCACTTTGGATGCATTGTCTGTCTTTTTCTTTCTCCAAAGAACACGTGTTGAGGCTCTTATGTGCCAGGCGCTGGGCCGCGTGTTCCCTCTGCCATCTCCCTTCAGTCCCCGGCGTTTGTTCGCGGGCCAGGTGGACGCTGTTATCCTCATTTACTGATGAGAATTGGGAGGGCCTGGAAGGTTCCACATCAGTAAGAAAATGAGGGGCATGCATAGCAATGGACTGAAAAAGAACTAGGGACGCCCAGGCAACAGTGCAGCTCCGGGGAGAGGGACTTCACGAGGTGGTTTGGTCTTTAAACTCCGGAGACCGAGAGCCCTGGGTTCCAGTCCCTGCCCCACGCTGCCCGGCCCTGCAGCCCTGGGCCTTGGTTTCCTCGTCTGTAAAACCGGGATCGTAATAGCACCTGCCTGGCATAGACCAGTGCCTGCTACGCCCTCAGTGGTAGCTTTAAAAGGGGGCATGTAATTGACATCTAAGTAAATGCTCAGTAACTGTGAGTCATTAGACAAAGTCAGCGAGGATTTGCCATTTGCTTCAGCTCCGGAGTTATGGGGGGCGACTGACGCTGTCTAGCTGTGACAAGGGTTCAGGGGGAAGGGACACACTCTGTCACTGTTGGTAGACACGAAAATCGGCACCGGCTTTATGGAGGAGACAAATTTGACAACGTATGTCCAATGCCGTGTTCTAGATCGTTTGCTTTGCGTGTGGTCCGTGCCCGGCTAGCCTCGGCCTGCTTTCCCCACAGCTGTGACTCCAGCGCCTCGGGGAGTGTTCGGCCTGGCCTGTCTTAAAGAACGAATGAATGATGCCCAGCCTGTCTTAAAGAACGAATGAATGATGCCCAGCCTGTATTAAAGAACGAATGAATGATGCCCAGCCTGTCTTAAAGAACGAATGAATGATGCCCAGCCTGTCTTAAAGAACGAATGAATGATGCCCAACCTGTCTTAAAGAACGAATGAATGATGCCCAGCCTGTCTTAAAGAACGAATGAATGAGTGAATGAGTGGATGAGTGGATGAATAGGCCAAATTGACTCTGGATTTCTGCTCCTAAGAATCGGTGCCAAACCAAGTGGGAAAAGTTGTAGGTGCAAAATACTTAATGAGCATTGTTTATAGTAGGAAAAACAAAAAAAACAACGGAAACGGCTTCATGTCTATTGATCAAAGATAGATGAAATAAAAGACGGTGTGGCCAAAAAGCACCACGCTGCCATGAAGCAGGATGACACATGTGGGTGCTCACGGATACTGGAGAGTGAAAGAAGCAAATGCCAAAACAGAGTGCTTAGTGTGTGTGTGTGTGTGTGTGTGTGTGTGTGTGTGTGTGTCTGTGTGTGTCTGTGTGTGTGAGTGTGTGTGTGTGTCTGTCTCTGTGTGTGTGTGTGTGTGTCTCTGTGTGTGTGTCTGTGTGTGTGTGCGTGTGTCTCTGTGTGTGTGTCTCTGTGTGTGTGTGTGTGTCTCTGTGTGTGTGTGTGTGTGTGGGTGTGTGTGTGTGCAGGCAAAGCAGAAAGTCCGGTCTGGTCCCTTTTTCTGGGTGATGGGACTCCAGAAAACTGTTTTTCTTTCCTCTATCTTGCTTGGATTTTTAAAATTGAGAAATATACACTTCGCAAACAGGTAAAGTAAAAACACTTAAAACAGACATTATGGAAAGGAAGAGGAAGAGGACAGAGAGGGGAGAGGCTGCGTGCCAAGGCCAAGGCCGCCAGCCCTGTGTGTCTGCACGAAGGGCTGGACCTGCGCCCGAGTCCCGGCCTGCCCTTTCCGCCTGCCGCCTGTCTCCCTCCCTCCTCTCCGAGGGTGCGGCAGGCCAGGGGGTGCGGGGCAGGCGGGGGGGGGGGGGGGGGTGAGCGCTGATCCTGCGGTGGTTCCTGCTGTGGAAAAGGCCAGGGCATCGCCCGCTGGGTTTGTCCCCCACCTACTTTGTCTTCCTCTTTAGAGGGCCAGCGCCAGCCCCCACGGTCACCAGCGTGGTGGATGACTGAGGGAGGGGAACCGACCAAGTCCATTGTTGCCACAGCAACAATAACTAAAATCTAACTGCGATAACCATCAGGTTAGTTAACATGCGTTGACTGCTTGCTCTGCGCCTGGGGACCACACTGAGCTCTCACCAGCCCCCGGTCAGGCGGTGCAGGCATGGATGCCGGTTCAGCTGTAATCACTGGCGTGGCTAAGAACTGTATGTGCATTAAATGCCGAGCTGTAATGTGGTCATTACAGCCAACTGCTCGCTTGACACTGTCATTATACCCACTTTACAGATGAGGAAATGGCCGCACAGAGAGGGTTAGTGACTTGCTCAAGGTCCCCGAGCTAACGAGTGGCAGAGATAAAAATTGGACCTGGGGGGCCTGGTCCAGACTCCAGAGCCATGGCCCCGAACTGCCCTGAGCCTCGGGTTTAGGAAGCTCAGGCTGAGAGCCAGCGTCACGCTGTGAGAGGGCGGCCAAGCCTCGACCAGCCAGAAGCAGCAGCCTGAGGCCGCTTGGTGCCTCGGTTTCCCCTCGGGGCCACTGCTTGCCTCCATCCCCTCTGAGCGGCACTCAGCCTAATTCATGCTTGGGGACTGCTAAGTGCCTTGCTTGACAGGTGTTTCTAGAGCACAGACATGTCTCTTCTGCCTTCTCAACCTCTCTAGACAAGCAAGCGCTTCCCGGCTCAGGAAGTGCATTAGCCACGTTTTACTACTTTCTTCGGTTTATTATCTGTGTGATGCTTTGACATCTAGGGGCCTTGCTGGCCGGGGAGAGGGGTCCTCCCAGGGCTAGCTGGTTCCTAGAGAGAGCCAACAGCTGCCCTTCTTCAAGGGCGCCTTTCACATGCAGACCAGCCAACCCAGGGCCCCACCCCCAGCCGCCTCCCTAGGGAGCCGTCCATGTCAGCGCTGCCCTGACCGCCCCACCCCCACGGCCAGGTGCCAGGCGCCCAGGGGCCTTGCCTGCACTCCAGAGCCCTGGGGGGTTATTCAAAGCAGCCAGTCCTAAACCTGCTTAGCCTGCTCTTCCTGCCTCGCTCCTTCCTGCAAAAACCACAACACAGGCTCCCTCTGTGTCCACGTGTCCCCTGGCCCTTTCTGCACCCGGCTGACCCTGCAGGGTGCGCCCCTCCTCCTCCTGGCTGACCCTGCAGGGTGCGCCCCTCCTCCTCCTGGCGGACCCTGCAGGGTGCGCCCCTCCTCCTCCTGGCTGACCCTGCAGGGTGCGCCCCTCCTCCTCCTGGCGGACCCTGCAGGGTGCGCCCCTCCTCCTCCTCCCGGGAGCTGTGAGTAACTGCCATCTTTCCCTGGCAGTCATTTCCTGGTCTGCTGGCCTCCCCGTGCCTGAATAATAATAAAACCTGCGCTTAAAATCACCAGCCTGTCCTAGGGAACGGATGGCCGAGTCAGAGGGCACCTACAATGTCAGGGATTGCTCACAAGGGGCACGCCCCCCCCTTCTTCCTAGTATACCCCCTCCGACTTGGCCCTCCTCGTCTCTGAGTCCTGAGGGAAGTTTCTCAAGATGGTTCGCTAAGAGTGTGGGTTCCAGGCCTCGCTGTGCCACGTCCAGGCTGTGCTCAGGGTCCCCGTCTGTGAATCGGGAGAATGATCCCAGCCTCATATCCCTCCTCATTGCTGCGGGTCTCTTAAGAAGGGAAGAAGGGCCGAAACCGGTTTGGCTCAGTGGATAGAGTGTCGGCCTGTGGACTGAAGGGTCCCAGGTTCGATTCTGGTCAAGGGCATGTACCTTGGTTGCGGGCACATCCCCAGTGGGGGGTGTGCAGGAGGCAGCTGCTCGATGTTTCTCTCTCATCGATGTTTCTAGCTCTCTGTCCCCCTCCCTTCCTCTCTGTAAAAAATCAATAAAAATATATATTAAAAAAAAAAAAAGAAGGGAAGAAGGGAAGCAGCCTGAGCTAGTTCCTCTGAGAAGGACCCCGCTAGGCAGGCGTTGCACCCCGCTCTGCAGATGAGGAGTTCTGAGAGACATGCGTCTTCCCCAGGCCAGGGGGAGAGGAGCTGCAGAGCCGCAGTGCAAACCTGTTTCACCGGCTCTCTTCTCCATTGACAGGCCAGGGCCAGGGCCAGGGCCAGGGCCAGGGCCAGGCGGAGACGCCCCGGGTGCAAAACGTGGGGAAGCACTCACTCCGGGTTCAGGTGCCCGCTTAAATGTGAGGCCCGAGATGCCTGCTGGCCTCACCCTCGTCCCAGCCCTGCCCATCAAAAGTGCTCACCAAGGTTTCCGACCTCCCCCAACCCTGCCCTCAACATTGGTCTGGGGTCCTCATCTTAACCCACCCTCAGAGGAAGAGGTGGGCTCCTGGGACAACCTCTTAGTACCCATGGAAAGCTGGGGCCAGGCTTGCTTTGTGTGTGTGTGTGTGTTTGGGGGGTGGGGGGATCAGGGTGTCGCAGAACAATAAGGACTCCCCTCGGAGCTGTCGGAACTCCACCCACCACAGGGACGGGGCGGGCAGCCTCCAGGGAGTTTGCTTCCTGGCTTCCCCCATTCAAGGTCGGGAAGGCAGCGCTGCTGGCTGAGGTACAGGACCCTGACACGACAGCCGCCTCCGCGGTCCAGCCTCAGCAAGGTCATGGCCGAAGGGCCCCAGCCCAGCAACCAAAAAGCCATTTGTAAACAATTCAGGTTCTTTGTATGTCTCCAGTGACGGGACGGCAGCCCACAGCAGCAGTGGGTGAAGTACATAGGTCAGCAGTGCGTGGGCCTCCCACCCTTGAGACGGGAGCCCCCTTTTACTTTTTAATTTTTAAATTTTATTTCATTGTTTAAAGTGGGAGCCATTTCTTCCAGCCCTGTTCCCGTCACCTCCCCGGTTTTGCACAAGCCATGCCCTCTACTCAAAGCACCATGTCCCTGCTTTTCCTCCCTCTCTCCCCAGCCTTTACTTCTTCTGCATCCCCCACTTCCTAGTTTGCGACCCTGGCAAGCTGCCTTCATCTGCTTTGATCTTCTTGTCTGAAAAGCAAAGGTAACATTCGAATTTTTGTGGAAGTTAAATGAGAAAACTCACGTACGGAGCCTGAGGACACTTACTGAGCATGCCCAGGTCCCCGAGAGCCAGAATTTGAGCCCATGTCAGGGCCTGGACACCGCCATTCTCAGGCCCACCGTGCAGCAGGAACACGGGGACATATAGTAAGGGCTCACAAGAAATTTGCTATATGATTATTATTATCCATATCACCCTTTAGGTCTGAGTTTACACATCACTTCCTCCAGGAAGCCCTCTCTGACTACCTCTGTCCAGTGCAGTTACTGTTCTGTGCCCCCACGCATCATGCTTAGGGTGAAAACCCATCAGGTGTAACAACACTTAAGTAACTATCTACTCATCCCTGACAACAGAGATGACAATGTCTCTCTTGTTTGCTCTTGTATCTTCACTGCCTGCCACATTGTCACAAATAAACGGGCACTTGTGAGAAAGAGAGTGAATAAACAGAAAAAGTACTAGTGCTTCGCACCACCTGAGTCCCTGGGCTGTCAGTGGATTCCCCGCGGGGTGGGGAGGGTTGTCTTCTGCTCTGAGAGCTTCCTCCTCCCCCACCAGGACCCTCTTTCCCTCCACCTCTCCCCCTCCCCTGACCCCCCCCCCCCCCTCGCCTCCTGGTGCACACCAGCCTGGAGTTCAGCCGGAATTCATGGCCGGATTAGCACCATCTCTTCTCTCCAGCCTGCTTTTCAGAGCAGAGGCCTTATCCCTCCCAGTCAGCCCTCCCTGCCACCCCTGGGGCCCCATCAGAGGCCTTGGAGGTCCCTCCCACAGCTCAAGCCCACCAGGCGCAGTTTGGCCGCCAATGGGGCCTGACCTTCCCTCACCCCGGGCCCAGCCTGGACGGCACAGCCCCCACCCCAGCCCTCCCAGAACCGCGTGCACCATTCACGGGGATGTCGTTAATCCACGCGGGCAGGTGGGAATCCAGGCAAAGATAATCCAAAACCAGCGGAGGATCCACAAGTCATTTCTCTTTGGCTTTGACGTGCATTCGATGAGCTGATTCTTTCTCCCCGCCACAGGTTTCATTTCTTAATCCTCTTACTGCAGCTAATAACGAAATGAGACTGCCTGCCCCGCGCACACTCTGGGGGAGACTCCAGGACGCATCTAACAGTCTCAAGGAGCAGCTGCAGGTTGGAAGTGACCCATGCAAAGGGCCTGGCCCTGAGGGCTCCCGGGGCCCCAGGGGTGGGCAGCAACCTCACAGTCAGCAGGGCCCCTGCCTGCCGCCTGCCGTTCCAGCCCTCGGGATGAGCACCCTGCCTCCAGAGAAACAGAGAGCAGCTCCTTCCACTATCGCACACGTGCACACATGCACACACACACACACACATGCAGGACCACCTTTTCTCAAAAACAACAACAACCCAATTCACTTCTCATGTCCCTGGAGGAATGTCTCAGAACCCCAGAATTCTTAGCGTTTCCCAAGGAATGGGAGCTCCCAGCCACACCTCTCATCCTTCCTCCCAGGCCTATGGGAACAGTCCCTCCTTCTGGGTAGGAAATGTGGATTCGGAGGCAAAAGTTCATCCATTTTAGCTGGCTTATCTGGAAAAGGGCACTTCACCTCTCTGAGCCTCAATGTTTCTGAAAACGGGGTGTTAGTACCTGGTCTGCTTACCTCCTCAGGTGGTTGTGGGGAAACCATAGATGGCGGTGGTGATATGAAGTTACCTGTGGGCATCGTCTTAGTCACCCCACCACCATAACGGTAGCGAATGTTAGTTGAGCATTTACTATATACCAGCCCCATTTGTAGAGCTTTGCATACACTAACTCACTGACTCCTTAAACAACCTCCCGAAGCAAGTATTATTACTCTACTCCTCCTGTTATATTGTAAATCAGCAAGCCGACATGAGATGCCTTAATCAATAAGCCAAATTAATTTGGAGTCTTTTTATTACGTTAGCGCTAGCCGGCTCAGAGTAGAATATCTCTGTCAAATTCTGGGCCCCAACATGGTGGAAGTCTTCTCTATTTATACTTTTTTCAGCTCTTTGTCTTCCAAATTTGGAACAAGACTTCTGGACCTTCTGAGAAAGAAGTCCTGTGTGCTGGGACAGGGCCGTGAGACCGTAACTCAAGGCCTGGCCTGGAGCCAGAACTGACAACTCTGTCTGGGGCATAGTTTATGGCCTTTCTGGAATGGGAGTAGTCTTATTTTTCCTTATTATTTAAGCAAGCAAGCATTTACAGAAGTCAAAATAGCAGGGTGAAAATTTCAAACAGCAGTTTTTATACGAGATGGAGGTTACTATGCTTCACTCCTTCATGCAGACATGGAGCCTTCAAACATGTATGAGCATGCCCAGGTCCCCCAGAGCCAGAATTTGAGCCCAGGTCAGGGCCTGGACACAGCCATTCTCGGCCCACAATGCAGCAGGAACACGGGGATAAAAAGAGCAGGACAAGCAGCCATCCGCTAGCAAGAAGCCAGCCCTGCACTTAGGGAATGAAAACAGCCGGAACGCTCAGGCCGGCCAGTGAGGTCCAGAATGAACACAGGGACCCAGGTGCCCAGGCCTGGACCGGAGCAGGAACCGTGCTGACTGTGAATGGGCACTGGGCATCTCTATCTCCCCTCGGTTCTACCTCCATCTGCCTTGGACCTTGCTTCAGTCATTGAACAAACCTCCATTAGAGTCAGGCTGTGTGCCGGGCCTAAGGTAAGCCTTGGGCACTGTCAGCCTCCCCTGAAAATCACCTGTGTCCTCCCCATCACTGCAACCAGGAAACCCCCCCCCCCCCCGTAGGTAACCATTACTCCCAAAGGGGCCTATTGGGTTTCCCTGACCCAGGCCCCAATTTGGGCAAAGCTAGAGGTATGGGGGCAGGCATCGTGACCCTCAGTGGGTAACCGTTGCTGCCACTCTGTGGTGTCCTCCTAGAAAGGAGCTCGCAGCAGGTGAGGGAGTGAGACTGACGGGCAGGGCATCGCCAGGAAGCCCTCCTGGAATGCAGAGGGTTCCCCGCGCAGAGGCAGGAGGAGAAAAGCCTGTCTCCCTGGGACCCCTAGCAGTCGCTCTTCAAAGTCATTCCTTTTGTTGTTGTTGATCCTTACCGGAGGATAACTCTTCCATTGATTCTTAGAGAAAGTGGAAGGGAGGGGGAGAGACAGAGAGAGAGAACATCCACGTGAAAGAGACACATCCATTGGTTGCCTCCCACACACCCCACCCGGGGCCGGGGATTGAGCCCGCAACCAAGATATGGGCCCTTGACCGGAATCGAACCTGTGATCCTTCAGTCCTCAGGCCCACGCTCTACCCACAAAGTCATTCTTGGCAAATACAGGACAGGACCTCTTTTTCCAGCAGATGGGTCTCCTCTCCTGAGAACTCCCTGTTCCTCTTCAACTCCCTAGTCAGGCAGGATAACGGACAGTTTGGGGCAAGAAAGTCAAAAGGAGCGTTTAACATTTGGATACGCCACCTGTTCATTAGCTGTGTGACACTGAGCCACGTCCTCCTAGGGCCTCGGTTTCCTCCTCTGTGAGATGAGTCAGCAATGGTATACTGCTCCCATTGCTGTTCCCTTGGACGATATTGCTAAAAGATCATTCATTCATTCATTCATTCAACGAAAGTGCTTATCCTCACAGGATACCACCTATGTAGTAAGTAGGTGGTGTCCTAGGTACTGGAGGTACAATAATTTACAAGATAGAGAAGTTCTCCGCTCTGTGGAACTTGCACTCATTTTACTCTTACTCACTGAGTTTGGCTGGGGTCTCAGAATCCTTCTTAACACAGTTTTCAGAGCAGCCGCTAACTAATCAGATTAGCAAGAGAGATGGACTCTGTGTCGGTCAGGGTTCTCCAGAGAAACGGAACCAGTAAGACATATAGATGTCTAGCTAGCTAGAGATACGGGTTTATTTTAAGGAATTGGCTTGTGCAATTGTGGGGCTGGCGAGGGTGAAACTTGTGGGGGGAGCCGGCAGGCTGGGAACTCAGGCAGGGGTCGGGGGGTGCATGTTATAATCTTGAGGCAGAATTACTTCTCCAAGAAATTTCAGGTTTTGCTGTTAAAGCTTCAGCTGATTGGATGATGCAATCACCCCATTATTGAAGGCAATCTCTTGTACTTAAAGATAACTGATTGTAGCGGGTAATCACGTCTATGAAATATCTTCACAGTCATACGTAGACTCCTGTTTGACCCAACAGCCGGCACCATGGCCTGGCCTGGTTGACTCATCAAATTAACCATCACAAACCTTGTAACCCACTGGGAGGAATAATCCCTAAGCAAACACTCAGAGCCGGCAGCCTAGGACCCAAAGCTTTGATTCTGTGTAGTTCTCGGCAGAGCACATTCAGCCGGCAGTGGATTAAGCAATCAAAGAGTTCGAGTAAGTCTCCACAGAGAAGTTAGGAAGGAGTATTTCTGAGAGGACAATTTAGACAATCACCTGCAAAGAACCCTCTGGGGATGTTTTGTTACAACAATCTGTTATTGATTATCAGCCAAGAAACCTTTCTTCTTGTTTAACCCAGAACTTGGGAATGTACAGCCCCTGGGATTTTCAGAAGGCTCTGTCTCAGGGCCAAAACCATTTCCAGGTCAGGGAAATCTTTCTCCCTAATACCTGCCCTTTCTGTATTGGCCTGTGACTTATGTCTACCTGAGTCACTAAGGGAGCGACAAGGGAGAAGCAGGAGCATCTGCCCTGGGCCAGGCCCCGTGCTGGGAGTTGCATTAGTCAGGAATTGTGTAGGTAATGCTGCAGTGACAAATATAACCCTGGAATCGCAGGGACTCGACATAACAAAGGTTTATTTCTCTCTGATGTTATACTCATGATGCAGGTAGCCGGTGGCTATGCTCTAGAATCGCACAGAGAGGCAGGTTGATGGAGGTGCCACCACTGTATGATGCTGCTGTCCCAACATGTTGCTTCCAGAGTCTCCATGGTAGAGTAAGTGACAATGTGGAGAATTCACATGCACTTTTAAATGCCTTGGCCTGGAGGCCCTGATCGGTTTGGCTCAATGGATAGAGTGACGGCCTGTGGACTGAAGGGTCCCAGGTTCGATTCTGGTCAGGGGCATGTACCTTGGTTGCGGGCACATCCCCGGTGGGGGGTGTGCAGGAGGCAGCTGATTGATGTTTCTAGCTGTCTATCCCTCTCCCTTCCTCTCTGTAAAAAATCAATAAAATATATATATATTTTTTAAAAAAATAAATGCCTTGTCCTGGAAATTACAAGCTGTATATCTCCTCACACTCAATTGGCTAGAACTAGTCACATGACCCTACCTAGCTGCAAGGGGTGCTGGGAAATGTAGTCTCTGTATGCCCAGGAAGGACAAGAGAACTAGATCAAGAGCATTATTCCTCTCTATCACAGTCCATTTTAACCTATTATTATTATTACCTATTACCATACTTAACCCTCACAGCAATACTCGGCAAGAGATATGCCTGTTCTACACATTAGGAAATTGAGGCCCTCTCCTCTGAGCCACAAGCAGAAACTGTAGTGTAGGGATTTTCAAGAGTCTTCTGTAATTTCCTGGTTCTCATCTGTGTTCTGGACTAGCTGTTCTCAATCTGGGTACTGCGACATACGAGGAGGGTTCCCCAAACTATGTCTCTTCACAAAGGGTAGGGTGTAAAAATTGCAAGTTATTTGCTTTGTGAACAAAATATGTATGAATTAGAGTAAGTTCAAGGTTAACCCTAGAATGGCAACAGTCTCAGAGAGGGTGCCAACAGGAGGGGCATTAGAGTAAGGGCAAAAACCCATGATTTGCCCGCTCCCAAACAAAAGGCTGGGAACCACTGCTTTTAGCAGCTGAGTTTTCTAGTCTACTGTCCCCTACGGAGCAGCAGGGTTTTTATGCCACCATCTGAGGGGAGAGGCAGCAGTCCGCTCATTGGATAGAACCGTGGTCCTCTGGGCCACACTCGGGAGAGAGCAGCATGGGGCACAGAGGAGGCTGGACCAGGGGTCGGGCTGATGTGAGCGTCCTGGCTCCCTCGGCTCCAAGATGGGCTCCAGCCCACGAACCTCCAGAGCCTGGGTTTCCCCACCGTGAAACTGGGAGAGCCGTGCCCACCTCCCGAGATTTTTAAGAGACTAAATGGGAAAAGGCCAGGAAGCTCCTGGCACGCGCTGGGCTGTCGCCTCCGCCTTCCCCTTCCCTGCTTGACGGATGGGTAGCGGGAGACAGATGTGTCAGTGTGTCTCATTATAGACCCAGAGGGAGCTGCGGCTCCCACCTTCACCTGTCAGGCGGTGTTTAAAACGCTGTAGTGAGAAATAAAATAGAAACGAGTTAAATACCCAAGTACAGGAGACTGGTTAAACAAACTCATTCAGATTGATGAAGATTGTGCCGCCAAATGTTTGCAAGGAACTTGAAGTAGCACAGGGAGTGTTTATGAGACAATTTTGAGGAGAAAAAAAATAGGGCACAATATGGTATGTGCAAGATGGCATCAACTATGCAAGCACAAGGAGGTCCGTGGCCAAGGAAAAGGTCTAGAAGGGTGGAATCCCCCCAAATGCGGAATGGGTCTTTTCTTTAAATTGTGTTTCGTTTCATGTTTATTTTATGCCGCCATTTTAATTTTTCTTGCCTTGAATGTCATATTTTAAAACACAACAAATGATAACGAACGTGGAATCTCCAGCGGTGCCAGTATGTCAGGGACCTGGCTCTTGGATGTTGGATACCAGCAGGACATGCAAGGCATGGAGTGGGAAGCAGCGAGCAACTCAGCAGCAAGCAGAGCTGAACTTGACCTTTCTAGTTGTGTGACCTGGGGGGCGTCACTTAAATTCTCAGAGCTCCCCCCTCCCCTAGGACCTACAGAAGCCCCCTAGCACAATCGTTGACTAATGCTTTTCCTTCTCTACACTCTGTGGGTATTTCTGGGGTGTGGGGGTGCCCTACCACCCAGATCCGGACACTGGCGACTGCTGCGGAGGCCCTGGCACAGGACGGATGGGCAGGATTTCCCTCGCCGTCTCTACCTCAACCAACATGGACCCGGTCCCTGCATCCTGAGCGATTCCCCCAAGGCCCTTGGGCTCCTGAAACTTGATTGCAACTCTCTTTGCAAGTCACGGAGTGTGGCCATCACAGCTTCGTCTTCAAAGGGATGCTGACTTAAGGAGCAGCTGCATCCTTGGAGGGAAGCCTTTGAAGTGCAGGTCCCAGCAAGCAGGGGGGTGGAGGAGATGACCTTGGAAGGTCGCTTCCCACCCGAGGGCCTGAGATTCTCTTCTGCTCCTTCTTCTGTCCTCTGAGAGCTGTGGGCTGAGTGGGCTGAGCGGGGCTGGTGCGAGCTCGCGCTACAGTCCGGGGTGCCCACACCTCTCCTTTGCTTCTCCACCTCCTGGCTGTCCTCTGAGGCTCCACGCCCCCAGCACCCCCTCTGAAGCGTCCCCTACCCTCACTGCTCTCCTTCAGACAGGCTGGTGCCCTCTCCCCCAGTTCTATTCTACATCCTCAGGAGTATAAGTGCCTTGCAAACGACTGTCACCCTCTTAGACCCCGAGTCCCTGGAGGGTGCAGATTGGGTCTTGTTCATCTTGGCGGGACCTGGCACAGGGCAAGGGCTGGGGAGGTGATTGCTGAATTAGTTCATTGAATTAGTGAATCACATTATCCCCTCCCCCCATAGGATCTCACCAGTGGGGCTGAGGCTGCCTGTGGCTCCCCTAGCAGGGGCCAGGATGTATAACAAGAACCAAACTCTGTGTTAGGCACCTGCTAAACCTTTCCCTTCCCCCTTTGCATTCCCCAAAGTACCTTAGGAGGTGGGTGTTCTTGCTCCCACTTTACAGATGAGGACACTGAGGCTGGGAGAGCTTAAGTGACTCGCCAAGCAAGTGGCAGAGTGGGGCCTGCAGCCCTCTTCTCTGTCACCTCCCTGTCAGGAAGCTGGAGACACTACCCAAGAATTTAACTACTTCCCTTTGAAGACATGCCACAGGCTAAGAGTACATCTATTTTTAACAACTTTATTGAAGTATAATAGACACATTACAAAGCTCGCCCATTCTAAGTGTAGAATTCGGTGATTTCTAGTAAATTTTATAGAGTTGTTCAGCGATCACCACAACCTACTTTTAGAACATTTCCATCATTCCGAAAAGAAACCGCATGCCCATTAGCCGTCACTGTCCTTCCCACGCCCGGCCCTAGGCAGCCACTCACCTGCTTCCTGTGCCTATAGATTTGCTTTTTGGGACATTTCATAGAAATGGAATCCTACAACATGGAGTCTTTTGTAGCTGGCTTTTCACTTAGTGTGCTTGAGGTCCCTCCACGCTGTGGTATGCATGCGTACTATGTTCCTTTTTATTGACAAGTAGGATGCCATCCTATGGCTATACCCACATTTCGCTTACCCATTAACCACTTGATGGACATTTGCGCTGTTTCCAGGTTGGGGCCATTATGACTAATGATGCGACCATGAATCTTTGAGTGACCCACATAGAGATCTTTGAGTGAAAGTCTTACTTTTCATTTCTCATGAAATTTCTAGGTTATATGGTAAAGTTATGCTTAACTGTCTAAGAAACTGCCAAACCTTTTTCCATTCCCAGCAGCAGTCGGGTGCGGGGGGTGGGGGGAGACTCCAATTTCTCCACATCCTCACCAACACTTGCTAGTGTCTATTTTGTTGTTATTATAGCCAATGCACTGGGCGTGAAATGGTTTCTCACTGTGGTTTTAATTTGCCTTTAATAACTAATGACGTTGGGCATCTTTTCATGTGCTTATTGGCCATTTGTGTATCTTCTTTGGTGAAATATAAATTAAAATCTGTTTTGCCCATTTTAATTGGGTTATTTGTCTTTTGTTGGGTTGTGAGAGTCTGGTTTGTTCTACTAAAGCCACATTCTCGTGTAGTAATTGCTTTGGGGAGAAGAAGAGAGGAAGCTCATTTGGTGGGAAAACAGTCCTGAGTTTAAATCTCGGCTCTGCCACTTTCAAAAGGATCTGAAATGTGAACATCAGGTGCAATAATGCAAACGAAACAGCAGCACATAGTAAGGGCTCATCTTCTGTTTACTCACAGATACATGTTGAACCCAGCTCTGTGCTGAGCCCTGTGGCTGGGACCAGGGGTCAAGCAGGAGTCGAGGCAAACAGGCCAGTCCTGCCCTCATGGAGCTCACAGTCTCGAGAGAAAGCAGACAATAAATAACAAAACCAATGTATAACATAATGTCAGGGAGTAATGAGTGAAATATAAAGCAAGGTGAGGGGACAAAGTGTGGCCAGGAGCCTTCTTGGATAAGGTGGTTATTAGTTAAATACAAGTTTGTCTGCATGCATCCATGGTCCAACATAACGGTGGCTCAAACAAAAGGAAAGTTTTGGTTTTTCTCACTCATCACCTGGTTTGGTGGCTCCGTTCTTCAGGGTCAGCCAGGCACCCAGACTCCTTCCACATTGTGGCTCTGTGTTCTCTGGATCACAGCCCTCCCTCCTCTATACCATCTACAGTGGCTGACCATCTTGTCCAGGAGTGACACAGGCTTCATGATCTCATTTCACAAAGATCACTCAGGCGAGAGTGATCTTTGTGAAATCACCTGGTGAAGGTGAAAGGGGGTCAGCATGGGGTATATTTTGGAGGGAGAGTTGACAAGTTGACAGGATTTGTGGAGACGGGTTGGGTGTGGAATATGCAGATACAAGAGGAATCCAGGACGACTCTTATTTTTCTGACAAAGCATTTATTCTCATAGAGGTCTGACCGTGACCAACAGGGATTACACTACAGAATTCAAAAGTCAGACCACACCCCTCTCTGCTCCAAACCTACTCACATGCATTCCCATTTTGTAGAACAAAGCCCATACGATGTGCCAGGCCCTCTGTCCATCTCATAAAGTAGACACGGCTCCCTCGTGTTTTAGATGAAAAGACTAAGCCGGCACCTGGGAGGCGATGCCCGAAGTAGCACAGCCTGGGAGACGTGGATGCAGGATTTGGGGCTGATTCTAAGGCTAAAGCTCTTACTTATTAAACCACGCTCCATGGGTCCGTGTCCCCTGCCAGGCTGGGCAGGCACTGATTAAATCACCGTGCTGCTGCCTGCTCTGGCTCAGGTCTTTCCATGTCCCTCCAGCCTCTGCCTACACACACAGACACATGCATGCACACACATGCAACACAGACACATATGCAGATGCATGCGCATGCATACAGATGTGCATGCACAGTCACACGCACATGCATGCACTCACACACTTGCACACAAGCACACACACATACACACCATCCCAGCCTCTTCCCTCTGCTGCTTCTTCATCTCACATTATGTGTGAGCACCGCAGGGGGTTGGCATGTCAGGCTGAAATAACCACAACTCTCCCGTCTTCAGAGGCACCCGGCACTGTGCATCAGCACTGCCTTCTGCACAGTGAGAGCTCCTCCCCCAGCCCCTGGCGGGGGCTGCAGTGTTCCCACTGGGGAACAATGGGGCTTTGAGGATCACAGGGGACGCCTTCCTAACACGCCTCGCTGGGTGCCTTGCCCCTGGAGATGTACCATAAACGTGGCTGGTGGTGTGCGTAAACCCTTCCCAGGCTCCCACTTCTGCCTGGTGGTTCTCTCTGCTGGGTAAGGGCCCTAGAACCAGAAGTCCCAAGTTCAAATCCCAGCTTAACCACTTACTAGCTGCGTACCATTGGGCAAGAAGGGTCATACCGTAAGCCTCCATCTCTTCATCTGCAGACTGCTGGCCGCAGAACACCTAGTACAAAGGGTTCTTGAGAGAATTAAATGTTTGGATTGGTGCCTGGCACGTACCGTGTGAGCGTTAGCTCATATCACTGTTACCCTGCTGAACCCTTTCTAAGGCTGATCCTGACAAAACCTCCCCGCACCTCTATGCAAACCAGAGGGGGGAAAAAAAAAATCTCCCAGTTTGTGTTCAAGTCTGCCTGTCGCCATCATTCTGCTATGAAGCTTACCATGACCTGTTTAAAGTGTGTTTTGCTTTAGGTCCTCAGCTTTAAGCATACATCCTGTTTCTTTCTCCTGCCCAGCCACTCTGGCTTTTTGGTCTACACAAGTTAGACTCCTGCCACAGGGCCTTTGCACATCCTTCCAAGTTAGAAACTCTTGTGTCCAAGAGTAAGAGGTCTCAAGTGGTCGAGCTAAGATTCGAACCCAGGCCCTCTGGCCCCAGAGACTGAACACTAAGCAACTATACTCATGGCTCCCTCTTCCCTTCTCCCCTCTAGGGTGTATCAATACCTGAGGAAGGCCTGTCTCCTCCCAGTGACTGGCACCAGAGCCTGCCTTTGTGGCAACAGCATTCCTGGAGGAAGCCTATTGTTTTTTATTGTTGTTGTTGCTGTTGAGAGTGACACAGATGAGAAGCCTGTTCTTCGGCAAGGATTGGGAGCCCAAAGGGCAGGAGGGGTGCTCACAGGGGAGCCGGGCTGCAGGTCACATTCTATCCTCCCGGGGGCGCCAAGTCCACCAGCACCTGCGCTGGGTTATCTACAGGCCCAGCCAGGGAGGGCGGAGGCCTGGCGCTGGATTTCAGAGTCTAATCAGCCTGAGGGGAATCTGCCTTTTCTGCTGAATGAGGGGCAGAGGAGGGGGGGTGGGGCGCTGCTGGGATCAGGGCTCAGGGAGCGAAATGGGAACAGGCATCGCCAGCTGTCTCTGCACTCCTAGAAGAAATGAGCCTGGGGTAAAGGGACAGAGCAAACCAGGAGAAACAAAACATGAGCAGCCTAGCCAGGCCCCTCCCTCCCTTGACCCTCAGACCCTGCAGGACATCCTCCTGCCTTCTTTGCCAGGCCTGGGGGGCGGGGGGGGGGGGGAACGGGTGCCTTTGCAAGGTGGGAGCTGATCACAGAGAGGCTGGGGCCGTGCTAGGGCCCAGCTCCTTCCAGCATTGCTGTTTCTCTGCACCTCCCCTGTTAGTTCCCACTGCTGCTGTCCCAGTTACCAAAGACAACGTGGCTCTAAACGACCCAGATGTAGGCTCTCACAGTCCTGGAGATCGGGGTCTGACACGGGTCTCATGGGCTAAGGCCCAGTGCCAGCAGGGCTGTCTTCCTTTGCGCAGGCGCTAGGGGAAAACCGTGTCCTCCCACTTTTCTAGATTTTCAAGGCCGCCCACATTCCTTGGCTGGCAGCCCCATCCTCAGCCACATTCCTTCAGCAGCCCCAGGGGCCAGTCGGTCTTTCTCCCATCTCTTCAGTCTGGCACTGACTCCTGCCTCCCTCGTCCACTTGGAAGGACCCTTGTGCTCACCTTGGGCCCACCCTGATCGTCCGGGGTCATCGCTACTCTAAGGGCAGCTGAACAGCCTTTATTCCCTTTTGGTCAAGTTCCAGGGTTAAGATGTGGACATTGTTGGGCGGGGGCGGGGGGGGGGGGTCACTGCTCAGCTATCACAGCACTCACCCCAGATCCTCACTATTTTTTGAGGGGGGCACCTCCTGTGGATGAAATCCTGGGAGAGTTGGGCCATATCTGACTTTCGGGGCCTGGAGCACTTTGCCTTCTTTCATGAAAAAAAATATTTAAAAGTATGTTGTATGACTTCCTTGGGTGGATAGTATTCATTTTTATTTCTGGTTTTAAAAAGAAGTGAAATCATTTCATGGGCCTCTCCAAGTGTCCTGGGCTCTCCTGTGACCCCTGTGCCTGATTGACAAGTAGACCCTGGGGACCAGCAAAGGGACCACCCAGGGTCTCACAGCCAGCAAGAGGCAGAGCCAGGGGCCATACCCGGACCCCTGGACTCTGGGACCGTGCTCAGATCGCCATCACCCTGCCGCTCTCTTACCATCCAACTACTCTGCAGAATCAGACTCGGAGCCGTAGGACACTACAGGTTATTTGGACTCGGGTTCTTGTTTTGTAGGTGGGGGTCCATGTGCCCAGAGAGGGGGTGCAGCATTCTCAGGGACACACAGCAAGTTAGTGCTGCAGCCCGGATGAGGACCTGGTGTCCTGATTGTCCATCTGGGACTCTTTCCCACCCCCTTCTTTCATGTGCCAACACTTCTGACCTGAGAAAGAGCCCAGCTCCTCCCCACCCTGCACACACACATGTGCACGCGCACGCGCGCGCGCGCACACACACACACACACACACACACACGCCTCTCCTTCTCCTCATGCATACAATATAAACCTTGGCCACTACTGCATTGACTGTTCTTTGTGTCTGAGCTGGTTAGGATCTACACAACGCACTCATTTCACAGATGGGAAAACTGAGGCTGGAACAGGAAGTGCCAGACCCAGAGCCATTCAGCAATTACCAGAGCAGCCAGCATGCCAGTCCAGTTCTCTGACTCATGCTCCTGTGCTCTCTGCCCGCTGCCTCTTACCCACATGTGTCCTCTGCAGCTGATCACAGACATCAGGCGCCAGCCCGCTGAGCGGCCTCCCTTTGCCCTCACCCGGCCCCTGGAGGTAAAGGAAGGTTGTGGGCCTGGAAGGTTCTGAAAGAGCAGTTTCCAAATCCTCTGCGTCCAGACGTGGCACGGTGCTGCCTCCAGCTCAGAGTCAGAGCAAGAAAAACCAGTTCTAGGAGGCCACCTGGGCCACTCAAGGCCACCTTCCTGCCCGACTTTAACTCTGCAGCGGGGAAGGCAGGGGTCGGTGCCCAGGCGAGGGGCACTGGGGTGAGCCTGGGGTCAGGCTCCGAGCTACAGCGTGGCAGCCCCCCTCCCAGACACCTCTGAGCCTCAACTTTCCCACCTGAGAATCGTAATAGTACCTCAGTGTGGTTGTTGCCTGGGGTTAAATGAGGTGCTTAGCTCAGTGTATGGCTCGTGTTGAAAGCACAGAAAATGTTAGGCTGTTCATTGTTCTAATAATGCGATAAGACTTCATTGCAGTACATGGAGGAGCGGATGCTGGAGCTGGACCCTAAAGGCAAGAGGAACTGTCCGGCTGGCAAAGGACTAGCACAGCCCCTCAGGGGAACGGCGCAGGGGCAGGCGCCAAGGCCAGGGAGGACGGGGCCCTGACTGGAGACCCCGCCGTGGCCTCCAGGACCACAGGGCGGGCTCTGAGGGGGCCCCAAGGCTGACAGGATCTTGAATTCTCCACCCACTGCCCTCTGCACGTCCCCACTAGCAGAACATCCTTCCAGGGTCTTGGGCCTCTGGGACAAAATTTCAACTCACAGGTGGGGAAACTGAGGCCCAAAGAACAGGAGTCACTTGCCCAGGAACACACAGCCGTTTCTTGACTCTGCCAGGCCTCAACCTGGGGCCCTGATTCCGGAGGAAATGACCCACCTCTGTGTGTGGATATGACAAGTCTCCCGGTGGCTCAGCCCCTCCAGCACCGGTCCCGTTTCTGTCTTTTCTTCCCCATCTCCAAGCCTGAGCTGAACCTAACCCAACACAAGGGACTGGTCCTGGAGCTCTGAGAGCAGCTTCAAGAAAGAATGGATTGCTGAGCTGGGGGACGGCAGCCAGCTCCACGCCCCTGTGTCCCGCATGTCCCCCATGTCACTGCTCCAGCCACCGTCACTTACCTCCATCCCACACAGCTCCTCCCACCTCGAGCCTCTGCACACCTGTCCCTCCCCCCAAACGCCCTCCCCGTGACCTCTGCAAACCACACCCCCCTTCCTCGCAGGCATCTTCCAGCCGCCCTGCCTATTCTTGGCCCTGCGGACACCTGCTCACCGGCCCTGCCCCTCGACATTTAAAGCAATCGAAGGCTCCATCTGTACTCTATTCATTTGCTCTCGTTAACATGGACTCACCTGTTCTCATTCATTCATTTGTTTCTTCAACAAATGTTTTCTGAGCACCAACTCTGAGCAGACACTCACCGTGTACACAGCCCGCCCGCCAGCCGCTCTCCTTCTTGTGGGGAGGGCGCCGCTGGGGGAGGCATCACGGGCCCCTGGTGGCGGCTGCTGGGTGCTGGGTGTCCCTGGGGCTCTGCCTTTGTCTCAGGAGCTGTCCCGTCAGGAACCCGGCCAGGTAGGCAAGGGTCTCTCCCATGTTCTCGGACGCTGCCTGGCGGTAGCTCTGGAGGCTTCTGAACCTCCTGCATTCCCCTGGCGGCCCGAGGGTACCAGTGGGCAGCCCCCCAGCTCTGCCACCTCTGAGCCAGGGACGTGGGCAGCTCCCTTCCTTCTGGGCCTCTGTTTCTCTTTTGTGTAACAGCGCGGGGGGCTCCCAGCTCAGGGGTGTGCTGCGGGATGGGGCAGCGGCCTGCCGCACATGGGGTGAGGGTGAGGACCCTGGGAGGCTGTGGGGGCCCTGAGCTGAGCTTTTCGTACCTAAAGCAAAGGCACTGGCAGGCTGCTCTCCTTCACAGGGATGTGGGGGGTCTCCTCCGTTCGCTCTCCACCTGCGTACAAGAGGACTGGACTGCGAGCCCCCCAAGGCCTCTTTCAGCTCAGATCACTGGGAAAGCCAGCTGGCTGCCTGGACACAGCGGCCATCAAGGCTCTGCCCTGAGAGAGATAAGATTCCTTTGTGTGCGCCCTGCCCGCCCCCTCGCACCCCCCCCCCCCCACCACCACCACCAATCCTGGGCTCTCAGACAGCGATGAAGACGGAAACACAACACCTCTGAAGATGGAGGACAAAATAAGCAGCATTCAACCTTCGCCAGCTCAAGGGATGTGAACCAAAACCATCAGGCAAAGCGCCCCATCCCCTCCCATCAGGGGGCCCAGAGTACAGGGCCGGGACTCCGGCCTGAACAGATGGAACTGGGAAATAAGGACTCAGAACACAGTAAAGAACCGTGCTCCTGGGGCGTGGGGGTCGGGAAGAATGGGGTCACACTGGGGGGCACGGGCCAGGAAACACAGTTTAGGCCGCCCCCTCTCCAGCTTGGAACTGTCACCCTCCTGCCTCCTGCCAGCTCGGGGTGACTGCTGATGGGGGAGCCGCACACCTGGCGTTAGTTGGAATGTTCCAATCGAGGGAAGTCCTTCCTCAGTTCTTACCTCAGTCTGTCTTGCTTTAAGTCCTAGAGCTCATTCGGTCGCCATGTCGTTCCCACCTAGGCGGGGACTCGTTCTGGCCACTTCGACATCCTGTACGCTTTCAAGTGCTGAGACCCATCCGGGCCCGAGGGCTTGGCACCCAGTGCGCCCTCTCCTTCAGCTGCCCTCTCCCTACTTTGCCCACCTGCCAAATCCCTCAAGACTCAGCTCTGGGAAGCTCCCCTAAAACCCTGGCTTTGTCCTTCTTGTTTCCATGGCACCCCATGGACCCCCTGTCATGTGTCATCATGATTGGGTCTGATGCGGTCCTGTCCCCATGAGTTTCTGGAGGGCTGGGGTGGGTCTCATAGGGCGCCACGCCTGGGCTGAGCCTGCTAGCTGAGTGAACTGAGCCTCTCTGGACTTCAGTGTTCCCATCTGCAAAATGGGAGCAATCCCTTCTACCATGAACCTTATACAGGCCAGGAAATTACGCTGGCTTTGGCAACCCGCAAACCCTGAACTCTCAGTGGCTTCACTACCAGTTTATTGTCACAGTCTTATGTGACGGGGGTCCCTCATCCATCTGGGACATGTGGCCTCTGGCGTCACCACAGCGTGGGGAGCGAGAGAGCAGGCCACACACTGCCTCTTCACCGCCTCATCCCAAGTGCCACTCGAGTCACTTCTGCTTGCCCTTCCTAGGACACACATGCACACACACGCACACACACACACACATGTGCGTTTGCACGTGCACGCTGCAGGGGGTCTGGGAAATGCCGTTTTCCGGGGTGCCCAGAAGAGGAAACTGAACCAGGATTTGGTTGAACCACAGCCTTGTCTCTGCCACAGGGTTGTCATGAGGATTAAATGACAAAGAATGCGGAGTTCCTACCCTAGTTGCTGGCACATAGTAGGTGCTCAGGGAAGCTGCTCATTCTTCAGTTTCCCCATCCCCAGAACCAGCCTGGGTCAGGCTCCTAGCAGAGGCCGCAGGTGCTCGGCGCAGGCCCTCGGCCCCCAGCCAGGTTTCCCTGGCTCCTCTCCCTCCAGCCTCCCTCCCTCCTCCCTTCTTCCTTCTGCCTCCTTCCCACCTCCCTCCTCCCTCCTCCGGCTCTCTGCAGCTTACCTGGGGCTGCTTTCTCCACCTTCCGCACCTGCGCACCTGTCTCTTTTCAGAGCATTGATTTGCTCTCGGCCAGAGCGGCGCTAATGGGCCAGTGAGGTGGGCTGCGCTGAGTTAGCTCCATTAGAGGTGCAGGGCTGTGGAACGCAAACCGCCGTGCCTCTCTGGAGCAGGACAGCTCTCCAGTCTCTGGGAGAAACAAGGGTCAGATCTGGCCTCTCCCAGCAAGGCCCACACTCACTCCCTCACACAGCTCCTCCCTGCTGCTTTGGGGAGCAGCTGGGAGCCACAGCCACGCCCACTGTCCACTAGGGGTGGGCAGGAGAGGGTCTCCCCCCTGGTAGTCTCCTGAAAAGAGAACACGATGAGGGGCCCCAAAAACAGGATGGTCCTCACCTCACCTTAGCTCACCCGATCACCATGACGACTTACACAGAAGCAGGTTTTATTGGCCCCATTTTATAAATAAAAGAAATTGGGGGGTGGGGAGGAAGGAAATAAAAAAAAGAAATTGAGGCTCAGAAGTCACAAAGCGGTATTTTCTAAACTTAACTGCCAGGAAACCTTTTTTGCATGGAGCAAGCCAGGCACACAGTCACCCTCAGCGGGCCTATTTCTTACCCCATGGCCAATCTGACATATAACTTCCAAAAGCTCAGCGTGTGCCCTCCCCTAGCTGAGGGGTTCTTCACCAGGACCCCAAGGGCCTGGGCCTTCCGGAATTTGCATGTGAAATAGGATGTGTGCGCATTTTTCTAGATAGAAAGGGTTCGTAACTCCCAGTAGATCCTCCGAGGAGCCCGGGACCCAGCAGGAGTGAAGAACCCCTCCCCTGGCTTAGGTCCCTGCAGAGAAGGCGCAGTTTTAATCTGGGGGGTTGCAAAGGCGAACAGCACGGCAGAGACGTGGCGAGGAGCAGCGTGAGTGGGAGAAATGGCCCGCGCAGCGGCAGGGACGAGGGGACAGTAAACCGACGAGCTTGGCTGGAGCAGAACGAGAGTTTGGGAACAGTGACAAATGAGGTCGGGGTGTGAAAGGGACCTTGGAGAACAGGCCCGGCGTTTGGATGGGCTGGGAGAGGCCAAGGGGAGTAGGGCTCAGGAACGGCTTTAAGGGAGAGGAGAAGAGAGGGGAGGGGAGAGGTAAGAGGGGAGCCGCCTGGATGGGGCTCGGTGGATCCTGGAGCTGGATGCAGGGAGGTGCTGCCCCTGGAAGGGCTCTCGGGGCTGGCGGCTGCAGGCGGAGGAGACGGCCGGCTGCGAGCAAGGTCTTTAGACCTAGAGGTGCCTGGTTTGAGCCTCGGGCCTGCCATTTCCTGGCTGGGAGGCTTTGGGAGAATAATTTAACCCTCCCAGTTTCTTCCTCTTAAAACCGGGATCACCGTGCCCGCTGGGTAAAGTTGTGAAGATTCCCTTAAGTGGGAAACGGCCTCTGAAGCTCTTCACCCAGCGCATGGCACACGGCAATGATGGCTTCTCTCACCACCCACCAATTCGTTCCGTAAACACCCCTCAGTCCCCATTATGTTCCCGCGCCGAGGGCTCTCCGAGGCATCCTAATGTGCTTTCTAACAATAGCCCCATCCGTGGATGGCATCACCACGCCTATAGGAGAGATAAGGAAGCAGAGGCACAATGGCTGTTTGCATAACCAGAATCAGCAGGGAGGTTGTTGTGGGCAGTCAGATGCCAGAGGGTCAGAGACAAAAGCGCGACCTCTCTCTGACCCAGGGTGAGAGAACATGCATGCTCTTGACAATGTACAAGGTCCCACAGCTGATTGATTCTTGGGTGGGTGGGGTCCTGACCCAGGTGTCTACAGGGCTTCATGTAGGCATCTGCTCACCGCGAGGATTCTGCTTTGTTGAGGCTGGGAGATCCTGCATGCTAACAAACTTCCGGGTGACACTTCTTTAAGTAGCAAGGGTTTCTAGAGAATGGCTTGGAGTAAAACAGACTGGGCCTTGGGGAAGAGCCTAAGCCTCAGTTTCCCCATCTGTAGAATGGGTCTTACCTCCCCTGCAGGGCTGGTGTGAAGATTTATGGAGCTGGTGCCTGCAGCCTCAGCAGAGCACAGGGTCTGACACAGAGTGGGCACCCAGCGAACATCAGCTGCTATTATTATTATTATTATTATCATTACTGTTGGCTCTGAGCCCTCTGTGAGAGCTGTCTCCCTACATGCAGGCAGAGGGTAACGCCACATACTCAAACCTCAGGATTCTTCCTTTGCTTCAACTCATTCCACCCCAGGAGCAAAAAATCAGGATGCACTCTGCCATCTCAAACGGCACCCACGAATCGTTTCACATTCAATTTCCCCATCAAATTCACAGGCACGTATCGCATGCCATTATTCCATTTCTTAATGGCCTGTGCGGTGAAAATTGTAAGTAGGACATTTCTTCATGCCCTTGGCATTTCCAACTCTTTAAAACTCCTTTTCCAGGCCAGACCCGCCCCCTCCCCTTTGCTGGCTGCAGCATGCCTCGCCCTCTCCAAATTCCTCCCCGCACCTGCCCCAGGCCACTGCTCCTCCCAGGAGGGAAGGGAACAGCAGTGACCTGTCTCCTTGGAGAGCCATGCTGGCCTCCTTTGAGCTTCCACAGAGGCAGCAGGGTGAGCAGCAGGGGCAGGGTCCAAGGTCAAAGAGGAGACTTGTTTGGAGCCTCACCTGCGTGCCCCTCACCAGCCGTGAGACCTCGAGGGAGGTCACCTCGCCTCTGGGGAGCCTCCTCTATAAAATGGGGGTGATAATGCCGACCTCAGGGCGGTAGAATCAGAAGTACCCCGTCAGGGCCTGTGCCCACAACGACCACGGCAGCCATCTGTTGAGCTCGTGTGGATGGAAGCCTCGTTCGGATGCCCTGGCAGGTGTCATTCACCACGGCGGGCCCACCAGGGTCCTGGTTTGACACACTTTTGCAGGCTCTGAATCCCGACTGAGGTGGTGTCCTCAGTCCCGAGCCAGCATCAACCTAGATGCGCAGATTGGGGGGTCTGGGGAGAGGCAGAGCCGGGGTGGGAATATTCGGCATCTGACCTCCCGGCCAGGCATGGCAGCGCCCGAGCTGAGTGGTGCAGAGTTTGAGGAACGTGTCCTTCCAAGCACTGACTTGTAGTTCATACATAGTGGGGAGGACAGAGGGAGCTGGGGGGACGGCAGCCAGGCTGGAGGGCTGGGGCAGAATGGAAATAGTTCAGCGTTTTAAGCACCGGTGTGGACATGGCATGCACCCAGCTGGGGATGCAGCCTCGGGCGCTGCCCGACATGTCACCGCCACCAAATACTCACTATCCTGCTGACCGGTAGGATTTTAACCTTGATCTATTCCCCCACCCCTGGACCCAGTGAGACCCCCTGGGTCCTAGTCCCAGCTAGACAGACTCTTTCTCACTCTAGGCCTCAGTCTCCCTATTGGTCAAACTACGACCAGTTTATCGGAGTGTAGACTGAAAGGTCCACACTCCCCCATAAGTCTGTGTGAGTATGTGTATGTGTGCACACTCATTCATGCATATGCATGTGTTTGCATGTGAGTGCACACATGTGCGCATGGGTGTGTGCATGCATGTGTGCACGTGTGGGGTCATGTGTACATGGATGCATGGATGTGCCTCCCTTTCTGACATCTCCAACCCCTCTCTGCACACACACCGCACTTCTCCAGGTGCCCAGGCCCATTCCTCCCAGCCTCTGCCCACCACTCAGGGCCTCACTTGCCCCACCCGCCTGATGGGCCTTTGGTAAAGGCAGCCCCGGGCTGAGGAGACCTGGGGAGGCTCCGGCCCGATGGAGTCAGAGCTAATCACTGGAAGACGGGCTGTTTATTGGCATGGCACGCATTTGTCTCTGCCTGTTTTATCCAGCCCCTGAGTCAACGGAGGAGTTCTCAATTTATCCTGCCCGCACGGAGAGGCCAGATTGGAGGCATGCACGCACGTTCGCAGGAGCCCAATATAGACTTCCAATTATCTTTTAATTTCGCTCCTGTCTTCATTTGTTCATTTCACTTTTTCCAAACGGACTAAAAAAATAAGCTTGAGTTTATGGAGTCTGAAGTCAGCCAGTGGGAGTGCTGGGTTCACCTGTCAGAGGAAAGGGACCTCGGGTTAGAGTCAAAAGCTCACTCCAATGGCCCTGCCTCGTAGGGGCCCCAAGTCCCTGCTCCTGTGCCTTCTGACTCTATAGTAACTATATCCTCGTATTCTCTGTATTCTTTTTTATCATCTTTATTGTTGAAAGCATTACAGATGTCCCCTCTTATTCCCCATTGACCCCTTCTAGCCCACCTCTGCTTCCGCCCCAGGCCTTCACCACCCTTACTGTCTGTTCCATGGGTTATGCATGTATGCATACGTGTTCTTTAGTTGATCTCTTCTCATCCACCCCCGCCTTCCCTCTGAGATTCCACAGTCCGTTCCGTGCTTCTATGTCCATGGATCTATTTTGCTCATCAGTTTATTTCGTTCTTTAGATTCCACATATGAGTGAGATCATGTGATACTTGTCTTTCTCTGACTGGCTTATTTCTCTTAGCACAGTACTCTCCAGGTCCCTCCAGGCTGTCTCAAAGGGTAAGAGATCCTTCTTTTTTTACTGCTGCATCGTATCCGATGGTACAAATGCACCACAGCTTTTTCACCCACTCATCTACTGATGGGTACGTGGGCTGTTTCCAGAGCTTAGCTATTGTAAATTGCCCTGCTACGCTCTGACATCCAGGCCTGCTAACCTTAAATGGGGAGGGACTTCCCCGCCCAGGCTAGCTAGTTCCTAGATAGCCAATGACTCACCTAGGACACCTTTCACGTGCAGATGAACCAATCCAAAGCCATTACCCCAACCTCCACCTTCCTCAGGTTCTCACAAGGCTCTTACTCACCAGGGCCGACATTCCCTGCCCTTATCACCCACAACTACAGGCAGCCCCGGAGGCCCCGAAATGACTCAAGTGAGCCAATCCTAACCCTGCTAACCCTGCCGTGTTTGCTCCATCCCAGGAAAACCACAATAAAGGCTTTTATGCTTTCCCCTCCCCCCACCCCCCTACCTCCCTACAGCCCCTGGTGCTTCCCAGTGTGGCCCTGTCTGGCGGGGCCTGTTGGAAAAGGGGAAACTCCTCATGGGAACTGGGAGTAACAAACTCTCTTTTCAACAGCACTCATCTCCTGATGTGCTGGCCTCACCGAACTGGAATAACCATAAAACCTGCATTTTAACACCATCTCGGATGGCTGTGTTCTCAGAGCTGCACTGGAGGGCGGACAGCGGGAAGCCTCCCTTAACGAAGGCTCCTCTGTGCTCAGCTGTGTCACAGGTGTCACTTCCGCCCCCGGACTAGGGAAGCGCCACGCCGGCAGGAGCATCGTCACACTTCACCACCTCACTCAGCATCGTCCTCCCCCCGAGCCGGGCAGTCTCCATGGGCACAGGGGCCACCTGTGTTTCTTTTTATATAGAGATACTGCTTCTTACTGGTTTCAGAGAGGAAGGGAGAGGGAGAGCGCGATAGGAACGCCAATGATGAGAATCACTGATCGGATGCCTCCTGCACGCCCCCTACAGGGGATCGAGCCCACAACCCGGGCATGTGCCCTGACTGGGAATAGAACCATGACCTCCTGGTTCATAGATCAAGGCTCAACCACTGAGCCACGCTGGCTGGGCCACGCATGTTTCTTTAACCTATGTCACTGCATCCCAGCACAGGGCTGGTACATGATAAGCATCCGGTAAATATGGGTTCAAGCAATCCACCAGTCTATGCCCCTGCTTCTTTTATCAATAGTCAATGCTGCCGAAACTGGTTTGGCTCAGTGGATAGAGCGTCAGCCTGCGGACTGAAAGGTCCCAGGTTCGATTCCGGTCAAGGGCATGTACCTTGGTTGCAGGCACATCCCCGGTGGGGGGTGTGCAGGAGGCAGCTGGTCGATGTTTCTCTCTCATCGATGTTTCTAGCTCTCTATCCCTCTCCCTTCCTCTCTGTAAAAAATCAATAAAATATATATATATTTTAAAAAATCGTCAATGCTAAGTGCCTCTTTCTAGAACCCTTCCCTGGCCTCGTTAATTTCCCCTTTGTGATGGATTGTGACTTGATCATAACTTGGGGGCATGTGCCATCTTCCCGATCAGGACATCAGTCCCCTGGGGCTGAGCCTGAGTCTATGGTCCCCACACCCCTTCCCCCCACCCCTCCTCACCCCCCCACCTCCCCACCCCCGCCTTTCCCTGCTGCCCCAGGGGCTCGGTCTGGCCACACGCGGTGCCCAGGAGCAGGTTCCAGCTGGAAGGGGTGGTTGCCTGACTCAATCGGTTTACCCTGGAGCCATAGGGAGAGCACTCCGGGGCACAGTGGAGCCTTCATTGGGTAGAAAAGCCCACATCAAAGGGGCCCAGACCCTGCTCACCAGGTGGCATCTGAGAGGCCACCACACACCTGGGGTGTGCAACAAGTCCTCCCCTCCCCACGGTAGAAGAGTCCCACCCTTTCCCCACCCCTCAGCCCCAAAGCCCTGGCTCCACCACTGGACACACCCTTTTTATTGCCATTCACCTGGTCCTCTCCCTCCCAGGGGAGACCCATGGGCCATGCAGCTGCAGAGGCCTGGCTGTAAATCAAGACCTGCCACTCACCACCAATGTGCCATTGACACATGCCTCTGAGCCTCGGTTTCCTCACCTATTGACAATACCCCGTCTCCAAATTCCTGGGAAACGAAAATGACTTTACTTATGCAAAGTGCCCAGGACTTCATCCCCGCCCCCTTGTCCCCTGGGCCTCACCTTGGTGATCTAGGGAGTAACTGCTCGCCCCACCCAGGACGAAGAGGAATTCTCAGCAGGTGGGTAGAAACGCTGACCTAGTCTACATCCCTAGACCCACTGAAATCTCCGGAGAGGATTGTTGAAAAATGGGGATTTCTTGGGAGCCACCCCAAACCTCCTGAATCAGTAAGGGATGGGGAGGGGTGGGCCTGGACACTGAATTTCTAACACACACGCTCCGTGTCAGTGCCTCTGGAATTCAGAATCACTGCCTTGGCCACGGTGGGAAGACAGGGACCCTGCTGCCCGTCACCCGTGGGGCAGGGGGGAGGCCGGCTGGATGAACTCAGGTCTGCAAAACTCTGGGGTCTGGAAACAGAGAGGGAAGTCCCTGTTGACAAGCAACGTGACATAAGCGTGGAGCTGCCATAAGGTCGGGGTGACCACTGGACTTTTCTTAAACAAACACTGATCAGGAGAGGAGACTCATCCAGCGCGCCCGGCTCCGTCCGCGGCGCCTGTAAGACCGGCTGTTGTTCCTATTGCACCTGGCCCCACCCTGGCCTCGGGGACTTGGAATCCAGCTCCTGAGAACAGGATGCACTTTGACCCACGGCCCACGATAGAGGCTACAAGAGGAGCAAAGAACAAGAGACCCAAGAAGGAGAAGATGATGGTGGAAGATGGATTCACCGGGAAGAAGGCACGGGAGGCACAGTCTTTGAGCCGACTCCACAGGGCTGCAGGGATGTGCACCAGCAGAGAGGGTCGGGCGGAGCCCCAGCCCTGCGCAGGCACGTGAGGCAGCCAACGGGAAATGAACTTGGGGGAGGGGGCGGGGTGGTAAACCGAGGCTGGAGTGTGAGGGGCTGTGGACACAGGCACGAGTCAGGATTTTCTCCTCGTCAAGGCTTCAGAGACAAATTCCTCGCAGAGTGGGGATTATTCTCATTTTTAAATTCGATGCCATCATTTAGAAATCACGACGGATCGCATCACTGCCTAGAGTAAGCATCTCTGAACAGTGGGGCCTGGCAGTGCTGGGCCTGCCCACCTGGCACCCTCACGGGGTGAATCCTCGGTTTACCTGCCTGGCCCCTGTGGGGTGCACGGGTTTGAGATCCTGGCCTTTGGGGACCCAGAGAGGACCTCGGTCTACGGAGGACACAATTAGATTTATGCTACGGAAGGTCCAGCTGGTGCTGACTAATACAGTGACAAGGACACGGATGGGGAGAAGGAGGAAGAGAAGAGAGGAAAAGAATGGCTGATAGTGACTGAGCTTCTACGAGGCTTTCCACCGGTTAACCCATTTTTGCTCTCACCACAACCTGATGAGGTTGGTATGCTGTCACCCCCATTTTTCAGATGAAGACATTGAGGCCCAGAGAGGTGAGGTCACTTGCCTAACATCACACAGCTGGTAAGTGGCAGAGCCGGGTCGTCTGGACCTGGAACCCCTAGCCCCGGCGAGATGGTGCGGGTGAGTCTCCCTCGGCCTCTCATCCTGGGAGTCTGTCCGGTTTGGAGGGTGAGGCTGTGCCCCACGCCTGCCCCTGGCCCGGGCATGAATGCCATGTGTTTTTCCCGAGCTTTCTCAGGAGGGCAGAGGCATCAAGAGCCGGGTCAGGTGGCTTGGCAGCATTCCCAGGCTCTCCCCTGCTGCTCACTGCAGACCCCCCCCCCACTGTGGGAACCAGGGGCCCCCAAGAGGGAGAAAAGGGACCCAGGCGGGTCTCCTGCCACACCTGCCGAGGCTCCACCTGCCCCACACTCGCCACACCCAACCCTCCCAGCACAGCTGATTTGCAAAAGAGAAAATAAAGCACGCACACAAATAGTGACCAACCCCATGCGTCTCCTAGCATCGGGTGATGTTTGGTCAAGAGCTTCCTCCCTCTTCAGGAGCCGCGGACACTCCTGACATCCTCCAGCTGCTGCGGGCTCAGGTGGCTGATCACAAGTTCAGCCCCGGGGCAGACCCCACCCCCGGGGCAGGCACTGCCGGATCCCAGGAGGCCAGCGCCCGGATCTGCCGGCCGGCCGGGCTCGGTGGCCACCCTCTGCCCGCTCAAAGTCACCTTTGCTCCAACTCCTCAGCTGGCCAGAGCTGGCCCAGAACCCCCTCCGCTCAGCTCAGCGGGAACCAGGAGCCGGCCCCCATTGGGCAATTATTAATCAGATTCTTGACATTCCTCCGCCCCAGGTTGGCTTGGGAAGCATGCTCCCTGAAGGAGGAGGCGGAGCCGAGGCCCAGGACTGGCATTTGGACATGCAGCTGACGGGCAAGGTGGTGCTGTCCGCGGCCGCCCTGCTCCTGCTGACCGCAGCCTACAGGCTGTACAAGTCGAGGCCCGCCCGAGCCCCGCTGTGGGGCAGGAGCGCCAAGGCCAAGGCCGAGGAGGAGGCAGAAGGCTCCGGGCAGCCTGAAGCCCAGGGGGCTGCTCCTGGGGCACCCCACCGGGGCCTGAGATGCCGGAGCGGAAGCAAGGGACCTGGAGTACCGTTGGGCGGCAGCTGGGAGAATCCGGGGGCCTCCCGGCTCCTGGGAACCCCTTCCAGCGACGTGGAAGCCCGAGAGACTTGGAAGCCCGAGAGGAAAGGAGCTGGTGAGGACGAGGGTGGGCGGTGCCTGGAGTCCGGCCTGGCACCTCCTCGCGGCAGTGGCCAGGACACGGGAACAGCTGCTGGCACTAGGCCCGAGCTGCCCCACCGCCCCCCTCTGGGCAGTGAACCCAAAAGCGCCCCAGATGTCCTGGCTGCCGTGGACGGCAGCGGTGTGGGGGGTGGGCCTGCTCCGTGGCAGGACGGCGGGTTCCCCGAGCAGCCAGGGGCTGGGGAGCAGGCGTCCCCCCTCCAGCCCTGGATGGCCCGCTCGGAAGGCAAGACTGACATGAGCCAGAGCTGGGTCCTCGCCGGCGTGCTGGGGGCCTGCAGGGAAGAGGCAGGGGCCCTGCGGGCTGCCTCCAACATGGGCCTGGCCCTGCACCAGCAGGAGGGGGCCACCAACGCCTCCTACACCTTCTCCTCGGTGGCCCGGGTTCGAGTAGAGGAGAGTTTCCTACAGGAGAAGGTGGCGGGGATGCGGCCCAGGCTGCAGGGCAAGGTGTACGAGTACTACGTGCAGTCTACCTCCCAGGCCACCTCCAGAGGCAGGCTGGCCCCCAGTACCACGGCCCTGGCGGAGGCGCCACCTCCCGTGCCAGGCCCCCCGGGAATAGGGACAGTCTCCAGAGGCCTTGACGATGACAGAGAAGGCGGAGCCGATCCAGCTGCCTCCCCCCAGCCTGGGCTGCCCCCCGCGGGGGGCTTCAGCAGGAAGGAGAGCCTCCTCCAGATCGTGGACAACCCCGAGTTTCAGCTGCAGCTCCACGGTTTCGGGAGCCCCCCTCCATCCTGCACAGACCAGACCGCCCCATCCAGCCCCCCCATATCCGGGGAGCCTCTGGAGTCCAGCGCAGCCGGAAGCAGCGGGGACGCCAACCTGCAGCTCGTGGCCGGGACCAATTTCTTCCACCTGCCCCTCACCCCCGGGTCAGCCCCTGATGTCCGCCTGGACCTGGGCAATTGCTACGAGGTGTTGACCTTGGCCAAGAGGCAGAACCTGGAGGCCCTGAAGGAGGCCGCCTACAAGGTGATGAGTGACAACTACCTCCAGGTCCTGCGCAGCCCGGACATCTACGGGCGCCTGAGCGGGGCCGAGCGGGAGCTGGTCCTCCAGAGGCGGCTGAGGGGCCGCAAGCACCTGGTGGTGGCCGACATGTGCCCCCAGGAAGACGCTGGCCGCCTCTGTTGCTATGACGATGAGCAGGACGTCTGGCACCTGCTGGCCCCTCTGCCCCCGGAGGCTGTGTCCCGCGGCTGTGCCATCTGCAGTCTCTTCAATTATGTGTTCGTGGTGTCCGGGTGCCAGGGGTCCGGGTGCCGGCCCTCCAGCCGGGTCTTCTGCTACAACCCGCTGACCGGGATCTGGAGCGAGGTGTGCCCGCTGAACCAAGCCCGGCCGCACTGCCGCCTGGTGGCCCTGGACGGCTACCTGTACGCCATCGGGGGCGAGTGTCTGAACACAGTGGAGCGCTACGACCCTCGCGTGGACCGCTGGGCCTTTGCCCCGCCCCTCCCCAACGACACCTTCGCCCTGGCGCACACGGCCACGGCGTGTGCCGGGGACATCTTCGTCACGGGCGGCACCCTGCGCTACCTGCTGCTCCGCTTCTCGGCCCCGGAGCAGCGCTGGCAGGTCGGTCCCACGGGGGGCGGCAAGGACCGCACGGCCGAGATGGTGGCGGTCGATGGCTTCCTCTACCGCTTCGACCTCAACCGCAGCCTGGGCATCAGCGTGTACCGCTGCAGCGCCAGTGCCCGTCTCTGGTACGAGTGCGCCACGTACCGGACGCCCTACCCGGACGCCTTCCAGTGCGCCGTGGTGGACAGCCTCGTCTACTGCGTGGGGCGCCGGCGCACGCTCCTCTTCCTGGCTGACAACATATCGCCCAGGTTTGTGCCCAAGGAGCTGCGCAGCTTCCCCTCCCCGCAGGGCACCCTCCTGCCCACCGTCCTGACCTTGCCCAGCCCCCAGGTGCCTCAGACCAGGGTCTAGCTGCCCCTCCGCTGGGCTCCTCCTGCAAAGCTGGAGGCAAAGAGCACCCCCTGCCCACCGCTCCGTGGGCCGTTTCTGGGAGACCAGGCGGCCAGGAGTTTGGCTGCAGAAGGTGAATTCCAGTCCTACGTCCGTCGGTGGCTGGGCTCCGAGATGCTTTGGTGCCAGCGGGCTGCAGAGGGCAAGGGTGAAATAGAGCTAGGGCCTGGTGCTCCAGGCCGAGGGCAGCCACATCTCCCGGGATGGTTTCAAGTCTGAATTGGGGGGAGGGGGGTTCCCCAGGACCCTAGCACACTTTAGGGGCACAGCCTTATCACAACCACGATTCAGGTGCCAGTTGACCCCCAGTGACCCCTGAAGCTGACCCCGGGCCTCGTTACGGACTAGAGCAGCTGTGTTCCTCTCTCTGGAGCTGGGCTCAGGGATGAGAGCGGGCAGGGCCATGGTGACAGGAGGGGATCGCTCAGGGGGCCCTCAACGACCCCCTGGGGGCATGATGGTCGGTTCAGTTACAGAAGGAGAAGCCAGGACTGTTCCTGTGCTGGAGGCGCCTGCCCGACAGGAGCTCACATTGTAGTGGAGGAGAATGGGCAATTCTGACAAAGATACATAAATAAATAGAACCCATGTCAGATACAGCCACCGAGCCAGCTAAGCAGGCGAGCGGGATAGTGTGAGCAGGCCTTCCTGATAAGACACACTGAGCAGAGACCTGAGTGGAAACCTGGGGGCCTGCAAAGTCCGGGGTGGCTCAGGGCCCGGGAAGCCCGGCCTTGCACCTGAGAGCCTTTGTCACATGGGCAGGACCAGGTCCTCCTCCTGGGAGCTCCCTCTCGGGGTGAATGGGGTGAACTGGCCGGAACCCAGCTCTTCTGCTGCAGCCCTTCACCTCACGGAGAGAATCCTGTCCCGCCGACATTTATAAGAGAGGTTTCTTGCTTGGATAGAAAGTGCGTTCCCAGGAGAGAAGCCGTGTTCGCACATTCAGAGAGGAGAGTCCAAATAATTTCCAGGACATCACCGCCGCCGCCACGGCTGGGTGTGTGGCTGGGTGTCGGGCGGCCCACGTGACGCCGTGGGTTCAGGGTCTAGGGTTTCCACCGGACCGTGGTGAATAGCCGGCCTGCCCACCTGGGGCCCTCAGCCTCAGAGTGGCCTGTTGGTCCAATAAAGCTTGTCCCTGGGCCATCTGCTTTCCCAATAAGAGTTCTTTCTCCTTCAGGGGAAAATAAAAAAGAATCTTAAATGTGGGTTGCTTTTTACATTAGGCCAACCATGCCATTATAGAGAAATTGGAAAAGAGAGAAAAGTATGAAAAAAAATCGCCCCAATTAACCCCTGCTGTGACACGGGTCTCTCCAGCCTGTCTCTTCTGTGTGTGATTTCGGCCGGGCTTGATTCTGGCCTAGGCGTGATTATGCTGAATTTACAATTCAGTTCTGCTCCCTTTTTTTCACCTCACTTTTGAGAATAAGCATTTTCCCGTGTTATTACAAACCCTCGGTAAACATCATTTCAATCGTTGCACAACATTCCACCCAGTGGCTGCACCACGGTTTATTTAAGATCCCCCCACACACCCCCTGTTGGGCTTGTAGATTTTTTTTTTCTGTTGGTTTCTTTTTCTCTCATAAATAAAACGTCCCTTGTTTTCCTGTTCCTCTCTGTCTGGGGCCTTCATCAATATTTACAAGAGAAGCCCAGCCTAGGTCGTGTCCAGAATAGCAGGGTTGTTCAAGCAGGGCTGGGGCCTGGGCCCCGCTCGGACTGCAGGGCACAGGGCTGCCCTTGGAAATGCCCAGCCTGAAACGAGAGCTGTCTGGAGGGGCCATCCCAGGTGCCCCACCCTGAGTTGTTCCTGGAGCTATAAGACGGAGCCCCTGATCTGCACATGCAGGTGCTGGACGAGATGCTTCCTGCATAGCATCTCACTGATCCTCACCACCATTCCATTTTACAGGTGAGAAAACTGAGGCTCAGAGAGTTCAAAAGAACTTGCCCTTCATGGCAAAGTTCAAAGACCCTCAGTTGCCTTAAAAGCATCCTGGAACCGGGCCTACTCCCAACATGGTGTCTTCCCATTCCCCTCTCAGGAGGCACTGGAGCCCAGTTGGCATCAGCTGTCATCTGGGCTGTCCCCAGTCCCTTCTCCACCCACACCAACCAATCACGCTCTGTCCTTGAACTTGGAACTCAACTAAACCTTTCTTAAACTCTGACCCTCATTCTCTGCACCTGTAAAATGGGTTCGCCACTGCCAGCCCATCGTGGATGTTAAAGAACTAAGAGAACGTGTGTAAAGCACCCAGCCCAGGGACTGCTCCAAAATCGGTCTGGGTGTCTTCCGAGCCCGCTCCGTGGAGGCCAGGGTCTGACATTTAAGCTGCAGGTGCCCCATTTGGTCCGACGAGGTCTAGGGTGTGCTCGAGTTACCGCTATTTTAGATCATCTAGGTTTGGAGACCCTGCGCCTCTGCGCCCCTCGTCGGGGTGGGTGGTGAAGAACGGACTGGCTGCTGACGTGAGCTTCCCAGGCTCAGCGCATGAAGCGCTTTCCCAGGCTGTCTGACCACAGAGGAGCTTCCCACGGAGCTGCTTAGAGCCCCGGTGCCCAAACCTCGGGAAGGTGCGGGGTGGAGGGGCTCCTGCCCTTTAGCCTGGGAGGAAGAGCCACTCAGAGCCACTGGAAGATACTTCGATATTTGGAGCCCTGACAGGTGCCCAGCACTTCCCCGCCTTCTCCATCCTTCCCTGGAAGGGCCTTGTGGCCCCAGGTGGTTCAGAAGTCCCCGAAGCTTTGCTGGGAGCCGCCCCCTAGGCATCCAGGGGGCCACCACAGAGGAAGGGGGATGAAACACAAGGGAAGGAGGTGCCTCCAGGGAGGGAGATGTGGGGAAGGCAGCCGGGAGCCGGAAGAAAGGACAGCCCGCAGGGGGTTCCTGCAAACAGCTCCCAGCCTCCGGGGTTTTGAAAAGTGGGATGTGGGTCCAAATAAAACAAGAAGGTAAAAGCGATCAAGTCTGTGTTGCCTTTTTGTGTGCAGGGGGAGGAGGTGGAGACATGGATCTTATACCAATAACAGGAACTCCTGCGGGCCTGCACCGGGCTCTGCAAATACCTCGCCTCCATCCTCACCTCCACCCACCAGGGACGAAGACGAGACACCCACAAACATTCAAACTCACTATTTCATACCTACCGTTACATCTACCGTTTTATTATTAAAGAACACGAAGGGAGAAATGTCATCGTTGTCAATACATGTGTTGAGCACTCCCAGTGCTAACCGGAGCTCTACTTCTGTGATCACATTTTATCCTCAAAACAACCGTAGTAGATGGCAAAACTGGCCAAATTCTCTCCAGCCCATCAACTTCCCCACCCCTTCAACCCGGCGGTGCAACTTGCTTTAAAGAGCTAGGCCTCGGGGTTTACTCCCTTGTGGCTCTTAAAAAATCCTGCCACTGTCCCCAGCCTGCTGGCCTACTGGCAGATGGGAGACGTGTGGCTCAAATGCTTGTCAAATTACCCAACACTTGTCTTCACGCAGAATTTCAAATCTGTCATCGTCCCATTTCACAGATGAAATAACAGGCTCGGAGACAGCTCACAGCTGTGATGTCAATTCTCATCTGTAGAGAGCACCTGGGAAAGGCCCCTGAGCGGATTGTCATCTCAATCCAGCGGTGCCTGGCAGAGCCATGCCCTGGAAACATACCTTGCCACAGGCAGGTGTGTTGTCAGCCTGACCTTCAGCTCAGGCGCCAGGGGGTGGGTTTCATTATCTAAATCCAGCCAAGCACCAGGAACAAACACAATTATCCGGGCCCACCCAGAAGTGACGATTACAAAGAAGCCACAAGAATGCACATAATCTCCTTTGTCTTGGGCTTTAGTAAAACGTCCTGGCATTTTGCTGTATAAAGGAAACTTGCTGTATCGGTTCTGGGTCACTGTCTCTCCATCAGAGGACAGCTGTCCCACCCGGCCCCAGCTTTTTCCTTCTATCTCTGTGTCTGTCTCTTTCTTTCATTTTCTCAATCCGCAGCCACCCCTACTCAGAAACCAGACCGCTCTCTAGCCGCACTGGACGCAGAAAAGAGAGAAATATTTATACTCATCCTTGGTGATGTGGCCTCAGCTCCTCCCCACCGACACCCCCACTCCTGAATAGGGCGCCCCACACGGCACCCCTCACTTCTCACTCCGCAGCCTCCGCCTGTAGGTCTGCTGTCCCTACCGAGTTCCTGTGGGTGCCAGGGATGTCTTGTCTGCCTGTGTCCCAGGTGCCAGCACAGAGCGGCCCCACGCAGGGCTCAGAGGAAGCCGCCGCTGAGCTGTGTCCTGTTAGAAAGGTCCCGTGGTTGGGCGTTGGCACTGCCCAGCTGGGCTGCTTTCCTATGTCCAAGAAGGACCGTTTCATACCTTCCGCCCTTCCTCCAACACCCCCTCCCACACGGGCACACAGTATCGGGGCACAGAGCCCCTCGGTTCTCACAGTGCCGAGCTCAACGGCTCCGATGAAGCTGTCAGCACCTGCACGCTAACCAAGAGTCCTTCCTGCTGCCCACGCGAGGGGCAGGCTGGCACATCCTGGGGAGGGCACGGCCCCGGAGGAGCCCGGCCAGCAGATGTACAAATCCCCCGGCTCCCTCCACCCTGGGTGGGTAACTCGGCTCTGCACTGGCTCCTGGATGACATCCCTTTAACAGAGTCCCTGCACGCCCCGTCCACGCTCCCCCGCACCCCTCCCCCGCACCTCCCCCTGCCCCCCATTTGGGAGATGCCCTCTAAGACTTTTCGGGACTTCACACCAGGGACAACCCTGCTCTGGCACCTACAACAGCCTGTTTCCCGGGCGGGTCCCAGCGGTATTCAAATGGGCCCAGGCCTCTCCGCGGTGGAAGAAGAGCCGCGTTCCCAGGATTGCTGATAAAGAGAAGCCTCGACTCCACTTTCGAAGGTTAAAAACACGACGCAAACACAATGCATCTTTATTTGTCCTGAGTGCCGACGCGCTGCGGTGCCTTTGTGTTCCGGGAAACAGTTCATTTTATCCTCTGAAGATTTGTGTTTGTGTCTCCCGCGAGCCTGTTCTGACTCTCGCATTCAGCAATCTGTACCTGGTGGGAAAGATGAGGGCGAGCGTCACCTGGCCTCAATTTGAATCATAATAAATCCTGAGTAAACTAAAAAAAAAAAAAAAAAAAAAAAAAGCCTCTCATTACAGAAGGCTTTCCCATCTGATCTGGAGGAGTCGAAACTTTGGATTGTACCTGGGTCATTGAAACCCACACCTGGTAGCTTCCAGCTACCCAGTCTCACTTCCCAGGCCTGGCATCTGGCGGGGAGGGGGGTGGAGGGGGTGGGGAGCGGCATTGGGGGGTGGAGGACGGTGGCAATTGGGGAAATACCAACTTCAAGAAAACCCCGGGGAATGATGTCTTCCGTACAAATTGTCTTTTCTCTTTGAAACATATTTTTATTGTGGAAAAATACACATAACACAAAATTTACCATCGTAACCACTTTAAAGGGTACAGTTCAGTGGTATTGAGTACACTTGCCATGCTGTGTGTGTTTTATCTGATTACAAAAGACATAAACATTTATTGTCAAATATACAATTGGAAAAATACAGAGAAGCCCAAAGAAGACAGTAGAAATCACCCCATTCGGAAACAATGGGTTATTGTTTTGACATCTTTATTTCCAGTCTCTTGTTTGCTATCCATGATTTGTTAAATAAAAAATGGGGTCTTGCTCTGAACTTGCTGTGTAACCGATCTTTCCTTCTAGCAAGAATATTATGACACTTTCGAGTTTAAAAACATCACTGGGTTTATTTTTATTGTGGTAAAACACGCACAACATAAAATTTACTGTTTTAACTATTTTTTAAAATATATTTTTATTGATTTCAGAGAGAAGGGAGAGGAAGAGATAGAAACATCAATGATGAGAATCATTGATCAGCTGCCTCCTACACGCCCCCTACTGGTATCCAGCCTGCAACCCAGGCATGTGCCCTGACGGGGAATTGAACCGTGACCTCCTGGTTCATAGGCTAACGCTCAACCACTGAGCCACACTGGCAGGGCTGTTTTAACTATTTTAAAGTGTGTGGCTCACGAGCAGTCAGTGCGTTCATTATTGTACAACCATCACCACCATCCATCTCCCAAACTTGCTCACCGTCCCAAACAGAAACCCATGCCCAACACACACCAACGCCCCATGCCCTCTGCAAGCCCCCACCAGCCCCTAGTGAGTAAAAGTTTTCTTTAACTTTGGCAAACATCCTTTACAAGTAGAAGGAAGTTCTCTGCTCCATCAGCACAGATAATTGGGAATGTGCCTTAAGCACAAAGACACATTGGTTTGCATTCATTTTGGAAAGATCCGCAAACAATGCAGAACCCAGCTCAATGGGATGCTTTGGGGCAAGAGAATCAATAGCTTCTTTCTCAAAGACGCTGCCATTCCCTCCTCATTGCCATGGGGAATGACAAAAGGAAAAAACGCGCTCTCTGTTCTCCGGGAGCCTCCTCCATCATCACGCCAAACTAATTACTTCTGGCGCTTTAACAGAAATACAGTTTGGAAAAGGCAGAGGTATAAAGCATGTTAATGACTGTGTTGTATTGTGGGTCCTAATTATGAAATTATGAGCACTTGCAGCAATGTGGAAGCGAGTCCCTGCAATGCCATGGTAATAACCTCTGTGGGGGTGTGCACGCACCCAGGGCAGGGGCTGGATGGAAGGAGCCTCCAGGTGCCATGCTCTGAGCAGACAGAGCATGGAGGGTTGAAAGACCGGGGCTTGGCCGGTAAAAGGACAGGTTCCCCTTCCTGTAGGCAGGGAGGTCGGACAAGGCTAGCAGGCCAGCACAACTGGACAGACCCGAGTTCCGCCCTTCCTTCACCCATGTTTATAAACTCCTGCTTCCCGCAAGGTGCCAGGGCTGTGCTTGTGAACGGGTTGGGCACATGGCCCTGGGGCAGCCAGGCGTTCGCAGGGGAACAGCTACCTAAAATGCTGGCCGATTGGCATAAACTCAGTGCAGGACACAAACGCAGTGTGAGGGAGAGGGACAGGGACCTGCTTCATGGTACTCAAGGTGGCTTCTTGGAGGAGGTGACATTTAAGCTGTGATATGAAAAATGAGAAGGACTTGGCTTGAAGGGAGAAAGGAAGAGCATCCTGGGAGGAGGGAACATGAGAGCCAGCGTCCTGCGTCTTACCGACCCCAGAGGCCAGTGTGGCCGGAGAGGTGGGGTGAGGCCAGGGCCAGCCAGGCCACACAGGGCAAGGCCAATGTCACATGTTCAATTGTCAGCCAGGCTGAGAAGTTTGGTTTTATCCTCAGCCGGAGGAGAAGCCCTCAGAGGCATTTTTTGGTTTGTTTGTTAATAAACGTTTTAACAAGCATAGAAAAGTTGCAAGGATCCTGTAGGGAGATCCCGTACACCCCACCCCCAGCTTCCACTGCTGTTAACATCTTATATTAATACTAGAGGGGATTCGTGCACCGGTGGGGTCCCTCAGCCTGGCCTGTGCCCTCTCACAATCGGGACCCCTCAGGGGATGTAGTAGTGCAGGAAGCAGCAGGCGGCCAGGGAGGAGCCTGAGCCAGGGCCGGTGCCGCGCTGCTCCCACTCATCCGGCCCACTGTGCCTGCCGCTGCTTGGTAGCGCTGCTGCGGATGCGGATGCGATGCGGGAGAAGCTCACACCGCCGCAGCTGAGCCCGTCAGTCAGCTGAGCGCCACTCCTGTTGTGGGAGCGCACTGACCACCAGGGGACAGCTCCTGCGTTAAACGTCCGTCCACGTCATAGCAACCGGTCGACCCGTCATTCAGTCATACGGTCCTTCAGTTGCTTAGGCTTTTATATATATATAGGTAGATGAGACATCTGTCACTAAGGAGCCAACACTGTTACATTCTCACGAATAAAAGTCCAAACTTGATTCCGATTTCCTAAAATTTTACCCAGCGTGCTTTTTCTGTCCCAGGATTCCACTGAGACACTACTTTCCTCTCCTCTGTCCCGTCCTGAGGCTCCTCTTGGTGGCGCCAGCTTCCAGACTTCCCGTTGTGATGGCCGTGACCGTCGTGAGGAGTCCCGGTCAGGGATTCTGCAGACTGTCCCTCAGTTTGGTTTTTCCCGCTGCTTTTCTCATGGGTTATAGGTTACTCGACTGGGATTACGGAAGGAAGGTCGTGGAGGCACAGGGCCATTTGCATCCTGTCCTGTGCAGGGTACATGCCACCAAGGTGATTTTGCATTGTTGACCTTGGCCTTGATCCCCTGGCTGAGGTGGCATTGCTCAGGCTTCTCTGCTGTGAAGTTCCTCTTGATTCCTCTTTTCATTTTCTTTCCTTTAGGAGGAGTCACCGGTCAGCCCACAGTTAGGGAGCAGGAACTAGGCTTTGCCTCCTCAATGGGGGACTAGCTCCATAAATTACTTGGAATTCTTCGATACCACCGAGTTACCTCTGGGCCGTTTATTTACTTATTCAATGATCTATTTACTGTTGTTGTTTTTGTTAATCCTCACCTGAGGTTATTTTGTCTATTGATTTTTTTAGAGGGAGTGGAAGAGTGGGAGGGAGAGAGAGAGACAGAGAAACATTGATGTGAGAGAGACACATCAATTGGTTGCCTCCTGCACATGCCCAGGGCCGGAGAGCAAACCTGCAACCCACCATACCCTGGACTGGGAATCGAGCCTGAGACCCTTCCGTGTGCGGGCCACACCGGCCAGGGCGTCCAACTATCAATTTTGATCAGTACAGACCCATAGATGTTCACTGTGTACTTGGGTTAGAGTCCAACACTGCGTTGTTTCTTTCGTTGCCCACATTATTCCAGCTCTGGCTGCTAGAAGCTCCCGTGTCCCTTCGACACACCCCATCCTCCTGTTTCCTGAGCATTTCCTTTTATTCTGGCACTTGTATTTCTCTGCCCAGTCCTGGACCCCACTGTTTCTCCAAGGAGCCCTCGTTCCCCTTATTAGAGAATGGCGTTAGAGACCCAGATGGGAGACTGGGTCTTGGGAGGTGTGCAAGCACAAGGGTGGCGTTCCCTGACTTTCGTTCTAAATGTGTCCCTCTGGCTGCTGTGGAGGGAACGCACTGGTGGTGGCCAGAGAGGAAATGGAGATTCCAGTGAGGAGCTGTGCTGTGGGCGTGAAGGTGAGAGGTGTGGGGACCACCTGGACGCCCCCAGGTGGTGTGAAGGTTACTTTAAAGACAGTGGATACTAACAGATGCAGAGAGAAGCCTTCTCGGAGCTTCCTTTATCTCAGTAAAAGCAGAAACTTCTGGGAGTGAAACTGTGGTAAATTTCCGTTTCCACGGGAGTTTTATGGCCAAGGAGAAGACGGAAGAGACCACTTGCACCTGCATAAACAAACATTACCACAAATTCTCCCACCTCCTGTGTGTTCCCCCAGAAATCCATTTGTTCCTCCCATAAAAGCCTCTTCTCTCCCCCTTTTCTTCCCAAACTTCAGCCATTTAGAAAGCTACTTCTTTTGTAAGTTCCCACATGAATACATTCTGTGGGTGTTGTTTTTTTCCCCTTCCTCTTTGTCTATCTTTTGTCAGTTTAACGTCCTTGCTCCCAGGCACTGAGCCTAAGCCGTTCCCCAACCCCCACCCTGACAGAGACAATGGTTTGAACAAGGACACAGGTCACCTAGGGACGAACCCTGGCAATGGCAATATACCCACCAGATTGTCCCTCTGCCCAGCTCTCCTCAGACCCCCACCCAGCCTACCTCTACCCCCAACCCCTCCAATACATCTCCTTTCTCTTCACCCTCCTGCGTTGACTTCTGTGGCTTACAACCAGGAACCCTAACCAACAGAGTTTAACAACATCACCCTTGACCTCTAACGTGGACTCCAAAAGGCAGGGTCTGGGCCTGGTTCATTGCACCGTCCCCCGGCTCTCTCACAGAGCCCAGCACTGGGGCCAGGCTCCAGAAATGCTTGTTGAGCTGGATTTGTGCTAGTCCGTGAGCAAAACAGTTGGCTGCACGACGGAGCGCCATCCACGGGGCGACAGGGGGCACCTTGGTAACCCACTTAAGAAAACAAACTGTTCTCAAGTTCTCTCCCCGCATTCATTTGCAGGGAAACAATTAGTGTGCTAATTAAAACGGAGCCTTATCTGTTCATGAAAGTCAGCTCAGCAGGACCTCCAGTTGGCAAGATTTTGTTGGCAGAAAGTTGAAGGTTCTCCGGTAGCAAAGAAGCCATTTTCCTTTCTCATCAACTGTTCGATAACTCGAGTGAAGAGTGACGAGTGACGGTTGAAGTTGGCTGACCCTCCCTTCAACGGGCCCCCATTAGCAAGGTTGGCAGGCACGTGCCAATCAACACCCATATCCCAACTCCCGTGAGCAAGCAAGCATTGGAAATCCCTCTGCAGGCCTGGCCTGGCTGGAGTGGGCCTTGCTCCCAAAGAGGAAGCGTCTGTTGCTCAAATTAATAGTATAAACAATTTTTCAGAAGGGAAGGTTTAACCTACTTAAGAGAACGCACTGTTTTTAAGCAATTAGCACCGTTTGCACACAATGAGCGGGCTAATTGCAGAAAAAGCCTTCTTTCTGCTTTGAAGAGGGATCCGGCAGGACCAGTACTTGGCAACACTTTGCCGACAGTTACTTAGTATAGTTAGCATCACCACATGTTCTTGAAAGGAATAATGAAGCCATTCACTGGGAGCACTCCCCTGCATTCAGATGTCTAAGCAATTCTCTGTAATTCTCACTAGGCCTTAATGTCGGCTTCTATAAAATGGGGGTGCTGCTTATCTCCGAGGGTTGTTTGGAGGCGTTAATGAGTGTGTTTATGCCCATATATGGCAGCTAAATTCACTCTGGCCTTCCCCCAAATTTGGTCAAATGAGGAGACAGATTCTGGGCTCAGCTGCTGATGGGGACTACCAGGCACCCTGCTGACTCTGATTCAGCAGCCACTGCATGCACAGCATGAGGTCGGCCTCAGTCTGTGATGTGGGTTCTGTTACCAACTAGCTGATCAACTTGGGGTCAAATATCTTTCCTGCCGTCAAATGAGCCGAATAAATTAGGTTTTTGGTTTTAAACTAAAAAAACACACACAAAAAACAAGTGTCTTTGCTTGCTTATAGTCTGTCTGGGAGGAAAGGCGTGTCCCCTACCCTCTTAGGGGAGTGGCAGGGGGCCTGCAAATTAAACTAACAAAAAATGACATTAACCAAAGAAAAGGCACCGAATGGCCAGTCCACCCGGGTCATCAGGCTGCAAGCGTTATTGTTCATGTGCCCCAGAACGGTCATTGGTGAAATCTCAGCAGGACCTTCTGTCTCAGGATAGTTTTTATATAATCAGACAAACACAATTGAGGTTGCTCTTGGGCACCAAGCACATGAATTTGTTCCTACATGGATTCCGCGACAGGAGACACTTTCTCCGATCAAGTAAAGGAAGGAAACACGTCTGGCTGACTGACTGTTGACTGTTTTCTGCAAGTAACTAGCAAACAAGGCGGGGGAAATTCTATGTTTGAACTGACTCCTATATCGTGCAGCCAGCTGGGATGCTGGCCACATTTTCTCGGCTAGAAATAAAAAAGGACTCTTTTTCCTCTTGCCTGCGGGAAACGGCGCCTTCAGGCCTGTGTATTTCATAAGGATCACGATTTCCCACGCGTTGTTGGTTTGGAGGAGTCTCGGTCTCATTCCAAATCTTTTCCTCAACACTGCGAACATTATTGTCTGTACACTAGCAAATGGGAGATTTAGTTTATGTTTCCTGCTGAGATGACCATTCCACAAGACAAGTGCCCCTGACCACTGGCTGGTCTGGGTTTGTGATATATCTCCCTCCCCCGTCTCCCTCCCCCCCAGAGAAGCTGACAATCAAGAAGGTACATGAGCCCAGCTAGTGTGGCTCAGTTGGTTGAGCATCGTCCCTTGCACCAAGAGGTTGCTGTTCGGATTCCCGGCCAGAGCACAGGCCCTGGGTTTCTGGAAGTTAGACATGGGAGAGTGACAGTTCCCATTCACTCTCCTGTTGGCCAGGACAGGTCATGGCTGCTTTGGGGACTGGTCTGCATATAAGCCTCTCTGCCCTTCCTTTGGTCAGCTCCCCACTCGGCCACTTTGGGGCTGCGATAGAACCATTGAGTGTGACCGAGGTGTGGGTGTGCCTGGCAATAGGCAAAAAAGCTTACTTGCTTAGATGTAGTATGAGAAAGGCCAGAAAAGTATGTCACACTTGTTTCTGCATATGCTGTGCACTCCCCCAGCTTGTAGTGAATTCCGTAAGCAAGACCCTCTCCAGATCGTAGTACCCAAACACATTTAGTGTGGCCCCTGGGCTCAGAACGCAGCTTGAGCGCCTAGTGAAAGAATTTGCCAACAGTCTGTGCCCTTACGGAATTCAATCATCACGCCCCTGCCTTCGGTCCAGGCCGTTGGTGCAAGGATGGTACAAATTCAATTCCACGCCTACTGCCTAAGAGCCTCCAATGGCTGGGGCTGGGTAGGTGGCGTGTGGTGGGTGAGGTATGGGAATAATAAATAAAATACGTGACTATTCTTCAAAACTTACCTCTGGAGACCACAAGGTGCCTTTAAGATCTTCAAGGCTGAGACAACCAACAAATTCACCCCCTGTTCCTCCCTGGCAACCAGAGGGCCACCGTATGGAAACACAGGTGGCATGGAGGAAAGAGGACACATAATTTGGGGGTCTGCGATGTCATCCACACCCCCCACCTCCTCCTCTACCACTTTCCTATTGCCCCGGAGTAACCAACACATCACCCACAACCCCCAGGGGCCCAGCAGCCAGGCAGCCGGAAGGTCAATGCTAATGAAAGATGCGATCTGGAAAACAAATGCCAGCCAAGCTGACATAATTAGCTATATTTGTGGTCCTTGAGGTTTGGCAAGGGAGGATGGGGTGGGAGGAGAATTGGGGAGGGGGACATGCTCTTCCGAAGCTTCTGGAACAAAGAGAGCAATTTGGATGGCCTCCAGTGAGTGACAGCCATTTTCCAAGCGGCTGTCTAATTAGTGCTTGCCCAGCTTCCGAGAGATGGCTGCACATAGCAAATAATCCGGGACGCTTGGCTTCCCCTCAGCTCCAGCCCATGGACTTGCAGGATGTTGACAGCTTCAGATTCAGCCTTTAGTGCCACTATTCCAGTGCCAGAGGGTGTTTCCCCCCACCCCCACCTCCAAAAAAGTGCCATTGGCATCACAGCTTAATAATGGTGTTGACATCCCAAATACCCCAGAGCCACTTAAGAAGAGTCGTTCATTCTCTGAAGTAGATGGGGAAATGAGAAACAGGCATGTGGTGACAAATATCCTTTTTTACCTGGTTTTTAACTTCCCAGGGAGCCAAGTTTACTTCTGCATGATCTTGAGCAAGGAGATTAACCTGAACTAGCCTTGATTTCCTCACCTATAAAAGACGGTTAACAACACACATATCCTGAAGGATTGTGGTGCGAATCTATGGCAAGGGTGTAGCTCGGTAGATGCTCAAGAAACGTTATCTAATGATAGTGACAGTAACAATGACAATGATGCTGCTGCTGATGATGATAATGAAGGTGATGACGAAGAAGAAGAAGATGAGGATGGTGATAATGATGATGATAATAAAGATGATGGTGAAGATGATAATGACGATAGTGATGATGATAATAAAGATGATGGTGAAGATGATGATGGTGATGATGATGATGAAAATAAAGATAATGGTGGTGAAGATGATGATGGTGATAGCGATGATGATGAAGATGGTGATGGTGATATTGATAATGAATTTACTTCCCCTCAGTGATTTGTTTTCCCAGAGCCGGGAGAACTCAACAATATAACATAAAGAGGGACTGTTGGCTGATGAGCTCATGCACTGGTGTTCATTGTACAATGAGGCATAATAACGATAATTACCATGTGTAGAGAAGACGTTCTCAAAGTACTTTCACGTGTGTTACCTTATTTGCACCATTCCACTGCTCAACGAGGAAGTTACCCTTTTATCTGAAGTTTACAGATGAAAGCAAAATGAGACTCAAAAGGTTAAGAATCTTGCCTAAGCACCCATAATTGTAAGTAAAATAACTGGGTCTTGAACTTGAGCCATGAGACCACAAATCTGATGTTCTTCCTGTGGCACAAATACCGCCTCTGAAGCATTACAGGGAGTGTGGGGAGAAGCGGAAGACATCGATTGAGGTGGTTCCACACATGGAACTTACCAAAAAGGAAACTGAGACACAGAGACCTGAGACAAGGAGTGACCACCTACATCCAACGCCCACTTCTTCAAGCTACAGGAGAGATGGATGTTGACGTGAGCTCAGTGGAAAGCCAGAATCCCAAAACACATTTAATGAACTTGTTTTTGTTATCCTTGCTGCCTACCAAGCTACTCTGAAATTTAGTGGCTCAAAATAACAGCCACTTTATTTTCTCTTGCAATTGTGGAAGTTGAGAGGGCATAGGTAGCTCTGCTGCTCCATGCCATGTCAACTGGCTGCAGTCATCTGGGGGGAAGCTAACTGGAGACGTCAAAAATGGCTCCCTCCGTGCCTGGCTGAGAGCTCGGTGGGGGCGCCTCGGTTCTCCTCCACCTGGCGTCTCCACGTGGCTTGGACTTCTCACAGCTGGGCAACTGGGTTCTGAAAGGGAGGATCTCAAGGGTGAATATTACAAAGAGAGCAAAAAGAAACGCCCAGCATTCTTAAAGCTTAGGCTCAGAAGTCCTGGGACATTCTGTGTACCACAGTCTAAGGATCAGAGCAGTCACAGGGTCAGCCCACTTTTAAAAAGCAAGGAAATAGAGCTCCATCTCCAGATGTGAGAAGAGGCATGTGCCTGGGAGAGGGGAGGAATTGGCGATGGCCATCTTTGAGACAAGAAGCTGAATTGTGTCATTTTCAAGCATGGATTACACCGAGCTTGGCTTTACGTAGTATCATCTTGTTAGAGTAATAAAAACAATAATAGCTACAACATAGTAAGTGGATGCTATGCAAATAGAGGTGACTTACATTTCTATTCTCACCACAGGGAGGGATTAAGGATTTGTCCACGGCATCGCATCCAGACACAAGGAAAAGGGGCATATCTGCCTGAGTGTCTTTTCTAGAAGACAGACAACTTTTCCCGGCACCCCTCTGCCTCCCCCAGCAGATCTTCTCTCAGTCTTTCTTGACCAAGATCAAAGTGAACATCCAATCCTAAGCAAGTCACAAGTGAGGGGACTGGCGTTATCACTAACTAGTAGCCCTGGGCACAAATCCGTGTGCCAGTAGCTCTCTGCGGGGCCTGGCCGCTCTGTGCCCACTGCCCAGAGGCTCGCCACTGCCCAGAGGCCCATCTGCTGCCCGGCCTGGCCAGAGGCCCATCCACAGCTGGGCGCAGAACGCTTGCCTCGTCGCCAGGGTGATGATGACAAAGCAAGCATTCCACCAGGCCGCTCACGCTGCCTGCTCTCAGCGACTGCCCCCCAGGACTGGGAGACTCCGGCGGGCTGAGAGGACTAGGCGCCGCCATCTTGTGGCTATGGGCGCCACCATCTTTGTGATGGAGTGATGGTTATTTTGCATATTACCCTTGTATTAGCTAGGATGCTTACTAGACAACTCCCACATCCTCTAAGATCCACCTCTCCTCCTCCTCTGACAATATCCCCATATTGGGGCATTAGAAATAGGATGCGCCCAAAGTGTTTGTGTGAGGCCAGAATAACCCTGACACCAAAGCTTGACAAGGATGGTAAAAGGAATTTTTTAACCAATCTCACACTTATGATCCTGAATGCAAAAATTCTAAATAAAATGCTGGCAAGGGGAATCTAGCCGTATATTTAAAGTAGCAATACACCATGACTAAGTAGGCTTTATCCCCGGAATGTGAAGACAGTACTAGTAGCTGGCCTTCATCAAGGGTTCACTACGTGCCAGACACTGTTTTCACTTCCTTTTTAATACTTAGAACCCATGAGAATATACTCCTATGTTCTCAATTTTGAAAATGAGGAAATTGAAATACAGAGACCTTAAATAACTTGTCCTTGAACTCAGCTAGGTACTTCCACATTAGAAAATCTATCAAGTAATTTATCATAGCAACAGTTTACGAAGAAGAATTGCTTTATCATCCCAACAGATGCAGAAAATCATCTGAAAAAAATTTAACTCGTTTGTGATATATTTTTTTAAAAAAAACTAGTTCTGACCTCTGAGAATCCAGTCCTCCATAAAAGCAATAGAAATACTGGCAAAAAAATGATCCACAATCAACTTTTTTAGAACTGTAAAGCAACCAAAGTCTAATAATAACCCAAGGAGCATTTATTCAAGAAAAAGAGCTGAATCTTGAAAAGATCAGTGAAGTTCGTGGCATTTTAACTTTCTCTATTCCCATTCTTTAATTTCAAGCTCCATGTCCTTGAAAATCAGCAGCCACAGACCAATCGTAGCCACGAAGACCAGTCACTGGAAGGGCCAGACTGGGTTTGGAGCTTCTCAAAAAGCTCCATCCTAAGAGAAATGTCACTATTTGACTTGTCTTGAAGACCCCTGCCAAAGCCCTGTTTGCAAGGCTTACCATTCTTTGACCTGACTCAGAGCCTGCTCAGTGGATAAAGCCCTAAACCAGAGCATTTATTTTTTTAACAATTTAGTGACGATTTTTGTTTGTTGTTGTTTTCTGTTAATCCTTACCTGAGGATATTTTTCCATTGACTTTTAGAGAGAGTGGAAGGGAGGGGGAGAGACAGAGAGAGAAACATCATGCGAGAGAGACGCATTGATTAGTTGCCTCCCGCACGCACCGCGACCAGGGCTGGGGATCTAGCCTGCAAACGAGGTAGGTACCTGTCCTCGACCGGGGACACTTCAGTCCACGGGCCAACACTCTATCCACTGAGCCAAACCAGCTAGGGCATCAATTTTAGTTTTTAACATCACAGCTGCCTGAGGTGGTGACACCAATTGAAGCAAATAAGAACCTGGCCAGAAATCTTAAGAGAGAAATCTGAGGAATGGGATGCACATAAGGGCCTTTGAAAGCCTTGAACATGTTCCTGAGAATCTGGAATACCGCACACACATACGACTGTGCACATGCCCAGAAGGGACCAGACAAGGTCCTCATCTCTCACCTCTGGATGACCTTGAGACCCCGAATAAGCAGAAATTGAAAGCTAAAGCAGAGTTGTAAACTGCTAGAGCATTGAAGGCACACAAGAGTCCCTCAGCAAAGGGTAGAAGATTTATTGGTTCAAGGCATTTAAGATCATCTATGTCTAATCATTAACTGACCACTAAGCTAAACAAGCAGAGACTTCAGTGACTATACATGACAGGGAACAGATTTTACATAATCAGTCCAGAAAAGTCACTAAACAAACAAACAAACAAAATGAGAGGGTGGGAACAGCAACAATGGTAAATTCTGGGAAGGAGGAGAAATCTTATTTCCAGAGTTGCCACATTACGCTATTTAAAATGTCCAGAATTCAATAAAAAATGTCAAGACACACAAAGAAACAGGAAAGTATGGACCATACATGGGGGGTGGGGGGTGGAGGTGGAGGGAGATAAGCAATAGAAACTATCCCTAAGGATATCTAGAAGTACAAGACATATATATATATATATATATATATATATATATATATATATATATATACTGAAATCTAGGAAGCATTGTTTAAATGAATTAATGAAGTCTTAAATCAATAGAAAGATGTACCATGTTCATGGATTAGAAGATTTAATATAGTTAAGATGTCAGTACTCCCCAAATTGATCTGCAATTATTATCCCTATCAAAATTCCAGCTGCTTTTTTACAGAAATCAACAAACTGATCCTAAAATTTATATGGCAATACAAGGAATTTTTAAATAGCCAAAACAATCATGATAAAGAACAAAGTTGGGAGACCTACACATTCCAATGTCAACACTTACTATGAAGCTACAGCAATCAAGACAGTGTGGCACTGGCATAAGGACAGACATATAGATCAATGGAACAGAATGGAGACTCCAGAAATAAACATCTATAGTTAAATTTTTTTCTATGAGGATGCCATGACAATTCAATGTGGACAAATAGTCTTTCTAACAAATGATATTGGGATAACTGGGTATCCACATGCAAAAGAATGAATTTGGACTCACACATATGCAAACTTGACTCAAAATTGATCAAAGGCCTAAATATAAAAGCTAAAACTATGCAACTCTCAGGAGTAACAGGTATAAAACTTTATGATCTTGGATTAGGCAATGGATTCTTAGATATTACAGCTAATGCACAAGAAAAATAAATAAATTAGACTTCATGAAAAGTAAAGTTGATATGCATTGAAGGATACAAAGAAAGTGAAAAGATAACCCACAGAATAGGAGACAATATTTGCAAATCATATATCTAAGAAGAGATTTACATCCAGGCTATATGAAATTATACTACTCAACAATAAAAAGACAGGTGAACGGATAAACAAAATGCAGTGTATCCATACAATGCAATATTTTTCAGCAATAAAAAAGAAAGAAGTATTGATACATGCTATAACATGGGTGAAGCTTGAAAACATTATGCTAAGACAAAAAAAGCTGTCACAAAAGACTATACACATATTATGATTCCATCCATACAAAATGTCCAGAATAGGCAACTCCATACAGATATAAAGTAGATTAGTGGTTGCCAGGGGTTGGAGAGACGGAATGAATGGGGTTTCTTTTGGAAGTAATGACAATGTGCTAAGATTAGATAATGGTGATGGTTGTACAACTCTGTGAATATAATAAAATAAAAACCCTGAATTGTAGGCTTTAAAATGGTGGATTTTACATATGGTGAATTTTATCTCAATAAAGTTGTTATTTTAAAAATAATAAACTAGAAATAGAGGAAACTTCCTTAACTTGATAAAAATGTGTCTGCCTACATTTTATGATATTTAGCCTAAAGTAAACATCATAGGTAATGGCAAAACTGTAAACATATTATAATTCAAGTAAAAAATAAAATAAGCATGCCTGCTATAAATTTTTATACAGCATTGTACTAGAGACCCTAGCTAACAATATAGAACAGGAAAATAATCAGGTAAGAAATAGAAAGGAAGGAGGAAGGAGGGAGGAGGAAGGAAGGGAGGAAGAAATGGAGGGAGGACAGAAGGAATTATTAGTGGATGGTATAATTGTTTGGGTGTGTGTGTGTGTGTGTGTGTGTGTGTGTGTGTGTATTGTTGTGTTGTTGGTTGTTGTTTTTTGTCAATCCTTACCAGAGGATATTTTTCCATTGATTTTTAGAGAGAGTGGAAGGGAGTAAGAGAGATAGAGAGAGAGAAACATCGATGTGAGAGAGACACATCGATTGATTGCCTCCAAAACGGGCCAGGGATTAAGCCTGCAACCGAGGTACATGTTCTTGACCGGACTCGAACCCAGACCCTTCAGTCCGCAGGCCAATGCTCTAGCCACTGAGCCAAACCAGCTAGGGCGTGGTATAATTATTTACATAGAAAATCCAAGATAATCTACAGCCCATTAGAACTAGCAAGATGGTCAGTCAGCAGAAATTCCTAGATTCAAAATTCAACAATGTTCCTATATGCCTGCAATAATAAATTAGAAAATATAACTGGAAGAAAGTTCCGAGTCATAAAAGTAAGAAAAACTATGCTACTAGAGAATAAATCTAGCAAAAGATGCGAGAGACCTTTACGGAGAAAATTGTAAAAAGTTACTGAAGGACGTAAGAGAAGACCTGAAAAGATGGAGAGATATAACAGGTTCATGCATGGGAAGATTCAGTATTACACAGATGTCAGTTCGCCCCAAGATTCATCTATAAATTCATTGTGATTCCGATCCAGATCCCAATGGAGCTTTTCAAAGAGCTGACAAACTGAGTCCCACATTAATCTGATGCAGTTAAGGGCAAAGAAGAGCCAGGATAAAAGAACGAGGGAAGGAACCTTCCCAAGTAGATGTAAAGACTCACTATAAAGCCTCCTGACATTAAAATACGGGGAGAGGCATGCAGGACAGACAGATCCATCAGTGGAACAGACCGGAGAGCTCAGAGGCCGTCAAGCATTTGTGAGGACTTGGTCTAAGTCACAGCGGTTGTGTGCCTCAGCACGGGGAATGGTGATTATTCAACAAATGGTGTCACAATTGGTACCTCCATGGGGGACATTCCTAATCAGATCCCCACCTATTACCACACCTAAAAATAAATTCCAGAGGCATCAAACACAAAACTTTAAAACTGGGATGAGGAAATGCAGTTGAATACCTTCACGATATGGCGTTAGGGAAAGAGTTCCTAAACAAATAGCAAAAGATATAAACATAATAGGAAAAAAATAAATTTGGCTGCATCACATACTCACATTATGGTACGCTGAAACCATCACGAAACAAATTCAACGTGCAAGCCACACATTTGGAGAAGATCGCACTGACCGTGTAGAAATAGTATTCAGAATACACAATGCTCCTCCACCTCGGAAGAAAATGACAAGCAACCTGATAAAAAACTGAGTAAAAGAAAATAGGGAAGAAATAAACAAGGAAATCTAAAAAAAAGCTCAAATGGCTTACAAATACATGTTAAATATATTTTATATATTTAGTAGTCAGATAGCAACTTCAATACTAATCTGAGAAATAACATCCTATATAATAAAAGCGTAATATGCAAATCGACCGAATGGCCGAACAGGGGAACGACCATCCGCACAACCATCCAGCCAACCTTCCGGACGACCACACTATGACACCCACTGGTGCCAGGCCAGCCAAGGTGGGTGCGATGCGATTGGTCAGGAGCCCAGCCATCGCCCCATGATCGCCCCACAGAGGGAAACCCAGGCCACCAGCCGGTGGGGTGATCAATCGGGGGGGTGGGGGGCTCCATAATAGCCCCAAAGAGGAAGGTTCAGGCCACCGACCAGCGGGCTGCAGTGGGTGGGTGGGGCCCTCCCTCTGGGAGGGAAGCCCGGGTCCTAGGTGCCAGAGGAAAGCTGGCACTGGCAGCTGGGGGAAGGAAGGCCTACTCTTGCACGAATTTCGTGCATCGGGCCTCTAGTTTAAAACAATAAAATTAAATTCTATTGTATACAGATCATGTCAGCCCCCCTCCCACCCCAATGTAGCCCCGCCCTCCTTGTCCAGCAGGCTCTCTCATGCTGACGGGTGGTGACGGCACGTGCCTATTCTCCGGCCCATCACGTCCACTGCTAGGTATACATATATGTCGAAAAATCCACGCCAGCATTGATAGTAATTGAAAAGAAAAGGAAGCATCAATGACCCTCAAAAGGGGAGCAGTTCTATACATACGATGGACTCTTACCAGGAATGAGCGAGACCTGGGAGTGTCAGCAGACAGCTGGCCCCGGAGGTATTGGGTGAATAAAGCAAACTGCGGGTTAAATACAACGAATCCTTCACACAAAACGTGTGAACACCCAAAAGCCACTCCCCGGCGTTTATAGGTACAAGCGCACGTAGTAAAAAGGTAAACTCAGGAACAGAAAGGGGTCAAGCAAATCGATGGTCATGCGTGGGTCTGAGGAAGGAGAATCGGGACTCGGAAGGGGACCAAGGGGCCTCAGCTTTGTTAGGCGTTTCTAAACTGTCTCCTTTTACAGAAGGATGTAACGCAAGTGGGACAAGTGTTAACATTCATGAATCCGGAGTCTCTGCCTCCCACCTCCTCTGCCTCCCTCCCTCCCTTCCTTCTGTTTTTTCTTTCTAGTCATAAATAAGTGATATTTGCCCCTCCTTCCTGGAGGTGGGGGAGGAGCATGAAAAGCTAAAACGAATCTGTATTTTCTGAATTTTTTTATCATATATATATATATATCGGAATAAAGATAATTAAACTCCAAAAAGCCTTCAGTGAGGAGGCACTATATTACTGGGGTTTTGATGGCTAGGTAGACGTTCCCCTCTGTGGACTAGGAAGAAAGGTGGAGGACGGACACGTTCCCGTCAAGGAGAGGAGTGTGTGTCAAAGCTCAGAACCTGAAACGGCAGCATATCCGGGAGTGAGAAGCAAAATGGGCGGGGAGGTGCGGAAGGGAAGAGGGAGATGGCTCCAGGGCTAAGTCATGGGAGGCTGGTGAGCCAGGCTAAGGATCCAGACCTAATCTCATGGGCACTGGGGACCGAGTTAAAGCGTCTGGCAACGCAGGACCCCTGGGCTCCCGCCGGCCACGCACTGAGGCGGAGAACAAATTCCACTCCACTTGGAACAGGCTAGGGTGGGGGGTGGGGACCCTCCCTCTCATCACCCTCCCCCTGAAAAACGCCAGATTGAAAAACCATGTCGGCGGGAGAGACAACAGCCACCTGGTGCCAAGTGGCCCGTTTGGGGCCAGCAGCGTGCAAGAGTTGCCCGGAACACACCAGCTGGGCAGTAAGGAGACCTCAGTGTTCTGGTGGGGTGGGGGGGGGCGTATTGCAAGCCCTCGACCAAGGGGGGAAGTGACACCAGTCCCACAGGAAGCTGAGTTTGGGTGCAGACGCCCACTGGGAAGAGGGGTGGGAAGGGCTCAGTCCTCCCCGGCTCACTGTCCAGCCAGCCTGGAGTCTGTTGCCAGCGTCACTTTGGCCCATTCTGCTCATCACACTACAAGCAGTGAAGGGACGTGGCCAGGCTTGAATATTTATTTATTTATTTATTTATTTTTAATAGATTTTTTATTGATTTAGAGAGGAAGAGAGAGGGAGAGAGAGATAGAAACATCAATGATGAAAGAGAATCATTGATGGGCTGCCTCCTACACACCCCCACTGGGGATCCAGCCTGCAACCCGGGCATGTGCCTTGACCAGGAATTGAACCATGACCTCCCGGTTCATAGGTCAGGTTGACGCTCAACCACTGAGCCCTGCCAAGCTGGGCTTGGAGTTGTAAAGCCTAGCATCAAGTAAAAGATGGACTGGGGGTGGGAGCAGGACCACACCATGACTTCCACGGGCCCTAGGCATTCTTGCCTTCATGGGCCCCTTCCTCCATTAAAAAAAAATAAATTAAAAATTCTATGTTACCTCTATGCTGTTGATATAAAGGCAAATACATTAACATTATTTATTAAAACGTTGTTTTTCACCTAAAAGTGTATTTTTTCTTCTGACTTTGAAATCAAGTATCTTCATGGGCCTCCTCAAAGTATTGTGGGCCCTGGGCACTGTGCCTGCTATGCCTAATCGCGAAGTTAGCCCTGGAGACCAGGCACAGGGTGGCCATGCAGGAGGCATCACAGCAGTCACTGGGATGGGTGCTGAGGCCGTTGCCATGGCAACGGAGAGCTGGGGAGCCAGGACTGGAGTGAACACAGACAGTCCCAGTGGGAGGACAAGGATGGAGGGGCGGTGGGGAGGAGCCTCTCTCCTCTCTCCTCCCACACGTCATGCAGCATAAATGAAGACAGAGAGAAGGAAGCTCCTTGGAGCCACTTGCAGCCTAAATGGAGCTGCTTCCTCATCTGTCCACTGGCGCCAGCCCACTGGGGAACCGGGCATCAGAACCGTTAGCGTTAGGAACTTGCTCCGTTCCAAGCCCGTGGCTGCTACGTGAGTTCCCGGGAGAGCCCCCCATGGCAGCGTGGGGACCCAGGCACCCCGGAACTCCAGAGCCAGGCAGAAGCCAGTCCCCAGGAAGGATGCTCCTTATAGCTCCATCCATCAGTGGGAAGGCTGCCCAGCTGGCAACGGTGCCCTGCACAGAGCCCACGGCGCAAGCACAGAGGGTACGGTCCCGGCTGCTGTCAGCAGGTCGCTTCCTCGCTGAGCTGAGCCAGCAGCTGAGGAAAAAGAGATATGGATCCCAATTAAGTGCTGCCTCAAGCTGCGGCGTGATGTCAGGGGTCTCTCCAACTCCCTCTACACACATACATGTGTGCGCGCACACACACACACATGCATCCCTTTCTCTTATTCTTTCTTAGAAAGCTGCATCAGCATCCACTGTCTCACATTCTATCCCAAAACCCTGGGCTCAGCTCCCTCGGCAGCAGAAAGAACTCAGGAATAGGGGCTTCCCCATTCCACAGACTAACTTAACAACCTTCACATCCTGGTGTGACTTCCTTCCCCGCTCCCCTTTTTTAAAAAAATTCTCACTTGAGGATGTTTTTCCATTGATTTTTAGAGGGAGTAGAAGAGAGAGGGAAAGACAGAGAGATATCGATGTGAGAGAAACACATCGATCGGTTGCCTCCTGCACGTGCCCTGACCAGGGCCCGGGCCAGAGAGGAGCCTGTAACCAAGGAGCATGTCCTTGACCTGAATCGAACCCAGGGCCCTTTAGTCCAAAGGCCAACACTCTATCCACTGAGCCAAACCAGCCAGGGCGTGGTGGGACTTCCTTAAATCTCTCCTGCTGCCCCCCATGGAGACCAGGCACTTTGCAGGGGGGAGGGGGGTCACTGGGAACCTGCATTCTTTTGTTTTGTTTTGTTTCTTTGTTAATCCTCACCTGAGGATATTTTTTCCATGGCTTTTCAGAGAGAGTGGAAGGGAGGGAGAGAGGAAGAGAGAGAGAGAGAAACATCAACGTGAGAGAAACAGATTGATTGGTTGCCTCCTGCACTTGCCCCGACCAGGGGCGGAAATCAAACCTGCAACCCAGGTATGTGCCCTACACCAAGAATCGAACCCATGACCCTTCGGTGCCCAGTCTGATGCTCTAACCACTGAGCCACCGGCCAGGACATGGGCACCGCATTCCTATCATGTCCCCAGGTGAGTGCCGCGGTGGGTTCTGGGCCCACACGTTGAGAGCCGCCGCCTTTACCCATCTTCCCATCTTCTCTTGCTCTGATTCTGCCCTTCCTGCCTGTCCCTCCAATCCCCTCTGCTCTGCTCTTTCTTACAGGTCTCCTAACTCTTCACACCCGCCCCGCCCCAGCACCTGTCAAAGGCGGCACCTGGGGCTCCCAGGAGGCCGCGCCTTTCCTGGATGGGTCCTCTCTGGCCGAGGGGGAGGCTCCCTCCCCTCGCAGGTCCCCCCTCCATCTCACTGGCCAGACCTAGACACGCAGGGAGGTCCACGATCCAAGGACAGAGGCAGTGACCGCCGTGGGGCCAGCAGCCGCGATGGTGCGCCGCAGCCTCCTTCAGAACTAAACGCCTCCTGCATTCCGGGAGCATCTGAAGGGCCAACACATCCAAGCTCTGGCCTGTGTGACCATTGATCCATGCCCTGTTCCCCGCGCTATTCTCAGTGTCTAACACAGTACAACACACATCTGTCCTTTCCCCGGTGCCCGCTGCGGATCGCACGCTCTAGCGGGCGCTGAGCCGTACAGCCCAGCGGAAAGAGCTCGGGCCGTGGGCCACACCATGGTCTCAAATACCACTGTGGCCCAGCTGTGTGGCCCAGCAAGTCCCTGCGCCTCTCTCAGCCTCTCGTGGGCCATTGCAGAGCGGTGAGGAGGACTTCAGAAGCTGACGCATGACAGGCGCGGACACATCGGCACTCAATGAGAACTGATGAGAACGGCGCGAAGAAGGCGCAGAGCGGGGGGTGGCGGGGTGTCTGTGTGTTTGTCGGCAGCTCTCCCAAGTGCTAGCGCAGCCAGCGGCTCGGATCGCACTGCTGAGGAGGACAGACCAGAGGAGGAATGACCCCTCAGAGCCCGCCTCTTCCCAGAGGCCACCGTCAGAAACTGAAGGATGTTGCCCTGACTGGTTTGGCTCAGTGGATAGAGCGTCGGCCTGCGGACTGAAGAGTCCAGGGTTCGATTCCAGTCAAGGGCATGTACCTTGTTTGCGGGCTCATCCCCTGTGGAAGGTGTGCAGGAGGCAGCTGATCAATGTTTCTCTCCCATCGATGTTTCTAACTCTCTGTCCCTCTCCCTTTCTCTCTGTGAAAAAATCAATAAAATATATTTTTTTTAAAAAAAATTGAAGGATGTTAAAAACACACATGATGACAGCGGCTGCCATTTATCGAATGGCTACTATGCACCCAGCACTACGCCTGAGCTTTACAAATATTAACGCTTTAATCCTTATAGAAATCAGAGCAGATAGACATTAACCCATTTTCCAGCTGAAGAAACTGAGGCACAGGGAGGGAGGTTACAGACTTGGACCCCAGCCCCTCGCTCTGGAGCCTGAGCTCTCACCGCTGGGCCTCACTGCCTCCCTAGGATGGATGACAAGCATCTTTCCTGCTCATGGTCTCCGTATGGCAAAGCCACTGGCTCACCTGGAAGGTATCCGGATGGAACTGGATTTGGGAATATCCCCACCAAGAGGAGTAGCAGGCAAAGCATGGTCACAGCCCCAGCCCCTCCCCCCAGCCCCTCAGAGGAGGGAAACAGTCCATTCTGCATCCCCAGGCGGCTGTGGGCAGAATGGCATTGGCCTGCATGATGCCAGTGGTACCCTTGGCACTTGCCAGTCTTGCTTCATTATTGTTGTTGAACCCGCCTCCCCAGGCCATGCTGCAGGACCCTCCGTCCCTTCCCAGCACCTTGCTATGCGAGGCCTCGGTCTGGGTACCAGACACATGCAGAGATGGACCAGACTCAACCTCTCAGCCCCAGAGGGGTCAAGGTCTAGAGCAGTGGTTCTCAACCTTTCTAATGCTGCGACCCTTTAATACAGTTCCTCATGTTGTGGTGACCCCCAACCATAAAATTATTTTCGTTGCTACTTCATAACTGTAATTTTGCTACTGTTATGAATCGTAATGTAAATATCTGTGTTTTCCGATGGTCTTAGGCTCTACAGCAGCGGTTCTCAACCTGTGGGTCTCTTAGCGCCTAAGACCATTAGAAAGGTCGAGAACCACTGGTCTAGAGGCAGATGCAGAAACAGCCAATCAGGACAGACGCTTGCCAGACCGGCTGCAGAGGGGGGCCTCTTACCCAGCCTTGGGAACGGCGTGGTCAGGGAGATGCTGGGTGCTGGCCGATGGACAGAGACCAGCCGGGTGAAGCATTCAGTAGGGATGATGACAATAGCAGCAAACACTTTTCCACACACTTTAGCGAAGTCAATTCACCGGGACCCAAAAATAACCCAACACCCGTCATCCCCGTTTCACCGAGAGGAAACTGAGGCACAGAGGCCAAAATCTTGCCTGAGATCATAGCGATCACGGCTGGCGGAGCCAGCATCTGGTTCCTGCTTACGAGCTCTCCACCATGACACTGTGGAACGGTGCTCCCCACGGCAGGCGGCACGTGCAAAGGACCAAGTGCCCGAAGGCAAGACCCACCGGGGAGAGCCGACCATGGCGAGGCCGGAGGGGCCAGCAGAGGGAGCGCTGGTCCGTGGAGACAACCCTCTGGCGGGCCCATCATGCAGCTGGAGTGAAAGGGCGGTCAAGCTCTCTCCACATCCTGGATGATTGACAGCTGGGTCCATAGATCCAATTCCCAAAGGCCTAACCCTCACCCTAACCCCAGCCTTAACCCCAGTCCCCGCCTCACTTCCTCCCACGAATTGGGAGAGTAGAGACCATCAGACCCACTAGGCAGGATTCTAGGAGAATCTCAGAGTCCTAGGATCTCTCGCTCCTCACTCACCGCTCAGACCCCTGCCTGGCCTGGTGTCCAGAAGGCCTGCGCCTGATTCATGGATGCCCTTTATGGGGGTATTTTAATGTCTGTCCTCATATCACATCTGGCTGATTTTGCTAAGCACTGGACCCCAACGCCAGACTCGCTCCGCAGATAAATGAAGGAACCACTGTGCCTCTTGCAGGAGAATGGGCCATGAAACTCTCCACACGGCAGCCTCCTCTTCGATGCCGGCGCACTACAGAAACAGCCTATTTTTAAATCAATCCACACACGTTTGTTCTATTGACTTTGTTGATTTGTTTACATATACACCCTGTCTTACTGCGCGCACACACACACACACACACACACAAATGAAGGCTGGAGGCAATTTTCAAAATACATGTAACCAGATATACTAAATCGATGTGGAGTCAGGACAAACCAAAACCAAGCATAGGAAATAAACTATAACAAGGAGTTTTATTCAGGTACAAAATGTCATGCTCTGTACAGTTTGCTTCCGTCGTTTGCTTCCTGGGTTTGAGCTTCCGAGTGGCCAAAGCAAGAAAGACAAGTATATTTATTAACCAGATTCCCAGGGTGTAGAGGGCCGCCTGGGAAGACACATGGGCATTTTGCTTAATGATCATCAGCTGAACTCAGGGTGTAGGTGGGCAGTGGCTAGCCCTGGGAACATGCTTCCCCAATGAGGCTGGACATGTTCATCAGTTCTGACTTCATAGCAGCCCAGGTGTCGGCAGGGGCGGGACTAGATATGTAAATCTAGGCCTTTAAAATAAACGCGCTGCGTGGCTTGGGTCGTCGTCATGCTGCCTCTCCATCAGAGAAAATGGCGGCCCACCCAGCTCCCAGCTTCAAGAATCTATTTCTGCCTCTTGGTCTCTTTCTTTCTTTAATTTCTTAATCCCCAGCTCCTCCACTCAGCAACCGGACCAGTACCTTTTCCGTGATGACGTGGAAAAGAGAGAAATACCACTACACCAGGGCTCATGAAGGAAAAGCAAAACAGTTGCTCAAAGAAGGAGGGGGAGAAGGAAATGGAGGAGGAGGAGGAGGAGAAGGAGGAGGAGGAAGAGGAGGAGGAGCAGCAGCAACCGTTGCATAGTGTTTCTGTCCTGCGATGCGTTTATCAAGCATGCGTTGGATTGGGCCAAGGTTTTGTGGGGTACAGTGCCGGGGTTCTTGTCCCAGCCTTACAAAGGGTCAGCATTCTGGAGAAAGGGGCTGCACATAGATGATTAAAGAGTCCAAGGATGAAAGATAGCTTTGAAAGGCATTGGGGGTCAGAGGAGCTTCAGCTGAAGGAGCTGCAAGACTCTCCTTGTCTAGGACCCCCGTGCTTTTATTAAACACCATTTGTCCCAGGGCAAGGTGGAAATATACACTTCAAAGGGTAAGTTATCAAAGGGTACAGAAGCATTATCAGTTTGGGGAATAGCCTACAGCTGTTCAGGTGTTTGGCCAACAGGAGGCAATAAAATGCCCTGAGCTGTCTGGCAGTTAACAATCCCATTCAGGTTTGGGGGATTGCCGTTTAGCCGTTCCCAACAGGTAAATTACATATGTGGCTCACCCTTGTTGAGCTGCCCAAGTCCCATCAACCTTTTGATGGAACTCTTGTAATTATTACATGCTGGAATTGGTTCTCGGCAGTACAGACTCCATCTGATCTGGTCTAAGCATCATCCCCACACGATGTGCACAGCTGGATAAAGACCATCTAAAGGTCGGGTCCTGATGCTGCCTGCGAAGGCTGGTCCAGGCTGGCCCTGCCCGGGCCACCCTTCCCGAGTGGGCAGGACCAGTAGAGGCGATGGGCCGACAGCCTCCTCCTGGTAACCCTGCAAACCCAGCTTTTGAGCATCTCTTTCCCCTTGAGCTTCAGTTGGGTTACACTTGAGTCCAATTAGGGCTGAACAAAGTCAAGTTTAGTTGAGTCTCCACCATCAGCCAGTGATCCTCCAAGTCCCTCCCCCCACCCCCTCACAGCAGGGCTGGCTGTCTCTGAACATGGATGGACAATAAATGGTCCCACAGCCCAGACAGACCACCTCCCTGACCAGTGATGAATCTTCTCCTGAGATCCTGGAAGTTCTCTCTCTTAAGGTCAGAAGGAAGGGCTACACCCTCCTGAGGCCTGCCCAAGTGCCAGGCCTGGTGCAAAACTTCCCTCTTGCCTAACCCTCCCTCTCTGAGGTTTGCACCTCCAGCCCCAACATCTTGAGCCCAGACACTTCCAGAAGCTATTAGGTCCTTCAGTGTCTCCAAGACACCTCCATGTTTCCAGGGTGGCTCACAGGGGTCCCCTCCATCTCCTCATCCAGTCCTCTTCCCGTGTTTCTTGTCTCAGGAATGACACCACCATCCACCTGCTCAGGCAGCTGTCGCTCTCCCCAGTCTCATGCCCCTTAGGAATCCACCCCCCAGTGCTGTCAACTTTACCTCCTCAACAGCTCCTCTGCACTCCATCTTCACCTCCCTGCCTCCACTGGCCACCTCCTCTTGCACGAACCACTTCAAGAATGTCCCATCTCCCATCTCAGCGTCTCACGTCTGGTTCCTCTAGCATATCCTCTGCTCTGCAGCTGGAGCAATCTTGTCAAAACACAACACACATCAGGCCATGTCAATCCCATTTGAAATGCTGACTTCCCCTGGCTCTTAAGATGGAGACCACAATCCTCCAGGTAGAGAACAAACCTACCCCTGCCCACCTACCACCTCTCCAGCTGCCCTTCGAGTCCTGCTCCTACCCAGCTCTTCTCCACCCTCACGGGCCACCGTCCCATCTCTCCACATGGATAGCTGCCCCCTTCGTCCAGGCCCACCCTGCCTCTGGCCCCTCCTTCTCTTCCTGCCACTCCCACGGTGGAGCTGTGAAGAGCTACAGTCCTGGGGCCACGCAGAAGGCAAAGCCAAAGTGGACATCACCTCGCTAGTCTGACTTGCTAGGACAGGCGTCCTCAAACTACGGCCCGCGGGCCACATGCGGCCCGCCGAGAACATTTATCCGGCCCGCCGGGTGTTTTTGCCGTTTTGTTTTTTTACTTCAAAATAAGATATGTGCAGTGTGCATAGGAATTTGTTCATAGTTTTTGTTTTTTTAAAACTATAGTCCGGCCCTCCAACGGTCTGAGGGACAGTGAACTGGCCCCCTGTTTAAAAAGTCTGAGGACCCCTGTGCTAGGAGAAGCTAAGGGGGAGGACAGTATAGCGGCCTCACCTCATACCAGCCACGTGCTACTGTCACATGAACATCTTGGCAAGCCCCGCGGTCTCCCTCGCAAGAGACATGGCCCTATTCCCATCTTGCTGTCGGGGAAACTGAAGCTCAGGGACGCAAAGAACTCTGCTCAAGGCGACCCAGCTAGGACGTGGCCAAGTGGAGATTCAACCAGATCAGCTGACGGTGAATCTAGTGCCGTCCCCAACCCCCCAACCTCCTGATCCCCCGTCCTAGCCCAGGAGAGACCATGCCTCTCCTTCAGGGCCTGTCTCCACTTCTCTCCTGCCTCAGCTCCACCACGCCTCCGGCCCCACCCGAGTCTCCACGTATCCAACCAAAAAACGGGGAGGCCCCCCAGACTGGCCCACGCGCTCTCCGCGCATGTGCGTGCGTGTTAACCCCGAGGAGAGACGAGGAGCTGTTTTGAAAGGGAAAGTGTTGTTTCTGGGATTATTATTGTAAATACTCTGCACTCAACTCTTGATTTCCCACACTAATGGGAGGGAGCGGTGGTGCAGATAATTAAAAACGCATTTATATTTGGCTCTTGAACGTCTTTTTATCCTCATGTTTGGATATGTGTGGGGCTGGCGTTCTGGGAATTCAGTGTGACTTCATAATCCTCCTGCAAAAAAATAGAGGGGGAAGAAAAAAGAATCACAGACGCCTGCCTTGAGGGACACCAGACAGCCACCCCCCATGCCCAGCCCCAGCTTGCACCCTGTCTCTGCTGAAGATGGAGAAGGTCACCTCCAACGTGGATGGAAAGCAGCCAGCCTGGCAGAGCTGCGCCAACGACGGTGTTTGTTGTTCGACGCCACTAAGTGTGGGGATGGTGTGTTACGCGGCCATAGGTAACCGATACACCCCCGTTCCAGGTTGCTAGGAGGTCCGCGACTCCCCAGGACTTCTGTGAATTCCTGGTCACTTCGGGGGTCACACCTCTCGTTTTGTCCAATCCCGCCATCTGGACCCCATTGTTCCTCCCACACTGTTCCCTTACAGACCCGAAAGCCCTCCCCACCGTCCCCCACCCCCCGCTGCCATACCCTCCAAATAACTTACACTGACGGTCTGGAGGAGGGGGGGTGTGTGTGTGGGGGGGGGGGTCGTATCACAGGATCTCAAACGACTTACACGGAATGCTAGACATGTATCTCTGCTCTTAAAACAAATATGTGGTCCCCCCTCTCCCCCTCCCCCCTCCCCCCGCCACCAGCTTGCCAGCTTGCCTCCCCTCGCCCTCTCCCTCTTCTCTTCTCCAAATTCCCATGCAGATCATGGGCCGCTGGCTTCGCTATCTGCCATTTCCAGACACCGCGTGCTCTCTGAATCCTATCTTCCACCCTCAGAAGATTGTCAAAGTATTTTCCAAAACAAAGATCATTCTTCCCCAGGGGGACGGCGATGCCAGGTGGAAGCTAATGGTGGCCCTTTTCAGTTCTGCTGTATTCGTGAGGGGGGACCCTTCTGGTTACCCATCCAACAGCCATTCTTTTCTTCCCCTCACCTCCTGAGCGCTGGTTTTATTCCCAGCGGTTAATCCTCCAGCCTTCTTCCCAGCCAGGAGTGACCAGGGGACACAATCATGACCCTTGAGATGCCAACAGAAGCCCACAGGGGGTTTAGGGGAAGGGTGAGCCTTCCCTGACGCGGCACGGCCTCATTCTCCTGCTTCTCCCGGCCCGGGATGCGGACACAATGTCCGGTCAGCAGCAGCCCTCTTGCAACCAAGAGGAGGGAGGTCACGTGGGTGGTGGAGCAGAAGGACAGAACCGGGTGGCACGCTGGACGAAGATGAAGATGGGGGGCACCTGGACTGCTTGGTCCTGGGCTCCACGGTCGCTGTGCAAAATAACCCCCCTCTTGGGTTTTCCGTCTCTTGCATCTGAATGCAATCCTGCCCGATTCCATAAGAAATTACATTTCGATTGCAAAAACTTTCCCTTTAACTGCTGCCTGCTGCTCCCGGTAAAAGGATGTCGGCCACAGACTAGATATTAAACACACTTGGTAATGATGTCAATTAAAAGTGCTCAAGTCCTATCACCTGCAACGATGGAGAATTGCCTATAATTGGGAAAGAACAGCTGGGGACCGCGATCTCATCTCAAAATAGTCCTTGCTGGGCCCTCCTGAGGACAGAGGCGCTGCCCCTATTCAGGGCAGTCTCCGCTCTGACATGCCCGCCACGGAGGGGACCCGGCTCAGCAATGGGACAAGTGCGCCATGAACGGACACAGGGTTCGAGGAGCGAGCGGAGAGCAGGCTGAGAGCTCTGAGCAGGCTCTTTGGCTTGGGGTGGCCCAGAGGAGGTGGGCTCCTCTGGGCCCTTGGCAGACAGGCAGCAGCGTGACGGAGCCTGGTCTTCTCACCTGGCTTCTATCGCAGCTCAGGCACCGAGCAGGCAGATAACCTGGGGTGTGTGTGTGGGGGGGTGGGGTCCACAGTATTTCTTCCACGAACCTCAGCTTTCTCGTTTGTGAAGTGATATTAATCACTCCGGCTTACACAGCTAGGAGCATTGCCTGAGACAATAACCGCCTGCTTGTTCACAGTAAGCGCTTAATAAATGCTCACTTCACGGTGATGACCCTCAAGGAGGCCACGGCAGTGCTAGGAGCGCTGAGGAGGCAGAAGCTACATGCATGGCGGCCGCTCGGCAGAGGGAGCCCTGCCCGGGCTCTGGGGTGGGTGAGCAGCAGCAGGGATGGGGCTGGGGGGCAGGGGGGGGACTTGTCCCTGCCCGGAGCCCACTGCTCAGTGTCAGGTGTTCCAGTCCCCTGCGCAGACCCTCCTCGTCACCCCGAGGTGTCAGGGTTTGTCTGCATGCTCAGGGACTGGAGTTTGTCTCTGTACGTCCAGGGTCCGGCACATCGGGCACATAGTGAGTGACAACGAATGTTCATTGAAGAAGGAACGGCCAGACAGCCACACGAGGTGCACCTGGCAGGAACTGGGCAAGTCAGAGCTGCCAGGCTCCCTGCAAAGAGGGCTTCGTGCGAGGGGCCCAGCAAGCTGCAGGGATCTCCTGGAGCCGTGGAGAGGGTCATGGCAGTGGGGGCCAGAGGCAGACAGAGGTGGGGGAGTTCTCAGCGAGGGAGGACTGAGACCAGCAGCGAGAGGTGAGTCTGGCCATCCCAGGGGCGGGGGCCTGGACCAGGGACAGAGCAGGGGTTTGGAGCCTGCAGCCTCTGGCACGGCCTCGCTGTGCAGGCTGGGCAGCCCCGTGCCCTCTCTGGGCCTCCGTCTCTCCATCTGTAGAATAGGCCACTGAGCAGGCCGACCGCTGAAGGCCGTCCAGCTCTGACAGCTGGGATCTGGGGAGGGACCTTCAGGGGCTGTTCGGCAGCAGTTCATCAGACCCCAGGTGGGGCCCTGCTTTGTACCAGGCCCGCCGCAGGGGCTGGAGCCAGTGACACGACAGATACTCGCAAAGCCCACAGTCCGAAAGCAAAACCCACACTGAGCAGTGGGGGCTCCGATGGGGGGTCAGCAGGTATGTTCTGGAGAGATGAGGGGAGGGAGAGCGGTCCTGCCAAGCCAGGGCCCGTGGCCCAGGTTCCCGGGAGTGCCCCGCTTTGCAATTGTCCTGGGAAGCTCCTTGGTCCCAGGCGAACTGGGTCAGTGGGTCACCATCATTGGAGGGGAGCCCCACACCTCAAAGATTGCAGGGGAGGACAGGATGAGGCGGAGGAAGGGTTAGAGAGGGGGCAGAGGCAAGATGAGGTCATCCCTCCTCCCTTCCCCTCCTGGGCTCTGCAGCGGGGTGGACTCCTCCCACATCTCAGCAGGCCTGGGAGCGCCCACCTTCTGCATCCGGGCAACTGGAAGGCCTACAGTGGCAGCAAGTGGCAGCTTCTGGACCCAGACACCCCCTGGCCACGGCCCTGACCCCTCCAGCAGCCCTCGTGGGGGTGGTGCTGACCCTGCATCACCAGCCCCAGGTCCTTCCCTTCCCTTGGGGGGCAGTGGCCCACACTGGCCCCCGTGCCCACGGGGCTCCTGCTGCGCTTTGATGTATGGGCCTAATATTCCGGAATTATTTTTGGCTCTGGGTTTTGTTTTCTTGCACAGTCCCGGGGAGGCCTCATTACCTTGCTCCAAGCATGGGCACCATCTCATCACGTCTCCCCTGCGAACTCGGCGGGCAGGGCCGGAGGATGCGGGGCAGGGCCCCGGGAGGATAGGGACGGTGCTCTCTCAGAGCGGCGCCCACCCGGGGAGCCCGGAGCCGTGAGTTTCTGAGGCGCACACAGTCAGGGCCACACTTCCTGGCCCAGCTCTCAAGACCCGCAGGGCTGACAGCATCCTGCCTCTGTCTCCCACTGCTTCTCTTGTCCCAGGAGGACCTCCCGCTCCCGCCACAGCGCGGCCTGCTTCCCTCCCTGGGGCCTCGGGAAAGAGCGGGAGGCAGGCCTGCCGAGAGCCCAGACCCTACCCGGAGCTGGAAGGCAGCTCACACGGTATCGGGGGACCTGGGGAAAGTGGGGCTCACCAGGACGGGGCTTCTCTCGGAAAGTGGCAGCTTCTCCCAGCTCTGGTGGCTGCCGGCCGTCCTTGGGGTTCCTTGGCTTGTAGCTGCATCGCCCCACTCTCTACCCCCTCCCCACGGGGTCTCCCCTGTGTGTGTCTCTGTGTCAGTGTCTCCACAGGACTTTCTTACAAAGACGCCAGCCCCTGGGGGAGGGTTTGCCCTAACCCCGTGTGACTTCATCTTAACTCGGCTACATCGGCAAAGACCCCTCCACGGGAAGTCACATCCTGAGGTTCCGGGTGCTCGTGAGCTTTGGGGAGACACGATTCCACCAAATTCAGCAATATCAGCCCCCCGTTTCATAGAAGAGGAAACTGAGGCCCAGGGAGTAACCGGCTCAAGGTCATATGGCCGCACAAGTGGCAGGTCCAGGATCCACGCCCAGGCCTGCTGAGCCCAGACGCTACCCCAGCCACCCCACCACCAGCTCCTCTGAGGACTGAGGTCATGGCTGTCACTTACCAGACCCGGCCCTGCGTTTAACCCTCAATCCCCTTCTAGGCCTGGGCACTATACCCATCTTACAGGTGAGGAAATCAAGGCTTGGGAGGCTAAGTGACTTGCCCAAGGCCACGCAGCAAGTTAGGGAAAGAGGCAAAATTAGAACTCACCCCCATGTGCTTAACACCTCCCTTAAAACACCTCTCTTTGTCCCTTCACTTTGTGACAGTTTACCTCTGGAGTCACAGATACCATTCCTGTAACTCGAAGACCTTTTCCCAAAGTCAGAGACGCCTCCTCCCCCTAATCCTACTCACGCCGAAGGGGCTCCCCACCCTAGGGACCTGCGTGTGGGGAATGCAGGAACATACGCACACATAGACACACATACAACACACACACATGCACACAGCACAGACACGCTCACACACAGGGACACACACGCTCCTCCCAGAGCCAATTAGCCGGCCCGGTGGCCTCAGAGGAGCCCGCGGGGTGGCAGACTTATTGATCCGCTCGGTGTGAGTGTCGCGTGTCAAGCAGGAGAGAGGAGTCCTTGAAGCCGAGTTCTCCTCTTCTGAATGCGGCAGGGACTCCGGGGGGCGGAGAGTAAGTTGTGTTTACTGTGACTGGTAATTGAAAGGCAGCGGCAGCCACCCCACCTTGTCCCCGCCAATACCTAATTGCTGGACCAAAAACTGCTGGAGAGCCGGGCTGGGCTGGGGGGAGAGGGGAGAAGTTAATACAGCCCAGAATCGATCGCGAAAGCTTTCACAGTGTCAGGCACAATAAATGGAGCTGAACGCGCGGAGCTGCAGAAGATTAGCCTGCGGGCTGACTGGGTTTGAAAGCTTAAAGCTGGTAAACGCAGACACAAGGAGGGATTCCCGGCCGCCCCTTCTCTCGGCGTGTCTGCTGCTGGCGAGCGCAGGCCCGGTGCCAGCTCAGGCCGCACGGGCTTGCCTGAGAATGGTTCAGACAGGCCCTCATTTGCCCTCCCCCCCCCCCCCCAGGAAAGGACTCAGGGAAGCCCACCGTCGCCTGTGGCCTTGGACCAGTCGTGTCAGCTCACTGAGCTCCCGTGTGCTCATCTGCAGATCGTGCACCTGCTCCGGGGGGAAGCGTGTGTGATGGGGAGGACAGGAAGACCTGGGTTTGGATCCCAGGGGGGCCACGTCTCCGCGGAGGGACACTGCACAGGGGTTTCCTTTGCCGAGAATGTACGCCAACAAGGGCAGGTTTCTTCATTCTGTGCCACTGATGTACTCAGGTGCCTGGAACAGTGCCTGGCACATAGTAAGTGCTCAAGAAATGTGTGTTGAATAACAATGATGAAAAGCAATCCTATATAATAAAAGGCTAATATGCGAATCGGCCGAACAGCAGAACGACCGGTCGCTATGACACACACTGACCACCAGGGGGCAGATGCTCAATGCAGGAGCTGTCCCCTGGTGGTCAGTGTGCTCCCACAGGGGGAGCGCTGCTCAGCCAGAAGCCGGGCTCATGGCTGGCTAGCTGCCCTATGAGGAGCTGGCCTAAGCCATCAGTCAGACAACCCCTGAGGGCTCCCAGACTGCAAGAGGCTGCAGTCCGGGCTGAGGGACCCCCCCTCCAAGTGCATGAATTTTGTGCACCAGGCCTCTAGTCATAAATAAACTCCTGGCATATCGGAGGTGCTCACAAGATGGCTTAGCTGTGGTGTTGGTATCTTTCCTCTGGGGGCTTCCAGTTTCTACTCTGGTGACTATGATGATCAGAATAGCACAGCATCCAGACCCCAAGAGGGAGAAGAGAGAGTGGGCATCATCCATCCACCCACCCACCCATCCGCTTAATAAGCACTGGGGTCTTCTCTCCACAGGGCCTTTGCACATGCTGTTCCCACTGGCTGGAACACTTTTCCCTTCAGGTACCCAGAGGGAGAGCTCTTCTCATTCACCAGGTAGGTCCTCGCTCAAGTGCTACCTCTTGAAAGAGCTCTTTCCTGCCGATCTGTTTAGAACAGCCCCCCTCCCGTACCGCCGGGTTTGACGGCACTTGCTTTGATTTAACATCATCTTGGGTATTTGTTTTATGACTTGTTTATTGCTGAATTCTCTGTCTCCCAATGGAAAGCCAGCATCATACTTCCCGCCGCCTTCCCAAAGCCTAGAAAACTGCTGGGTGCAGGGCAGGCGGGTGGGCGGGTGGGTGAACGAGTGAGAGAAACGTTGCTAAGCACCAACCGTGTGCCCAGCCCTGGGCTGGGAATCCCTGGAATGAGAAAGGCACAGTCCCCGTGCCATGGCTCCCAGGCCGTGTTTCGCATGTCGTAACAGAGGCGTGAACACAGCACGGGAGAGCCCGCGGCTATCGGAGACGCCTCATAGCAGTGGCATTGGTGCTGAGCTTGGAAGGAGGAGTAAGAACTTTTCAGGCAGCCAGGGGATCGAGGGGGTCCAGGAAAGGAAACAGCGGGACCGAGGCCCTGACGGGGTATCTGGGGGTGCTACACGTTGCTCGGTGTGTATCCAGCCCCACAGAGTCACGTGTCCGGGTGCCTTCTAGGAAGACTCTCGGCAGCAGTGGTGTGAATGGATGGGAGGGGGTGTGGCATGATTGGCAGGAAGAGAGCAGAGAGGAGGCAGCCAGGGAAGGAGGCGGGTGGGAGGAGGTACAGGAGGGGCCACGGGTATGACAGACATCAACGGGAGAAGGGAAAGGATTCAGGCCGAGGCAAATGTTGGAGCCCAGGATGATATCCGGGGTCTCTTCTGCGCACCCAGATGGGTGCTGGGGGCCCCACTGAGCCAGGGAAGCCAGAGCAGGAGCCTATGGGAGGGGAGATTCTGTCTGGGTCTCCTGAGCCTGTGCAACCCCCCATCACCGGGTCACCCCCTCCTCTGAGCACTGCCCGGTCACAAAACGGACAGCACCTGCTGGCCAGGGGGAAGCACAGAGGGGACCGAGGCGGGGCCCTGAGGGGCGTGGACAACAGCCCCCTGGGCCTGCCCTCCGCGGTATAGGAAGGAGCGAACCTGGAGCAGGTCAACCATCTAAACCCAACCTCTCATCTTCCAGATGGAGAAACGGCGCCGGAGACAGGAAGTCCACTCTCTGCATTAACCACCGGGGGAGGCAGCCACGGTGCTCATTTCTTACTTATTTTTTAAAAATATATATATTTTATTGATTTCAGAGAGGAAGGGAGAGCTAAAATCAGCAATGATGAGAGAGGATCATGGGTGGACTGCCTCCTGCACGCCCCCTACTGGGGATCGAGCCCGCAACCAGGCATGTGCCCTGACGGGAAATCCAACTGTGACCTCCTGGTTCCTAGGCGGACACTCAACCACTGAGCAGTGGCGGGTGCTCTGCGGCTCTGTCTGCACCCCTCCTTTTCCAGGATCCAGGCTTCCCAAGCAGCCAGTCGTCATGGCGGGGGGGGGGGGGGGGGGGCGGGGGGAAGGGGGAGGGCACAGGAAATAGTGACATCCACATACCTCCCCACTTGTTGGCTAGAAGCCAACCCCAAGGGGGCCAGACATGGCATCCTGCACGTGCCCAGAAGGAGGGGGAGCCGGGATGTTTGGGGCCTGCACCCATGAGCTCGCAGCCCAGGTCGCTGGGAGCTGGAGAGCGCTGAGTGCTCCCCAAGCGCCCCCGATCCGATCCCCACGGCTACAACTAAAGCAGCACATTGGGCCCAGCTGACAGGCAGGGGCAACATGGCTCCCAGAAGTGATGTGTCGTGGCCAAAACCACACACCGGTGGGGGTGGAGGCAGAGTGTGAACCCCGGGTCTCTGCCTTTGGGGGACCAGCCTTCCTCGGTAGCCCCCAGCACAGGGCCCGTCTCCTCTGCGTCCCGCCGTGTTTTTCCTGACGCCGCGGCGGGCTCCAGCCTGTCTCGGGGAATAGACGGTGAGAGCGAATGTGATCTTAAGGTCTGTCAAGGCGCGTGTGTGGTGAGAAGACAAGTGCCATCCGCTTCCCAGGTGTTTCTATTGGAAAAGAAAGGTGTGAAGTCCGGAGTCACACAGAATCCAGCAGTGGGAGGAAGCCAGCTCCCGGTAACATGACGGCTCCCAACCAGCTCCTGGTGTTAATTGCATCACAGCCAGTCCCCTGGGGAGAAACACGGATGCCATTAGCGTGGAGCCTCGACCCCCGGGTGCCTGTCTGTCATCGCATTTGTCCAGTGGAATTAACACCACCCCACAACCACCACGCCTCACAGACCCGGACCCCCGTGAAAGATAAACTTGTGGCCCGGCCGGTGTGGCTCAGTGATTGAGCATCGACCTATGAACCAGGAGGTCACAGTTCAATTCCCGGCCAAGGACACATGCCAAGGTTGCGGGCTCAATCCCCAGTAGGGGACGCGCAGGAGGCAGCCCATCAATAATTCTCTCTCATCATTGATGTTTCTATCTCCCTCTCCCTTCCTCTCTGAAATCAATGAAAATATATATTTTTAAAAGATGAACTTGTGGTGCTTTCCGTGAGCCAGGCGCCACGCTCAGCTTTATCTGTGTCACCTGGTTACCTGCGTGGAGGCCTGTCACCTCTGCTTTGCTCCCCTTGTATCCCTCGTGCCTGGCAGAGGGTGGGGCGTGCGCTGGGCGCTCCATACATGTCCGGGAAGATGTGAATGAGGATGTCAAGTCTCCCAGCTTTATGGATTCACCTGTCCTTTAATATTCAAGTGACATGGCTCCAGGCACAAGCCAGGGAGTCTGCTCGCTCCGAGTCCTCGTGCTGGGAAAGTGTCGATTCCACGCAAGTGTCCTCTCCCGCGGTCCGCCCCTCCCTGCCTCTCCTCCGCCCAGCTGCGCACACAGGGTCCTGTGCCTTGTTCCTCCCGGTGCCACTGGGATGAGACGTGTGTGTACCCAAAGTCCGCTGAAGCTTTGGGGGTGATTATGGAGGGAAATCCATTACCCGGAAATGGAAAATAAGGTGCCTGTGCTGTGAATTCTTCCTACCAGAGCGGTCCCTCTGATGGAAGCTGCCACTGACCAGCCCTCCTCCCCTGGCCCCCCTCCTTAGCTCCTTCCTGCACCCCCTCCCTCTGCCTCGCCCCCTCCACCTCAACCTCACAGCAGCCCGCGGCTCCCCCACCCTCACTCACTGGCCTCCAGTCCCACAATGACCATCAGAGGGGTGCTGTGATCCTTGCCATTTTAAAGATGAGGAAACGGAGACCCAGAGGAGCGAGGTGACTTGTCCAAGGTCAGCAGGTGCGTAGGTGGAGGACGGAGCAGGGGCAGCTCTGTGTGAGGCTGAGTCCACGCTGGTGCCGTCCCTCACACGCCCACACGGGTGCCCCGTCACCGTGCAAATCCACACCCTGGTTACCTGCGCGGAGACCTGTCACCTCTGCCTGACTGAACATCAAGGAGACCGCAAGGAGCAGAAGACTACTCTCAGGCAAACAATCCCCTGGGGACCCCACTGGGCCCAAAGGGAGGGATGCACTTGGGTTTTGGAAGGTGGGAGGGAGCAAGAGCCAGAGGACAAGGCTTTCCAGGGCACCTGCCAGGTGCCGGGCACCAGCTGAGCACCTAGCAACCTTTTGACCATCATTTTATGAAACTGAGGCCCACGGAAGGTCACAGCTTGTAAAGGGCCAAGCTGGGACTTGAACCAAAGTCTGTTGGACTCCGCGTCTCCAGAGGCACCCAGCTCAGGGCAAGACTGGGGGAGACAGGCAGTCAAATCTTACTGCGGCACAGCAGCTGACAAACTCTCCTGGTAGCCCTGTTCTCACCCACGCACCGTGGAGGGAGGGCGGGGCCCAGACAGCGCCAGGCAACTGGTCTACCTGACCCGCCTCCATTCCTGCACGGAGCCCACGTGGAAGGAACCATTGTCCCATGTGCCCTTCCCATCCATCTGTCCCAACAGACAGCTCCAACCCAGGTCCATGGGGCGTCGCACCTGCATGAAAAGTCAAGCGCCGGGTCCCATGGACAGGGCCCAGGCTTTGGAGTGAGCCCAGGGCGGAATCCCGGTTCTGAAATAACAGCCCAAGAGAGCGGATGATTGTGACCACCAAACAGCGAACTCGAAGACGATGCTCTGCAGGTTCACAAAATCACACAAGTTTGAGGCGGGGTTAACACTCGTGCACGCACACACGCATGCACACATGCACATGCACACGCCCACACACACGTGTGCGCACACATAGAAATGGCATTTGTCCAGTCTTCTGTCTCCACTCTGGTAACATTATCCCCATTTTGCAGTCAAGAAAATCGAGGCCCAGAACTTTGTCACCCCTAGCACGTGGCAAAGGGGTGACTACCACCTGTTCCTACCCCAGCGGCCTTCAGAGGGGGCCGGAGGAGCCTGGACTCACAGACGCCTCAGGGTCCCCCCGAGGAAGGAGGGTGAAGCCCAGAGGGCAGCTTCCATCTCGAAACGGCTCTGCTTTTGTCTGTACACGTGTTGAGGCCACGCGCCGGGTTTTATTTGAGGAAATGATTCGCTGCGGGAGGAAAATCTCAAAGCCACAGCACCGCTGCTCCAGGGAGAGGCAGGGCGGCCTTTGAGGAGCGAGGAGGTCACGATGACAGTGAGTAAGCTGGGAAACCAACGACCCACAAGTGTGCACCTTGTTCACCTACAAAGCGCCTCCTCCTCCCTAAAGACCTTGTCATGCGTTCTCGCCTCCGTCTCCTACTCATCGCTCCCTCCCCACGCGCTCTCCACGGGCGGTCTTGCCCTGATGTCTCAGATAATATGGATTCAAACGCCCTCATCTTCCCGCCACCCCATCTTCCTCCTGCCCCACAGATTCAAACACCCTCATCTTCCCCCACCCCCTCTTCCTCCTGCCCCACAGATTCAAACACCCTCATCTTCCCCCCACCCCCTCTTCCTCCTGCCCCACAGATTCAAACTCTCTCATCTCCCCCTCCATCCCATCTTCCTCCTGCCCCACAGATTCAAACTCTCTCATCTCCCCCCCACCCCATCTTCCTCCTGCCCCACAGATTCAAACTCTCTCATCTCCCCCCGACCCCATCTTCCTCCTGCCCCACAGATTAACATTTGGGCTTTGGCAGGAGCTGGGCTCCACTTTCTCTTTAGATGATTTCATTCATGCCCGTGGCTGTAGATGCCACCTGCTTCCTGATGACCCCAAATTTCATCTCTGCTCCCACCTCTCTTCTGAACCACACACTCTGCCTTCAGCCGCTGCACCTTCTGCCCTGGGTGTGTGGGGTGCCTCAGGCAGGGGGACAGCTCGGAGCTCTAGAACCTGTCCCACGGGAGCTTCTTCCTGCCCCCCTCAGGCTCCCCTTCTGGAGGGTGACTTCTCCTGCCTCCCAGTGCTCTGTCCAGAAACCTGGGGGTCCTGCTTGATGCCCTCATGCCCCACCCAACCCCTCAGCTGGTCCTGCCATCTCCGCCTCCAAAAGCTTTCTGAATCATCCACCCAATCGCTGCTGCCGCCACCCAAGTCCAAACCACCACCAACAGTGGACACTCAGATACTGAAAGACCCCCCCCCCGCTAGCTGTTCTTCTGATTCCCCTCTCGCCCTCCCTCCAATCCATTCTCCACGGAGCAGTCAGAAGGGAGCTATGAAAACAAAATCTAGCCATGCTCTTCCCACGTTAGTAGCTCCTGACCCCATATCATAACTTCTGAGGCCCTGCCATAGGGGCAGCATCTACATCCCTGGGCTGGTGCTGAATCACGCTCCCATTTGCTGTCTATGCATGGACTCCCTTCAGCCAGACGTTCTCTTGCCCCAGGGCCTTTGCACATGCTAACTTCCTGCCCCAGCTCCAGTTTCACTGGCTCATTGCTACTTATCCTTGGCAGGGAAAGGGGTTCTCAGCTTCAGCTCAATGACCCTGTCTTGCAACTTCTCCAAGGCTTTTCTCCCCCGTGAGTGAATCCAAGCAATGCCTGCCTTCTTCCCCGGATGGACGGAGAGCTCTGTGAGGTCAAGAGCTCCATCAGTCTTCTCCTCGAGATGCTCCCCAGCACTTAGCACATAGTAGGCGCCCAATAAATCCTCGCTGGATGAATAAATGAGTTAGACCAGTGGTAGGCAAACTGCGGCTCTCGAGCCCTGGTTTGCCGCTCTGTTGACTAATGAGTTTGCCAACCACTGCCTTAGAGAAAAACACTTAAAAAAACATTTTAATAATGTACTAATGTCTTTAACCTGAAGTCAAAACTTCTGGGTAAGGGTAATGCCTTACATCAGTGGTCAGCAAACTCATTAGTCAACAGAGTGGCAAACCGCGGCTCGCAAGCCGCATGTGACTCTCGAGCCGCAGTTTGCCAACCACTGAGTTAGACCAACGCTCGGGGCTCCCTAGGGGCTGGCTTGGGGCAATCTACATGCCCCATGAAGAAGGCAGGAATTACCTAGTGAAACTGAGGCTCAGCGATGAGCAGCGACTTGCTCAGAGACACAGCTGACATATGCTGGGCCGAGCCTCCGACCCAGATCCAGTCAGCAGGCCCCGGGCGCTCCACCGGGCTGCCCGGGGCACACGGTATCCTAGCGCCTCCTCCTACCTGACTTTGATAACTGGCTCCAATTAGACTGGCATCATACGTAGTGATAGATCCACAATTGGTTATAGATTTAATTAAGCAAACCATGTCCCCAGCCATCTATTGTGTAATTGGCCGCAGAAGACACATTTCCCTGTGCCGAGCGGTTACAACTTCATTTGCCAGATCAGCAGTTCTGCCTAAAGTCACAGGCAGCGGCCTGACCGTGAATATTATTAACTCATCCTCCCAGCGCCGCGCCAGGCGACGGCATTCCTCAGCACTTCCCGGGGGCAGGAGCGGGACAGAAGAGGAAACTGAGGCCCACAGAGGGAGGTGAGTCACCCTGGGCCACACAACCAGCAGGTGCTGGGCTAGAATTGGAGGTCAACCCAGGCCATCCGACCCCACATCCCACACCTCCCCAACTGCCCCCCACTGCATCTGACTGACTGCTTTGTTGGTTTGTTTAAAATATAGTGGGATCTCCTCGTTTCTCGAATGTCTCCCATCTCGAACAATGTGCTCCTCAGCCTGACAGCCCTTCCATGCGGATACCTGTAGGACCAGTCATGCATCTCTCAGGGGCCAGACGAAGGAGAAAATGCGAGAATGTGAGCCCGTTTCCCACTGTGAGCATCTCAGGGCCTTGTGCTGTGAATATTTTTGTGGTTTCCTTGCTTTTGCTGCTGCTTATAATTATTGTTACGTTTTCGTTCTTACTGTACATTTCCTTTCCTTTTTGTTAAATTTTCACGCACATTCCATGTCCTTGTTGTGTTTAAAGTGTTTATTGATAGGTTAAACAGTACAATAGACATGTGCTGTACAGAAGAAAAGTTCAGACATTTGGGGGTCTGGAATGGATTAATTTCATTTACATGATTTCTAACGCGGGGGGCGGGGGGGGGGGCGGGGGAAATGATTCCATTTTGGAACAGCCTTCCGGATTTAATTAAGTTTGAGAAACAAGGTTCCACTGTGTGTGTGTGTGTGTGTGTGTGTGTGTGTGTGTGTGTGTGTGTGTGGTTTCTCTGAAACTTACCACTTCCCTCCTTCTGGTTCTAGAATATAAGCTTCTGTTTATATATAGCGAGATCCTAGCACCCGTTCGCAGGGTGCCGGGAGCTGTTGCGGCGTCTGCCCCTGCGCCCAGCCTTCAGCGCCACTCCTGGGCCGGGACTGCGTCCATCCTGGCACCGAGGTGCCCTTCACCAGCCTGAACCAAAGGAAGCCAATTCTCCACGGGCGCCTCCCGAATAGAGCTGTTACTTTCGGAGCCGTCACCTTGTACATTATTAATAGATAGCGTGTGAAATATTTATGGGTGAGTGATGTGATGATATTTGAGATTTGCTTTAAATTAATAAGGGATGGGGCCGGGGGAGCACAGGAGGTGAGGGTGGGCGGGACTGGTTGGGGTTGGTAGTTGGTGGGGCTCAGGGCCAGGTACCTGGCGGTGCCTTAGACATGCTTGCTGTTCTTTTTCGTGGAAGTTCCGAGTTCTTTATCATTTTAATTAGATATTCCTCCCCAAATAATACTAATCACGATAGGTAAAAATGGAGGTGACCGTGGTCATCCGTCGGTCACGCACTCTGTGCCGGTACCGTGCCCGGCTCTTTGCGTGGTGTCTCGCCCAATCCCGCGCTGCACCTGTGACTAGTGTCTGTTTCACACCCAGGAGGCAGCTGCTCAGAGACAGAGATCTAGAGGCGTGAACCAGACCTGTCCGGGCAGCGTCGGGGGTCTCCACGCCCCCGCCACGTCACGCACCGTGGTGATGCTGGCAGTGCCCGGGCCATCATGGCCTGTGTTTTGGGAGAGGCCTGGGGGCTGGCACCTATGGAGACCATATTCTTCCTCCTCTAAGGAGACTGATGCTGGCTTTAGCTCACGCAGGGCTCACGCAGGAGGGCGGGCAAGGCGGAGAAAGCTGCCTGGGCTAACGATGAACTGCGGCTCCGCAGCAAGGACTGCCGGCCTCCCGGGCGCCCAGGTTCCCGCCATGCTCCTCCTGAACTTGGTCCCATCTCCTGAGTCCCTGCTCCCACCTTAGTTCAGCCCTCGGCCTCGCTCGCCCAGGTTACCCTTCTCCCTGGCCCACCTGCCTCCCCCCATCCCCAGGCTGTCTGACCTCTCTCTCCACAGCCACCAGGAAGCCTAGTCTAGACCCCACGCCTGACAGGACTCATCCCGTACCACAGGCCTCCCAAGCCCCGAGGGAGGAAGTCCAAATCCTCAGCATGGTCCCCAAGGCACTACATGATCCTCCTGCCCCCCACCCTCTCCTCCTGATCTCCCCAGCTCCCCACCTCCCATGCACTCTCCTTCCAAACCAGCCTGAACAATATGGGGTCAAACAAAAGCCCCACATTCTCACATCTGGATTTCTTTGCATGTCCTGTGTAGCTTGGACAATACCTGCCCCTCAACTGCTACCTCCCCCGACCAGACAGACTCCTACTCATTCCCTAAGACTCAGCTCAGGTGTCACCTCCTCCAGGAAGCCTTCCCTGATGGCCCAGGCTGGCTTGTGTATTCCCACAGTGCACTATGCTCATCTCCAGCCCTGCACACAGCCCACTGGGTTGTATGTGTCTGCTGATCTGTTTCCCCACCAGCCAGGAAACTTCTCCAAAGCGGGGACCCTTCTTTGTGCCCCAAAGCCCAGCACACAGTAGGTACTGAATAGATCCTCGAATTGCGATCATGGGCTAGTCATTTAGTTTCCTCATCTGTAAAACAGGACCTGCCACATCAGCATGCTCATCCATTCAGCAACTACTTATTGAGTCCCTACCATGCGCTAGGCTTGAAGCTAGCCTTGGGCTTACGGCTGAGAACAAGCCAGCAACACTGTCGTGGACCTGACATTTCAGCAGCGGGAGACGGAGTGACCCGTGCCAGCATCTCGGGGAAGTGCAGTGTAGGTGGCAGGAAGAGCAGGTGCAAAGGCCCTGAGGTGGCAACATGCCCTCTGAGCGCCAAGGGCAGGGCAGCGATGAGTAGGGGAAGGAGGGTAGAGAGGTAGCAGATTCATCTCCATGGCAATGAATCTGCTCCTCAGAGTTCAGCGGGAAACCACTCCGAGCAGCCGGGCAGCAGGACAGGGAGCAGGCACAGAAGCATGAGCACCATGCCTGGCACCTAGAAATCACTATATGGGCATTGGTGCGGGGTGGGGGGCGGGGTACACTCATCATGAGCATCATTATCACAGCTAGTCTGATGATGAAGGCGTGAATGTTGTTTGGTTCCCATGACACGTAGCTTCCCATGAGCAGCTCTGGGCCAACAGGAGGGGTTTCTTTGAGGGACTTGGTGTTTCCACACGGGAGTTCCGCCGGGCCCCCTCAGACCCACACAAGTCTTCACCTGTGCACAGGCTGTTCGGGGACAGGGGTCACCGCCCAGGGGTATCTACAAGCTGGGGATGAGAGAGGTGAGCAAAGACACCAAAATAGGAAGATGGGGAGGGGGGGCAGGGGAAAGAAAGGGGCTCTTTCTGGTGCGAGATGTGTCTGGTAGTAGCTGGAAGAGACACCGACCCTGTCCTGGGGTTCAATCCAAGGGGGGTGGGGGCGGGGGGAGGCCCAGCCCTGCCTTGAGGGCACTGGGTCTGATGGAAGAGGCCCACCACCAGCCGCCTCCTTGCCCCCTGCCCTCCTCCCTGTCCCAGGAGACTTCCCAAGTGCGTGCGCCTCTGAAAATGAACCGCCAGAATGAAATATCTTCTTTCAGAAAGCGTGGCCAGGGAGCGAAGCAGAAGTGGAAGGCGGTGGCTGGTTGCCGACTTCGACTGAAGTTTCTCCTAAGGGGGTGATCGGGGTCTGTGTTTAAATTCCCAGGAGAACCACGGGAGCGGAAATAAAACGAGCCCCGGCCAAGCCCAACGTGAGGCTGGCCAGCCCGCAGCCGCGCCGCGCCTCCAGAACATCTGGGCTCCTTTCTGATGACTGAATGAAAACACGCCCCTCCCACGCCAGGAAGGAGGACACAGAGAGGAGGGAGGAAGCGTCCTGTGACCCGGCGGCGCCTCTTCTCCCGTCTTCATTCCGGGCGTTGGCACATGGGTGAGTCCCGCTGCCAGCCTTCTTCCCCTTCTCAGTTACCAGCAATCTGCCAAGTGGCTTTTCCCAGCCAGGTGCCTTCTGGGTAAGACAGTGGACCCCTGCCCTCATCCAGATGAAGGTCTGTTGAGAGAGAGAGGCAAGTACAAATAGTCACGTACATAGAATATTTTCCGTGGGTGATACATGCTACAAAGAAAAGAAAAGGGGAGAATGACAGAGTGACTGAGGCGTGTGGAGCAGGGAAAGAGCCCTCAGAGAGAGGATACCTGAGCTGACCCCAATCCCAGAAGGGCCAACCAGGAGACCATTCAGGGGAGAGGCGTCCGGGGAGAGGGCACAGCAGAGGGGAAATCCTGGGACTGGCACGCGCTTGGTGTTTTCAAGGAAGAGAAGGGATGCCGAGGAAGCTGGAGGCACGCCCCTCTGTTACTAAAAACTCGCCCTAGCTGTTTGACTCAGTGGATAGAGCATCAGCCTGCGGACCGAAGGGTCCCGGGTTTGATTCCGGTCAAGGGCACATGCCCGGGTTGCGTGTTCGATCCCCAGTGTGGGGCATGCAGAAGGCAGCCGATCAATGATTCTCTCTCATCACTGATGTTTCTCTCTCTCCCCCTCTCTCTTTCTCTATGAAAGCAATAAAAGCATATTTAAAAAAGGAAAAAACTCAGGACGAACTTCTCAGACGTCAAAGGGCTGTGAGGCCAGATTGGGTGCCTGGGGACGTTGACCTCCGGCAGACATGCGCATCCACACAGCCCGAGGGGGGAGACGAGTGAGGAAGTGTTCAGTCTCCAGATCTTCAAGTCAAGATGAGGTGCCGTGTGCTGGGGTGACGACTCCGGCGTGTGGCTGCGGAAAGCTGACTCACGCCAGGCTCTGTGTCAGTGCTGTGAAAACCTCCACGTGTTTCATCCACACGACAGCCTAGCGAGAAAGGTACTAGTATTCTCCCATTTTACAGGTGAGGACACTGAGGCTCAGAGCTGAGAAATACTGAACAGAGAGACCCAGTGGTTATGGCAGCTCAGGATTCCAATCCAGGCCGTCTGGTTCCTGCGTCTCATGTAACCTGGTTGCTGTCTCCCCTGATGGAGCCAGAGGACTGAAAAAATGACACTTCTTCCTGGAGCTCCCATTTGGCTTGATGACTTGGGGGAGAGGTGCTAAGTAATTCAACCGATAACTTCTCCAAAACATTATTCTTATACCACGGCAGACACGGATTGATGACAGAGCGCCAGGCCAAAGGTGCATGCATTGATTGCGAAGAGAAAACTCGAGACTTTGCGGGGGGAGTTGGCCTCTTCTAATTGCCTGGGAACAATATGCCATTCTACAGATGAGCAAACTGAGGCCCAGAGAGCAGAGGTGACTCGTCCCCAGAGCTGTCTCCCAAGGCAGGAGGCAGGCCCCTGGGACCCTGGATCCAGTGACCAGGAGGCCTGAGACGTCGTGGGAAGCTGGGGGGAGACAGCGACGGCAGCCCAGCAGAGCCGGTGTGCTGGCTCCGATAGCGCACCCAGGACAGGCCCGAGAAGCCGAATCAACTCCCACTGGCCAGCACCTCATGGTTTGCTCAGCAAGACCTCATTCAGAGCCTAGGGATCTGAACCTAAGACTCTTGTAAGGTCCAGACAACATAAATATGTATGTTCATATACAGGAATGGTTTATGTTTAGCTGAACCTTATGAAATTGCTGTTATTCCCGTGTGTTGGTCTACCACAAAAAGGCAAGTTCATATGGTTAGACCTGACAGGTGCGCTATAAAGGTATGTGTGTTTGCGTGTGATCTGTGTAATAACGAGGAAGCACCTCCAACTGGGTCAGAGAAGAGACGGAACCCTGAGGTCCAGGGACAATGCTACCGCTTCCATGCTGGGCGACCCCAAGCAAACGGCTTGCCCTCTCTGAGCCTGTTTCCCGGCTGGAAATGTGAGGGCACTGAGACCGGCCTCCAGGGCTGCTGCGGGGACCGCAGGAAGGGGCAGCCAGGGCCAGCCCCGGTGAGGCCTCCAAGAGCTTCTCAGGCCCATGCCAGCCCCACCAGCACATGCCCACTGGGGCCGGCCCTGCGCAGCCACGTGGCCCCACAGGGTCCCTGGAGGACTTTGCCTGCAGAAACTGACTCTCACCTGGGGAAGCATCGCTTTTCCTGAGGCCCGTCCCTCCCCCATGCCTCCCAGTTCAAAGAGTAGTGTGGCACCAGCTGACAGATGTCCCAGCCCCAGCGCCGGGCCCAGTCTGGTTGCAGAATGACCTTCTTCAGCCATCAATCAACACGGCGCTGCCCAGAGGAGAAGCCACCTTCAGTTTCCCACTCACCCATCCACCTGCAGCGAACTGCCCAGCGAGCCCCCAGGGAGGCCGTGTTCGCACTGGGAGCGGCTCTGGGTCTCAGTGCTGCTGGGTGTCCTGGGGCAGGTCCACACCCCCTCTGGGCCTGGGTTTCTCTTCTGCACATTTAGTCTAAAAGTGTTAAAAATCAACTGAAAAAGAGGAGAAAAACCTGCCAGCCACAGAAAGCTGCCTCTGGGTGGACCCAGGCCTGGGAGGAGAGGTGGCAACCAGACCTTTCTAGAAATCAGCTCTCAGATCCCACCTCGGTGGCTGGTGTTAAACTCCAGCTCTGTGAGTCCCTCGCTGTGTGGCATTGGGCAAGTTACTGAACCTCTCTTACTCTCAGTTTCCCCATCAGTGAAATGAGGATGACATCCGCTCCTCCGCGCTCTCATGAGGAATTCTTTTAAATCACACATAAAAATGGTATTTGCCATTTTTAGAGCCTGGGCTACATGCCAAGCTCTGTGCCATGGACTCTATATGTCATCTCATTTCTTTCTACAATAACCCAGCGAAGTAGGTACTATTATCCTGCCCATTTTACAGAGGGGCAAAACGAGACTCTGGGAGATTCAGTGATTTTTGCCCAGGGCATCCAGCTGGCAAGTGGCCAAGTCATGATTGGAACCCAGACAGCCTGGCGCCAGGGGCTATGGGTTCACCCACCATGCTTCATAGGTAATAATATGATCTAATGCCTGTAGAGTCCGGGCCCATTGTAGGGGCTCCATTGGCTAAAAGGACCTTCTGAACTGGGGCGTTTCCTCCAGGGCTATGCCTTAGGGCTTTGGATCAAGACTGTGAGGAGGAATGAGTTCACCCATCTCCTCTGATGTAGATCAAAGCTTTGATGGGAGACAGTCTTGTCCTCTGATCTGCTTACCCTGAGCCGATTATAGCTCAGCACCCTCGCTGTGTCGGGGACCTTCCAGACTGTGCAGAGACCCAGGGAAGGAACGGGGCAGCGACAGGTACGCACAGCCTCTGCTCGGCCGCCTGCGCACCCCCTGAGAGGAGAACAAGGGTGAGGGCATCCGAGAGACCTGGGATCGAATCTGGGCTCTTCGCTGGCCAGCTGTGTGACCTCGGGCAGGTGCACTGACCTCTCTGGACCTCTTCTTCAACCCCAGGGAAATGGGGGTGTTGATGGCCACTTTGCAAGTTTTCGCTGCACAGAAGTGCCTGGCACATAGCAGATGCTCAGTAAACAGTAGCTGTCATCGCTTATTCTTTTATTTAGACAAGCCATGGTTGCTGAGCCAATTATAGTCAGCCTGCTTCAGACTTAGCAGCTGTTGGCCAGAATCTGTCCGGCTGGCTTCAGCATACCCAGGAGTCTGAACGCAACCAAAGGCTTTTAGGAGAGTTGGTTGAGTTTCACTGCTAGCGATTTGCAAAAGTGTCTGGAGGCTCAAACCCAGTCTGGCTGGTTGTCCAGGGACCAGTCTCTAGACAGAAGGGTGCAGGCGGTGTGCCGAAGGTCCAGCTGTTTCTTGCACATCTGCAGAGAGGCCAGATGTACAATGAATTTAAGCTCTTTCTTTCCAGAACAAGGTTCTGTGGCTGTAGTTGAAAACCACGCCTGGCTTAGCCCCAGAGGCGGCCAGAGCGACACTTAGCCTATGTTTGCAGAAAGGGCAGGTCTGTGCTAACAGCCTGGGGCCCTGCTCCAAGCCCATTCCTTTAAAAGAGCCATCAGCCAGCCTGGCTGCTGCCACGCTGTGTCTGTAGAGTGACCACATGTGGGATGGTGCTAAACCCCATCATTGAGACGGACATCACCCTGGATAGGTAGGCAGGGCATCACAGGAAACTGCCAGAGAAGGGCCAGCTCTCAGATCTGAGCAGCCCACCTGGCTGAGCCCCAACGTCTGGCCATCAGCGAAAAGCTAGGATGGAGCAGCAGAACTTGAAGAGGAAATGAAGAAAGTGAGGGTGCCAGAAGCCAATTCCAGCATGTCATAATTACAAGAGTTTCATCAAAAGGTTGATGAAACTTGGGGGCTCAACAAGGGCTGAGTCACATCTGTAATCACCTGTTGGATCAGCTGGAAGGCACTTCCCCCAAACCTGAATAGGATGATTGTTTGCTGCCAGACAGCTCAAGACATCTCAATCTACATGTTACTGCCTCCTGTTGGCCAAACACCTGAACAGCTGTAGGCTATTCCCCAATCTGACAATGCTTCTGTAAACCCTACCCTTTGAAGTGTATGTCTCCACCTTGCCTTAGGACAAATTGTGCTAATAAAAAGCAGGGGTCCTGAGACAAGGAGGACTAAGAACGAAGAACTTGGAACCTTTAGCTCCTTTAGCTGAAGCTCCTCTGACCCCCAATGCCTTTCAAAATTATCTTTCGTCTCTGGACTCTTACTTAATCTACGCACAGCCTTTCTCCAGAATGCTGAACCCTTCTTAATGCTGGGACAAGAACCCCAGCACAAGGGGACCAGTGTGTTTGGGGCTCCATGGGGGTCGGGGGACGGAAGTGGCCGATGTGGCTGGGAGAGGGGTGAAGCAGGAGGCCTGGGAAACAGTGCAGGCTTCCTTTCCACCTCTGCTGGGTGACCTTGAGGACTCGGTTTGCCCTTCCTGGGCCTTTTCTGCCTAATCTGAGGAACCGAGTGGATGTGACCGGAAGCCACACAAGATGGTTTCCTGGCTGCATCCGTAGCCCTGGGCTCAATGCCTGGCACACGGAAAGGAAAGCCCCCATAAGTAATTACTGGATGAAGGTTCCTCTCCCTCCATCCTTTCGCAACGTGATTTTCCCAAAGGCAAGTTTCAGGTTAGAGAAGCATTCCATGTTGGCACAGGCTGTTCCTGATGCAAGAAACAGTCGGTATGTATCTAATTTTAAAAGGCATTGATCCAGCCTGTTAGATCCTAATGAGGCAGAGACAAGGAGAGAAGCCTTCGTTCCTGCATCATCTCTGGAATCGCTCTCCCCACGCAGCCACCCTGGGCTGACAGCTCTGCAGCCAGCAAGCACCTGGGGCCCAAAGCCAGGACTGCAGATCCTACCCCCTCCAGCACTGGGCAGGTAACCGGGAGTGGGAGGGGCCCGCTGAGGCCCTGGTGAACTGCAGCTGACCTCCCCACCCACAGGGCCGCTCCTGTGCGCTCCTGCCAATCATTGCCGAAGGAAATGCAAGGCTGGGCCGCCAGCGCTTACAACATATTGTAAAGGTGAATATCTAGATTTTTATGTGACATCAGTGTTGGTAACGAATTCAACAATTAAAAAGAAAATGCACCGGATGAGGCAAACAGAACATTCTGCAGGCTGGATTCAGAACCCTGGGGGCCAACGCGTCTCGGACCGCGGACCGGAACCTATTGGAAGGGAGAAGAGGGCCCTTGCCCTGAGGCTCCGGCATTCTGACGGTGGAGACAGCCCTGCCCTTGGGATCCTGGGTCCGATGGGAGAAGCATCCCGTCGCTGTCCCAGCATTCCATCCGGAATGTGCAGACGAGTGAGTTCCGTGTAGACCAGACCACGGCCACGGGGACGGATGACCAGCCTGGAGGAACTTGGGGTGAATGGGGGAGACAGCTCTGACAGCTTTCTGCACACTCTTAACGATAAAGCCGCATGGGGGTGGGCAGGGGAGAGCATCCAGGTGGGGAGCAGAAAAAGGAGACGGGGCGGACAAGGTGCTGGGGTAGGAGGCAGGGAGACCTGGCGGCTGAATGGAGGGTGCCCAGGCCACAAGGAGGGGCTCCTGGGGACCGCTCGTTCCCATGGTCCCAATACACAGATGGGGAAATAGAGGTTCGCGGCGGGGAGGAACGTGCCCTGTCCATGCAATGAACTGGTGACACAGGAGAGGAATGAAGTCACAAGAGAGCAGGCAGGGGATGGGAAGGGGCCCCAAAGCCAAGCTGAGGGACGGCTGCTTGGCGGTGTCCATGGAGGAGCCGACGCACCCCCCCTCTTCCGGGTCTGTGAGCTGGAGCCAGGTCGGGGCGTCATCTCCAACCATGGCTGCCCTTTGAGTTCACCTTTAGACTGTGCAGATTAATAGTTCCATCCATCTTCCTCCCAACAGGCTCCAGAGGTCTGGCAGGGACCGTCTGTGCGGCCCGGGGGGAGCCAGGGCGCAGTGAGAACCGGAGGCCGGGCTGGGTCTAAATGGGCCCCGTGTCCCAGCCACGCCGCTCGGATCATTGGGACCCGGCAGAGGCTGTTTCCATCCGTATTGACGAAGTTGGGTTTTGTTTGTCACATACCTTTAAAGATGTTTTTCACTGAGGAATAAAATGCATAAGGGTGTGGAACTTAAATGAACAGCTCAATGACATTCTCACACAGCTACATCCATGTAATCCCGCCCTCTCCCCCCCCCCCCCCCCGCCCATGTCGAGGCACAGGTCATTCCTAGCCTCCTCGGAGCTTCCCGTGGGTCCCTTTCCATCAAAATCACCTTCCCCAAGGGTAACTATTCAGACTCCTACCATCATCAGTTGGTTTGGTCTGTTCTTGGCTTTCATATAAATGGCATCGTAGAGGGGATGGCCTATGGCAGATTGCAATTTGCATTCCTCTTCTCGCCTGTGACATCGACACTCCTCCCATAAGGTAAGTGGGTCCTGTGTCCCCTCCCCTTGCCTCAGGTTGGACCTCCCTCTGTGACAGCCTCTGCCAGCAGACTACGGTGGCAATGATGCTGTGTGACTTCTGAGTGGATCACAAACGGGCCATGTCCTTTCACCCTGCTCTCTTGGGAGACTTAACCTTGGAACCCGGCCGCCATGCTAGGAGGAAGCTCAAGCAGCCTGTGGAGAAGCCATAGGAGAGGAATCCAGGGCCTGGGCTGACCTCCCAGCCAACAGCCAGCAGCCACCTGCCAGCCAGGTGAGTGATCCATCTTGAAAGTGGATCCATCAGTCCCCGTGGAGCCGCCCACTGATGCCTCACTGAGCAAAGACAAACCACCTCCGTGCTCCACCTAAACTGTATCTCGTGAGCAAAACAAACAATGGTCCTTGTTTTATGCCACTCGGCCTGGAGTAGTGTGTTAGACAGCTGCGGATCTTTGACATACGGACCGTAAAGAGATTTTAAGCAGAACAGTGATGTTCAAATAAGTCTTTTATCCTTGGGTTCAATGAAAGACTCGACACAAATTGGCTTACGGGAAAAAAAATAAAGATAGAAAAATGATATGTTGGTTTTCATGATGAAAATGTTCAAAGGGGGTTTGCTGGGGCTGCTATAACAACATACCACAGACTTGGGGGCTTAAGCAACAGAAATCTATCGCCTCCCAGTCCTGGAAACCAGAAGTCCAAGTTCAAGGTGTCGGCAAGTCAACTCCTTCCGAGGGCCGAGAGGAAGAACCTGGTCCTCTCTCCTTGGCTTGCAGACGGCCGTCTTCCTCCCGTGTCTCCACGTCACCTTCCCCCTGTGTCTCCACAGCCCAGTGCCCCCTTTTTACAAGGACACCAATCATACGGCCTCAATTAAGCATCCCCCTTACTCCAGTATGACCCCAACAATTGGCACCTGCCACAAGCCTATTTTCAAATGAGGTCACATTCGGGGGTTCTGGGGGTTAGGACTTCAATATATGGACCGGGGTGGGGGATACGGCCCAAACCATAGGGGTGGCCAGGGCAGGCCTTCCTGGCTGCCACCCGCCTCTCTCCACCTCTCAGCTTTGCTGTCCACCTTTGAGTCATCCTCAGGCCCCCTGGGGTGCCTGGAGGCTCCAGCCCCACCGCTCAGGGTCTCAAGTCCCAGCAGAAAAGAGAGCTGCTTCCCTCCACTGCAGAGTCTCCTCCCACCTCCTCTCCTCGGATTGGGCCCTGGAGCCGCACGGAGGTCGGTTCCTGCAGCCCAGGCGGGTCGTGCTTTCACGGGTCAACCTGAGTCCCTGCGGGTCCCTGGAGCCGGGTGGGCATCAGGATTGCCACGCCCAGAAGAAGAGCGATGGGGCCCACGAAAGAGCCAAACAACGAACGCTCACCATGGAGACAGGAGGACGTTTGGGCCGGAGCCGGTCGGTGAGCGGAAACAGAGAGAACAGCTGGACCACGGCCAGCAGCACCCTTGCAGGGATGGGTCCTGCCACCCCTTCATCTCGTGCGTCACGTTCCTATTCGAAGAACGGAGTGCTCAAAAGCCAGCCCTGAGGTGATAAGAAAGAAATAATATTTAAAGGCACTTACTAAAGATACGCCGAAGGCCCTTCCAATGTCAAACAGCTGTGAGCAAACCTTAATTTGATGATCTACGTGTTAATGAATCCCAGACATGCAGATTAAATTCTCCTCAAGTCGCACGTGGTTTTAAAATGTATTTCTCTCTGGCGGGTCTGGTTCGAAACAAGGTTAACCAAACACCTGCGAGGCAGGTCTGCCGGTCGGGGGCCCTGACGCTGATCTGGGAGCTGAAGGCGGGCCCTGGCTCCGGCCCCGGGGAGCTTGCAAGCTGGACAAGCAGAGAGACACGTGGAGAGACACGTTAGCATCCACACGGACCAGCACAAGCAAGGGGAGGCTGTGAGTGCAGCTTGATGTGCGTGGTCCTGTCACTTAGCAAAAACCCAGCCACTGCCGGGTGCCAGGCCCCGCCCGCCCGCCCACCTGGGGGCATTGGGATGCAGTGTGAAGAGGAAAGCGCAGCCTCTGCCCCTCCCCACCACGCCCCCCCAAGCTCACGTCCCCGTCAAAGTGGGAGCTGGTGCCTTTTATCACTTCCACAACCGGCTTGGAGGGGACAGACAATAACTAGGGAGGCAGGTTGCTGCTCAGGGCAGTCCCCACGTCCAGTCGTGCTGGCAAGGACAGAGCATTGTGACAGGTCCCGGCAGCAGGAAGCAGGTTGGGACGGGGAGAGAGGAGCGCCAAGTCCTGAGGCTCTGGTGTCAGCACAGGCCTGGCCAGTTCGGAAATCACGGCAGGCCAGCGGGGAGTGGGGATGAGCGCGGGCAGGCCAGCACAGCGGGGACTCCACGGCTCGGGGGTGAGTGTGGTCAGACAGCGACACGGGTGCCCCTGAAACCCAGCACAGGAAACCCAGGCACGAGACAGGAAGAGAGCTGACGCCCCCACCCCTGGGAATCAAACGCACGCGGGTCTGGAAGGAAGCATGACCGGGCCGCTGGGTGCCTGTTATTCACTGCTTCCTGATTGGGGGGGGGCAGGGGGGGACTGGTCACGTGGGTGAGCCACTTCCGGAAAAGTCCTCAAGCTGCGTGCACAGGACCCGAGTGCATTCCTTTAGGCACATCAGTCCTCCATGCGTGTCTCCTGAAGTAGAAACGTCAGTGCACGGGAAAGAGCAAGGCGTTGACTGCAAAGACACATGCCAGTCAAGAGAGAGGCCTTAATGTAGTAGAGTGGTTACTTAGGGGGACGGAGGGTGATGAGAGAATTGGCCAAAAAAAGAAAAGGAAAAAAAAAAGCTTCCTGGAGCCCTGGACACTGTCCCAGGCTGCGGGTGACTTACGTGCATGGACCACATTCTCAACAACCTGTGATCCTGGTTAAGCTGACGGTCAAGTGGCGAGGATAAACCTGAGACTGGTTCTGTCATCCCTACTCAACAAATGTGTTAACTGAGCTCCTGATAGTGAATGAATAAGTGAGTGAACGAATGAATGAGTGAATGAATGAATGAGTGAGTGAGTGAGTGAATGAGTGAGTGAGTGAGTGAGTGAGAACAAAGAAGCCCTGGCCACTGACATGCAGGTGGGAAGGTGCTGAGGAAAGCGTCAAGGTCAATGCTGTGGGTTTCCTCGGCCCCTGCGGGTAGAACCTCCCCCGCCTGCCCCCTCCAAGCCCACCTCTGGTCCAGGTAGGGTCTGGCACCTTCTCTCACTTTCACAGCCTGTGCGTGGCCAGGGGCAGGCACCCAGCAGCCAGCTGCCCGCCCCCCGCTCGGCGCCTGGTGACAACGTGACAGATGGGGAGCTCTGCGAAGCCCGAAGCCCGGCCGCCAGAATGACAAAAGGAAGGAGATGATAACTTTCCCTGTCCCCCATCTATTTTTATTTCTCTCTGAACCTTGAAAGACAAGGGTTCCAGCAAGTCGCTCCCGCTCGCTGATAGAGACTTGACGTGCAATGAGTTGCTTATCAATGTCCCAGCCCTGAGTTATGGGCCAGAGGTGAGAGGTGGGGCTGGGCTGGGCCAGAAAATGACCCGGCCTGGCCTCCGGCCCCTCCGAGCGGGGAGAAGCTCTCACAGGGGTGCAGGGGAGGCTGGGGGAGGACAGGGTTCCCAGGGCACCTGCATGAGGACCCCGCTGTCATTGGTGACTGGGGCCGGCCCCAGCAGACCCTCCCAGGGCTTGGTTCCCTCCCCTGTCCTAGAGCAGGAGTCACCCCAGCCCCTCCCCCTCGCTGGGAGGTGGGGAGGTTGTGTGAATCTGCAGCAGATGTGTGGCCAACCGTCCGATCAGACGCCCTGAGACGGAATTCCTCCTGGGCATCCTCCAGGGTCTCAGCGCCTTCACTGCCTGGCCACCAGGGTCCCGCTGTGTCAGGGCAGACCCTCCACACTGGGGGTGAGGCCAGGCTGGAGCTACATCCCAGCGGCTCCATCCTCCAGCTTGTGAACCTGATGGGCCGTTTCTCCTCTCCGGGCCTCAGTCTTCTCTTCTGTCCAGTGGGGACAAGCGGGTCCCATTGCTGGCTTCACTGGTGAGAGGCTGACACCTGTTCAACACGTGCCCCGGGGCATCTGGCACATGACAGGCCAGCAGGTGGGGGTCCCTGTGACCTTGTGGAAGAAAGGATCCTGGGCCGAGGGTGGGCAGGGAAGACCCCGGAGAATGTGCCTCCTCAAATTTTTCAGTGAACCAGACAGGGCCCACTGGCCCCACAGGGTGGGCTGAAGAATGGTGGCGGGAGAGCTCCCATAGTTACAAGGTGCCTCCTGGATGCGGGCACTGTGTGTGCGCAGGGTCTTAGGGTTTACTGTGACCTGGCATCCTCGTGAGAGGAGATGGACCCAGAGGGGCCGCGTCCGTCTGTGGCTGAGGTCCCTGGCCTGAGCAGGGCAGTGTCCAGATCTGAGCCAGGTGCCCAGCGGTCCCCAAACCGAGCCTTCACCGTCGTGCCCTCCCGTCTCCGGCACCTGTCCTGTCTCGGCCGGTTCTCTCTGGGGAATGTGCAAAGGGGCCCTGGGTTGGGGATCCCTCTACACACATCGCTATCCCCACCTGCCCCACCTCTGCACTACCGAGGTCCCTCCCCTTGTGCCCCAAGTCCTCCCTGCCACTTGGACCGGCCACCCCTACTTCTGGCCCAGGCCGGGAGAGGAGGCGGGGCTAAGGCCTCAGCGACAGGGCCCGAGGCCATGCCTGTCGCCTGGATGCTGCCGGCCGGGCAGGTGAGTGGACGGGGCTCAGCCTCTGTGGGCTCAGTCGGCTGCTGCCAACCTGATCCGGGGCAAAGATGGTGAGCTAGCATGGCGGAGGGCTGGGCTCGCCCGTTCGCCCTGCTTCTTTCCTCCCTGGAGCACCCCATAATCTGAGGTTTTCTTATTTACAAATCGGTGACTTGTTCATGCTCTGTTTCCCGCCAGCCTGTGCGTTCCCGCCAGGTCACACTGCATCCCCAAGGCATAAACCTGCACCTGCCCTAAACTGGAAACTCAGGGACCAGCTGCTGAGTGAGCGCTCACGGCAAGCTCGGCCTCCGTGAAGGAAGTAGGGTCTTTCCGTTCGCCGACGAGGGGATGGAGGCTCAGGGGAAGAGCACTTGAACCCAGGACTTGGGGATATTGTTCTGCCTCTAGGCCAGGCTGCCTCTTGGGGACCTTGCTTGAGAAGAGATGGTGCAATACAAACTGTGTGCAAATGGCAATGCGAATATCACGGGGGCTGCCTATAGGATGCCCCGGCCTGGGGACAGCTACGGGAGACGCTGTAGGAAGTTCTGCTGCAAGCTGGTCCCTTCGGGCGGCAGCTGGAGGTGGCGGTGGGAGACCCCCAGGGGTGGCAGTGGCCAGCCAGGCTGTGCACCTGCGGCCTGAGGTCTCGGGTGGCGCTCACTCTCCTACAGGTCTCCTGGGCAAAGGGAAGGAGAGAAAGGAGAAGGCTCTGCTTAAACCCAGGCTCTCTGTCCTGCCATGGGGCGCATAGGACTTCCTGGGCCTGGCTGGCTGGGGAGGGGCTCAATCCTACAGAGATAGGCAGGACCACCAGGGGCCTGAGGGAGCTTGTCTGGGAGTTCCTTGTTAAAATCCCATATAATGACAGAGGGAGGCAAGGGAATAGCTCTAGACGTGGGGGAAGCTCGCCTCTGAGACCAGCACAGTTCGGAAACTCATCAATCCACCACCTCCAGCACAAATGAGGAAACTGAGTCCCCGGAGGCCAAGGAGGGGCAATTTGCCCAAGGTCACGGAGAGAGAAAAGACAGGCACTCGTGTGTCCTGAGCCACCCTTGGGGTCACCCTATAATAGAGGGGAGCAGCAGCCAGCTCTGGATGAGTGGCTGGGAGTGTGCAAAGTCTGGCAAACATGGATCCCGCTGGCCAGCCTCGCCTTACAGGTGCCCAGCACCTGGGGACCCAGCTTCGCCCAGGCCTTTGGCTCTGCTGCCCCCTGGTGGTCACTGGCTGCAGTCTCCAACTCCAAGTCCCTGACTTGGCTGTTGGCTGGTCCAGGGATGGGACCCAACCAGAATATGAGGGACCAGGGAAGGGGGAGGTGGGGAGAGGGAGGGGAGAGGGCCACAGAAAGAGATAGAGGCTTGGCCTTCTCCCTTCTACACCCCCACCACACACACAGATGCTGGGAAGAGATCCCGGGGGGAGGGCAGAAGCCATTCCGTGTTGGAGTCAGGAGCACACAGGGCAACAGCCCACTGTGGTGGATGATAAGTGGCAGCAAGTCCTTGGCGCTCCTGCCACCCAGAGGAGGAATCTGCTTCTCTCCCCTTGACCTTGGCCATCGCTGGGCTCATTTTGACCAATAGAATGCAGCCGAAGTAGCACCGAGTCAACCCCAAAGCTGGGCCTTAGGAGATCCGCAGCCTTCGCCTTCGCCTTTGCTTCTCAGAACCTCCTTGGAACCCAGCCACCATGTCACCTGGTAAAGAGGCCAGGTGGCAGGAAACCGAGGCCTTCCAGCAGACAGCCCGGCCGCTGCTGAGCCCTCAGCCGAAATCCAGCACCAACTGCTGCCTTGTGAGGCAGGCACCTGGGCATTCCAGCCCCGGCATAGCACCCACGCAGTGGCACCCCGGGCCAACACCGTGTGCAGCAGAACCACCTAACCGAGCCCGGTCAACCCACGATCGTGAGAGACAGCAAATGATGCTGGTTATTTGAAGCCACAGCATTTTGGTTATCTACGCAGAACGGACAGCCAAAGAGCTTCATCCCTCAGCAGCTGTGCGGACTCGGGCTTGTCTTGGCCTCGCGGAGCATCCGTTTCTGAGCAGAGCAACAGTGCCCAGAATCCGAGGTGGGGTGCGCAGCACCGAGTGCCCAGAGCCCACTAATAACGGACAGGTTTTGAGCATCTCCCTGGAGCCAGGCAGTACGCTCAGCACTTTGCACACATCATCCTATTAAATCTCACGGCAGCCATCTGAGGTACTCAATTTTACAGATGGCAAAGCAGGTTTCCCAAACAAACACTCCTAATTCCCAACGAGGGAATTAAGGTATGGAGAAGATAAGTAACTCGCCCAAAGTACTTAGCTGATAAAAAGAGCCAGGATCCACATTTGTATAGCGAACACAAAGTAAAAGATAGCTATTAGCATTATCACCAGCTCCACTAACATTATTGTCACCATCACTACCATCATCTCCATCATCATCACCATCTCCATCATCATCAGCATTATCAGAATTATCATCATCATTACTATCATCATTAACATTATGCTGTGTGTCCACAGGAAACTGGATGAACCTCTCTCAGCCTGGGTAAAGTGTGGGTTGGACCCTCAGCCGAGAAGATGAGGCGCACAAAGCTATCCTCACTCTCTCTAGCTCCTCCCCCCCCCCCCCCCACAAAAGCCAGCACAGACATGTGAGTCTTCACCCAACTTCACTTCACTTCTGGGCAAAACTCCCTGAACACCTGGGAATCGAAGCCAAGATCTTAGCACCGGGGCTTCCTTCTCCACCTCTGAGCTGACCAGAGCCCATGGGCCTCGGAAAGGTGCGTCTGGCCCTTTGGAACCACCTGTCTCCCCAGCAGGCCCTGGGCAAAGACTAAGCCACATATGACCAACACATATTCTCCAATTATTGGTTCCTCACGTGTATTTCCTGAACCCCCATGGGGGCCATGTATTCTGGTGGCCCACACCTACTCAAACAACTAGATGAGAATAAGTTGGGACTCAGACAGGCTTAGACCAAAGCAGGTTCCTTTAATTCCCAGGCATGTGACTGTGGGCAAGACACAGCCTTTCTGACCCCATATAGCGACTATGTCCCCAGGTGTGCACAGCCCCTCCCAAGGCACCTCCCAGACCTCTCCCGCACCCCTCTCCCTGGGCACTGGCGTCAGACTGAGTGTGGTGTGGACGGAACAGGGGGGCTGACCTCAGGACCCTCCAGCTCCATGGCCAATAGGCTGGGCAGGTGCCTCCAGCCATGGAAGAGCCTCCCTAAGACTCTGGTCCTTGCTTTCCCCAGCTCTGAGCTGCTTCTAGGCTGGAGAGAAGGCATGGCCTGTCTGTCAGTCAGGGTCACCAGGAAATGGACCTGCCTTTGGATCCCTGGGACGCAGCCCTTGCTCATCATTGATGCCTTTGCCCGGTGGCCGCCTACACAGGCCATTCAAAACCCGTAGGAGCGGTCATCACAGGCCCACGACGTCTCAGTGTTGGGCTCCACGGCTTCACTCCAAACCGTTCCATCTCTCAGGATCCCTAAGACAACGCTACCACCTCTCAACAGCCCACTCTGCCCCAGCACAAGTCTAGGAACTTTCCACATGTGCATCCTTTGAGCACCTACTACGTGCTGGGCAAGCTTCTGAGCACGTGGGAGAGAGCAATGACAAAAGCAAAGATCCCTGCCATTGCAGAGCTGATTTTCTAGCACAGAAAGAAAAAAAAAAGAAAGTACCGTAGTAATAATAGATAAGTAAATTATATAGTAGCTGATAAGTGCTACGGAAAAAGGAAAACCACATGGGCAAAGGGATCGATATTGCTAGGAGAATTTCATTGTCCATAGGCTGGTCAGGATGGGCCGCGTTGAAAGGTGACGTTGAGCAGAGACTTGAAGGAGATGAGGGGATGAGCCAGGCAGATAAACGGAGCAGGTACAGCCTGTGCAAAGGCCCTGGGGCAGGAAGGAGCTGCCATGCTCCAGAACAGCAGGAAGTCCAGAGTGGCTGGACGGGGAGGGGGAGCAGGAGACAGGGCCCCGTGAGGACGGAGGCTCTGCGCGGGGCCGCTGCGGGGTGCTGAGCAGAGCTGTGTCAGGCCTGCCTCCCTTTTCCAAAGCTCCCTCTGACTGTGGCGCGAGAGCAGCCTTGTCCGGTGGCCGCGGGGAGACCCGTGAGGAGGCTTCCCAGCGATGCAGGGGCAAGGCCGTGGCGGCTGAGGCCAGGGTGGTCCCAGCGGAGGTGGGAGAGGTGGCCGGGGCCTGGGTGTGCTTGGAAGGCAGAGCCCTGGTAGGACGCCTGACAGATCGGATGTGGCTTTATTTCAGCTCCACAGCCCCTCTGAGAGGTGGGCGGGTTAGTCCCATTTTACAGCTCAGCCAACTGAGGCTGCCGACTTAAGTTGCTCTCTCCCAGCTGGCTCCGCACCGTGCAACCCAGGGTGGCTCTGCGGTGAGTGGCAGTGTTGGGGCCCAGAAGCCACCAGAGATGAACTTGGGGCCTTGAGCAGAGGGCGGTTAAGGGGGCTGACACCTGCCCGCCCAGCACCCCATAAAGTGAGCTGGAGCATGACTTGATGGCCCATTAATGGCCCAGAGCTCAGAGCAGCCATGTCCTCGCAGTTTATAAGCTCATAACGACGCCGTGGTCGCGGCCACACATCCCTGCCTTCTTTAGCTGAGGATGAATGGGCTTTCCTGGGGCTCAGGCAACAGGCTGCTGGGTGTTTCTGAGCTGGGGCATCTCTGGTCCACCCCCACCCCTTCCCCATTCCCCTTATCCTCCCCCCCACTCCCCACTCCAAGGGCTCAGCCTGTGGCCATGCCCCCCCTTCCCCTCCCTGCCTCTTGGCTCCGACCCCCTTCCTCACCCCCAGGAAAGCCCCCTGTTGGGTGCAGGAGAGGACCTACAGATGCCAGGCACTCCCTGTGATCACCAAGCACCCCCCTAAGGTCAACGTCACAGCCCCCACTGCACAGACGGATACACCAGGCTCCCGGGTGATGCCCTTAGCCCTGCCCTCTGAGCCGCGTGTGGTCCCCAGCCCGTGTGTGTCAGTGCATGGCACCCAGATGCCATCCTGCATGCCATCCTGGCATGGCGGGCACACTTGCTACAGGGACACCCTGCGCATGGGACCGGAATCCCGATGGCACTTGCTACCTGCTTTCCCTCTGGCTTCTCCTCTGCACCACGCAGCAGCAAGGGCTCCTCACGCAGCCCCGAGCACTCCCTCCGCACCCGGCACAGTTCCAACCCCGTCACTCATTCACTTCACCCAGCAAGGCTGTGTGAGGTCCATTTACCCCTGACAAGTGAGGAAACCGAGGCACAGGAAGGCTCAGTGGCTTGCCCGAGGTCACATGGATGGAAAGGCTTTGAACCCACACACTGCCGGCTCCCCTCCTGGCAGGTCTGGGCTGCTCTCCCCCTACCCCCCGCCCCCCCCCCAAACACACACACTCCTGAGCATGGGGTGCCTGCAGCGGCTGGAGAAGAGGTGGCTGAGTCATCCCCACCCCCACGCTCAGGGTCTAGAGAGCCTCTACCCACCCCCAGGCAACCACCAGGGGGGGGCAGTGGAGCCCCCAACCCTCAGGAGCTCACACAGGTACCTGGAGGGACTTTGCAAGGGGCTCCGGCATCCAGGCCAGAGGAGGCGCGATCCAGCCCACACCTGTGACAGGTGGGGCCCTGGCGCCACCTTGTGTCCTCCTGCAGCCCTGCAGCTGGCCGCCCCGCAGGTTTGAACACTGGCTGGGCTTTTTTTTTTTTTTTTTTTTTTTTTTTTTTTTATAAATACATTTTTATTGATTTCAGAGAGGAAGGGAGAGGGAGAGAGAGCTAGGAACATCCATGATGAGAGATTGATCGGCTGCCTCCTGCACGCCCCCTCCTGGGGATCGAGCCTGCAACCTAAGCAGGTGCCCTTGACCGGAATCATCTGGGCTGGGCTCTTAAACCCAGACCTCAGGCCCTGTCGCACCACCTTCCGTTCTTGCCCGCTGCATCCGCATCCCACGTGGACGACCATTTAGCCCATATGTTGTGCTTTACATTCACTCGGTGACTTTCAGTGGGTGCGCCTCAGAGGCACTGGGGAGCCGCGAGAATGTCTAAAAGATGCAGCACCTGACCATTTAGTCAGGGGCCCCGACCTCTCTTCCCTCGGATCGTCAAGTAAAAAAATGACAGCAGCCAGCACCACAGCAGCCAGATGTGAATGAATGAACCAAAATGACAACTATTTCTTGTCAGCTCAGCAAAATCGTAATGTACTTTAGTCATTCGTTTGCAGGTACCCTGAGCTGAAAAGGTTGAAGGTCGCTGCACTAGCTCATGTTTCACTTGGCTTTATCGCGGGCAACATTGCTGTGAAACCCCAAGCCTGATGTGCTACGTGCATGTTTTTCTTAAATAAATACTAAATACGCAATTTCAAAACCGGTATCCGTGTGCCTGGGAAAGCGGCCTCCCCACACACTGCTCCTTCCGAGCTGACCCCCGCTTCACGGGCCAGTCCACCGAGCAGCGCCCCCCGCCAAAGGAGGCAGGCCCGGTCCCCATCCTCACCCAGCTCAGGGCCCGGGGCAGACATTACCCAAAGAATCACAAAAGTAAATACAAAATTACAACTCAACAAGGTTATTAAGTTATAAACCTGGCTCGCTATGAGGAAGTAGAAAGTACTGGATGAGCCCACGGTAAGGGGATTTGACTGGTTGGGGAAGAGTACGGGAGGGCTTCCTGGAGGCGGTGGTGCTTGAGCTAAGATCTAAAGCAAGAGCCCGGTGTGGCTCGGTGCTTGAGCATCGACCTATGAACCAGGAGGTGGAGGTTTGATTCCCGGTCAGGGCACATGCCTGGGTTGTGGGCTCAGTCCCCAGGAGAGGGCGTACAGGCAGCAGCCAATGGATGATTCCTCTCATCACTGATGTTTCAATCTCTTCCTCTCTCTGAAATCAAAAAAACATTAAAAAAAAAAAAGATGTAAAGGAAGACCAAAGTTAACCAGGTAAAGAGAGAAGGGAGGAGTAGTCTGGGCAGAAGAAAAAACAAACAAACAACAAAACAGCACTTACAAGACCCCTGAGGCAGGAGGGGGCCTTTCCCGGGAGCTCTTCGTCTGGGTCTTGGAACTGACCTGCTGCCGGGGCCAGGCTGGGCCTCCTGGCTGTGCAGCCCCTCCTGTGCCCTCCTTGTCCCCACTGCAGCCTCACTCCTCACCCAGACCCCCGGCCCTACCAGCGGCCCTTGGCCTATTTTCTTTCTCGTCCCTGGAACCCTGCCGTGTTGCTCTCAGGCTCCCCATTTCCGAATGAAGGAAGCGGAAGCTCAGAGCTGTCCGGCGGCTTTCCCAAGGTCACACAGCTTGGCAACGCCAGGGTTTGCCCTCTCAGCCCAGTGGCTGTGCTCTCTGGCTGCACCAGGCTGCCTCTCACCTGCGCCCCAACTCTTACTTCTGCGGACCTCACACCGGGAGACCCGGGAGCCATGCCTGACGTGGCACGAACCTGCTGGCAGATCCGGGCAGGGTCCTGCCCTCTGAACCTTCGTCTCCTCGGTGGTAACATAAGAAGGGACGAGGGTAGCTGAGTCAGAAACCACTGTCAGCGTTTGGATTATTAAATGTGTCGGAGAGGGTACATTTGAGAATAGAAACCGGTGTATGGAGCGTAATGTGTATCCTTGGGCAGTTTTACTTTAAATTTTATTTCATTTTAATTTCTGAATAGCTCATACATTCACATGCTTCACAAACCAAAAGACATAAAAATGTACACAGTGAAATGCTCCCTCATCTGCCAACTCCCAGCACCCTCCCGAGCGGGTCCCCGCCCGAACAGGTAACACTGCCCAGCCTCCTATACGTCTTCCCAGCACTTCTCCTGCATATCCACCCAAATGAGAATACAGATTCTTGCCCAGCCAGCGTGGCTCAGTGGTTGAGCATCAACCTACAAACCGGGAAGTCACGGTTGGATTCCCAGTCAGGGCACATGATTGGGTTGTGGGCTCGATCCCCAGTGCAGGAGGCAGCTGATCAATGATCCTCTCTCATCATTGATGTTTCTATCTCTCTTTCACTCTCCCTACCTCTCTGAAATCAATAAGAATATTTAAAACAAAAGCATATGTAGTTTCTTAGTCATCCCCTTTTGACATGAAATGTAAAATACTAAACACAGTCTTCCCCCTTAATTTTTTTTTATGATGGTATTCCACTACATGGATGGGCCATAATTGAACCAGCCCCTCATTGCTGGGCATGGGTGGTGTACCAATCACTTGTTATTATAAGCAATGCAGTTGATAGACGAATCACCTTGTATACGGTTGTCATGTCAAGCATGTGTGTGCAAGTATTTCCATAGGATAAATCCCCAAAAGGGAATTGCTGGGTCAGCCAGGAGATGCATTTGAAACGGTGATGATATTGCTAAGCCGCCCTCCACTGTGTGGGCACCAGGCCCGGGCTCTCTGAGACCTTGTCCCACCGGCCAAGTAGGAGACTGCCGAGGTTCTTGTTCCAGCATTAAGGAGGGTGCGGCAATCTGGAGAAAGGCTGTGTGTAACTGAAGTAAGAGTCCAGAGACGAAAGATAATTTTGAAAGGCTTTGGGGGTTAGAGGAACCTGGCTGAAGAAACCAAGTTCTCCTTGTCTCAGGACCCCTTGCTTTTTATTAACACAAATTGTCCTAAGGCAAGGTGCAGATACACACTTCAAAGGGTAGGGTTTCATCTACAGAGTCCATTGTCAGAATGGGGAATAGCCTACGGCTGTTCAGGTGTTTGGCCAGTAGGAGGCAATAGCATGTAGATTAAGATGCCCTGAGCTGTCTGGCAGCAAACAATCCATTTAATGCATCCTTTTCAGGTTTGGGGAAATGCCTTTAGCCATTCCCAACAGGTGATAACATGTGTGACTCAGCCCTTGTGGAGTCCCCAAGTTCCATCAACCTTTCGATGAAACTCTTGCAGTTATAACATGCTGGAACTGGCTGCCTGCAGGAGACTATTTCTCCCGCAGACTCGACAACGGGAGGTGTCCTCTCACCTTCAGGGTTCGGCCAGTTTTCTAAGGGACATGGCACGTGGCTGTAGCTTTGAGGCATTATTTTTCTGCTGGTTGATCTTACTAGGAATGAGCTGAACTGCTCTTCATGTGCTTAAGTATCACAGCAATTCCTTTTCTGTCAGCTGTTCACAGCCACTGCGAGGTGGGGTTGCATGGCTTCCTCATCCACCTCTTTTTTTTAATATATTTTATTGATTTTTTACAGAGAAGAAGGGAGAGGGAGAGGAATAGAGAGTTAGAAACATCGATGAGAGAGAAACATCGATTCAGCTGCCTCCTGCACACTCCACTGGGGATGTGCCCGCAACCAAGGTACATGCCCTTGACCGGAATCGAACCTGGGACCTTTCAGTCCGCAGGTCGACGCTCTATCCACTAGGCCAAACCGGTCAGGGCTCCTCATCCATTTCTATAGGTTCTTGGCGGGGAGTTTGGCCCTTTGCCTCTGATGTGAATGACAAATAATTTCCCCCAAGTTTGTCATTTGTCTTCTGACTTTGTTCATGATGGGTTTCTTTTTTCAGCATGCAAAGTATTTTCTGTTTTTAACTAAGTAAATGTATACATTTTAACATGTTTTTTATTGATTTTTAGAGAAAGAGGATGGGAGAGGGAGAGAGAGATAGAAACATCAATGATGAGAGAGAATCCTTGATTGGCTATCTCCTGCATGCCCCCTACTGGGGATGGAGCACGCAACCTGGGCATGTGCCCTGACTGGGAATCAAACCAGGGACCTCATGATCCATGGGTGGACGCTCAGCCACTGAGCAACACCGGCCGGGCTATCCATCTTTTTTAATGGCTTCTAGATTCGGGGGTTGTAATGAGAAAATCCCCACACTTTAAAGTCACCCAGAAACTCTTCCCCATTTTTTTTTTTTGAACACATGCATGGTTTCATTTTCACCTTTAAATCTTTGGTTCCTTTGGAATTTGTTTGGGGTATAAAGTAGGATCCCAGCATTATTTTTCTGCTGGTTGCATAGGATGACCACCAGGTGGCCATACAGTGGTCCCAGCACCATTTACTGAATAATTCGACTTTTCTTCCTGGCTGGGGTGGCAACTTTATCCAATACTAAATTCCTATCTGAATGTAGGCCTCCCTCGGGGGTTTCTGCCCCATTTCACTGGCCTGTTCCAGAATTTGTGGTCAAAAGCACAGCGTTCGAGTGACCGAAGCTTCATGGTGTGGCTGGTCCTCCCACGTTTCCCTGGCTGCTCCCGCTGGTTCACTTTCACGAACTTTAGGGTCCACATAGCTAGTGCAACCAACACCGTGGCTATTTCTGCCCGATTCAAAGTATATTTATCAATTAGCTTAGAGAGAATTAAAGTTTCATGGGGTTGAGTCTCCTTCCTGAAACATGAGGTATCTTTCTGCTTGTCCACATCCTTCTGTCCTTCAGTCGTTTGGTTAGTTAACGTCTTTCTTGAAATAGAACGTGTCTACAGAAAAGCCACACGTCGTGAAGGGTAGAGCTCGGTGAATTTTCACAAAGGGAACGCCCCGTGAAATTTCCACCCAGATTGAGAAGCAGAAAATGACCAGCACCCCGGAAGCCCCCTAGACCCCCCGTCTCCAAACCCATCCTTCCCAGAGAAGCCCGTCTCCCCACCTCTGTTCCCGTGAGTGTTTCCAGGTTTTGAGCAGCCTGATTTGAGTCACCCCGTCTGGATTCTTTGGTACCCGGCTTCCTTCACGAAACACTGTGTTGGTGGGACTCATCCACGCGGTCAGGCACGGCCGTCCTTTGCTCGTGACTAGAGTTTTCCTTGTGTGACTATATCGCCGTGTGTTCAAGCATTCTACTTCTAGTGGATGTTTGGGTTGTTTCTATTCAGGACTATTAGGAACAGTGCTGCCGTGCAACATTCCAGGCCACGCCGTTTCGTGCAAAAATGGGCTCATTTTTGTTGGACCCTCCTACAAGCAGTATGGTTGGGTCACTGGAGATGTGTATTTGAACTTCGGCAGATGCTGCCAAATGGTTTTCTAAAGTACTGGTACTCATTTCCACTCCACCAGTGGTCTGCTCAGACCTGGTCTTCCCTTCTTCCTGGGCACATAGTGGAACTACATTTCCCAGACTCCCTTGCAGCTAAATAAGGCCACAGGATGCTGAGCCCTCGTTAATGGCCTGCGATGGAAGTCTAGGAGTGCCTCCTCCACACTCCCTTCCCTTTCCCTCTCTCTGGAACCCACAGTGACCCGGCCTCAACCGAACAAACAGTGGCAGTGCCCTGTGGGGGAGCCGAGAAACATGCTGGAAGTGATCTGGCTTCCCCACCCACTCACCAGGCAGCTCACCTCACCATGTCTACATGGGAGAGAGCGAGACTCTCAATGTCTTCTTGTAATGACTGAGACCTTTTACCCTCAAGAATACAGGAACTGGTACCAGAAGTGGGGTACCAAGTGGTCACATTGTCTTACCAGTCAGGCAGTGGATGAGTTGTTAATCGTGTTATGACGATTTTCTATATCCGTTATCTGTCATGTAATAAGGAAAGGGAAGTGTGCTTCTCCTGGGATCTCATGTAACTTCTCCTTTATAGAGGCATCCACTGTATTATCCAAGGCATCTATGTCCGGAGCTCTTCTTATCCACAATACTCTCATGTGTTCTAAAATGCCTTTCTTTGGCTCATTCAATACTTTCTTGGTGGCAACTCCTCACTGTGTAATGTTAAGATTATGCTATAGTATTGAGATTTCTATTTGCATTCGCCTAGTATTCCTTTGCTGAGCTTTTATTTTCAACCATCCTGAATTACGGTTTAGGAATGCCTCTCATATAGAGCATAGGGTTGGATTTGGTTTGCAAATTTAATCTGATATTTTCTCCTTTTACTCGGCAAATTAAGCCTATTTACACGTATTAACATTTCAGTACCTGTGGTCTGTCACATCCTTTTATGTAACTTTTTCCTGTTTTTATGGATTTTTGTTGTTGTTGTTGCTAATCCTCACCCCAGGATATGTTTTCCATTGAGGTTTAGAGAGTTGAAGGCAGAGGGAGGGGAGGAGAGAGAAAAGCATCCACGTGAGAGAGGTACACAGATTGGTTGCATCAAGCATGCTGGGGCGGGGGGTGGGGAGCAGGGACCAGGGCCAAGGAACAAACCTGCAATCCCAGGTGCGTGCCCGCCCAGTGCATGAGCTGATGCTCTAACCACTGAGCCACGCCAGCCAGGGCTGCTTCTGTGGATTTTTAAAGTCTTTCACTATGTGGTTTGTTCTCTTTGCTTTTGTATGTGTTTCTTCTACTATACAAGGAGTTTAACGCTTTGATTTAAACGTTATATGCTTTTTGTTATTGCTTCACTAGAGGCCCAGCACACAGACTCGTGCCCATTGAAAGTAAACTAATTAGAAGGTGGCCGGCGGGGCAGGACTGGGTGAGAGACGGGCTGGACATGCCCTGGAGCCAACCTCCCGCGGTCCCTCCCCAGCCAACCGAACCTGGGGCGGTGCAGGGGCTCGCAGGGCATCTGTGGAGTGAGGGGGGTCCCTCCGACAGGTGGGGTTCCTCAGCCTGGCCTGCAGGGATTGGGCCAAAACCGGCAGTCCGACATCCCGCAAGGGGTCCTGGAGTGCGAGAGGGCATTCTGCAAAGTTGCTGTCGCTTAACAGCTCCTGCGTTGAGCGTCTGCCCCCTGGTGGCCAGTGCATGTCATAGCTACCAGTCAGACAGTTGCTTAGCCTTATCCTATCTAATAAAAGGGTGATATGCAAATTAACCATCACTTTGTCACTAAGATGGCAGCGCCCATAGCCACAAGATGGCGGCGCCCAGTCTTCTCAGCCCCGCTGGAGTCCCCCAGTCCCGGGGGGGTGGCCACTGAGAGCGGGCAGCGTGAGCAGCCTGGCGGAATGCTTGCTTCTTCGCTGCGGTGACAAGGCAAGCATTCCGCGCCCGGCCACGGATGGGCCTCTGGGCCGTGGAGAGCCTCTGGGCCGCGGGTGCGGAGCGGCCAGGCCCCGCAGGGAGCTACTGGCGCACGGATTCGTGCGCAGGGCTACTTGTACAGTGGTCGGCAAACTGCGGCTCTGTTGTCTAATGAGTTTGCCGACCACTGCATAAGGCATTACCCTTTCCCAGAAGTTTTGACTTCAGGTTAAAGACATTAGTACATTATTAAAATGTTTTTTAAGTGTTTTTCCCTAGCAGTGGTCAGCAAACTCATTAGTCAACAGAGCGGCAAACCGCAGCTCTGTGGCTCACGAGCCACAGTTTACCGACCACTGTACTAGTATATATGTAGATAGATAGATATAGATAGATAGATAGATAGATAGATAGATAGATAGATAGATATAATATTCTTGCTCCACCACTTCTCAGAAAATGAGAAAATTAAGGTGTTTCTCATTCTTGCCCATCCCTCTCCCTCTCCTCCACCACCCCTCTTTTAGGCATTAAAGTTCTTCTTGGTGGTTTCCTGTGTTCAGTTACATGTGTTTACACTTCTTTTTTGATTTGTCAGCTTCGAATGATGTTCTTTGATTCCCAGCTACAACGGCTGGGGCTCAGCAAACACACTCTTGCTTCTCCCAGTCCCTCCCGTTTCTTCTCTGACATCATCAAGAGAACTGTAGCTCACGCTTCTACGGGCCTCTGTACCCCCCACACTTGCGTTAGTCTTCGTTCCAAACGTAATCGCAACCAACGCGCCACCAGTCACCGCCTGTGTTACCCGCTGGAGTCCACCTTCATCTTCATTCCTGAGACAGGCTGCCTGGGACCAATGCTCGCGGAGTTCTGCGATGGTCAGAACTGCTGTTGGGACGTCCTGGCCCTTGAAGGACACTCAGCGCAGCTCAGTATAAGCTCCTGCCTCGCACTTTCTTTCCTCCGTTGGATCTCCTGGGCGCTGCTCTGGCCTCTGACGGCACCTTAATATTGCCGGTGTCCAGGCCCCCTCGGTCCCAGGCCGGGGAGAGAGCTAGGCTCTCCTGGTCTGATTACTTCCGGGCAACGCCTTCTGCTCCCACGATATTCAAGAGGTAGGGGTGTCATCGCCTCACGGGCTCCCCTTGCTGACGGTAAGTATGTTTGTGCCGTGTTTTCTCCCCATCACCTCCTCCTGCATGGTGTGTGGGACCCTTCGCCCCACGTGGCTTTTACCCCCATCCCAGCTCTGTAGGCAGCCTTTGGGCGTTGCTGGTGAGTTCGCATGGTCTGAATTGCTCTGCTGCTGAAGGTGGAGTCTGTGGGGGATCTGCACCCACCTTTTGTGTGACACCCGGAGGGAAAACATGACCATCGCCGCCTGGTGCCGCCCGCTCCCCTCGGCTTTCTGCTGGGTCATCCCGGCAGCTGCCGCCCTGTGGCTGGACCCGTGGTGCCGTGCCCAAGGGGTGACGGCTCCCACCTCCCCCCCCCCCCCGGTGCCATCAGCTTCCTGTCAGGTAGGAGACCCCCAAAGGCAGAAGCTGTTTCTCCCGTCAGACTGGGAATTCTTAAAGGGCCCGAGCGGTGTCCCCCCATCAGACCAGACAACTTCCGAAGGTGGAGGCTGTATCCTCTCCGGTGGCCCCACATAAATGGGCAAGTGTAGCGCATACTGTGAGTCCTACGAAGAAAGCCAAGTAGGAAAAGGGAAGAAACGTGATGGAGGCTACTATCTAGTCCGTGCGGACGTCTCTGAGCAAGTGACTTTTAAACAGAGCGCTGAGTGATGCAAGGGGCAGGCCAGGTGGCTGTCTGGGGCAAGAGCATTCCGAGAAGAGAGGAACCGCAGGTGCAAAGGCCCTGGGGCAGGCGTGTGCACCACTGTTTAAGGAATGGCAAGGGGGCCGGTCAGTGTGCTGGAGGGGAATGAGCAAGGGGCAGGTGAGGTCTGAGCGGCAAGCAAGGGCAGGGGGGTCATCATAGGCCACGACGCCGTCTTTAACGTCACTCTGAGTGGAATGGAAGTCTCTGTAGGATCTGGGGTGGAGTGGGGCGTAATCTGACTTCCTTTCAAACAGATGGTGCTGAAGGCCGGTAGAGAGCAGGCCCCGGGAAGACAGGAAGTAGGAACAGAGTAGGCTCACAGGAGTAAGTGTCTTGCCTTTGATACGAACCGACATTCGTCACTGGAAGCCTCAGGCCCCTGCTCTCGGCCACCCTGACGGAGTCTCAGGCCAAACTCCGTGGTACGAGGAGCCTTGGGGCCTGACGACCAATGTCCTCCCTAAGGGCTGGCACCCTATATCCTCACTCCCTTCTCTCCCCGCTGCACTATTTGCCCTCCACTGACCAGATACGAAAGCCCTGACCATTAGGAGCTTTGAGGGGGGTGGGGAAGTATGTAAAGAGTTTGTAATGGGGGCGGATCTCCAGTCCCGCTGAGCGCCGCTTCCAGGAGAGAAATGCATACGATGACCACCAGGTGGCAGCATTGCTCTACTGAGAAGGCGGCGCCGCACTGCCGGGCGCTGGGAATGTCAGTCCCAGCCGGAAGGAAGCGGACCTGTCCCCTGCCCCTCCTGCCAAGGGACCCTCACTGCTGGGATGATGGCAGGGAGTGTGGCACGATTCCAGGCGTTTCCAAGACATTAGTACCTTTCACATCAATGGCTTCACCTGTCCCTCTCGGCAAGTTCTGTGAAGCCACCCTATGGACCTGGGAGTCCTTTTCACAGGCGAGAACGGAGGCCCAACGAGGGGCGCAGGGCTGGCCCCAAATGCTCCAGTGGCTGATCTTGCCTCTCCTCCCTGAACCTGAACCTGAAGCAGTGGCAGGGCGAGGGGGTGGGAATGTGCCTTCGCCTGCCCTGGTTTATGGGTCCAGGTGACAAGCCCTCCTGAGGATGAGAAGGGAGGAGACTGAGAGTCCTGTGCGTACTTGGGGACCCTTTTAGGGGGCACCAGAACCCCATCACATCAGCGGGTGGAGAGGTTTCTAAAGTCAGCCCACGTAACATAAACACGGGATCAACAGTGATGGCAGCCCTGGCCGGTTTGGCTCAGTGGATAGAGCATCGGCCTGCAAACTGAAGGGTCCCAGGTTTGATTCCCGTCAGGGGCACATGCCTGGGTTGCGGGCGCAATCCCCAGTGGGGGGCGTGCAGGAGGCAGCCAATCAATGATTCTCTCTCATCATTGGTGTTTCTATCTCTCTCTCCCTTTTCCTTCCCCTATGAAATCAATAAAAATATATTTTTAAAAAAGTGATGGCAAAGGAGAAGGAACTACGTTTGTATTTGCCTGTCTTTATAAACACTCGATTCAGGGAATTACTATCCGTTGTTATCACTCCAAAAGAGAGGGGGTGGCTCCCCATGGCTCCCCCCACAGACCAAGTCAAACCCCAGGTTATAAGGCACCCAGTGCCTCTTCTTTAACACGGAGCTAAAGGAAAGCTGTTGAACCCTCTCCTGAGTCACTATTGGATTCGCTCATCTGTCTCCCCCACCAGGCTGTGAGCCCCGAAAAGAACAGGAACAGGTCTCCTTACGCTCCAAAGGGTATCCTCAGCTCCCTCCACCGGTGTGTGGCACACAGAGGTGCCAGTAAACGTGAATGAATGAATGCATGAATGAATGAATGAATGCCTTGGCCGAATCCCATGGCCTCCACAAGGACGGTCCCTCCTGCCCTGAGCTTTGCACAGCCCTCGGGGAGGGAGCAATTTGCCGCTGCCTCAGGGGCCACTGCGTTTCATGAACCCCAGACTGGAGGTGGTTCCATGTCAAAAGCTCCTGCAGTCGGGTTGGGGTCTGCTCCCCCCGCTGATGGCCAGAGAGAGCAGAATGTGAGGTCAGCCCCCTTCCCCACCCCTGCCTCCCCCCGCCCCACCCCTGCTGGATGGGCAGCTGGGAGCCCTGCCCAGGCTGCAGGCTGGAGAAGCCGGAGAGCCTTGCTCACAAATGACGTGTCAGCAGTCTGCGGGGAGATTGGGATCGCACCGGTTTGGAGTGGGCTTTCCCGAGTCTCCCGGCAGGAAAAGCGGCTCAGGGACAAACAGCCAGCAGTGAAAGGGAAGGAGAGAAGGAGGGGCGGGGAGAAAGGAGAGAGGGAGGGAGACGTGGGGGGGGGGGGGAGAGAGGGACCAGGAGACAAAAGAGAGACGGAGACAAGAGACAGAGGCCCTGGGGAGTTGGAGACAGAAGTCACAGAGGACTCGGGAGAGACGTGGACAGAGGGACAGTTAGGACAGCTGCACAGGCAGGTCCGTGAGTGCAGCCTCCTGCCTCAGCATCTCTTTTCCGGACCCGGTGCTGAGTGTCCCCCTGTCTTTCCCGATGGCCTCACTGCCCCTGACAACCAGCCTGGGGAGGACGTGTGCCCCGGGTCACACAGCAGAGCTGTGCCCACCTAGGGTCAGCACAGGGCTCCTGGGCCAGGGCGACATGCTGTCTGTCCTCAGGGCGCCCTGTTGGGAGCGGAGCCTCTGACCCTCCAAGAAGGGCATGCAGAGGTCACCCCCCCCACCTCACCCACCCCCTGCTTTCTCCTCTGTCTCCACTTGTTCTGCATTCGTCTTGTTCTCGTCCCCGAGACGCCTCAGTTTCCCCACCGTGCTGTAATGCCTCCTGCGGGATGAACTCGGGCCTCCGCGAAGAAATGTTTAAGTGAAATTTCAAGCCCTAACATTGTGGAGGGGCAAACTCCCGCACAGGGATTTGGGGAACCTGGCTTCGGACCCCAGTCCGCTAGGACCCTCCTGCGTGGCCTTGAGGGGGCCACACGGCATTCCTGGGCCCTGTTTTCCAGGAGAAGGAGAAGACGAGTCATGATCCTCCAGTGCTAAGACTCCGTAACAATTCTCAGCTTCTTCGGAGCAAACCCCAGGGGAGCGAGCACTGGGCTGGGAGTCCTGCCCCAGGAGACCAAGCTCCCACGGCACCTGGCAGGCTCCTTCGGGGCCAGCGACACTGGTTAGGACACAAGCATGTGGCTCACCCACTGTTGCATTTGAGCTCCCCAGCAACCCTGTGGGATGGGCTTTCTGATTGTGCCCATTCTACAGATGAGAAAACTGAGGGTTGGACAGAAGTGACTCGGCTCAGAAGCAGCAGAGCCTGGAGTCAGATGGATGCGAGCCTGTCTGGCTCCATAGCCCCCAGCTCGTCCCTGCTCTGCCCACAGGGCAGTGTCTGAACCAGGACTGGAGGAAATTCAGAGTGGGGAGAAGAAGCCAATGGCCACAACACCCCAAGGAACCCCTGGCTGCTTTTGGAGATTCCTGATTTCTATTGAAAAAGATTCCTTGGACAGACAGGGAAACTGAGGCCCAGCGGAGGCCCCATAACTCTGGCATTCTTTCTCCCTGCTCCCCCCCCCCCCTACATGGGATTAGTGTTCCCAGCTTGCATACAGGACAACATTTGGGACACGTTTATACTAAACAATGATGCACTGTTTATCTGAAATTCACATTTAACTGGGCACCCTGCCTTGTTTTTTTTGTTGTTTTTTGGGGTTTTTTGCTAAATCTGGCCACCCTACGTGGGACACCCCCCACCCCCCACATCCGCCATCCTTTAGCGCTAAAATAGGTGGGGGTGACAGGAACCCAGACTCTGTGTCTCCCAGGCCAAGCTCTAGTCACCTGGAATCCCGGGCTCAGCGATGAACAAACATTTGAACGAACACTCAGGCCCCGACTCTTCCCAAGGGTGCTGAAGCCCCGCCCCCAGGAATGCACACCCATCCCTGGGGTCCACCGAGGAGACTGCACAGTTCCCTCCCAGCCCCTGCAGCGCTGGCCTCCGTGATGGGGCAGCCGTGGCTCTAGACACAGTGGAGGCCTGATCTTGTGACCCTGAGCCAGTCCTGTCAGCCCTCTGGGCCTCAGTTTCCACATCTGTGAAATGGGAGCCGGTTCCTCCTTTTCCTGTAGCCCTGGCCCAGAAGACTGCAGCTCCCCGAGGTAGGGCTCTGTGCCTCCGGCTCAGCCCTCCTCCTCTGGGTCAGAGGGAGGGGGGGCAGGAGGGCCGACCCACCTGCCACAGGGGACGCAGCTCTGCCTGGCTCTCTGGTGGGCAGGTGGCCTCTGACGGTCACACTGACCACGCCCCGTGCGTGCCCCAGCTGTGCGCGTCCCAGGTCCCCAGCCCCCAATGTAGGGCGGGCCCGGCGCATCGCAATCCCCGCGAACGCTAATTAAACACCGTTCGTGCGCCAAGCCCCACGTGGAGCGTTCCATGCGGATTATCTGCTCTAATCCCCACAGCCATCTCACACCCCGTGAGCACGTCCGTCTCCCCGTGGCTCTGATGGACTGTGTGCCCTCTGCCGCCCGCCGGGCCGCACGGGCCTTGCAGCCAGGTGTGTCCCGCCTGCCTTGTTCCCGGCTGCATCCCAGGCTGGGAGCAGGGCCCGGCTCAGGGCAGGCGCTCAGTATCGGGGTGTGGAACCTACGCCTGAGCGACACCAGATGGAGGGTGCTGTCACTCTCCCCCTTTCACAGAGGAGGAAGCAGGTGGGGCCAGTTGCCCAACATCACAAAGGGCGTATATTTGAACCCCGGCAGCCTGACTCCTGAGCCTACCCTGTTAGCTCTACCCTGTGCAGTGGGAGCGCGGAGGACAATTGATGAACGAAGGGATGAATGGATGAATGAATGAATGAATGAATGAATGAAGCATGCACAAATGTGTGGGCCACCCTCCTCGCACCCAGTCCCCTCAAAGGCCTGTGTTTCTCTGACATGTGGGGCAGGCGGAGCAGCCCCTTCAAGTCTGGAAGCAAGCACTAAACCTAAGACCTTGACCCTTGACCCTTGACCTGAAGCATCACTGGAGTCCCCCTCAGAGACGGGCAGTGGCGGCCCTGAGTCCCACAGCCCTGCTCCCCTCGGGGACCACCCTGGCCCGGTGACAGGGCAGCACGGGGGTCAAGCCCAGCCTTGCTCCCGGCTTGCTGTGTGACCCACTGTGGGTCACGTTGCCTCTCTGCGTCTCTGCTATACGATGGGAGTTCTGCTCCCGAACCCGCAGCCGGGGCTGGAAACCAGGCAGTGACACTGTGGACGACCAGCTCAGTGCGAGAACATAGCTCTGCGCCAGCCCTCCCGCCTCCCGCCAACCCCAGAGCCACCTGACTGGAGGTCTGAACCAGAGGGAAGAACTGAGGTTAGCCCTAGCTGGTTTGGCTCAGTGGATAGAGCGTTGGCCTGTGGACTGAAGGGTCCCAGGTTCGATTCCAGTCAAGGGTATGTACCTTGGTTGCGGGCACATCCCCAGTGGGGAGTGTGCAGGAGGCAGCTGATCAATGTTTCTCTCTCATTGATGTTTCTAACTTTCTATCCCTCTCCCTTCCTCTCTGTAAAAAATCAATAAAATATATCTTTTTTTAAAAAGAACTGAGGTTAATCCCCCAGCACAGTGCACTGCCGAGCCTCTCCTCCCAGCAGGAGGGAGAGGGTGTCTGCGTTAATGGCGGCGTTGTCCTCTAAAGGACTTGGCGATCCTTGCACAGAGAGCCCTGGGGACGGGGGAAGTATGAAATGAGAGGCAGGATGGTCTTAGCACCCAATGACTCCGGGATGACCACTCTGAAGCTAAAACCAAAGAGGCTCCTCCCCTGGGACCCCTTCCACTCGCCCCTGCGGGGACCAGCCCGGGCAGGCAGGCGCCATTGGCTCTGGCCTGAGTCCTTCCAGCTTGCTGTGTGTCCTTGGGAAGTTCACACACCCTCTCTGGGCAGCTTGCCTCATTGGCTGTTCCGAGAGTCGCTGCAAATCCCCAGACCAATGATGCCCCCACGCCTGCCCCTCCTCCCCAGCGTGGCCCTACAGCTGCCACTCAAAATATGTGTGAACATCACCTGGGTGTCTACCCAGGAGGAGGCCAGGGACCTAACGCCCAGCCCAAGCTCCCCCCCGCCCCATCTCAGCCAAACACGGAGGCCCCGGACACAGGGTCCAATGGGTGTCAGGCTCTTTCATAAGAACTGTCCCCGCTTAATTCAATGCAGTTGAGCACCTTCCGTAGTAACCCTTTCATTCTCCCCGCAGCTCTATGGCGCAGCTGCTAACATCACCCCCGTCTCCGGATGAGGACCTGAGGCCGAGGGCCAGTCCTTGCCCCGGGCCCACAGCTAGGAAGCAGGCGGCCAGGATCTAACCCGGGAGGTCAGCGCCAGGCCATCCTCCCAGGTGCCAACCTGTCGATATCAGCTGAGCACCTGCCCTGTGCCTGGTGCCTTCCCAGGCCCCGCGCACCCAGCGGGGAGTCGGAGGGGCCAGCTGATGCCCAGTAAAACCTGGTTCAGGCTTGTGGTCAGCCCGGAAGAGTGAGAGGCTGGAGAGACTCTGCTGGGGAGGCGCTGAGTGGGAACCCGGCAGCATCTCGCAGGAGGGAGCGGGGTTTATCCTTCGGGTTGTCTCCTTCCCCGGGCTCCCACTAACAGTGACAAACAAGGGCTGGGAGGCGGGGAGCTGGAGAGCCCTCTGCCCAGGGTGCGCAGCACAGGGAGAGGGGCCGGGCCGGGATGGATGGAAGCTGCCGAAGCTCCTGCGTCCCAGCCACCTGCCCCCCGGGCCGCCTGGCACAATGGGCACCAGAGGGGGGACTCAGATGCCCTCCCTTAGGCAACTGGGCATCCCTAGGTCCCCATGTGCGGCGGGCCCACCTGTCTTCCCCATTCAGAGCAACACACCCTTCTGGGTACACCCCAGGCCTCCCGCCTTCCTCGGAGGCAGCTGGCCTTCTCCCGTCCCCACCAGCTCCCCACCGTCCTCCTCCCGCCCTCACTCTCCCTGCCCTCCCACCGCCTCCACCCATCAGAAGTTAATTCCTCGGAAACTTTCCTTGGGAGCAATTTCCACTTCTTATTAAGCTGGCCGCGCGGCCGGCTCGGTGCTATCTGGCTCCCCGCAGAAGGGTAGCCGGCTGACTCTTGCCTGGAATAGCAGAGGTGACAGGGGTGGGGGGCGGCTCCTGGGACGAAGATAAGGGCTCGCAGGCCGTTTGGTATGCCGGCCCCGGCCACACGCGCTACCGTCCTCATTGGGGTGATAAAGACGATTCTCCATGCTGGTCCCTATCTCCTATCAAGTCCAAACATTCAAATGCAGCCCCAGTCTTAAGCCCCGCCTCCCTCCTGGGCGATGCTGCCACCTCCGAAGGAAATGGAACCTGATGATTTAAAAGGGGGAAAAAAAATTAATTGAAGTAGCCAGGTCATTCCCTCCGTAGGACTCTGGGATGTAATGAAAAAATGGAGCCGGTTTTGAAGCCCGGGCGTGCTTGCGGGGTGCGGGGAGAGAGGCGGGGCTGGGAGGTGTTTATCTGGTTGGCTCTGCAGGGTCCTCATTCCATCGGGAGGGCTCAGGACCAGGGCTCCGGGTCCGAGCCACTGGCCAGGTGATCGGATCTTCCCTCTGTGGGGGAAATCAGAAACGAGTCCTCCGCTCAGGAGGGAGATCCTGACCCAAAAGAGAGGCGGGGGTGGGGGGAGGAGCGTGACTTCGCTTCCCATCTGAATAAAATTTCACCGAAGGAGAAAGCGGCTTCGGGAAGGGCTGGGTGCTTCCTCTTTATTATGATTATTTCTTAGTGTTCGGAATTGTTTCCTGGGCTTGGAGTTTGTCAGCAGAATATTTATTGTACTTCATGGTGCATTAGCAACGAGATTGTCTTCTCTTCGCACGCGCACTTCAAACCCCGGCTCTCTGCGAGGAGGGATGTTAAGGAGGAGGATTTCTTTTCTGTCAGAGTCAGCAGCTGTGCCAGAGACGCCCCAACTCCCGGAACTCCGGCTGCGGTGGCATCGCCCACGGGGCCTTGGGGAGGGAGGGGGGAGGCGCCTGGCTGGGCCGGGCACCCACCTCTGTCCTCATTCATCCCAGCCACCCACGGCACCTCCCGAATTCTTCTGAATTCCTCAGATGGCCTGGGAGCCCCTGCCTCTGTGTCTCCCCACCTCCCCCAGCGGGCACCTCACCCAGAATGGCCCGGGCACCAGCCGCAAATTACAGCCTAGACAAGCGTGGGTTACGGGCCAGCAGGAAAGGGCTGGGGGGTGGGGTGGGGAGGTGGCCCATCCTCCCTCTCCCTCTGGAGCCAAGGGACAAAGGGGCCGGAGCCCAGAGGCTGGCCGCCCACAGCAGCTCCTCATACAGGTTCCGCAGGTCTGCCACAGAGGGAGGCGGAGAAAGGAGAAACGTGGCCACAGGCCAGTAATTACTAATTGGTTCAGGGAGGGAAAGGCTGGCCAGGGAGTCATCAGCCTCAGGTGGAAATTCCTGCTCTGTCCGGGTCGGGCCCAGAGCAGGCTCCGGGCTGGGAGGGGGCCTGCACCTCCTCTCATTCACAGGGTGATGGCGAGTGGGCGGCTGCCTCTCTGAGCCTCACTTTCCCCATCTGTCCACCACGGGGTTGGGCTAGATCCTCATCTAGAGATATTCCTGATTCTGACAATCTATATATATAAAAGGCTAATATGCAAAGTGTCAGGAGTTTGGCTGGCAGACAGGGAGTTCAATCGCTCGCTGTGACATGCTCTGACCACCAGGGGGCAGGGTGGAATGAAGGAAGGCCCTGGCCAGCTAGGGACCCTATCGGTGCACGAATTTTGTGCACTGGGCCTCTAGTAATAATGATAATAATAAAGACAATAATAACAAGAGTTAACATGTGGTGAGAGCAGACTGGTGGCCAGTGCCATGCTGTCATGGATATTATCTCATTGAGTCCTCCCAACAACACCGTGGGCTGGGTACTATTACTGCTCTCCTGGTAAGGGCGGGAGCAGGAGAGGGAGCAGCCAGAGCAGCGGCCCGAGACCTGCAGTGGCCTTGTCATCAGGCAGTGCCTGCCCCATCCTGCCTGCCCCAAGGCCCCCAGTGACTCTGGCTAAAACCATCCCGGAGGTCCTGCAGGTCTAGGATGATCCACTTACCTCCCCACCTGTCCTCACCAACTAAAAAGAAAGAAAGGACTGTGCCCAGAATCTTAAAGACTCCGGAGTAGTCCGCGCCTATGCAGACGTCAGCTGGAATGTGGACAAATCCAAGTCTGACCTCTCTAAAGCTCAGTCTCCTCATCTGTAAAATGGGGATGATAGTGATAAGAAAGGCCATGATCTACGGATTCCTTTTTATTTTAATGTTTATTGATCAATGTTTAGACAGAGAAAATGAAAGATAGAAACATCGACTTGTTATTCCACTTATTTTTGCATTCGTTGGTTGATACTTGCCCTGACTGGGGATCGAACCAGAAAACCTTGGCATATCGAATTGATGCTCTAACCAACTGAGCTACCCAGCCAGGGCCCAAGGCTGGGTCTTCATTCCAAGAGGTAGAGGAGGGTGGAGAAGGCCACCAAACCCCGTCAGTGGGGACCCCATCTGCCCATCAACTCTGCTGTCACACTCACCCGCATCCCTCCTCCTCCAGAACCCCCCTCCCCCCTGGCTCATCTCCCTCCGACTAGACCACCATCGGGGGCAGCAGCTACACTGACACGTTGGGCTGATAATCCTGGGTTGTAGAAACTGTCCTGCGCCCAGTGGGATGTTTAGCAGCATCCTTGGCCTCTCCCCGCTAGAGGGAAAAAAGCACAGGGACCGGGGTACCCTGGTGCGAACGCCCCTTCTGCCACGCAGAGCAAGCTGTCTCCTCATCTGTAAAATGGGGGTGATAGTGATAAGAAAGGACATGACCTACGGATTCCAGGAGATAAAGCCTGTGAGGCCAGCACCTGACACAGGAGCTTCACCCAGGAAATGGTCACGGGCTGGGGGGACCACTATGTCCCCCGGAGACGATTAGCACAGCATTGGAAGTCACCGGAGCTGGGGCTGCTGTCTTTATGGACTGGGGACAGCATTGGCTACGAACGTGTCTATGAACTCTGAGAACTAATCCTGAAGGCCTTGGGGGTCACACTGCCCAGTCCTTCATCCAAAGACCTCATGTCCAGGTTTGCTTCCTTTCATTAAATCATCAGTTCCCAACCAGGGCAGCTTTCACCCCCAGAGGATACTGGGTAATATCCAGAGACATTTTTGAATATTACAACTGAGCAGGGGAGGCGGGGGGTGCTTTGGCATCTAGGGGACAGAAGCCAGGGATGCTGCTAAATATCCTACAGTGCACAGGACAGCCCCACAGCAAGGATCATCCAGCCTAACACGTCAGTGGTACCTGGGTTGAGAGACCGTGCATCAGATCGATTAAACTCGCTTTGCTTTCCTTTTTTGCCTTGGTTACTAGGAAGCTCAGAGCAAAGTTTTATACTCAACTACCGTAGCGTCTCTCCGCCTACGTTTCTGACTTTACTCCTTCCCCCAAGTCCTATATTCAATTACTCTACATCTCCTTTTTTAATTCCTTTCCTCAACAGGCCTATAACATTTTTGTCTATTTTAGTCACATCACAGTCATTATTGTTATAAAGTAAGTGGGTATATAAACCCAACACAACCTAACCCCTGTTGGTAAGTGATGGTTAAGGTTTTGAGTGATTTGCAGTTTTGTTTGTAATTTATTCCATCCTCTCAGCAGCTGTAGAAGACAAGCAGGTGAGGAAACTGGTTCAGCCAGGAAACCCAGGAGTGAGCAGGGAAGCGGGGACTCACTGTGAGCAAAATGAAATGTCGACGAGGAAACAAATCATATTGATTTGCTCAGCTAGGGAATAACAGCAACTCCCACTTCACTGTCTGAATGAGCCAGTTCATCCTCAGCTACCCCTTGAAAATGGACTCCGTTTCTTTTTTAAGGATGAGGAAAGCCAACATCCCCAACCAGTTTCCATGACCCTCTTAGGTGTCCTCACCCAAAAGCCAATTTGGTTAATTCTGTGGCCGACACAGGCCACGTGACCCAGATGATTGGCCCTCGTGATGCTGCCTGCCCACTTCTGCAGCACCCTCACCACCATGCGCCCCCTTCCATCCGCTCCGCCACCGCCTCGTGGCAACGCTGGGCTCCACGCCTCAGAAACGGGCGTGTCCTTACCATGGAATAGCATCCAGCCACGAAAAGGGGGGCAGTCCCGATCCACGCCACGGCGGGACAAGCTGGGAAAATGTTATGCGGAGTGAGAGAAGCCAGACGCCAACGGGCACCTACTGTCTGATTCCACTTACAGGAACTATTCGGAGCAGGCAGATCTACAGAGACAGAGAGGAAGTTAGGGGCTGCTTAGGGCTGGGGTGGGGAAGAAATGGGGTCACAGTTCCCTTCTGAGGGGGACCGTGCTCTAGAGCTAGATGGTGGCGATGGTTGCACACGATGTGAACGTGCAGATGCCACTGTTTGTACAGTTTAAGGCGGTATGTTTTATGTATGTGTATTTTAGCGCACATTTTTAAAATGTAAAAAAAAAAAAAAGAAAGAAAAGAAGGAAGAAGAGAGAGGGGGGAAGAGGGAGAAAGGAAAGATGGAAAGAATGAAGAATGAAGGAGGAAGGCAGGTATGGGAGGAGGGAGGTGAGGAGGGAGGGAGGGAGGGAGGGGAGGAGAGAGGGAGGAAGGAAAGAAGGAAGGAAGGTAGGAATGGAGGAAGAATGGGAGGGAGGGAGGGAGGGAGGGAGGGAGGGAGGGAGGGAGGCAGGCAGAACCAGTCTGACTCCTCTGGGCCCGGGTGGATGAACATCTTTTTCTTCCTTTTCATTCCACCTAATTTGGAGTACTGTTTGCACAACAAACCAGCAAGGAGGGGGAAGGGAGGGGGAGGAGGAGGAGGAGGAGGAGGAGGAGGAGGAGGAGGAGGAGGAGGCAGAAGAAACAAAAGCCCAACCCCCTGGAACAGCTGAAGCCTCGCTGACGTTGGTAAGAACCGGCGCTCACCAAGCTGATCCCGTCGGTCTGTCCGAGGTTATTTTGTCGACACAACACGGCACAGCTGGTTCGCAGTTTGGGGGGTTTGTTTTCCTCTCTCTCGCTTCAGCAGGCTGCCCTCGCTCGGTGAACAGGCAGTTTGAGAAGGACTGGGGAAAAACAATATTTTCACTCGAGCCCAGGTTTCCAAATTGCCCAACTAGCGGGAGCGGGAGCGTGCTTGCTTGGAAGGACCTGGCTGCAGGCCCTGGGAGCCAAAGCGAACTTGGTGCCCCTCCGGGCGCCGCCGGGAGAGCGATGCCCACTGGGCGCCACTCCTCCCTGGGCTGCGAGGGGAGGCCTTGGTGTGGCAGGTGCGCCCGGCCCACCAGCAGCCACAGCGTCTCCTGTGGGGGCGGTTAATGAAACTCTCCAGGGCCACTCAAGGGAACGGTATGCAGCCACTGCATGTACTGTCTGCAAACCAACAACCAGGAACGAAGGACATGAAGCCCTGTTTTCATGTAGGTTTGAGTAAAATGGCACTTGAACCCATAGTGTCGCTGCAGATGAGGGGACAGGGAAAATCCTGGCGGCATTCACGTGACAATGAGGGAAGGACTCCGTGGAGGGCAGTCTTCATTGGTGCCACATACTTTGCAAAGAGCGAGTATTGCTTTTATAAAGCAAACCCATGTTTTCTTTCGAATATTTTCAGGGAATAGATCAAGGACCATCCTTCCCTTTGAAATGGCTTCCAGCTTGCCAACGGCCTAAACACTTCTTCGCTCCATGCCTGTCGCCCGGCCGCAGTGGGGAAATTCAGATCAGAGGCAGGACGCTCTGGGCTGCAGGCTGCCCCTGGCCGGTCCCGGCGATGCAGCCTCCGCGAGCAGCAGAGAAAGCGGCTCTGGAGAGGCCGAGGCGTGGGGGTTTGTCTGAGTCAGGAGCTTCCTTTAGACCTAAGTGCAGACGGTTGTCCCCGACCCAGTTCTCACTGATGCCTCCACACCTGCTCCTGCCACTTGTCTGGCCGTGTGTCCTCGGGCAAGTCGTTCGAATCACCGCTAAAATCAGAGAGTTGTGCCTGGGCCGGTGATGCTAAATGGTTAGAGCATTGGCCCATGGACCAAAGGGTCACAGATTCGATTCCCAGTCAAGGGCACGGACCTGGGTTGCGCTTGTGGGAGGCAGCAAATCCATGTCTTTCTCACATCGATGTTTCTCTCTCTCCTTCCTCCCCTCGCTCCCTCCCACTCTCTCTAAAAAACAAACACACAAACAAACACAAACCAGATGGTTGTTCCGTGAGATTCACATAGCAAGTCCTCAGGGCTCCTGGCCCCGCCTGGGACCTCACCCCTGCGTGCAGGTCCCTCCGGCCTGATTGTCGCTCTGGACAACCCTCGAGGCAGATGCAACTCTACCAGCCAGGAGACGGAGATGAACCCTCCTGCCCAGAGTCTCACAGCTGGAAAATGGTAGGGTCGGGATTCGAACCCCAGCCCCTTTGAATTGTTTCTCATTTTTAAAAAATATATTTTTATTGATTTCAGAGAGGAAGGGAGAGGGAGAGAAAGAGATAGAAACATCAATGATGAGAATCATTCATTGGTCGGCTGCCTCCTGCACACCCCCCATTGGGGATCAAGCTTACAACCCTGGCATGTGCCCTTGACCGGAATCAAACCCAGGACCCTTCAGTCTGCAGGCAGACGCTCTAGCCATTGAGCCAAACCAGCCCGGGCTAATTGTTTCTCGTGTTTGTGTCCACATTGTCCCATCGGGTTCCGTAAACATTTGTGAAGGCCCTGTGGTAACAGCGAACATTGACTATACAACTACTATGTCTCGGCCAGCGGGCTAAATGCTTTTCACGCATGACCTCATTTAATCTTCCATCACTCCCTAAGAGGTGGGCCTTGTTACTACAGATGAAGAGATGAAGGCATGGGAGGTAAACTGAGTCACCCAATAGCACACAGCTTGAGTGTCGGGGGTCTGAACCCTAGTGTCAGAGCTGCTGACGATGAAGATCATTAGCTCCATGGCGTGGGAATTACAGTTGGTGTCTATATGGGACCACAGGTAATGAGTCCCACGCTGACTGGGCCCTGGGCGGTAGCTCAGCTGGTTGGAGCATCGTCCTGATGCACCAAGGTTGCGGGTTCAATTCCCGGTTAGGGCACGGACAAGAAGCAACACATGAATGCATAAGTAAGTGGAACGACAATTGATGATTCTCTCTCGCTCTCTCTCTCCCAATAAGAAAAATTTTAATTAAATAAAAATGAAAAGATAAACTTACTGTTAGCGCCGGGCAGATTCAGCCACTGGAAACCTTGATTCCTGGCTCTGGCTCTGGCGCAGGCTGGGCAGCAACGCCTGGGCCCAAGCAGGCAGCACCCTGAGTCTCCCCTTACCCGGCAGAGACCATGGGAGCCGTGAACCAGAGCCAGCTGTGAGCTGATGGGCACCTGGCCCAGCTGTAGGTCAGAGGTCACTGGCCAGCTGAGGGGGTCAAGGTAAGATGCCCTTTCCCTTGCAGACTGTGGATGGGGCCCACTGAGAGTGTGGATGCTCACTGCCCAACCTCTGACATATCGTGGCGTTTGAGATAAATAGATGAGACCACTTGCAATTGGAGGCAACGGGCTCAGCCCCCCACACCCTGCACACCCATCCCAGGGAGCCACTGGCTCAGCCCCCCACACCCTCCCTGCACACCCACCCCAGGGAGAACTGGCTCAGCCCCCCGCCACCCCTGCACACCCATCCCAGGGAGCCACTGGCTCAGCCCCCCACACCCTCCCTGCACACCCACCCCAGGGAGCCACTGGCTCAGCCCCCCACACCCTGCACACCCACCCCAGGTTCCAGGGGATCCAAATCTTGGCTCATGAAATGGGGGCTCGGTTCAGGAGCATCTCACATCTCTCCACTGCCCCTCCCACCCCCACCCTCTAAGATTTACCTTTCACTTGAAGGGAAAATACAGAATTTACCTCTGAAGGGCTCCCTTCTCTTAAAGGACTCCCTGTCCATTCCAAGGAAGCTCTGCTTTCACAGAGTCCGGCTTTAATGTGAGGCCGCGGGGTCCGGGAGGACAGGCAATGCTGCCTTCCCAGTGAGCGCGTCTGATGGCCCCAGTTCACCGTTCGCAGCACCCCCACTCCCGGCCCCCAGTATCGGTCAACACTCCTCAGTCGACATATCCGTCTGGAAATGAAGAAAACCAAAATCTGCCCTTTTGTCTGCATTAGTCTGCGTCTTCCTTTCTATGGACTTCAGCCACCCCAGTCTTCAGGGCACAGCCTCACCCATGTGCACACATGCACACATATACACTCACACACACACTCACTCACACACACACTCACTCACACACACACTCACACACACTCATATACACATTCACATACACTCTCAGATACACACTCACACACATACACAGTCACTCACATACACTCTCACACTCACTCACATATACACACACACTCACATACACACACACTCACACAGTCACTCACATACACTCACATACACTCTCACACTCACTCACACACACGCACTCACACACACTCATATACACACTCACATACACTCTCAGATACACACTCACACACATACTCACACACAGTCACTCACATACACTCTCACACTCACATATACACATACACACTCACTCACACACTCACATACACACTCACACAGTCACACACACTGACATACACTCTCACACTCACTCACATATACACACACACTCTCACATATACACTCACACACTCATACACTCTCAGATACACACTCACACACATACACAGTCACTCACACACTCACACACACACTCACACACATACAGTCACTCACATACACTCTCACACTCACTCACATATACACACACACTCACAGTCACTCACATACACTCTCACACTCACACACACGCACTCACACACACTCATATACACACTCACATACACTCTCAGATACACACTCACACACATACTCACACAGTCACTCACATACACTCTCACACTCACTCACATATACACACACTCACTCACACACTCACATACACACTCACACACACTCACACACACACTCACACACACTCACACACACACTCACATACACACTCACATACACTCTCAGATACACATTCACACACATACTCACAGTCACTCACACACACTCACATACACTCTCACACTCACTCACATATACACACACACTCTCTCACATATACACTCACACACTCACATACACTCTCACACACACTGCCTCCTACAATTCCATGGATTTTGTCCCTAAAATTAATCAATGTATGAAACACAGCTCTGTGAACCTTCTCTATAATGCCCAGCTCTGGAAATTCCGAACGGAAGAAGTTCGAAATCACGGCTATGAACTCAGGGACCATGTGCGCCCGCAGTAAACAGTGGAGCCCACAGCACCGCAGGGGAAGTGACTTGCCCAAGGTCACACAGTGACCCGTGCTGGAGCCCACGTGGGACCCAGGCCCGGCCCTCCGCCTGGCATTGCCCAGCGAGGTACCGAAATAGAGGTCATCGGCTACATTTCCAGGCGGCGATGCAACGCCTCCCCCCAGGGGGAGCCCGTGAAGGGAGTGTGTGCAGGCGCAATCGGCACGGGAAGGTTTCAAAGCCTTCCCTAACCTAATATATGGAAAGAACTCTTTGGAGAGCCGTTCCCCATTAATCAGCTGTCAGCAGCGTTCCGAGGGAGGGGAGGGCAGGGGAGGGGAGGGGAGGATGAAAAAGACGAGCTCATTTCCCAGAGCCTGTTTCGGGATCTCAAGAACGAGTTTAGCAGAGCCAGTCACGTGGGGGGCATCTGAGAAGCTGACAAATGCCTCTCACACCCTCACACTCTACACCGCACGGCGGTCCCTCTGAGTGATGCCTCTCACACTTGAGCGAGCATCAGCACCGTCTGGAAGGCTGTTCTGACCCAGCTTGCTGCCCCCCACCCTCCAGAGTTTCGGATTCTGCAGGTCGGGGTGGGGTGGGGGGTAGGGGGCCTGAGAAGTTGCATTTCGGACGCGTCCCAGGTGACGCTGCTGCAGCTGCTGCTCCGGGGACCGCACTTTGACAGTCGACGTTCTCATTGAAGCTACTCGAGTGGTTCGGACAAAGCGGTGAAAAGACAACTTGATTCATCTGGGAGCGGAATCACGTACAGCCGCGCACGGGACTCCAAGTCCAGCGGAGGCGGTTGGCAGCTGAGCTTTGCCGTAAACGCCCGGAGTGCGGCGGTGCCTGCTGCTCCCGGGGCTGGCGTGGGGGGGTGTCGTGTACACGCGTGCTTCTGGAAGCTGTCTTAGAGGTAACTCACACCTATGCTCCCCCACTCACTGGGAAGCAGGGCGCAGGCGGCCCAGGGTCTGTGGAAAGATCTGGAGTGACCCATGAATCTCGCTTCTTTGCCTGGACACCGGGTTGGGGTAATTAGGTTCTGAGGCATGAACATGGGCCCCGAGTCTGCTTCCTTTCCTTATAATAACTGTCACTGGGGTGTCCTTATTTTCACAAGTCACAATTCTCATTACAATAACATTTAGAGCCCTGGCTGGAGTGGCTCAGTTGGGTGAGCATCGTCCCATGCACACTGAGGGGTCACCGTTCAATTCCTGGCAGGGCACGTGCCAGAGTTGCAGGCTCGATCCCCAGTAGGGGGCATGAGGAGGCAGCAGATCAGTGTTTCTCTCTCATACATGTTTCCCCCTCTCCCTCTCTCTCCAAAACCAATGAAGACTTCTTTTTTTTTTTTTTTTTTTTTAAGATTAGAAAATGCTTGGAGGCCCTGGCCAGGTAGCTCTGTCGGTGAGAGTGTCGTCCGGATATGCCAAGGCTGCAGGTTCAATCCCCGGTCAGGGCACAGACAAGAATCAACCAATGAATGCATCAATAAGTAGAACAGCAAATCAGTGTTTTTCTCTCTGCGTCTCTCTCAAAAAGGAGAAAATAAATATTATCCATCATCTCGCCTCTTAGTGGTACCCAATGATCATTCGGGTACACCTTCTGGTTTCTTTTTCTACACATCCGCATGCTTTTTTTTAAAGATAGGATTAGGCTGTGTTGGAAGCTGCCTTTTTCCACTCAATGTTTCATGAACATTTGTCAGGTCTTTAAAAATGCTAGCCGGGCCGGTGTTGCTCGGTGGTTGAGCGTCAACCTATGAACAAAGAGGTCACGGTTCGATTCCCAGTCAAGGCACTTGCCCAGATTGCAGACTCAGTCCCCAGCAGACCAATGATTCTCTCTCATCACTGACGTTTCTATCTCTCTCTCTGAAATCAATAAAAATATATTTTTAAAAAATAAATAAATAAATACATAAACATTCTGAGAGGTAGTTCAGTTAAGAACACAGACCCTGGAGTTGGACTATGAACTGGTTCCTTAACCCCTCCGAGCCTCATTTTTTCACCAATACAATTGGGATGATAATATTGGTCGTTACCTCAAACAGTGGTCCGTGAGGATGAAACGAGCTAATGTAGTTGTAAAGCATTCGCGATGGTTGCTAGCAGGGAGCCAAGGAAACATTATACAAGTGTTACCTCTTACGATGCATCCAGAGTGTTCCATTATATGGATGTTTCATCATACACCTGTCAGCATCCCATGGTTACAGATTTTCCCAGTTTCCCCTGTTATAGGAAAAGCTACGATCGCATATGTCTCTGCACATACGCGTGATGAATTCCTGGAAGGACAGAGTGGTGTCTCAAGGATGGTTCTACACATTTTAGAGCTTTTGGAACATACTTCCCAAGTTGCCCTCCAGGAAGCGGGTGCCAATTGACTCTTTCACCAACAGTACATCGGGGTCCCAGCTTCCAGCGCCGTCAGCAGCCCTGAATATCATTTCCTGTCTTACGACGGCCTCTTCCGTGGGTGAGCATGGCATCGCGTTGTTTTCATTTGCTTTTCTTAGATATTTGATAGGGCTGGCAATTTTTCTATGCTTCCAGCCTTCAGGGGTGTGTTTAATAAATTGCCTGCCCGTGGCCTTTGCCTACGGGGTGTTCATCATCCTTATTGATTTGCAAGAACTCTTTATATAGCAAAGACTTGGACCCTCTTGCAGCAGGGATGTGGAATGTATTTTCTCCAGTTTGCCATTTGCCTCTCCATTTTATTTTTGCCGGCTTCTTTCCCTGGCGCGTTACTTTGTTCCCGGCAGATTCTTTTGGGAAACCAGCCGAGGAGGCCATAGCTTCCTCCCCCATCAGTTCAGCATCTTCCCTGCCAGGTCCCATCAGCCCGGGGCCCTTTTAAGTTTGTAGCCTGCAGCAGTCCCTTTGATATACTGGCCCCTCCATAACGAAAAACCCCCGATTGGAAAGTGGCCCATCGGGTCTTTCCAGAAGTCCTAGATGACCCCAAATCTGCTGGGCTCCTACCCCTGCTGGCTGCACAGGTCACAGGTCATCACGCCCCAGTGACCCCCCAAAAAGGGACAACTCAAGCCCCCTGGTGATAACAGCTGATGCCAGCCAACTGGTTGAGCTGCTTGCTTCCCTAAATGCCCCTGATCATTTGGGGTGGAATGCAGGTTACAGCCGGGGACTGCAAGAGGAAAAATAACATTCGCTTGAGGATAAGCAGTAAAAGCTGCCCCTTACTGAGCCCTGCTGAGGGCCAGCCACTGGGCACGTGTTCTCTCTCCAGCAACCTCCCCCCGCACCCCTTCCCCCCACCTCCCCCCCCCCCCCCGCAAGCTACGTGTGCTCATTCCTTAAATGTGAAAAGGCCGTTTCAGAGAGGTTCAGGAACTTGCCCCATGAAACCCAGCATTGTGGGGACTGAAACCAAGATTAAGATGGACTTCGCCACATCTCAAAGCCTGCGTCCTACGGCAGAGCCCCACTCGCTGGGACCCACCTGCCCATAACCCCAGCTTTGGCCGCTGCTTGTTCTGCGGCAGAAGGAAAGCCGCGTCACCACCCTAATCCCAGTTTGCCTTCGTCTGGGGATAATAACAACCAGGCTAATGCCACTCAATACTGAGGCAAGAATCAAGTTTTTAAAACACAAACATGAAAACGGTATAAACTGTAAAGGGGTTCAAACAGAGTTGCCAATGGCACCTTCATTCACAGGGATGTAACTATTTATCCACTCACAATCTTACAATGTATATCAACGTGGATAATCATACATAGACAGATACATTTACAGGACCCATCACCAACCCCCTTCCCACCCCCACATCCATGCACTCATTCTCCTGGGGGAAGAGGCAGACCATGTCAGTGACCTCAAGGAGTCCACACTAACACACAGACTCGCACACAGGTGCACACGGGCAGGCACCATGCACGTACACGCGCGCACACACACACACACACACACACACGTTCTCTTTTTCATTCTACTGTCTTTCTCTTCCATGGCTTTGAGCCCTTGACTCTCCAAGGTCCCAGAGACACAGAATCCTGAGTTCACTTGAAACCTGGTCCCCACACCTTCCCCCACGATCCCATAAGCCCAGTCGTCCCGACCCATGGCAAGCCCGTGTTTACCTGAGTCACACTGGGATTTCAGGGAGCACACGTGTGGCTCTGCCCTTTCAGGGCGTGGCAGGCAGGAGATCCGCAACTTCTTCCTGGCAGAGCGTCCTGCAGAGGCAAAACGCAGCCCGTTCAACATCCCACGGTGTCTCCGGGCCAATCAGATTCTTTTTTGCCTTTAAACCAACAACCGTGTGTCGATCAGGACAAATCTCCAAAACATTATGTTGGGCAAGAAAAGCAAGTTTCATGCCGAAACCGGTTTAGCTCAGTGGATAGAGCGTCGGCCTGCGGACTCAAGGGTCCCGGGTTCGATTCGGGTCAGGGGCATGTACCTTGGTTGCGGGCACATCCCCAGTGGGGGGTGTGCAGGAGGCAGCTGATCGATGTTTCTCTCTCATCGATGTTTCTAACTCTCTATCCCTCTCTCTTCCTCTCTGTAAAAAAATCAATAAAATATATTTTAAAAAAAAAAGAAAAGCAAGTTTCAGCATGATGTCCACAGCGTACCACATATAAACTGTAAAGACTACATCTTCTAATGTAAATATGGAGTAAAATTATAAAAGCATGTGCCTGTGCTTCCTGTAGCTGCCATGAGAAATGACCATAAACTTGGTGACTTAAAACAACAGGAAGTTATTCTCTCACAGTTCTGGAGGTCAGAGTCCTAAATCCTACTGTCCCTGGGCCAACATCAAGGTGTCACAGGAAGTGCTCTCCCTAAGAGACAACCTGTTCCTTCTTTCAGCTTCTGGTGGCTGCCAGCATGACTTGGCTTATGGCCACATCACTCCAATCGCTGCCTCCATGGTCACAGTACCTTCTCCTACTGTGTCAAATCTCCCTTTTCTTTCTTACAGTGACACCTGGGATGGCATTTCAAACCCACCCAGACAATCCAGGATAATCTCCCATCTCATGATCTTTAACTCAGTCCCATCGCCAAAGATTCTTTCACATTTTAAGATAACATTTACAGGTTGCAGGGATTAAGACCTAATGTCTGTGGGGGCTGTTATTCAGCCTGCTACAGCATGGATAGAAAGGCTATGTGCCAAATTCATTATTGTGGTTTCTTCTGGGAGAAAATAAAGAAAACGAGGTAGGGGAGGGGCACGAGAGGGTATCTATTATGCGTGTGAGTGCTCATCCTATATAATAAAAGCCCAGTGACCAAACGGCGGCTGAACCACCACAACGCTGGGTCGACCAGTCGCTATGGTGCACACTGACCACCAGGGGGCAGACACTTAATGCAGAGCTGATTCCGGAGGCTGGAAGGCAGGTTTATGGGCACCTCAGGACTCAGGCCTACTTTGCTGCCTCTCAGTGCTATTGGGCTCGGCCCCGAGCGGGTCCCCTGGAGAGCCAGTGCTCCAGCTCCACGGAAGATGCCAGACCAGGGAGCAGCCACTCAGAGGGCGGGTCCACAGCCACTATGCTGACCGGGATGAGCAGTGCTCCCATAGTGGGCTGATCCCCGCAGGCCACGCCCCTCACCAGTGCACGAATCCCATGCACCAGGCCTCTAGTCCTATATAATAAAACCCCAATATGCAAATAGACCGAACAACGGAATGACTGGTCGCTATGACGCGCACTGACCACCAGGGGACAGACACTCAGTGCAGGAGCTGCCCCCTGGTGGTCAGTGCGCTCCCACAGGGGGAGCGCCGCTCAGCCAGAAGCCAGGCTCACAGCTGGCGAGCACAGTGGTGGTGGCGGAAGCCTCTCCCGCCTCAGCAGCACTAAGGACCCCTCAGGGGATGTCTGACTGCCGGCTTAGGCCCACTCCCTGGCAAAGCAGACATCCCCCGAGGGTCCTGGACTGCGAGAGGGCACAGGCCGGGCTGAGGGACACCACCCCCCACCGCTTCAGTGCACAAATGTCATGCACCGGGCCTCTAGTTCTATTATAATGTCTATGTGAAATAGTTAATACTTCTTTAAAAAATTCTAAGTCCTGCTATCTCTTAGCTGTGTGACCGTGGGCAATTTATTTCACATTTCTGGACTTTTGTCTCCTCATCTGTAATACGAAGACAGTGGGACCTGATGTGTATGCACATTTAATAATACGATGTACGCCAAGTGCCTCGCAAGTGTCTGGCTTGTCATAAGTACCAAGTCACCATTATTATTATTGTTGTTGTCCTTCTGAAACTGAAGAGCATATTCTACAGCGCACACCCCCCTTCCCAAGCGAGAGCCATAAGTTTTTCTGCTCCAAGCCCTGGTTTCTCAGCATTGGTGGGGAGTGGGGTGGATGGGGGAGGGGGATAAGAGTGGGGGAGCCCCTTTGCAATGGCACTTTTTGATCTGCTATAACTGCCGGTATAGAGAATAAGATGGAATTCATTTTTATGATGAAGGAATTAATGGTTATGGAGAGAATCGGGTTCAGGTGGAAGACTTGAATCCAAAGAAGGGAATAAAGCCTTGAAATTCAAATGAAAAATTATTATATAAGCATAAAGGAAACCTATTTTACACCTGTAAGACTAAATGTATAAATATGAACCAACTGCTCCCTCTGGGAAATGGGGATTGTGCTTTTAATTCACCCAGACAAATATGCAGTGCACACTTCCTTCCACCTATACATTTCAATGAAGACCCGGCACCCAGCAGGCCCCTGGCGCTCCCACACTGGCCACCCCCTCCCCTGGGCTAGGCACTTTCTGGCCACGAAAAAGCCCTTCTGGTTTCTCCACAGCCCCCTAGGAGGGAGGTGAGCTCCTGATACTGCAAACTCCTTGGACCGGATCATCTCCAAAGCTCCCTCCCAGCTAGAGCATCCTGTGGTCTGCAGTCTCCCAGCCCCAGCCCCACCCCATGGACTCCAGAGCCATCCTACGGTCATTAGGTCATTAGGATGTTTCCATTTCATTCAGTCAATCAATAGCTCCTTCTGAGTGCCTGCCACGTGTCCATCTCTGTGCTCAGTGCTGGGTTCATCTCGTTTACAAAGGGGGAAACTGAGGCAGCAAGCAAAGAAATGAGAGGAAGAAAGAAGCCTAAGATAAAATCTCTTGCCTGCCACCTGGTACTCTTTGACCTTGAACTGGTCTGTTTGACCTTGGACACCTCCCTGAGCCTCTGTAAAACAGAGATGCTAGTATCCACCACACGGGGAGGCTTTGAGATTAAACAGGCTCATTGTTAGATGCCTGGCATGGGGTAGGCATTCAAAAAGGCTGGTTGTTTATATTGGTGCCCAAGGTCAAGGAGTAATATGATCATTCAACTTAGTTCTGTATTGAGCATCCTCTGTGCTCTCCCAGACACAGAGCCCAGCCACGGAATTGCAGAGATGAGTACCGAACGGTCCGGTCCCCGGGGGCCGACCGTAGAGGGGGCAGCAGGAAGCAAGGGAGCCAGCATGTGTTGAGTGCTGACTGCAGACCAAGCCCTGGGCATTCCTGCTGCTAAGACAGTACAGATGGGCCATGTCTTGAGTTCTGTTTGAGCATGTGTGTATGTGTCACATGTGTGCATGTGGCCCAGCAAAGGTCCAATAGTACGGCGAGTTGCTGACCTCGCAAGGTTCAAGCCCAGGTCTCCCACTTTTCCCAAGTCCAGATACCCTGCTTGTGCTGCCGTCATTCGTTCATTCATTCATTCATTCATTCATCCAGTAAGTATTTATTGAGCATCTACTTCGGCACGTGGGCTGCAGGAGTAGAGTAAGCTCTGCTGCACCCGGGAGAGAGCCCTCCCTACTGAGAGGGTCCATGATAGAGGAGGGGGCTTCCCGTGGAGACAGGGCCAGACCAGCCCTGGGGACCCACGGAACCCAATTCCATCAGCTTTCCCTTAGCAACGGCCCGTCTGAGGTGGGGACCAGGCAGCGTTTGATCTTTCAACCTAATTCCCATCCATCCCCCCCGCAGCCCCCGCCCCCCCCGCCTGTCAAAAAGCCTGGGGGCCTGGAGGGAAAGTTAGCCCGGGCTGTGAGCTGTGAGCTTCCCTGGAACCGCGCACAGCCAGAGCTCCAGGCCAGCCGGCGCTGGGCCCGACACCCACCCCCAACCTTTGATTTGTTTCATGAAAATGCTTTGCCGGTTCCATAGATGTGCGGCCGTGATAAGGTAATTGTCCAAGGGCGCAGTCTACAACCCATTAACGCTGGGCTCAGTGCAAATTGAACTTGGAGAAGTGATCTAAAGGAGCCAGAGGAGGCAGCCCGGCGAGATCCGACACTAGGCTTTTGTTCAGGCAGCTGGGAGCTTGGGAGGCGATTTCCAGTGGTTTCAGGAACACATTCCCGTTGCGCACACACCTCCACCCCCTAATGTCTGCGTGGACCCACATTCATCCTGTGTACACACATGCATACATGCGCACATGCACACATGTACAGGTACTGGCACACTCACATGCTCTTCTATGCTCTCATACAGGAATGCTCTCAGCCTCACATTCCTACATATACACTCCAATACACACACAGTCACTCCCACCCTTGAGGGGACTGGGGCCAGATTGGAAGGGCATTCTCCTATTGGGGGGCACTTTTCCCACACCAGAAGTGGAAAGAGGGGTGAATAGGCAGAGGAAGGGTTTTTCCAGATATTGGAGAACACACTGTGAAGATGGCCTTGACTGCACTCCTGAGAGCCAGTGGGAAAGCAGCAGGAGAGGAAAATCCATGCCCGGCCAACATGGCTCAGTGGTTGAACATCAACTCATGAACCAGGAGGTCATGGTTCAATTCCCGGTCAGGGCATAAGTCCAGGTCCCAGTAGGCGGGGGGGAGGAGGGGGGATGCAGGAGACAGCTGATCAATGATTCTCCCTCATCATTGATGTTTCTATCTCTCTCTCCCTCTCTCCTCCTTCTCTGAAATCAATAAAAATATATTTTAAAAGGGAGAGAGAGAGAGAGAGAGAGAGAGAGAGAGAGAGAGAGAGAGAGAGAGAGAGGAAAAACCAGAGGAGCAAGTGCAGGGAGAGGAGGAGGCAGTCCCAGCAGTTGGCCACCTGGCAAGGTGGGCACCAGAGGCAGCATCTGGGCACCTCCTGGTGTCCCTCTAAGTTTCAGCCTAGCAGTCTTGATTTCCAGAAGTTCAGGTGGTAAGAGGCTCCAGGACCAGCCTGAGGAGAAGGAAGAAGAGAGGAGAAAGAAAAGAGGAAGAGAGAGAAGGAGGAGGATCAGGAGGAGGAGGGAGAAGAGGAGGAGGAAGGGAAGGAGGTGGCTCAGGGAGAGCCTATTGAGCAGTGGGCCTGGGAGAAGCCATATTATTATTATTACTGCCCTGGTTATTTACTTTGAGAACTGGAACCCAACACGGTCCATTTTCTTTTTCTGGGGAACAGAAAAATGTCAAGCAAGAAAACATGGCCATCTCCCTTCCCTTCCTATTCAGGCTGGGGCAGAGATTTCAAGGCCTCTCTTCGAAGAATGCTACCTCTTAAGAGGAAAATAGTAATAGAAGATTGGGGGAGTGTGGAAAAGGCGTTCTTTTTCAGGGGAGCCCCTTCAAACGTGGCGGAGGCATCCTGGCCTCCGGAACCTGGCGTGAGCCTGCAGAGGGTGCTTTGTTCCAGGATATTCCATTTCTTTCTCCCCACCCCCCACCCCCTCCTCTCTCATTATCAAACATTTGGAGACTGAATAATTCCATTTGTAGATGTCTTTGGCCGGAGCCTCTGAAAATGCAGAAGGCCCCACTGAAATCAAAACCCCTGGTTTTCAAGGTGGATTTATCACCCTTTAAAGGAAGATTTATTGGGCAATCGCTTTCAAAAGGGGCTCATTGCAGAGATCTGGAATAAAGAGTGTCCTCCCCCTTGGGCTGGGAGAAGGGCCCACTGGACACGTGGGGGCAGGGAAAAGGGACCCCAGGAGCAGTCCTAAGTTGTGTCACACTTGCCATCACTCACAGGCTGGGGCGGGAGCAGCGAGAGAAAGGCCAGCTTCCCGGGCGGATGCCACCCTGGGGCCTTGCTCCTGATCCTTGGGCCTATGTTCTTCTTTCCCATTTTAATCGGGTTTGGAGGGTTCAGTTTGGGGACTCGGGAGAAAGACTTTGTATCAGCACTGTTGTTGCCCTTCTAAATGAAGTTGGGGTGGGGGTGGGGCCAAGATCTCAGGACAGACAGAGGTGGAGGTAGGGGGCAGTTAGGATGGGGTGATTTGGGAGTGGGGGTGGGGGGACTGGAGTCAGGCTGGGCTGGGCCTGGAGATTTTCCTTTAGAGCAGTGGTTCCCAACATGGGACACACGCCCCACGGGGGGGCAATTTGATGTTTAAGGGGGGCAATTGGAGAATGAGTTATTTACAGTAAAATTTTTTGCATTCCTTATGATCCTAGGGGCCTCATATACAATATATACATATATATTGTATTTATGCATTTCAGTCCTCTAGTGTATGTTTTGAAACTTTATTTGCTATTTTTTCATATCACTCCATTTTTTTAAAAAACCATTTCTTAGTGATTCCTTCCTCAGTACTTCAACTGTCCTTACGTGCTTTTATTTGTCTCTTTCATGGATGCCATGTTCTTTGGAATCTTGTTTAGACCAAGTTAATGGCCTGTTAGGCTTCCTCCACGTGAATAGTTCACTTTTTGAATAATAAGAATTATATGTCACGGGGGGGGGGGCATCAGGATTTTAGACGCTTAGGTGGGGCATGGCCAAAATAAGGTTGGGGACCAGTGCTTTAGAGAGAGGCGGAGGTAGAGGCAAAGCAGAGAGGGGCCCCTCCAGAAGGCCTTTGCCCCACCCCAAGGGGACCAAGGGCTCTCCCAGGGATTCAGGTCTGAGTTCCAGCCCCGAGAGCAGCGGGGGCTGGGCATACCTCAGGAAACCATGGAGATGGGGAGGCGGTGGACGAGATGAACAGACCACGAGGGGGAAACCGCTGGGAGAAGCCAGAAAGACAAGGAGGAAAGAGAAAGAGACAAAAAGAGATGGAAGAGCCCGTGACAGAGTGTGGGGGGACAGGGAAAGAAAGGGGCGTTATGCGTGCCTATGAGAGAGAGTGTGAGAAAGAGAGAGAAAGAGGAGAGGGAGGAGGAAGGAGCAGGGAGAGAGGGACAGAGGGAGCAGGATGAGAGGCTGAGGGGAAAACTTTCCAGGCCAGGCCCAGCCCAGCACCCGCAATGCAGAGGGCATCCCTCAGTGCTAACAGCAGTGATGGGGGTCTTAGGAGTTGATTAATGTCTCTATGGGGGTGCACTGGGGTAAGCAGGTGAGCAAGGGGAACTGAGAGGAGGGGGAAATTCCACCCCCCACCTCCAGCTGAAGCCGCCCCAGCTCCCAGGTGAACCCCCTTTCCCCTGCTGGATGTGAAATCGCCATTTCACCCCGCCACACTTCTTAATTGTTGCAAAAATCATTTGTGAAATTGGTCTCCAGCAGGCGAGACCAGCCACGCTCATTCCGACAGACACTCCCCTCCTCCCCCGCACCTGCCCCTGGGGAGCCCACGGAATCCCCAAGCTGTGACCAGGCAGGGCTGGCGCCACCAGCGCTGGGTCTGGGGGAGCAGGCTAAGGTGGGGGGGGAGGGGAGGGCTCCTTGCTACTGGACCCGCCACTCCAAGTGGGCTGCCAGGGAGGGCCGGAGCCGTGCCAAGGGTTAAGTGGCCCTGCTTGCCTGGGGTTCCAGTGCCCAGCTGGGGGGCCCTGAACCCCGGGTCCTGCTGTAGGCTCTCCCCGCCCAGTTGGGAGAGGGGCCCCGTGCCAAGGCTGAGAGGAGTGACAGTCTTCTGGCCTCTAAACCAGGTTCGCTCCAGGGGTCTTTTCTCCAAAACACCACTCATACCTTCTGGGCAGCGCTGGGAGCTACACTAAGGCCAGATGGAAGAGATGCCAAAGCATAAACACGGACACAGATGCTCACTTATAAACACAGGCCCTCCCACTGGACCACAGCCTCCAGCAGACCCGCACACAAACCCACCTACACACAGACACCCTGGCCGGCGCCTGGAATCCCTCTGAGCCCAGAGGGAGATCAGTGATGAGTGAATGAATGAATGAATGAATGAATGAGTGAACAATATATGTAACATATGTATGTGTATATCTGCATGTATATGCATGCACATGCCATGGAGAGCCACCTCTGGAGGTCCGGACAGGCCTGAGCCTCCAGCAAGATGAGATGTGAAGTCTACCTCATCTTACACACACACACACACACACACACACACACACACACACACACACGCCTAGAATTTCATCTCAGTCTCTCCTGGGGCAGGAGTGGCCCTCAATCACTCCGTAGTGGAGTGGCACCGCCAACGAAGAAAGGGACCTGAAAACCCCTATGACGCAGGCAGCCGGCACCCCGGTCTGGGCAAGGCACCCTGGTATCCCCCTTTTCAATCCTGGGGCCCCGGAGGGGGTGGGCTTAAAACCTTTCAGTAGGCTCCCATTCCCAGAGGGCCTCCCCCTCCCCCAAGAGCCTGAGGAGCCCCCTGTGCCTGGAGAGAGGGCAGAGGAAGGGGGGGTGTCACATGCTGAGAGGGCAAAGGTCACAGGTGAGGAAGAGGGGAGGAGAGGGGCACAGTGGGGGCAGCCTGAGCAAAGCCCCCCAGGCCAAGACGAGGCTGACCCTATCTCTGGAGAGGGCGGGCCGGGGGCGGGCTGGTGGGTTACCGGCGAGTTGGGGGCTGGGTTTATTTTATTGTATTTTGCCGCCAGCGCTGGGCTGGAGACACTTTCCCGGGGGAGACAAAGGGCCTGCGGCCGTGGCGTCCTGCCCCGCTGGGAGGGCGTTTCGCCCCCAGGACTCAGCGTCCTTCGGAGGCCGGGGCGTCTAGTCACTCAGGCCCAGGAGCGCGCAGAATTTCGGGGCCTCTCTGACCACCCCCCCCCCACTCCTGACCGCGCAATTGGGGCGTGTCCCCTCCAAAGACTGAGCGGAGGAGCTCAGAATTAATGAGCTCAGGGTGGTACCCAGTGCTGACCCGCTCCCTCCCTCCCACCCCTTTGGACCCCCAGATCCTGGGCACGGCACCCCTTTGTGGTTCAGCCTCAGGGAACCCGACTACCTGCTGCAAACGAGTTCTGGGTGTGGCCTGGGAGGCGGAAGAGGATGAGGGGTTTTAACCCGCGGGAGCTGCGCAAGGGATGAGGGAACGATGGGGGGGGGGGGTTGGGGGGGGGCGCGTCCCTAACACCCCACAGACCCAGTTTTTTAAGCCCCAGACCCTGCCCAGTCACTCTCAGGGCTGACACGATTCCAGAGAAAGTCATAAATCGCTCCCTTGCCGTCACCCTCGGCCCCACGCGTGGAAAATTCCGTGTGCGAGTGAGAGGACGGAGAAGACGTGAACACGGCGGACGCTGACCCTGGAGGCCGGAGGGAAGGCGAGAATCCAGAGGAGCCGCCGGCGGAGGCAGACATTCCCCTGCAGCCGCCAGCCGCCGGGAGCGAGCGGGGGCCGTGGGCGCCCAGGGGGCCGGGCACTCCGCGCGTCCACCCAGTCGTCAAAAGGAGACGCTCGGACAAAGTTACCCCCCTCTCCTTCCCCCCAATCCCTGGCCTCTGCTCCCTGGGTTTTACCGGGCAGTTCAAAGTCTCCCCCCAAAACCAGGTCGAGTCGGGGATTAGAAAAGAGAGAAAAAAAATTGGTTGGCAACTTCTTTTCGTTATTGGTTCTCGACTCCCTTCCGCCCTGGCCCGCTTCCCTCCTCATAAATAAAAGAAGAGTCGAACCTATCAGATCTCGTGCGCGGCCTCCTCCTCCTCCTCGTACTCCAGGGGAGCACTCTGCACAACTCACCCAGAGCATCGCTCGCCCCCTCGGCATCCCCTGTCGCCTCCCCTCGGGCCCCGAACCCCCAGAGGCACCTTCTTCCCGCCCCGCGCGTCCTGGGGGCGGGGGTGTCAGAGCTGGCGCGTAAGGGAGTAGCGAGTGTGGTCTGGAGGAAGGCGTGGAGACCAGTGCGGAGAGGAGGGGGGGAGGGAGGGAGGGAGGGAGGACGAGAGAGTAAATATATAAATAAATACGGAAAAGAATCCGCTCCGCAGCCTCCTGGCTCAGAAACTTTGGGCCGGGAGCGCGAGAGCGCGGCGCTCGCCAGTGCCAGGCTGGGGGCCCGGACTGCGGCCGCGCCTGCCGGGTCTGCCCGGAGCATCCGCCCGCACAACTTCTGGCGAAGCGGAGCGGGCAGGGGCGGACTTGGGCTTGGTGTGTTTGTTTGTTTGAACTTCCTCGTCGCCACCTTCCCTCCCCGCGCAACCTCCGCCCCCACCTCACCCCCCTCCCCTGCTTCTGGACTCGGAGACTACAGCCGGGGGTAAGGGGCGGGGGGGTAGGCAGAGTGTGGGTAGGGGAGCGGGGAGAGGTTAAGGGGGGGAAAAAAAAAGAAGAAGAAGGAAAGAAAGAGATCGCCGCAGGGGTGAAGAGAAAGGACGGGGAGCGCTTTTTGCCGACTCCGGAGTCGTCCCCGGCGCGCGCGACAATGGCGGGCCTCCCCGGCGCGGTACCGAGGATGATGCGGCCGGCGCCCGGGCAGAACTACCCCCGCACCGGGTTTCCTCTGGAAGGTAAGAGCGCGGGCTTGCCTGGCCTCACTCCTCCGCCGGGAACTCGAGGTCCCCGGAGAGGTGGCCATCTCCAGGGGGTGGTGGCGGCGCCGCGACAGCACGGGGGTCCCCTTCTCTTCTGGGTCCAAGTCCTGGCGCCAGACCCAGGAAGTTCCTGGGGTCCACACTCGTCGGCTTCTGCGTCGGTTTCACTACCCCTCGGCCTCAGCTTCAAGGGTCGCGGGCTCTGGCCTTTACCCCGCAGAGCCGAACCGGTAGATTGGGGCTCCTTAGTCAATGTCAGGTCCTGGTGAATTTCAGTTCTTTCCACTGTTTTCAGATACTTTCTCCCCCCTCCGATATGCCTGGGCTCTCTGCGTTCCCCGGCTACAGGCTTTCTGCTCTTGTTTTGAATTGTTCTTTTCATCTCCGGATTGTCTTCCAATCCCTTTTATTCCGAAATACCGACACGCGTGATATTTTAATGTCTAAAAACGGGGAAGGCTCTCCGCTTCTGCCAAACCCTCCTGCTCTGGGGTCTGAAACAAACTAATTAGAAAGGATACATAGTAACGGATTCCCACCCCCGCCAAACTTTTCACTCGGGCTTCCGAACTCTGGAAATCTCCCGGGAGAGGGAGAGAACCTCAAGAAGGCCCCGCGATGTGCAGACCAGGGGAAGCGTTCATTTTGTAACGTGTCCTCCCCAAACATCAGCGCCCGGGCGAGCAGAGAGGCCGGGCGGGGAGCCGGTTCCCGGCCGGCCGGGGAGAGCGCTGGGGACGCGCCGCCCGGACCCTTTCCAGCGTCTTTGTTTTGTTTTCTTTTTTAAACGAAAGGAAGGTCTCCAACCTGTCAACTGGGAGGTCATTCGGCTCCGGGGGGTGGGTAGCCCGGGGTGTCACCGATAGGTGCGGCTTTTATTTTTTAATTACTCTGCTTGTAATTCTATGAGGCCCCTGGTGCGTGAGGCTGGGGAGAGGAGGCAGGGTGGGGATGGGCGGGCGGGCGGGCGGGCAGCCTGCGATCTGGGGAGGAGGGGGGTCCCTCCGGCAGCGAGACGGCGCGGGTCTCGGAATTGGACGCAGGCGAGGAGAGTGGCTCCGTGATCAAGTGCGCGCGAGCGGCCACGCAGGCGGGAGGGCGCACGGCCCGGGGATTTGCCGCGCACTCCGCTGTAGCGAATGCAAGGAAAACCGGCGGCCGAGGACGCGCGGCGGATTAGGACAATATTTGCCCAACATGACGGAGAATACTGAGGAGAGCCGAGTGCCGGTCGCTAAAGAGGCTCTTGAATATAAAGTTGGGCGCTCGAGAGCTCTCCAGCGCTAATGGCATATCCCGCCACGGAGACCGAGTGACTCTGACTTGGCGACGCACGATTTCTGATTAAATCCAAGGGTGGCTTCAGACACCTACTTTTACAAAGAGAGAGGTGGGGGGACCGCGGGAGCGAGGGAGGAGGCGGTAGGAACCGCTCGGCGGCCGGAGCCTCTTCTCGCCTCCTCCCTTCCAATTATTCGTCGGCTCCCTCCGCCGCGGCGGCTGTGAAATCGTTCTAATCTGCCGGATCTCCGCAGCCGCCAAGTCCCCAAATTGGGGGGATCGAGGCCGGATTAGTGTACCGGGGGTCCCCCAACCTTCTGAGCAGACTGTGTAGACTTTGCATTAAGGCTTCCAGGCGAGGCGCTTCCCTCCCCAGCACACACCCCGAGGGCCTGTCTTCCTGGTTTCCAAAGTCACCCCCACCCCGGGGACCCTGGCCATCTGTGTGCCACCTCCCAGAGCCCGCAGGCCCGGTCCACGGGCTTTGGGGCCAAGCAGGTATTGCCTGTAGGAGACTGCCGACAATGGAGCCCGTGTGTCCCCAATCGTCCCAAAACGAAATTAGAACTTCGCGAGAGGTTAGAAGCAAGAAGCGTCCCCGAGGGACAGGCCGGTGCCCCCAGAGGCAGGGGGAAACAGCATCGTGTCACCTGTCCTCGGCTATGCCATTCAGGGTGGCGGCTAAATGGGGCTGTCAACACTAGTCATCAACCAGCCCCTTCTGGCCCCAACAAAATGAACCCTCTTGACCTCCTGGAGCGTGGAGCTGGCCGGCTGGGCCACATCTCGCCCGGTACTGGCAGCCGAACCTGCTGCCCAAGCTGCACCCTGGGGGCCGGAGAGCCATTGGTCCCAGAGCCTCCAGGCTCCCTCTCTCCCTCTCTCTCTCCCTGCCCTTCTCAGAGGCTCCAGCCCCTCCAGGTGTGTCCTCCTTCCGCTTAGGGTGGCAGGACTGGGGGCTTACAGCACTCGAGACACCATGACCCCCTCCATCCCTGCAGGACTTCCCTCCACGTCAGGACTTTTCTTTCTGGTCGCTGAACTGCCACAGCTCCCAACCCGGGGAGCTCAGCGCTGTCAGAGGTCTTGGGGCTCCAGAAAAACTGGAGCCGAGGGGTGCACTCTGGGCCCCTTCCCCACCCTCACCCTGTGCCCCTCTCTCCCCTCCCCTCCCTTCTCCAGTGTCCACTCCGCTGGGCCAGGGCCGGGTCAATCAGCTCGGTGGGGTCTTCATCAACGGGCGACCCCTGCCCAACCACATCCGCCACAAGATCGTGGAGATGGCCCACCACGGCATCCGGCCCTGCGTCATCTCCCGCCAGCTGCGCGTCTCCCACGGCTGCGTGTCCAAGATCCTCTGCCGCTACCAGGAGACCGGGTCCATCCGGCCTGGGGCCATCGGCGGCAGCAAGCCCAGAGTGAGTGTCTGCCATAGAGCGGCCGGAGGCCTTCCCACGGTGGGGGGGTCCTGGCCCCTGTCGCCACCCTGTGCCATCCGGGTGACTATAGGCTTCCTACGGAAAATACAGTGGGATGCTGTCCCCACCCCCAGCTATCCCTCCCCGTTGTTTGAACTTCGCAGGGATGGGAAAACGGGGGTCTAGGTGGCCTGGGACTCTGAGGCCAATGAGTCATTCCTGGGCTGTTCCTACATCTGTCCCGACCCCCTGTCACCATCCCAGACCAGGGACAGTGTCCCCCTCAGTGTTGTCTGAAATAGTGAGGAGGGGGATCCTGTGGGTCCTGAGGAGGTTTCTGGTTCATTATCTCTACCCTCTCCCCGCCCCCTCTACCCCCACTGCCTTCCTCGGAGTCAGACAGGTTCCTTGAAAAGATACAAAGCCCATTTCAGGAGGAGGGAGGGCCTGACTACCAGAGCCACCAGCCTGGCCTGGGGCTCTCGGGAAGTTGATATTAAAAGTCTCTCCCTCTCCCCACCCCGTCTCCCCACTCCTGCGCTCCCACCTCCACCTCTGAAGCAGGTGGCCACCCCGGATGTGGAGAAAAAGATTGAGGAGTACAAGCGGGAAAACCCGGGCATGTTCAGCTGGGAGATCCGGGACCGGCTGCTGAAGGACGGGCACTGTGACCGCAGCACCGTGCCCTCAGGTGAGAAGGCAGCTGAGCCAGCAGAGCGCGCTGCCCGGGGCTGCAGGGCGCCGGGGGTCTGGGCGGGATGTGGGGGCGCTGATGGATGGTGGGGAACTTGGAGAAAAGTCGGGAGGGAGCAGGAGCAGAGAGAGACAGTGAGGACACAGGAGGGAAGCACAGCCTTAAGGGAGGTGGAAGGAGAAAGGAGGAGGGAGCGAGGGAGGGAGGGAAGAAGAGGCAGAAAGTTTACTTGTAAAGTTGGGTGAGAATGGCTCCCTGGCACTTCCCCAGAGACGTGGCCTGGAGATAGGGCTGTCCCAGGAGGTTTGATCTCCGTGGGCTCCCTGGACCCCCTTCTTGCCGTCACCATGTCTGTTCTGCTGCTGCCACCAGCCATCAGTGGGTCCCCAATGTGGAGGCCCTGCGCCAGGCCACCTGCGGGGAGCGTGTGCCTGGGCCCTCTGCAGGCGGGGCTGGGTCACACCTGCGGGTGGCTGCAGCAGCCGGGGCTGTGGGGCCTGCCTCCAGGGAGGTCCTGGGGCAGGGGGTGTGGGTGTGAGTGCATCCCCGGTAGGTAATGCGAAAGGCACAGGTGTGGGCGAGGATGTGTCTAGGGCAGGAAGGCACAGGTGGCTGCATCTGCCAGTCTTGTCACTGAGCGCATGCCCCCGTGTGCGCCAGGCTCGCCCACAGGGGACACTGTCCTCGTGCCCGGCGGAGGTGTAAATGTGACCTGTGGGGGTGAATCCCCGGGCAGTGTATTAGGGGGAAGGGGCTTCAGGACTCTATCCCAAAGGCCCAGGGGGCCTGCGCGCCCGCGCCCCAACAACTTATACTCGCTCTGTTGCCTTTGAATTTCTGAGGTTTAGTGAGTTCGATTAGCCGTGTGCTCAGAATCAAGTTCGGGAAGAAAGAGGAGGACGACGACGGGGACAAGAAAGACGACGATGGGGAGAAGAAAGCCAAGCACAGCATCGACGGCATCCTGGGCGACAAAGGTAGGGACCCTCCGGCCGGCCACACCGAGCCCGGCTTCCCCACACACTGGTGTGCGGGCGGCCGGGGTGACTCTATTGCGCTTCGCTTCTGCGCCCCGGACTGGCGGACAGAACTTCGGGGAGAACTCGCGGCTCCGGAGCCTCTCGGGGTGTGGGAGGGCGCCCCCTCCGCGTGCCCGGGCCGGGCGGGGAGCAGGTGGCCTCTCGGTTGCCCAGTTGCCCAGGAGCTGGGCTGCAGGCCTGGCGTTTTGGCTGCCGGTCCCCGGGTCGATCTATTATTTATAGGAAACTTGGCCCAGGGGGGCGGGGGGCGAGGAAGGAGGAGCCGGCCTGCGGCTCCCTAAATGAATTTGTTAACCAGCCCCGCACACGCTCTCTAAACGGTCCCTTGAAACCCCGCCTGACAGCTGACTGACCGCCGCAATCAATAAAAATTAGCGCGGGCCGCGTGGGCCGCTGCCTCTCGTCGCCGCGCTGCCAGGCCCCGAATCGCGGCGGCGCGGAGTGGGGCGGCAGAGGGGGGGTGACCTGCTAAGGGGCTCTTCTCCGGCGGGGCCAGGAGCTGAGGCTCAGTTCCGGGAGCCTGGGGAGCAGGATCCCGGGAAAGGAGAGAGATTGGGGCGCTGCAGCCACTCTCCCCTTGTAAGCGCGGCCGCTGGGCGACTGGAGTCTAACCAGCGCCCTGACTTTGCTGGAGGGGAGCGAGAGGAGGCGTTCATCCTCCCAGCGCCTGCGCGCCCGGGAGAGGGGATGGCTCTGTGGGTTATTGAGGCAGGAAATTTCAGGAGACGGGAAAGTCCTTCCGCGTGGTAAGTGTTAAGTGTTCCTGCTTTAAGTGAGGGCGCGGGGAGAAATAGAAGCGGAAGATCCGGAGTCACCCGCTACCAGGAAAAGAAGCAGGTCCCCAAGTCCACGCGCGGGGGAGGCAGCGGGAAAGACCGTGGCGGTGGGAACCTGTAAAACGGCGGCTTTGGGGAAAGGGCAGGAGCTTGTAAAGAGCACATTGTGTTCGAGTTCCCTGGCAGAAGTTGGTGGAGGCTCCCCTCTCCTGCCTTCGGGGAACTCCTGGCGCAGGTCTCTCTCCAGCGCTCAGTGGCCTTTCCCAACCTTGAAGGTGAACTTCACAGACAAAGCCCGGCCAGGCCCAGCCCCCACCGGCCTGGTGGGAGGGGGAGGGAGAGGGGCAGAGGCAGCCCCCGTGAGAGCAGCTGGAGCGGGGACTGAGCAGGCTATTGACATTCAGGGCCCCAAGTGGAACCCTGTCCGGCGGGGACAAAAGGGTGAGGGAAGAAAGGGAGGGAGCTGTGCCTGACACCCCGCAGTGCCGGGCCTGCCGAGGGGCCTGGGTCTTCAGCGGGAGGGGCCCTGCTTGCCAAGCAGCCCCTGGCTGTCCTGAGGTTGCCCAGAGCCCTGCACCCCTGGTGCTGGTGGGGGGACCTAGTCCTTATTTCAATCTGTATTGGAAGGGTACTCAGCTGGACTTCTTTTTTGTGGGGTGGGAGACATAAAACCTGAATCATCTTTCCCACCAAATCCTGCACAGCAGACAGCGCTTGTGGGAGGGAGGTGCCCTGGGTGAAGTGCGGGGAGATTTGGTTTTATTTGGAGAAACTTTAGGGGTGTGTCTGTCGTCTGTCTGTCTATGTGGCGGGGGTATGCCCAACTCAATCTGTGAGGAAGCACAATAGACTCATTTCTTTTGAGAGAGAGAGGGGGGGAAAAAAGGAAATGAAGAGGGTGGAAAGATGGTGTGGTTTGGGGAATCCCTTTGACTCCATGGCGTTCCTTCGAAGTGGCTTCCGGTGCAGGTCTGGGCTTTTATAAAACCGGCTACCAGGCGGGCGGGCGCGTTCGCCGGATCGAGGTTTTCCCTGCAGCAGGACCGGAAGCCCAGGCCTCCAGGGACGGAGGAGGAGCCTGGCAGTTCCCGTGGGAAGGCGGAGAGCCCAGGCACTGGGTCTGGGGAGTGGCGAAACGAAAGGAAAGCCGCGGGCCGGGTCTCGGAGAAGCCCCGCAGCGTTTGAGTGACCGTGGGCACGTTGGGCATTGCGACTGGCGCGAGGTGGCCACGTAGGCGCTTGTGTCTGTCAGTGTGACTGTTTGGCCACGGGCCCTTGGGTCGGAGTGGGAGGGTTATATCCCGAACCAGTGGGATTCTGTGTGGGGGTGCAGTGTCATTGTAGACGGGTGTAGTGTAAATGGGCTGTGTGCTGGGAGGGTTGTCTGCACAAACCGTCTCAGCTCCTGATGTGGTACCTGGGCCAGTCCCTGGGCACCTGGGTGGACTGCCCACCTGGAACCATTCACCTCTCTCCCAGGCCTTCAGACATCCGTTTCATGGCCAAGTTAGGGGCTAAAAGACCTCCCAACCTGCACCCGTATCAACCAGGTGGGGAGAGGCCGAGAGGCCCCATGGGCAGAGCGAGGGGACGGGTGCGCGCCCACAAACTTTGTTTTGGCTCCTTGCTTTTGACCAATGCTTTCTCCGGGGTTGCCCCACTCGTGGCGGGGAGCCCTGGAGAAGGGGTTTAAGAGCTCTCCTCTTTAAACGCTAAAGAGAGATCCCTCCCTGAGCCCGCTTTTTCCTGCCGTCCGCTTGGCATTTAATAACGTTAAGACTTATTAGAGCTGGTAATGAAAACTGGGTCTGCTGAATAGGAAACGGTGTTGGAGAGGGGTGTAATAGCTCCCAGGCATGGTAAGAAACTATTTATCCGCAATCAGTCCTCACTCTCGGAGTTGGAAGCACAAACGTTAAGTTGAAGGGTTTTAAAGCAGATTAAATTGAGCTTTTATTTCTGTGCACTTTCATCTCTGAACAGCTCACTCCTGCTCCCCTTGGGCTGATATTCATGAGGCTGTTCATATTTTTTTTTTGCTCTTATCCTTGTTAAGACTGAGTTATTAGGATTGTTGGTTGTGAGAATTTGCAGCCCGCTCCGCGTAGGGGCTCCGGCCAGGCTCTGCTCACCTGGAGAGAGGGGAGCCGACAGTTCGACAGTTCGCTGCCCTCATCCGCTCAGACTCTCCTCCATGCCCCTTCCCTGAGGATCAGGGGACGGACAGGCCAGGGACCCAACCCGGAAAGGGTTTGAGGAGGGACGAGAAAGAACAAGATTTTCCTAACCTGAGACTCTTGTAGGAAATCTGAGAGGCGTTTGCACAGAGTCAAACCATTCTTCTGTGGGGACTGACGGAGTGAATGGGAAGAAATAAGCAATAATAACAATAATAATAATAATAATAGCAATAAACAACAAGAACACCAAAGCCTCCAGCAAGCATCTGGCAATGTGCAAACTTAGGCTGAAAGTGACCAGATCAGACGTGGGGCTCCACATTGTTCTGGAAAGCAGAAAGCCCAGCAGGGTCACAATTAATAGGAAACCAGGGAAAAAGTAACAAGATTAAAAAAGAGGAGTGTGCCTTTTCCTGAGGCGGGGGGAGGGGGGGGGAGCTTGCCCATTTGCCCATGCCAAAGCCCGTCCAAGAATGTGCCGGCTTCTCCCCCATGGAAGGCCACCTGAGTGGGGGCCGAGGTGTGTGTCTGAGGGAGAGAGGCAGGTTTGTGTTTCTTTGCATTTTTCCTTAGTTCGTGTTTAAAGCAGCAAGCTTACAGGTGTGGAGTGGGAAGCACGGAGAAGACTCGGGAAGGAGGGAGAGCCCCGAGTGTCGGTTTTAGACACTTGTAAAAGGAGGTGGGAAACAATTTAATTTGGCAGCGGCGGTAGCTGCTAATGCGGTTTTCGGTCGTTTGCTACACAGGAGGAAGCTGTTTTGAATGTGTGTACAAGGACCTGCCAAATTTAATTAGGCTCCGGGGGAGCGAATGAATGGGGGGAGGGGGGCGCGGCTCCCCTCAGCCCACGCGGCTCTCCTCGGCTTCACACCTGGAAGGGGCATTGTTTACCGGGCGGGAGAGGACGGGGCCGGGGAGGGGAGGGGAGGGGACCCAGAGGGAGCGGGGCCTTGGAGAGGGAGCCGGGGAGGAGAGAAGATAGCCCATTTATCAAGAAACAAGCTGCATTGATTTAAACCAACAAGTTCCCTCCTCGGTAAATGTGTGTTTAGAGAAAGGTAATTGACACTCCACCAAATCAAAGGATTACCCCGGGTTGGCAATCTAATCAAACAGAGTCCAGGCGGGATTTGAAGCTGTTCAAAGTGGGATCAGCTTCGCATAATGGGGGCGCGGAGGAAGGCGGGAGGGCGCCGGGCGATTCCCCGGCTTTAGGCGGCGCTGGGTGGTGGATATTCAGTGGAACCCGAGGGGGAGGCCCGCGGGATGGGGGTGGCAGGGGTGAGCCGAGGGGGGCTGTGCTGGCGAGGAAGATCCCGGGGGAGGCGGCTCCTGGCGAGTCTAGGCGGGACAGACTAGACGCCCCCTCTCTTCCCTCCATCCCCCCCCCCCAACCGAAGGGGAGAGAGGGGAGGAGGGAGCGGAGACCAAGAACAACAATGAGATAACTGTTACAAAGGCAAACACTGGCGCTCACTCGCTGGCAGCCCCAGGACCCGCGGCAAATAAACAAAGTCCGCTGTTTGCCAGATAAACTCGTGCCTAAATCGAGTGTGACGGGGCCAGGAGAGAAGAGACGGGGAGAGATAAGGTTGGAGGGGGAATGGACGAATATAATCTAATAGACATTTAGAAAACAAACTTTAAACAAGGGCGAACAGGCGAGCGGAGCGTAATTATCCGCCCCAGAGACCCGGACAAGTCCTTGGAGGTTGGCGCGCTGGGGGCGGCGTGGGGGACCTCAGCGGAGCCTTGCAGAGCTGTGTGTTGGGGGGTGCCACTGGGACTCCACTGGGAACCCGAAGAGGCCCCCCGGGGGCGCACCTGGGGAGGGCTAGGCTGCCGGTCGGAGGTCCTAGCGCAGCCCCGCTCTCCCCGCCGCATTGCTCCACAGGGTGGGGTCCCCTGCTGCCGGGCCTGGCGCGGTTTGCGCTCAGCTCAGCGCCACACGCACCGGCTGTTCGCAGGCGCATTTGGACCTAAAAAACGCCCGCGCCCGGCACAGCCGTTAAAGGAATTAGATATTTACCAGTTTGAAATAAGCCTGGCTAAGAAGAAGAAGAAGAAGGGAGAGAGACATTGAAAAGAGGAGGCTGGGGGAAGACTTCAAACGAATCCATCACTCGGAACGGTGGAGGGGAGATTTACCAGACAGTCCCGGGAAGTTATTTAGATATTAATAACACATTTTCCCGAGGCGCGACCGCGGCAGCCATCCGCGCTGCTCTCCGAGCTATTTGGCCGGGTGAAATAGGGGCGTCTCAAATGTTGGGAGGAGATAACGCAATCAGGCTAACCCCGTCCTAAACCGGCACCGCGCGGTAAACCCGGATTAACCCCCCCTCACGCCCCCCCCCCCTTCACAGCTTTCCAAATTTTTCAGTAGCATTTACATGGAAGGATTTAAAAGCACATATAACAGTCGCCTTAAAGCAGTAAGGTGATTATATGGGCTTTTTAAAAAAGAATTTTTGAAAATGATAGTGGTGACACGTTCCAGGATATACTAGTGATATGATATAAAAACATAGTTTTACAGAGGGCGCGAGGGCCGCGCAAATGAGAGTTCCTATTTGCCATCATCGGCAAAGCTGATGAGACCTCAACCCTCATGGGAGCCCCAGGATACAAACACGAAATGTCCAAGGGCCCCCGGTCCCGGCCCTGGAAGTGTCTGCTCTAAAGCCAGACAGAATCGCCCCGCGAAGAGAGGGTGCCCGGTGCCGGGAAGCCTTCCTGCTGTGAGGAGCACAGAATAGAAACCCCCAAGGGAGGTTCTCCAGGGACTTTGGGGCCCCGAAGGCCAAGACAAAGGGGGGCACATTCCATGGATTCCAGAAAAAAATAGCTCTTCTCCCTTCCCCGCCCCAGACTAATGAGGTGATTAGGAAGCCCCGTTGGGGACGGGGGGTGAGAGGGGACTGGAGGGTTAGGATGCCCCCCTCGGGTTCTGCCGTCCTAAGCCTTCCCTTCCCCCAACGGGACTGAAAGGAGGAGAAGGTGGAAGTGGGGTCAGTGCTTTCTGACCCGCTCGGAGCGCCCGGCCCGGGCTGGGCCGAGCAGGGGGAGGGAGGGAACTCGCCTTCCCAAATCGAATCAAGGCAGAACGGTGACCTAAGGGGGAACTTCGCCACTCGTAGACGGCGCTCTCCCGAACTTCAAACGGAGCGGCGGGGCAGGGGCGGCGACGCGGGAAGGGTCCGGAGAGGCGCGAGGGGAGGAGGGGCCTGGAGGAGGAAGGGAAGGGGTCGAGGGCAAAGGGGAAGCGGGAGCCAAAGGAAGGGGTGTAAGGACGGCCATGTCTAAAGGGGGGCTCGGCTGCACTTAGAACTTCAGCCCTGGGGGAGTGGCAGCCTCGGGAAGGAGGAGGGGAGGTTGTGTGCTCCCCAAGTCACGCTCTGGAGAGACCCTGAGGGCGCTCCGGGCGCCTCTGGAGCCCGCCCGGCCGTCCACTGGGCAGCGGAGTGAGGGGGGTTGCACAGGGCCCCGGGCGATCTCATGGACTTTCCCAGGACTTGGGGGCCTGGGCCCTGGGGGTGCGCTGGGCCTGGACCCTGGTCGAGACCAAGAGAGGCATGGCAGAGGCCGGGGAGCACAGAGGTGGACGGAAGAGTCAGAGAGGAGGAGGAGAGGGAGCTCCAGCGCGCAAGGTCAGAGCGAGCAGGACCGAGCGGGGAGAGCATTGGCAGGCGCCGGGAGAGGCAGGGGCAGCGGGAAGAAAGACAAAGGGACACGGAGTCGCAGAAAGGCTGGCCCGGGACGGGCGCGTCCGGAGAGGAGGCCCGCGGGAGAGCGCGCAGAGCCGGGCGGCGGGAGGCGGGCGGGCCGCTGTCCTCCTTTTGATCCTCCGCGGCTTCGCCTTATCAGAAAGCGCTTTCGGTGACACAGGCACAAAGGCAGTTCATCACATTACAGCGCGGCCCGGCGGCTCGCTGCGATCCCGCCGCTTAATTAGAGGCGAGCCAGTCGGCCGGCGGGGCGGGAGGGAGGCCGACTCCCAGGCGGGGGCCTGCGCTCCGCGCTCGGACCCGAGGCGCGGGGAAGGGGCTGGCCTGCGCGCCCGCCTGGGGGGGGGACTCGGGGCGAGGGGGGCGGACCCGTTATGTAGAGCGTTGCTAAATAATGCGAAGGAAACAGGCCAGGCCAGTTTTCAGCGAAGGAGCGAGGCTCGCCTCCTTCCGGTGTTTTGTAACCGCCCCTTCTAAGTTGTCAGTTTGGGAAGGATGGCGCCCAGGCCACCCTCCCCACTCCCCGCTCTGCAGACTGGAGGGTGAGTGAGGGTAAGGTGACCACACAGGGCCAGCCGAAGGCTTCATGCTGCGCTGGGTCCAGTTCACACCCCCGCTTCTGGGAGATTGGGAGTTGGGTTCCCTCTTCAGTGGGCCTTCCCTCCCTCCCTCCCTCCCTCCCTTTGAACCCATCTGTGCAGGGCAGGGAGGATCCTGGAGGGCCGAGTGCCTGTGGTGAGCCCAGGAAGTAAGCGTTCCAGTGTCCATCCTGCCCCGACTCACTAGCAGCGTCATCGGGCCTCGCTCAAGCTCTCTGGGTCTCAGTTTCCTCCCACAAAAAACCAGAGCATTGGACCCAAACAAAGATTCTTATCCTTTGGGATAAAACCGAAGAAACTGGTCATTCACACATGTTCATACAGGCAGCATTTTCCAGGCAGCAGGAAGGGGTCTCTGGGCTTCTAGGGGGCCACACCCCATAGGAACTCCCCATATTCTTGAGGGAGCTTCTGATCCCAGAAGCAGGAGCCCAGGATGAGGCAATGGATTGAGGGGGGGGGGGGGGGAGATAATGAAGCTGAGTGCCTGCCCTCAGCCTGGCCCTTGCTGCTTCCTCCTTTCCAAAATAGACAGCCCAGCCCACTCCTCTCCTCCAGTTGGTTGTTGGAAGGGTCTTTTCTGAGGTTGTAGTAAGCAAAGGTCCGGACAGATACTGAGCTCCCCCTTTTGTCCGGCCCAAGAAAGAAAGAGAGGGAAGGAGAGAGAGAGAGAGAGAGAAAGAGAGAGAGAGAGAGAGAGAGAGAGAGAGAGAGAGAGAGAGAGAAAACAAGAAATTTTCCATTGGGGGTGAATTTCTTGATTCATTCTGTAAAAATGTTGTGAGCACCTACTGTGTGCCAGGCATTGTGTTAAGTGCCCAGGAATCCCGGAGACAAGAGGGTTTCTGCTTTCCCGGAGTTCTGAGCCAGGTGGATGACTCAGAAAATAAACAAGCCCACGGTAAACAGACTTGCCCCAGTAGGGGCGTGTGTGGTGTTATCCTCCTGCAGGCTGTCTCGGTGTTGGGGTGTTTGTGAATGTTGTGTTTGAGGGGGGGGGGGTCTGTGTGTGAGCACAACATTGGGAAGGCAGCCCCAACCTGTCCTGGGGAGTTGCAGGCGCTAGCTGGGACCTCGAAGGGCCCCGGGTCCAGGCCAGCCGAGGAGGGAGGAGCGTGGGCCTCCGGTCTCCGGAGCCTTTGCCTTGACAGCGCTCTTTGTCTGAAGCCGAAAAGAAGACCTAAGATCAAAGAGGCCCCAGACCCGACAGAAAAGGGGGTGGGGCTCTGGGCACAAGTCCTAGCCTGGAAAACACCCTGAGTTGTTCTGGGGTCCTTTTGGTGGGACCCAGAAGCAGCCGAGCCTCGGGGCCTTCCCCACGGTCCCAGACCTCAGTGGGTGACAGGTGGAGAGGGACCGTGATGGCTGCGGGTTCAGATTCAGACCTCGAGTCCCTAGGTGACCGGGGAAGGTGGGACGAAGGCAACATCCGGGGAAGTTTTGCCAGGTGTGGGAGTGGGTGGTGTGTGGTGTCTACTTTTGCGTGGAGATCGCGGGTCGGGGATCGAGCCCCGATTGCCTGGAAATTTGTCCTCGAAGTCTGTGCGGGATTCGTCTGGGCTGCACAGACATGAAAACCAGATCCAAGCTCTAGTTTGTCTCCAGAGTGACAACTCGGGGTTGGTAGGGGTCCGGGGAGCCCGAGGAACCTCCTGGAGCTCTCCGGTTCCCAGCGGAAGCCTGCAGAAGTCCGTCATCGCCCCCTGCTCCCTCTCACCACGGACACCACCGACAGGGACCCAGAGGCAGCGGGCTCTCCCGACTTTCCACGGAGACCCCCTTCCCTGCCCCTCATCCTTGCCATTTTCTTCCTCGCCTGTACTTCTTGAGCTTGGGTTCACCCTTCCGAGGTCAAAAAGCCTGATAATAACCCCCCCCACACACACACCGTATACGTGTGGGGGGAGGAGGCACAGCCTACACCCCTTTTCCCGTTCTCCAGCCGCCGGCAAAGCCAGGGTTCAGCATCTCTGCCGCACCCCTGGCTCTTTGCCGATGGGGAGGATTCTGAAATATTGCCTCGGTGTCTCTGGGGTTTATTGGAAGTGCTGAGAGGGAACTCTAAGAAAAGTTCTGGAACTTTCTTGAATCAGCAGGGCTACCTGTATCTCCCTGGGGAGGTCTACAGTGGGGTTAGCTGGTGCGCTCGCTCGGCTGGGGCGACTGCCGCGTAAAGGCCCCTTTGCGTCCCCCCCTGCGTTGGTGGGTTTGAATCCCGGAGCTCTGGTTCTGGGGTGGAGCCCGGCGTCGGATATTCCCGGTGCGGGAGCCTCAGTTTCCCCTCTGATGCCTGGGGTCAGGGCCCCTCCTCCCGGCCCGCGGCAGGAGGACGTCCGCGCCGGGAACGCGCGGCGGAGACGGGCCGGCGGGCCCGGGGCGGGGAGGCGGCCCCGCGGGTTCTGCTCCTCCCCGCCGCCCCCGCCCGCCGCCCCCTCGGCGGAGTCCCCGCTCGCGCCTCAATGGCCACTTTAGAAATACAAACAACTTTAGAAATAAAGTAACCAAACCCCCGAGAGGGGCTTTGAAGGGGCGAATGCCTGGTGGCGCTTTACTATGCCGTGGGCCGAGGCCCGGCCTAATCCCGCTTTCATTTTCACCGACGGCCGCGGGGGGGGGGGGGGGGGGGCGCTCCCGGCCTCCCGGCCCCTCAGGAGGCTGATTAGGCCACAAAGAGCCCCCATTATCCCGAGAAGAAAACCGAGGGGCGGCGCGGGGCGGGGGCAGCCGGGGGAGGCCCGCCCGCGCCCGGGCTATTGACTTAGTGGATGAAGTCAAGAGCGGGCGCGCCGGGAGCCCCGAGGGGGAGGGGACGGGGCGGGGGCGGGGAGGCCGAACAAAAACAGGGCGCACAAAACCCCACAACAAAACCCCGGCCCCGGACCCGGGGAAGCCAGGCCGGGCGGAGGGCTCCTCGGCTGAGCTGCTGCTGGGTCAGCTGCCGGCCCGCTGGGTGGGGGACGCGGGGAGGGGGGGACTGCGCCCGCCTCCCCGCCCCTGGCGTCGGTGGCTTTCTTGGGAGGGGGCGGTGGAGGAAGGGAGAAAGCTAAGGCCACGGAAGCAGCCTCCTCGACCCTTCAGTGCTGCGGGACTTGCACGCTCTGGCTCCCAGGCCTTCCCCCTTCCTCCTCTGTGGGGTGCGCAGGCTCCAAAACCATCCCAGCTGTGGCCACCTGCGGGTCTGCGATCAGTGACGCCTCGGAAAGCTCTAGAGGAGGTGCCTGAGTGGGGGGCAGGGAGGTGGGGGTGAAGGAGAAAGTGGAGCCCCACCGCCAGGCTGAAAGGTGTGGGTAACTTTGAATGCGGCGCCCCTGTCCTGGGGACCACGACTTCAGAGCGCTCTGGGAAGAGTCCCTGGAATTTCATCAAGCGCAGGACACATTGGGAGACGGATAAATATTACTCTCCAGTCCCTTCCCCCTCCTCACCTCCCCCAGGGCTGGTTTCAGTCCCAAGCCGTTGGCCTGTGATTGGGGAAATTATAGGGGCTGCAGACCCTAGGTGACACCATGTTTGGGGTGGGGTGGGATGAGGACAGGTGCTCAGCCTTGTGCAGCTGGATAGCGCCCTTCCCTCCTTGAGAGAAAACGTGCCCCTGTGGGCAGGGGAGGAGGCAGAAACAGTTCCTGGGGCACAGCAGCCACTGTTCAATGAGTCCCATTTCCTCCCAGGGAGAGGCCAGGCAGCCTTGGTGAACAGAGTGAGCACAATGTGGTGCTTAAAGGAGGGTCTGTGACATCTCCCCCCCCCCCCCGCCCCCATGCCCCCATCCCATCCCATCCCCTCCCCAGCCATAGCTGTCTCCATCCCCTTGAAATGGGGGCGGTCTCAGTCCTGAGGGCTAACTTGGGAGTGCTTTGAGGGCATCTGGCTCTTCATTGTCCGTCCCACAACTCTTTAGCAAGCCCTACTTCCTGTGGGCGGTGCTGGGCCAGTACCCCTGGAGTCCAGGCCATGTCTGCTCGATGCCCAGTGAAGGCCTTAGGACTTACTCCAAGGGCAGCGAGGAGCCAAAGAGGGGATTTTGGCGAGGGAGTGATGGGCTGAGCAGAGACTGCACTGGAAGGTGTGGAGAGACCACTGAGGAGTTCATGCTGTGATGGCGGCGGGGGCGGGGGGGGGGGAGATGGTGCAGAGGGAGAGTGGAGGGGTGTAAGGAGAAGGCAGCCCCAGCCAGAGATGGGTGAAGCGGGGGAAGCTGCTCTTCCCAGACTCCTCCCACCCGATGCCCAGGTGTGTGGGAACCTGTGGCTGGCTAGTAGGACAATTAGAGAGACCTTGGAATTCCTTTCCAGGCTGAGATCCGCAAGGGTGAGTCAGAGTGGATCAGGCCTTAGAGGTCATCTGGTCATCACAGATGGAAAAGCGGAGGTCCAGAGGGCGTGGCATGAGTGAGCCCCAAAGAGGGGGAAGTGACTGGCAGTTGGCCTGGTAGAGAAGCAAAATAAGCTGGTCTTGCTTCCAGGAATTCGAAGGTGAGGGCAGCCATGGGGAGCAAGGCCCTTTCCCATCCCCGCAGTCTATCACCCTTTGTAAGTTCCATTTCACAGAGGGGGAAACTGAGGCACAGAGACTATCCCAAGGAAATCGGGAGGGGAGGGGCCTCTCCTCATAGGGTGGCCTTGACCCTAAGAGGTCTGAAGGGCACGTCCCAGCTGCTCTCCTTTGCTCCATCTGGACAATTCAGCCCCAGCACCTCTCCCCACCCCCATCCTTCATGAACCCTGGATCCTCAGGCCCAGGGGATACTATGGCTCAAGCCAGCAGCCCCTGCTACCACCCAGGGTCACCTACTGGGATCTTGAGACCTGACAGAGGCCACAGATTTGCCCTCTGAAGAGTCTGTTCATCTTCTGGGAAAAGTCCTTTGAGCAGCAAGGAAAACTCCAGCCCAGAGGGAAGGAACTGCAGGGTGGTGGCTAGGACTGGGATTCAGACCTTCCCGTGAATGGCCCGCAGAGTGGCCCTGGCTTTCACACGAACTGCTGTGTGACTCTGGACAAGCCACTTAACTTCTCTGGTCCTTGCCTCTTTGTGTGAACAAGGGTAAGGCATGAGGAGCCCAGTGGTTTTCAAACTGTGTTCCATGGCACCTTGGGGTTCCGAGCAGGAGGTGATGCAGCAGGTGGGAGCTCTGCTACTGGGAGCATGTATGCGTTGGAGGAGACTCTGGCGAGACAGGGCTTTGTCCTAGGAAGGAGCAGGAATCACCTCCCATTGGAGCCTCTCATCAGAGGAGGCTACTCTGGAGCTGGGTTGGGGGGCGGGGGGGAGGAGGAGAGGATGCTGTGTTTACGCCTGGAATCAGAGCCCCAGGCTGTGGTTACTGGTCTTCAGAGATAAGCTGATATCGCTCATCTGGTGACAAATGATTCCCCTCCTCTTCTGCTCCCCTGATTAGAGAACTTTCTCTCCTGGCTGGGAGGTCTTGCTGGAGAACAGGCTTGGCTGGTCTCCAGACGCTGGGCGCTTACCTGCCCAGGCTGCTTGGTGACCACGGGAGGCAGACGCTGGGCGCTACCTGCCCAGGCTGCTTGGTGACCACGGGAGGCAGTACCCTCTCTGCGCTTCAGTGAGGACTGGTGGTGTGGCTGGGTGGCAGTGCCACCCTGGCATGGTCCTGGAAGGAGGATTCAGTGCAGAGTGTGGGAGATGGGAAGACCTGTGAGCCAGGAGGGCTGCAGGGTGTGCCCAGGTGCTTTTGCAACGCATGCCACCTGGCACTTTCTCCATCTGGGCAGTGGCTTTTGGAAACGCTGCCGTGGTTGAGAGCCGCTGGTCTGGTGCAACACCCCGTTTCACAGATGGAGAAACTGAGGCCCACAGAGGGGAAGGGACTTGTTCCTTGTTGCACAGCAAATCGAGAGCAGAGTGAGAACAGGGACCCAGTCTCCAGACTGTTAAACCAGGCACCATGAATGGAACGTTCTTCCCAAGTTGCTGGGTCCCTCACTTTTTATTAGTCGCTTGCAAGGGTCTTATCAGCAAGGGCACCATGCAAGGAACAAGGGAGCCAAGAGGGCAGGACCCCACCTGTTCTCCTGGCCCCAACACCTTCCCACACTCTGAGGCTCCCCCCCTTCCAGACACTCACTTTCATCCCAGCTGTGGGCCCTCAGCCCTTCCATCCAAAGGCTGGAACACAAGAAGAGCACTGGACTCAGAGTCAGTGATACCAGGCACGGCCTCCCTGCTGTGGGTCCCCTGAGCAAGTCAAGTCACTTCACCTGTCTGAGCCTTAGTTTTCTCATCTATCCAATGGGGGTGAAAATCACAAAAGAACAATGCGTTAAAAAAAACAAAAACAGAAAAGATGGCGGGCACATATCAGAGGTGCCTGGTGAAAATGAGATGGAAGGACTGAAAGTAATTTGCGCAGAACAGCTGACTCATAGAGGTTTCTAAGATGAGCATCCCCCAGGTCAGAGGCACACTGTCCTCCTGTCAGGGGCTTGAAGATATAGATGCACATAGTTTTGTTGTGTTTTTGAAAGGTTTATTATAAAAGTAACACGTGCTTGTGAAAATTCAAATCAGAAAGAAAGTATATGATGTTGACGTGGAGAATGCTTTCCTGAGGGGTGATCTTGCTGAGTTTGGGAGGATATCTGTCTGCACTTAGAACCTAGATCTATGTTGTATCCATCCCTCCATCCATCCCTCCATCCCTCCATCCCTCTATCCATCCCTCCATCCCTTTATCCATCCATCCATCCCTCCCTCCATCCATCCATCCCTCCATCCCTCTAGCTAGACATAGACAGATGTAAGGGAAAGTGGCATCATATCAGCTTCACCTGGGGACCAGAGGGGCTTCAGGGGTGACCACGAAGCCCCAGAATGGAATTCTCAAGCGTGTGTGTGTGTGTGTGTGTGTGTGTGTGTATGCATGCATTTCCCTGGACGGGGAACCTTAGCTTTTCCTGGGTCTCCTAGGGCCCGGGGTCCCCAACAAAGCATCCCGAGTTAGGAGATTTGCAGGTGTTTGTCCTCTCGGAGGAGGGGCAGGCAGAGCCCTCTCCCCCTCCCCTCCAGCCTCTCAGTCCCCCCCTCCCCCTCATGCACCTGCCAGGGCTTCCGGCCTCCTCTGCTTCAAAGCGCAGGCTGGGCTTTACCTGCCTCGCCTCTTTGCAAAGCAGCCAGGTTTGAAAGGGGAAGTGGCATTTCAGGCCCTTAATTAGACCCAGGACAAGAATGGAGGCTGGCTCTCGGGTCAGGCCGGGGAGATTGTTAGGGGATTAACACCCAGGTAAACTCATCAGGGCGCACCCGCCCCTTGGCAGGAGGCAGCGAGAGAGAATCCCGGGCCAAAGCGGAAAGGCTGGCCAGCAGCGTGGACTCACATTCCGGAGGGGTGGGGTGTGTGCAGGGAGGGCAGGGACAGAGGAGGAGAAGGGAGGGCCCCTCCACCCGTGCCAGTGCCCCAGGAAGGTGGAGCTAGGACTCCCACTTTGTTCTCATAACAATGTACTGAGCACCTACTGTGTGCCAGGCACTGTTCAGGGGCTGGGAGGACAGCCTCAAATCGCACAAGGCCCTGGTCTCATGGAGCTTACACGCTGTGGGTAGTCACGAATAGGAAAACACTAAGAAGGTGGACAGGGGCCTAAAGGAGATAGACAGTGACTGACCTGGGAAGCAATGGTAGATGGGTTATCAGGGAGGCCTGCCCAGAGGAGGTGATATTTGACCTGAGACCTGGATGGCAGGAAAGAGGCAGTCATTTATTGAACCTCCGTAGGAGAATCGCCAATTGAGAGCTGACTGCATGCTAAGTATTGGGTAAAGTGCTTTATAGGAATGAATTCAGGAAACCCTCCCAACAGCACCGAGGAAGAGGGATTATTCAGATCCCCTTTATAGATACGAAAACTGAGGTACAAGCAGGTGCCTTGGCCCTTTGGGCACAGACGAGCAGGCGAGGCTCATTGGAAGCCTGTACTCAACTTGTCCACCTCTTACTTTATACACCTCCTCTCAGCTTCCAAACCCTGCCCCTGGGTATCTATTATCCCTATTTTGCAAACGAAAGCAGAAGACAGAGAGGTTTGCTCAACCCTGGCTGGTTTTCTCAGTGGTTAGAGAAGATCCCGGGTTCAATTCTGGTCAAGGGCAAATACCTTGGTTGCAAGCTCGATCCCTGGCCCTGGCTGGGGTGTGTGCAGGAGGCAACCATCGATATGTTTCTCTCACATTGATGTTTCTCTCCCTGTGTCTCTCCTCCTTTCTCCCACTCTCTAAAAATCTACAGAAAAATATCCTCTAGTGAGGATTAACAAAACAAAAACAAACAAACAACAACAAAAAAAACAAAAATAAAAGAGAGAGAGAGAGGTTGCTCAGCTCCCTGGAATCACACAGCCAGGAAGTGGCAGAGCCGGTAATGGAATGCAGGTACCACAGACTCTGACCAATGCAAACTCCTCCAGCATCTGATTGGGAATGCCCTCCACTGACTCACAGGGTCCCGTGTCCCTGGGGAGTGGCTTCCCCTGTCTCTAGGGGGCTTGTCCTCATAGAAGGCTCATTCAGAGGACCTGCCCATTTGTTTTCTTGCACGGGGTGCCCTGCCCACGTTGTTGGCTTTCGGGTGAGATGATGAACTGAGAAACCTCCGTTGGCCTTGGGTGTGTGTTGGAAGGTGGGCGTTGGGACCTCTGCTGAAGGGAGCATTGTTTCTTGTGCGTATTTGTGCTGTGTGCACATGGTTGCTGATGAGTTGATTATTGGAGTTGGGGAGGAAATAGCAGGTCCTGGTTAGATTGGGCAGGGAGCTTTGCCTTTGTTGGTGTGTGTGGGTCTGTCCTTGTGATGTAGTGTGAATGTGTTTAGGGGTGTGTAGCTGGGTCAGTGTGGGTGTGCCTCTGTTGGTGCTGAGGGGTGAATGTCCCCATAAGGAATATGTGTACCAGTGGGGCCATGCCAGTTCCACTATTCACAGGTGAAGGTTGGTGCATCGGTCTATGGTCTGAATGTGCCTGCCCCCATTTCACAGAAAGGGAAGACAGAGGCGTAGAGAAGTCATCTGCCCGAAGTCACCTAGCCAGTAAGTGGCTGAGCCGGCCAGGGAGTCAGAGCTGCCCTAGGGATCCAGGCTCTTCCCTGCTCCCAGGAGAGGTTTAAGCGACAATAAAAGGTTGACGTGCCCGGGAGGTGGTGAGCTGATGCCGCCTTTGGGCAGGGGCCTGGAGGACGTGTGTGCCGTGCATGCTCATTCTGGCGTCTCAGCCTCTGTGCGTTCCCCAGGGCCTCAGCCCAGCCCTGTCGCAGGAGGAGGGCCTGGTTTTGGGGGGATTGCAAATACGCTGAAGATGAATGCCTGCAGCTGGCCGCGGCCTGAACAAGGGGGTGACCTAGGAAGTGAAGAAATCACCAGAGATGCGTGGCAGCCCTGTCCAGAGAGCGGGTCGGAGGGTCTGCCCCGCGTCCCTCCCCTCACCTACCACCCCCACCCCTCCCCTTGATCCTGCTGGAAGGGGAGAACAGTGCTGAGAAATTCTCACTAGAAAGAACACTCTCACAAGGTCACCGCTTGAGACCAGAGAGTAGGGGAAAGTAAAAAAGAGGGGAGGGGGCACCCCAGGGGGGAACCCAATCAGTAATCGAGAGAGAGAGAGAGAGAGAGAGAGAGAGAGAGGGGGGGGGGGGGGTTTGTACAGGACCTACTATGTGCAGGGCACAGTCCCTTGAGCCCCACCACCCTGTGAACGTCACAGGGTTTACGAATCCCGTTTTACAGATGAGAACACTGAGACAGGGAGGTCAGGTCACTTGTCCAAGACCAGGGCTAGAGAAAGAAAGAGGAGTTTAAATCCTGGCCTCTCTGGCTTTGGGCCCCAGACTCAGGTCAGCCCCGGGTGGCTCGGGGGGGGGGGGGGGCCAGAGGGAGAACTGATCTTGCTTTGCTGGTGCCTCCCCGCCCCGGGGACATCAGCTCCCGGGCCAGAGTGCAGATATTCCTTTAACTCGAGCATCGTTAAGATGATTTAGGTTTAACTCTGCTATTTCATCTGGCTGGTCGGCTTTGTGCAAGCTCCTTCCCACGTCATCTCGTCACCGCCAAAAATAAAGATTCCCATTTTAAACAAACACGCGCCTAGCTCCCTGCTCACAGCCAGGGGCCGGCCTCCCTGGACTCCGGTTTGCACGTCAGAAGCAGGGGCTGTGGCCAGTCCCAGCCCGTGACTGGGAGGCTGAGAAATGCAGGTGGCGCGTCCCTCCCACAGATGAAGCCACTTAATTACCACGCAATCAATATGCAAACAAGTGCCAAACTGGGTTTGAATCAAATTTCTCATTGGGGACCCGGTGGGGGAGGAGAGTCCAGCAGAAGCGGGGCCTAGAGGGGTAAGCTGGCTGGGGTGGGGGGGGGGGGGGGCTGCAGGATAAAGAGATGGGCTTCGACTGGGACCCAGGCACCCAGGGCCATGCAGAGGTCCCAGGAGCCTCCAGCGCCTGGCTTGGGGCCCAGGTCCCATTGAGGGGAGCTTGGGTCCCTGGCTCAAGGCTGCACCCGCGGGAGGGTTTCCAGGCCTGTCAGCTGAAGTCTGGCGGCCTCCGCTAATTCATTTGACTCGGAAATCTCAACTTGACCAGGTCCCCCCTCCCTTCTTTAAAACAAACTCATTAAACTTGTCAACACTCATTAGGCCTGTAAAACATTGAACTAGAGCCACTGGGGAGACTTGGAGAGGGTGTGTGTGTGTGTGTGTGTGTGTGTGTGTGTGTGTGTGTGTGAGCGCTCCCTGCAAAGCGGAACCAGGTCCTGGGAGACCCCCCTCTGAGGCTTGGGGGGGCAGAAGTCAGATTCATTTGTTCATCTCCTCCCTTCCTTCTGCATCTGCCTTTCCTCGAGGGCGGAAGAGTATGGCGTGGAGGCCCAGCCCCAGAGTCAGACTGGAGTTAGAAGCGGCTTTGCCCTCCTGGCTGGCTGACGTGGGCCAGTTTCTTACCCTCTGTGCCTCAGTCAACCCATCTGTGATATGGGTATTCCAAAAATAGGACCCACCTCTCGGGGCTGTTGGGGAAACAATGTGGGTAAAGCACTTAACAGGCGTCCTCAAACCGCGGGCCACATGCAGGTGTATTTGCCGTTTTGTTTTTTTTACTTCAAAATAAAATATGTGCAGTGTGCATAGGAATTTGTTCATAGTTTTTTTTAAAACTATAGTCCGGCCCTCCAACCGTCTGAGGGACAGTGAACTGGCCCCCTGTTTAAAAAGTTTGAGGACCCCTGACTTAGAACAATGCCTGGCACACTTTAAGAGCACAGCTCCTGGTAGCTGTTGTTAGTAATAATACCTTAACATGTAAGGGGTAGGACTCTGACGTTTGGATTTGATAAGACTCGAGTTTGGACCTCAGCTTCCTGCTACGGGACTCTGGGTCAGGGATCATTTCTGGGAGCCTCGGTTTCCCCAAGTATAAAATGAGCACAATAAAATGTGTGCTAAAAACAGGATTGTGGTGAGACAGAGTCAAAACTAGTGTGGTGTTTGTTACTGTACGAATATTAGGAATGTCCTCTCTTCTTTGTCCCTCCCCCAACTCAACTCCCCCCCCCCTCACCACCACCCCCCCCACACACACCTCACCAGGCAGCATGGAACACGGTATGCCTGGATCTCACTCCTTTGGTGAGGAGCTGGGGGTCCTTTCTACAACCTGAAGCAAAGCTGGGGGGACAGAGGCTTCCAGGAGAGGGGCCGGGGACTGAACCCCGCTCCAGCCTGAGGGGGAGGTTCCTGTGGTCTCAGAAGCCGGTGTCTCCTTTAGAGAAGGAAAAGCTGCTTAGAGGAGGAAAAACGGGCCCCCCTGCCCTTGGGTAAAAGAAAAATACAAAAACACGTCTAGTTTTTAAAGCCATCTGATGGGAAGGGAACCGGGTGACCCCAGATGGAAAGGAGGGGCTGGAGGGAGGGCCCCTGCCTGCTGGTGCCTCCTCTCACCGGCTCCTGCCGTCCCCGCCGCTGCCAAGGGGACAGACCCTCCGATGGCCGGCCGCGCACTCCAGGCCCCGTGAATAGCGGTTTTGTCTGGGCTTCCATTTAGGATTTGCGGCTGCAGTTGTGACGGGTTCTTTTTCCCTTTAAAGTGGGGTGTCACAGGCTCTCTCCCCCTCTCTCCCAGTCCCCTTCGCATTGAGAATGCCTCCTTAAAAAAAAACAACAAAACAAAACACACCCGGCCGGCCTTCTGCTATTTTTCTTCTCTCCCTGAAAATGAGAACATCAGCTATTGAAGCGGATTGATGAACTCTTCCCAAAAGTTTATTAAGGGAAGCGTAGACAAAGGCCCCAGGGCCCGCGGGCAACTGAGCAGTCAGTACATATACTGGGCCCTTTTGTCGCCCCAGGGCCGACGCATGAATACCTCTCAATGGCCCTCTTTAGAGTGACAAGATCAAGCCAGACAACGGCTTGTTAAAAGGACTGCCAGCGTTTTTCTCTTTCCCCGGGCCGAGGCTCCGCCCCCCACCTCGCCTGCATTAATGTACAGCTGCAGCGGGAGGAATAATCGCCTGGAATTCTGTTTTGTGTGGGTTTTTCTTTTTTCCCTAAATATGCCTTTCCTCCTCCTCCTCCTCCTCCTCCTCCTCCTCCTCCTCCTCCTCCTCCTCCTCCTCCTCTTCCTCCTCCTCTCCCCTGCCCCCACCTGCCCTCCTCTCCTGTCCCCCCGCCCCCTCCCCCAGCGTCCTGCAGCCATATGTTGCCCAGCACAGCCTGCTTGTGGCTTGGAAGGGACCCCAAGGTGGGTGTTTCAGGAGGCGAGAGGGGGTTCATGCCTCTGTAATATCATGTCCTCCCGTCCGCCCCCGTCACAGTCAGCACCGCATTGAACACGTACTGTGTCCTGGGGCTTCCATAGGAACCTCGGGGTGCCATCGCTCATGTGGGCTTCCACGTGGAGGCAGGTGTTATTTCCCCCAAGGTATAGATGGCAAAGCCAGCACAGAAAGGAGTGTCTTTCTCGGGGAAGCTGGAGCAGGGCTGGGTCTCCAGGCCTGGCTGCCTCGAGCCTCACTCTGCTTCTCAGCTGCTACACTCAGGACAGGGTTGAGGCTAAAAGTCAATCTCCCTCCCCCCCCCCACCCCCCGCATTACACGGCTGGCTTCTGAATCCGAGAGAATCGACGTGTACACCAGGCCTGCACCCCCGAACACAGGACTGAGCGAGGTTGTGGGAGCTCGGGCTGGGGCGCTGGGAGGTGAAGTCGCTGTGGGAGAATCCATTCTTGATGGTCACTGCGGAAGGAGAGGTGCTGGGCTCAGATAAGCCAGTGGGGGGGGGGGACCCCAGTTCCCTCTGAATTGGATGCGGTGTGTGTGTGTGCACATGTGTGAGTGGGCAAGTGTGTGTGCATGTGCATGTGTGTGAGTGTGTGTATGCATGTATAGCATGTGCATGCATGTGCAGCGTATGAGTGTGTGTGCCCTGCAGAGTCATGGCCCTGGCGAGTTTTTTCTGTGCTCCCTCTCTTGCGCCGGCTGGGGGCTTTCTTAGAGGGTGAGGACTAGTTAGCGGCATCTCCCTCTGTGCCAGGACAAGGCTGCATGAGGAGTAGGCGCTCAGTCTGTCTTTCTAAACCGAGTTCTTTCCTGGGACACCTGAGCCTACAGGGGAGAGGGACACTAGGCCTCTGCTGAGGGTGGAGGCTGGCCCCTCCCCCGCTCCTTCCCCTCCCCTCTCCCTCTCTCCCATCTGACTCCTGCCTTCCTTGTCCCTAATGATCATGGGCCATTTTCTTATCCTCTGTGCCTCAGTCACCCCATCTGTAATATGGGTATTCGGACCCGCATCACTGACCTTCACCTTCTGAACTGCTTCCCTGGCAGCCAGGCCAGGGAGGGTGTTTGCCTCGCTCCTGCTCCCAGCTGGTTCTTCCCTGGGGAGAGCGATGGGGAGGGGAAAGGAGGGGGTTAGGCAAGTAACAGGTAGAAGGAAAGCGCTCGCACTCGTGTCTAAGAGGTAGGAGCCTGGCCTCTGCATCCTGCCTTCTCCCCCTGCGGGGACAGCCTGGGACTGTCCTGGTTTTAACACCGAGAGTCCCACATCCCAGAAAACCCCCAGTCATAGGCAACTGGGAGGGTTGGTCTCCTTCCTCCCTGGGGTGCAGGGACAAGTCTCTGCTCAGCCCTCCAGGTACGCCATCATCAAACGCAGGGGCAGTAACAGGCTGGGTGGGAAGGGAGGAGGGGCTGCAAAAGGGCGTTGACAAGCGTGGTGCGCCCTGCGCTCGAGCAGGGGACACTGTGGACATCTGTGCTTGTGCTGGGTGGCTGAGAGGGGCGTGCTCCTGTGGGGACCTGGGGAGCCCTTCCCCCCATGAAGCCTCCATGGGGGGGGGGACCCAGATTCACATTGGGCAGACGGAGCTGGGCCCTTTGCTTTAGGCCAACCCGAGTTCCAGTCCTATCTGGGCCACGTGCGGCTGGGTGGTTGAGGGGGGGCATTACCCCACTTGTGTAACACAGGAAATGAACAGAGCGGGCCTCCAGCGAAGGCTTGATTCCTCCCTGTGATTCTGCTCCGCGTGTCCCAGACCCCTCATTCTTTTCTGGCTTACGGACGGTGAGCGGGAACACAGCGGGAAGGCCAGATGCTGAATCTGTCCAGAGGGACCTGGGAGGGGGTGGGGGCGTGGGAGGTGGCTGAAGAATCGTCATCATTTAAGAAATCTGCCTCTCCCCCCTCCCCCCAAGATGAGAGTCGCTATGTCATGGATGATTCTAGGCGAACTTCCCCCAAGGAAGGCCTGTGACCCCTGACCCCAGTAACCTGTATTTAACACGTTCAAAAGCTCCCACTCGCCCCAGAGAGGTGACCTGAGCTGGGACCAAGGCAACAGAGCTATAAACAAGCGGGCTCCGTGGGCTCAGGAATCCTGAGCGAAAAAACAGAAGGGCTCAGAGGTGCCCCCCCGCCCCGCGCCCCCCGCCCCCCCCCCCCCCCCGGTCCTGGACTGCAAGCACATGCACGTGGCCAAGGAGGGGGGATGGGGGAGGTGGGGGGAGGGGAAGATGCTCAGGAGGTGGAAGGAGTTAGGGGAGAAAAAGTGGGCAGCCTTCCCCTCAAATAAGAAGGGATTTTCTCTCTCTGACCCTCAGTTTTCTCACCTGTAAAATGGAGCTAAACTTTTAAGTATCCGGTGAAATAGTGTGGGTGAGCGCCGCTCCCATGAGCCCAGTAGTGAGAGCTCAACAGCGCCAGAGGGGACAATGGAAAGGAAAATGTGCTAAATCAGGGGGCAGAGTCGGGGGATGATTGAGGATTCAAATGGCTCACACTCTGGTGTCTGTCCATCAATGAGTCTTTGTTGAGCACCAACTAAATGCCAGGTGCTGGGTGAAGCAGAGAACAACACGGAGCGTCCCTGCCCTCAGGGCCTCCGTAGGAGACAGGCAAACAGATGCCCCCCCCCCCTCCATTCAGTGCGAGAGGTGCTGGGGGTGGGGGACAGGCTCTGAGGGCCATGAGATGGAAATGAATGTCTCTTCAATTTTGCAAACACATTTCCGGGGCATCTTGACTGAAACTTACTCTGATCTCCGCTCCCAGCACTACCACTGCCCACCTACACCTGCTGTGGTGTGTCCCCCTCTTGCACGGACCTCATCCTCCCACCTTCTTGATGGAAAAGCCGAGGCTCTCCTGCCAGGCCGTCTAGAAGCCGGCACGGGGCTGCATTCTGGGTTAGCTGGGCTTTTCCCCTAGCTCTGTAACCTCAGGCAAGAAACGGGCTCTCTGCGCCTCAGTCTTCTCACCTGTGACTAGGGTGAATGACACCCACCTCACGCTGTTGGGAAGCGCCAAGTGCCCGGTGCCTTGCCGGCTGCGCACAGTAGGCCCTCAGAGTGAGGGTGCCCATGCTGCTTCTGGCTGCACAGGGGCCTGGGCTCCTGCTCCCAGGCCCCGCCTGGCCTTTGAAGCTCAGTGCAGCTCCTTAGCACCGCAATTAATTACCCGGGACAATGCTACTGACTGCGCCTTCCAGGGTCCAGTGGGCGGGGTGCTGGGAGGGGGAGGTTAACGGCTGCCTGTTTGTTTATGGGCACAGGACGCTTTATTGGTTTTACACTCCAGCCTGTTTGGAAATCAAAGAACAGTTCCAGGGAGGGGGGAAGCCAGCCTCCTGGAGCGCAGGGAGCGGCAGGATTAATTTTTTGGTCCCTGGGCGAGCGCAGCCTGGTCTCTGCCTGCACCTGTGTCCTCAGAGGTCTGCTCTGGGCCTGGACGGCAGGACAGCCATTCGCTGGGGACAGGTGGGTGCTCGGGGCCAGGGCAGCAGCCTCTTTTCTCTGAGTTTCTGGTGCTTTGCGTGCCCAAAGCCTCAGGCGAGCACTTCTGCAGGGTGTGAGCAGGGACCTGGCCACGCTACCCGTCCTCTCTGGGCTTCTGTGATTGTCTTCAAAAGATGATGACCCTGCCCGTGACCTTGACACGCATGCTAGGTGACATTCAGTGATGCGATAACGTGAGGTAACCTTTGTGAAGTCCTGCAGTTGGCGCCTTCATTTCTTCTGTAGGTCATTCATTTATTCATTCACTCACTGATTCTCTTGCTCTGTGAGAGAGGCTGCCGCTTCAGGTCAGAATTCTGCTTGAAATTAGAAAAAAAATACACCTGGTTTCTAACATCCAAACACATTTTATTAGCTTGTTGTTGTTTTTTTTATATATTTTTATTGATTTCAGAGAGGAAGGGAGAGGGAGAGAGAGAGAAACATCAATGGTGAGAGAGAATAATTGATTGGCTGCCTCCTGCATGCCCCCTACAGGGGATGGAGCCTGCAACCCTGGCATGTGCCCTTGACTGGAATCGAACCCAGGACCCTTCAGGCACAGACTGATGCTCTATCCACTGAGCAAAACCGGCCAGGGCGTTAGTTCTTTTTAAAAAAAAAAATATATATATATATATATATATATATATATATATATATATATATATTTTATTGATTTCAGATAGAGGAAGGGAGAGGGAGAGAGATATAGAAACATCAGTGATGAGGAAGAATCATCCATCGGCTGCCTCCTGCACTCCCGCTACTGGGGATCGAGCCTGCAACCCGGGCATGTGCCCTGACCGGGAATCGAACCGTTACCTCCTGGTTCATAGGTCGATGCTCAACCACTGAGCCACACCGGCCGGGCTTTATTGGTTTATTATTACACAAGAATGACCTGCTTATTGTGGGGAAGGAAGGTGAAGCGCTGGAAGAGTATAGAAAGTAAAAAGTTCGCCATCGCCTCCGTTCCACCCCCCAGAGTTAGATACTGTGAGTAATACGGGAGTCTGATCTTCTGGGTGATTCCCTGCAGGGCACTTTGCACGTCCACCCGTCCTCTTGTTTTGAGCAATAGCTTGTGTGACAGGCATGTTCCAGACGTGAATAGTTGGTGTGTCAGGACGTCGTTTGCTGGAGGCGGGAGCGAGAGGCCACTTCCTCCCTGATGCTCACCAGCAGTGGGTTTGATCAGTTGTTTTGTCACTGTCGATCCGACCGGTGAGAACTGATGGGCCTGGCCCCGTGCCGGTCACTTTCACCGGTTAACCCGAGGAGGCCGCTGTCTCTACTTTACAGATGGTAAGACCGAGGACCAGAGAAGTAGAAGGTTCCGTCAGGCCTCCTTCTGGGATCTAGCTGAGCTGGAATTCGAATCTGGAGGACTCAGGGGTGTGCGGAGGAGTGGGCCCCATCCTGACATACACCTGCTCAGTCACCTGGAGGGCTTGGCCCTGTGGTGAAAGATAAGCAGGGCTGGCCTTCTCCAGACTGGCCAGGAAGCGTTCCGTGGCTTTACCATGGCCTTGACGCTAAAGGCCAGCTCCAGAGTACCTTTTCCCTCCTGCTGAGAGAGACCGGAGAAGAAAGGGAGTCTTAGTACGCCCGCCCCTCAGCCCAGCATTAGGCACTGGAATCCCCAGGCTACGATTCCCTTTCCCAATCTAGGACCCTGAAGCTCACACCAGATCGTTGTACTAAGATTGGGATTTGGGCCCCCAAAACGCTGCTCTTATATCAGACCCTCCTCACATGTCAGGTCTGGAAGCATCCAGTCTGACCCTCTCACTTTCACAGATGGAGGGGCAGAGGTCCCAGAAAGGTTAAGTGACTTGCCCAAGGTCACACAGCTAATTGGTGACAGGGCCCGGACAGATTCCATCTTGCTGGAAAGATGATCTCCTTCCTCTGAGGCAGCGGTGACCTCTCTCCTGGCCCCCACAGGGTCTGTAGCCACATCTGGGTTTTCCCTTCCCAACTGTGGGGAGCCTTCCAGCCCCGAGGAGGCCAGGAGGCATAACAAATGGGGAGCTGGTGACCTGGAAAAGGCCAGACAAAGCCCGCGGTGGGGGAGGGCGGGGACAAGCGGCTCCCAGGGACCAGGGCGAGGCGGCCACGCTGGGAGTCCTTTGACGAAGCTGCCGGAGCCTCTCATTTGGCCAGCACTTCACGGTGTATACAGCTCTTCCAAGGCTGTGAGCCTCTCACCCTCGGGGCAGTAGCCTTGTGACCCCCGTGTTACACATGGGGAAACTGAGGCCTACAGGTTGACATCAGTAGCTCAGAGTCACACAGTGAGCGATGGGGTGTCAGACTGGGTGGGGAAGAGCTTTGGGACCACTTAGTTCTCGGTTCCCATTTTGTTTTATTTTTTAAAGATAGGTTTTAATTGATTTTTAGAGAGAGAGGAAGGGAGAGAGAGAAGCATCGATGAGAGAGAAGCATCAACATCGATTGGCTGCCTCCTGCCCGCCCCCTACCAGGGATGGAGCCTGAAACCTGGGCATGTACCCTGACTGGGAATCGAACCAGTGACCTCTTGGTGCATGGGTCGATGCTCAACCACTGCGCCACGCTGGCCAGGCTCTGTTCCTCATCTATATGAGGAAGGGGAAGCCAGGAGCTTCTTATTCTGGGACCTATTCCCCTAGACACGTGCTGTCTCCCTAGACATATGACAGGTGAACCCCAATTCCTTAGGGGAAATAGCATAATACATTTCCTTTCCCTGGGAACGTGCCAGCCTTTTGACAAGGCCCAGCCCGAGATGCCACCCTTTGGTTCCAGTGATTCACACATGGCATAGGGTGGTGGCTAAGCTCCCAGGCTCTGGAGTCAGCTGGATCCGAATTCCAGTCCTAACCGCTGTGTGTCCTTGGGGAAACCACCTCCTGTCTCTGGGCCTCAGTTATCTCACGTGCAATGTGGAGTCTGTTATAGACAGCAGTTGCGTGGGTTAGGTGCCACAGACTTAGCAGAGAGCCTGCTCGGTAAATGTGGGTGGCTGCTTGTTTTTACTATCAGGGCAGACTGAGAGGGGTTCTGATTGGCTCTGCTCTCAACCGCAGTGGCCTGGGCAACACAGCTGTGGCCCGCCGTGTCCTTCACTGGTCTCTGGCCTACACAGAAGGAAGGAGGTGTCTTGTGCCTGGAGCTAGACAGACCTGGGTGTGGGCCGGCTTGGCGGTGTGTCAGCTGCAGAAATGGTGACGTTTCCTGTAAAAGAAAGGAGGTGGTTATTTGCATCTCCTTTCCCCAGAGACTGTGACAATTCAACTCAAAAGAATAGCACATGCTCTGGCTGGTGTGGCTCAGTTGGTTGAGCATCGCCCTGCCCACCGAAAGGTTGTTGGTTCGACTCCTGGTCAGGGCACATGCTCAGGTTGTGGGCTCAATCCCTGGTAGGGGTGCGTCCAGCTGATCAGTGTTTCTCTCTCTCCCTCTCCCTTCTTCTCTCCCTCTAAAAATAAGTCAATAAAAACATATTTTAAAAATAATAACCTATGGGTGGGCCAAAAGTAGGTTTACAGTTGTGAGTATGTGAAGCGGTTTGTTCTTACATTATTATTTATTAACGAGAGGCCCGATGCACGAAATTCATGCAAGGGGCTCGGCCCTCGCAACCCCGGCTAATTAGCATATTGCGCTTTTATTATTACAGATTATTGTATTTTCCATGCGAACAACTGTGACCTGCCTTTGCCCCACCTTGCATAATTTGGAGGGAAAAACCCGGCTCTGCAGTCCGGGGGGGAAGGCCAACTCCAAACCTCAGGCCTGTCCTCAGCACGACAGAGGGGAGACCCTGAGCACCCTCTGGCCTGTGGGGACCTCCCTCCGGGTTCTCCCGAGAAGTGTTTGGGTTGGGGAGGGTACTCTGCCTCAAGCCCCAGAGGGACGAATGGCACAGGTGAACACACCTGCCAGAGCCACATTCCCTCTAGGAGCTGCCCAGCAGGTCCTCACGGGTGCCAGGACGGTGGGGAAGGCTCCGGGTGGGTGGGGGCTGAAGCCCAGACATCTCCCCATCCATTCCCTGGCAGAGTCCTGGGGGTTCATCCGTGGTGCGTGGCAGCGTTCCACCTGAAGACCGGCTTTGAAAGTCAATTCTTTGAACCCGGGGGAGCCAAGGCCTCCAGGGCCTCTCAGAGCAAACAAGCTTCTGGCAAGTGGAGAGAAAAGCAAACTGGATTGAATTTCCCCTCCACCTCACCTGGGGAAACACTCAGACAGCTCGGTGGTGGGGGCAGGCATCGGGGAGCTTGGCTCCAGGGATGAGCTTAGGGCGCAGGGGTCAGAGAAAGACCCCTGAGACCTGCTGCCGCTCCGTGGCCCGTGGTTCCCCTGGCGGCTCAGGACTGCCGAGGGGGGGGCAGTTCTTCCTTGGGTGTGACTTTGTTTCCCCGAGGTGCAGATCAAAAGATGACGGGACCTCAGCGGCTCGCCCCGGCTCAGCAGCTAAGGGAGGTGCGAGGTCGAGTCCTGACCCTGCAGCAGCTGGCGTGTGGGCTGTGTGTGTGGCTGTTCCCACCTGTAAAATGGGGGGGGGGGGAGGTAATAACACCCACTCACTGGCTCTTGGTCGAGTATAAAATCCCACAGAAAGGACAGGTGTGGGGGCTTCACCTGCATCCTTCCGAGTCCCAGGGGGAGGAGGGATGCTTCGGTCTGCACACACCCCTGACTTTGCAGCAGCCCCCGGAAGCCAGCCCCTCACTAACAGTGGAGCCCACGGAGGACCAATCCCAGCGGGCAGATGGATGCTGGAGGATGGATGCGGGTGGAGGACTGAGAGTCCGCATAAGGAAATGCATACCCTTTCCTCTCTACAAGTCATGAGGTCCTGGGGGTCAGGAGGAAGAGTAGCTGGGATGGGGAGCTATGTACTCTGGGAGGGTGGTAGAGGCGGGGGGGGGGGGGCCGGGGGCGTGTAAATGACCTCCCCAGCCCACTCCCAGGAGCTCCTGCCCACCTGTCAGCCTCAGCTGGGACCTCTATCCCTGAGCCAGCCCAGCCAGCACCGGGAGATGGGGAGGGTCCAGTCTTTGCCCTTCTCTTGCCCCAGCCCTGGCCAATGGGACACATGCCCCCTCCCCTGCTCCCAGTTCCCCCCCCCTCTCTGAAATCTCCATGATCCCCCCACGCCCATCTTTCAACCAGGTAGCCTCGGGAGCTGAAGAGGAGGTGGGAAAATTCAGAGCAAAACCAGGAGCTGTGGGGCAATGGTTCCCAGCCGTGGCTGCACAGGAGAGTCACCGTGGGCAGCTTTTAAAAATCGCAGTGCCAAGCTGCACCCCAGACCATTACATCAGAATGGGGATCAGTCTTTCTTAAAGCTCCCTGAGGTTTCGAACCCCTAACCCCTGAGCCAGAGCTGCGGATGGTCCAGCCACAGGGATGCCTGAGCCGTGCCCTCCCGGCTTCAAAGTCCTCACCTGCAAAAACCAGGGACCATCAGAACTGTCAGATGAGAAGGGGGGCCTGTGAGAAAGGCTGGTACCTAGTAGGTGCTCGTCAGATGCTGCTTACAATAACCATGGCTCCCATTGGTGGAGGCCCGCTCCTTGCCAGGTGTTTTGCATCCATTTACGTGAGCTTTTCTCTGGACTCGGATGATTCCTGGACTGGCACATCTCTCCCCAGGAGGAGGGCTGCCTTTGTCCTGGTCTGGGGCAGGCAGGTGTGTCTGGCGGCCCTGGAGGAGAACCCCAGCTGGTTCTTGTTTGGACATGTCTTAGGGACCCTTCGGCACACAGTGACTCAGCAGCCGCCAAGTCCCTCCCCAGGCCGCCAGCTTCCTCAGGTTTCTTCCCGCAACAAGTCAGGGCCCAGGAGGATGTGGCAAGCGCCTGTGTCGGTTTTCCTGGGAGGCCCTTGGAGGGCTCAGGGGCCTGGGGACAGGGGTCTCTCCTTTGCCTCCCTTTCCTCAGACACTTGCTTTGCCTGAGCACCTACCAGCCTCCTAGATCCTGGGGCTCAGGGAGGCGAAGTGACCAGCCCGAGGTCACCCAGGATTCAAACCTCCCAGTTTCTGGTGTCAAAAGCCACCTTGCTGGGAGCCTGGAGTCCTCCGTGGGGACAAAGGAGCAATGCCTCTGCGCACCCAGCCTGGCCAGACGCCGCTCGGTTCCTGGCGCTTGGCCTCAGTCTCCCCCTCTTCCCCCCTCCCAGGTCTGGAGCACCTGAGCCGGGCGACAGCCAGTGGCATTGCTGCCAGCCTGGCAGGGGAGGTCAGGAGGGACCCAGGGCAGCTGCAGAGCCTGTGTCCTGAGTCAGTAGCCTCAAAACCGGGGCCACACAGGCAGCACCTTCAGGGGGTCCTGCCTGCGGAGGCTGCTGTTGCCACCCCTCCACCCTGTGCTGACGTGCCCTGAGAGTGTCTGCACCCTGAGAGTGTCTGCGGCTCCCTGGGACCAGCCCCAATTCTCCCTCGAATCTGCTGTGTGATCCTGGCTAGTCACATGCCCTCTCTGGGCTCAGTTTACTAACCTGTAGGACAGTGAGTTGGGAGGAGATGATCTCTCAGGCTGCTCCCAGTTTGAAAAGGTCTCGGATGTTAGAGGCGAAGTCTATCTGGGGAATGTGCTAAGCAGGGAGCTGGTGCCTGCTCCGGGCCCCAGACTCTGCCTCTCCGAGCCTTGGTTTCCTCATCTGCAAATGGAGCGATAATAGTTGCAGCATCGGTTAGTGAGCTAATCCCCAAAAGGCCCTCAGCAGTGCCTGGCACCGGAAGCACTTCCGGTAGCTGGGGTGATCGTGGTCATGGTTTCCCTGCTCCCGGAGCCCTGTCTATAAAGTGGGGGTACTAGACGCTAGCAGGTGGGGCTGGTGCCAGGATTAAATGAGATAGTAAGGGCCCAGACCTTGGTGCCTGGCACACGGTCCCAGGTGTAAAATCAGGCATTTGCACAGGTGGGGCTGGGTCTCCGATTCCCCAGCCCCATAACCGCGGGAGCAGAGGTGGCAGGAGCTGAGGAGTGGGGCGGGGGGGTGGGGGGGTGGGGACAGGCTGGGGTTGCCTTGCTCAGGTGCCAAAGGCACTCTGTCCCACACACCCTGAGTGCCCGGCCCAGGGACCTGCACCCCTCCCCACCCTCCTAGCCCGTGGCTGTGGACATGCCAGCCGCACCGCAGCCCAGTCCTAGGCCAGGCCTCGTTCTCCACCCTCTGGCTTCTCCTGGGGCCAGAGCTCTCAAGCCCTCATTTATGAAACCTGTGGCCTGGAGCCCAGACCCGCACTTCCCTAGGGCCCCGTCTGTCTGTCCACGCATCTATCCGTCACATGTCATCTCTGGTCTGGCTCCAGGCCCTGGAGGGCGGTGCCAACCGGCGGTGGGGGCTTCGGGCTCTTTCGATGACAGCCCGGGCCTGTGAGACGCCACCCACCTGGCTCCCTGTCCCATCAGGCACCACTTAAGGGGATGTACCCTGAAAATGTGGAGGGCGAAGGCGGGGCTGGAGATGCCTTCAGAAATGGAAATAGGAGGCATTTGTTTATAATTTACTGCCTGACACGTAACGGGAACCCGATGGGACCAATAAAGGCCCCACACTCGCCCAACCCCTACCTCAAAAGTGCTGGAGCCGGTCCAGATCTCTGGAGGCAAAAGCACCTCAAAGCATCACAAGCCGGTCCGCACCCCACCGCATGCCACTCGCCCGCCACCCGCCCGCTCTGCTAACTTTGCAAGACTCCGCACTGTTTCCACCCGTCGGGCGCCAGCCCTTCTGAGCTGTGGGGCAGGAAGGCGGGGTGGGGGGGCTTGCTCTCGAGGTAGAAAAGGGCCACAGAGGCAATTTGGAAATGCACTAGAATATTCTGGGCCCACGACAAGCAAAGAGAGGGGGCCGGTGATGGAGGAGAAATCCAGTTTCAATTTTCCTCAAGAGAAAAAGGAGAGACAGAATAATTTTCCAGTGTGCAGGCCTAAGTAAAACCTCCTTGAGACATTGTGCGTTATTAAAGAGGAGGAAAGAAAAGACATTGTAAAATCAGTTTGCCTTTAGCGGAACTGTACAATGCACCCTTATTTCCAGGGGAATCTAATTAGAGGGCAGGCGGCCGGGCCCAGGAAGGGATGGGAGCTGGAGGCTGGGGCCAGGAGGCCCCGTGGGCTGCGTGGGAGGAGGGCTGGGAGGGTAGAGTGGGGCTCTGGGGAGGAGTTCCCTCCCAGCATTGTGGAAGGCTCAGCAGGCGTGGATTCAGATCCTGAATCTCGGCTCTGCCTGATGTCTTTGAGTTGGTGGTGCCACCTAAGCACCCGTTTCTTCGGTTGAAAATGGGGCTTGTCCACCCCGTTGTTGGCGGAGTTGTCAGGATGAGATGAAGGAACGTGTGGCCAGAGCTTGACTCCCACTGGGTGCTCGATGCGTGTTGATTTCTGTTCTTTCTTCTCCACCCGGTGACCAGCTTCCACAGGTGCAACACCAACACTGCACCCCCGGGCCCCTGATTGTCCCCTTCACTTTCAGAACCTCCCTTCACCATCTGCCCTCTCTTTCCCCACCGACCCTCTGCCACCAGATCCCCTAGCCTCCCCCGATCGCCCTTCTAGCTCAGCCTCTGAGGCCACCAAGCCATCCATTCTCCTCCCCCCACCTGACCTCTTGCAGGATACTTAAGATTATTTTAGCATGGCCGGTGTGGCTCAGTGGTTCAGCATTGACCTATGAACCAAAAGGTCACCGTTAGACTCCAGGTCAGGGCACATGCCCGGGTTGTGGGCTCGATCCCCAGTTGTGGGGGGGTGGTGTGCAGGAGGCAGCCGATCGATGATTCTCTCTCATCATTGATGTTTCCATCTCTCCCTCTCGCTTCTTCCCTGAAATCAATAAAAATATATATTTTTAAAAGATTATTTTACTAAGAGGTTGGTTATCATGCTTAGAAATACATAACGGAGAGTGGATGTCCGGAATTAAAACCCATGCACGCCCGTGCACACTGACTGGCAGGACCAGGGCGGACAGGAACGTGTGTCCCTCCACGTCGACCTCCCCAAGCACAGGACCCAGCGTATCTCCCCTCCCACCGAATGCAGCCCAGGCATCGGAGGGAGGGAGGAAGGAGGCAAAGGGGTGTAGAAAAACAAGCAATGGCGGGTGAATGCTTGGCAGTTCCCAAGGCCTTTCCGCTGTCCTCACTTAAAGAAAGGGAGACGGGGTGGCAAATGGGGTCGGTATGTGGTTTCAGACTCCCGATGGCTGTGAGTTCAAGTCCTGGCCCAGCCACACAGAGCTGTGTGACCTTGGGTAAGTCATTGCCCCTCTCTGAGTCCCATCCTTAGAACCGGATTAATGTCCGTGAAGCCTGCCCGCCGGGTCTGAGCTTTGTGAGTGCCAGTTATGCCTGCCAAGCACAGTTCCTGGCACCGGGTAAGCGCATCACCGATGCTCCATTTTATCTCCCCAGAGGACCACTTGTTCTTCAGAACTGGGGAGCCACCCCTCGCCCCGTCACCCTCAGCTCCTTAAATGAGCCTGTTTTCCCCACCCCCCAAATATCGAAAAGCATGCTTTTGTCCTCTTGAGAACCAGTGCGTTTTCAGATTCCACCCCCTCCCTGCTGTTTAATGTCACTAACCTCTGGCTGGCCACATTCGGGGGAAAGTCACATTATTCTATCAAGATTCAGCAAACTGGGCCCAGAGCAATAATTGCCCCAGGGTGCGAGTAACAGATTTTATTTTTATTGATCAAAAAACATTTTCTTTTTATCAAAAACACATCAGCTGAGAAAAGGCGTAAGCAGCAGGATCAAATTGGATTTTAACTCCTTTAAAAGCTGGCTCCCTCCCGCAGCCGGTTCCCAAAGATGCCGGGCTCCGCAGTGAGATGCTCTTGGTCCCGGGGGCAGGGGGACTCCCCAGGCAGTGGGGGCTGCTGTGCAGGCGGCGCCCAGACACCCCATTTGCATTTGGTCCGCCTCCGAGTGGCCAAACATCTGGGCCCAGGCTGGGGATTCAGTGGAGGACCCTGTGTGGGTGTGCAGAGCGCCGGTCCTCCGGACCTCTTGGAACTGTTCAGCTGGCTCGCCGCGGCGTTCAGCGTGGGCCAGGTGTCTGGCGTTGCATAAATACATCTTTAATGAGATGCTCGTGCAGGATGAGCCCAGCACACTCACGCACGGGTTGGAAGAGCAGACCATCGTTGGCATCTGTCGGAACATTGCAAGTTGTTGCATCGGTCTGGGCGTGCGGGAGGGGCAATGCATTCATTCTTAAATGTGCATTCGTTCGTTCGTTCAATAAATGTGTGTTGAGTTCTTCCCATGGACCAGTGCTCTTCTGGGCCTTGGGAATAAAGTAATGAACAAAACGGATACAATTCCTCGTCCTGCTGGAGAGGAAATACTGCCCCATCCAAGTTGTTCCAGCTGGGAGGCTGGGAGGTGGGCCTCGGAGGAGGCAGGGATCAGGCGTGGTCCCTGGCTTCAGCCTTTTAAAGGCCACTCTCCTGAGACTGTGACCACTCTTGCCCTTGCTGATCTGATTGCTGAATTCGAAGGGAAAGGTGGGGGCTGGGGGAGGGAAGGAAAGAGGACTTAGGTAAGAGCCAGGTGGAGAGGAGCGGGGGAAACAGGTGGGTTCCGAGGCTGGGGCGGGTCAAGGGGTAGGTTGGGTCTTGGTCCGGGCTCCAGGCATCCTGGGCTCTGGCCTGTCACGAGTCTGACGAGCCAGCCGCCATGGCAGGCAGCAGGGGTTCACCTGCCACGCTTGCCCCTGGCTGCGCACACTGTGGGCTGAGCGCCTCTCCCCGCACCCCGCACCCCGCCGCTCCAGCGTGAAGTCCACGCAGAGTTTTGGAGCCCTGGGGGCTGAGCGCTTGGCACCCTCCTTCAGGCCCTCGGTTCCATTCTGATCATCGTGAAGAAGTTGCATGGTTTCTCCTCCCACAGAGCAGTAAGGTTTTCTTTTTTAGCTCTTGCTATTTTTCTCTCGGAGTTCTGTAGCACAGTGGTTCTCAAACTGGGGCCCCTGGGCCAGCAGCGGCAGCAGCAGCCCACCGGGGAACTTGCTGGAAATCAGCCTTTCAGACCCCACCTTCTGCATCAGAAACTCCCACAGGGGCCTGGCCATCTGTGTCCGGCATGCCCTCCAGGGGATTCCGATGCCCTGAAGATGCCAGGGAGGCCACTTGATTGACCTTTAAAATGCACTCCTTGGCTGTGGCGCCAAGCCCCTGGCTTTGAAGGGAGGCTCTGCCCCTGAGCATCTGAGCAGGTCTGCACACCTCTCCGAGCGCCCACCACAGAGCGCCGGGCCTGAGACGATGGTGGGGACACCGTGGGAAGACACGACGCCTCAGCTCCCGGGACACAGGAGACCTGCCTGCCACCCCTTCTTCCCCTTGTCACTGGTTACCGGACAGACACCACCCTTTGCAAGCAGACGAACGTGTTCAACGGGGCAAGTGCTGAGCAGCTTTGAAAACTCAACCTCACCAACTCCGGGAGCAAGAGAATCAAAGCTTCTGAATCACAGAACCGTAAGATGTTAGACCCGAAGGGGACCACGTCTCCATAGCTCAGAGTCTCCCCGAGACCATGTACGTACCTGGCCCAGGTGACACAGCATGTCAGAGCCATCCCTCCTGTCCCCCCGCCCCCTTCTGACCACACAGCCGCCTCCTTCCCCCTCTGTCCTGCCCTCTGAGTTACTCTGCACAGACTCCCAGCCAGGGAGCCCCACACGGGCCCTCAGCTGCTCTTTGCAAATATCTCTTGAAGGTGGACATCACGTCCATTTCGTTCTCTGCTCTCTCAGCCCATCCAGTTCAGTCCCTACTCATGTTCAGCACTCTGTGTTGAGTGGATGCGTTCATGTCTTGAAGGCGTGGCCCCGAGTTGGAGTTTTTCTTTGGTTCTTCGCCTCATGCCAGCTTCTCTGGGGGCAGGAACCTGGGCAGGGGGAGAGGACAGCAGAGCCAGGAGGGACCCCTGCCCTTGGGGGGTGCAGGTGATGCCTCCATGGGCCCACGGGCATCTCGGCACCGGACCTGGCTCCCGCCGGTATGTGCTTCAGGACCCGGGTTTTCCAGGGCTGTGCGTCCGCCTGACATAATACGTAACAGTAATTAAGAAATAAGCCGCCTTGCCCAGCTTCACAGCGATCATTTGGCTAAGTAACGACCATGGTCCAGTGCCTCAAAAATCACCATTAGAGTACGCTCCTTATGGCCATAAAATTTCTCGTTTTCTGCCTTTCATCAGCCTCCCCCTGCAATCTTCGCCTTGCTTTATTTATACATTCGTCCTCAAACAATGGCAATAAACCCTTTCCCAGAGTGTTGCAAATCAGAAATTTGTCCACATTTTTCCACCACCTTCCACTGTGGACCTGCTCTGCCTGGGAACGGCCCAGCCAGGCCAGCTGCAGAGGCTGGGCTGCGGTAGATTGATGGGGGCACGACGGGATGGGGTTGCTGGGGAGAGAGGGTGGGGAGGGGGCAGCGGGAGAATGCACCATGAAAGGCCTCCGGCTGCCCAGCGACCAGCCTGAGACACAAGGGGCTGTGACTGGTGCAGGGGGAGGGGAGCGGAGGGGAGGGTTAAGTTTCCCCACCCCGTCCCCTAAGAGAAGAAGGGCCTGGGGACTGCTGGGAAGCAGGCTTGGCCCCAGGCAGAATCTGAAGGTGATAAAACCCATCTCTCTTGCGCCCCAGGAGTCAGATGATCGCAGGGTGTCCTGCAGCCCCCGCGGCACCCCCACTGTAGAATCCCAGGCCCCTCTGGAGCTCCTCACTGCCCGCATCGACCAGTCATTCTTTCCTCCAGCAGCAGGCATTTCCTGAAAGCCCTACTGTGTGCCAGGAACCATCCGGGCTCCGCAGTGTGAAGTAATGAATGAATCAGCTACAACCCAGGCCTCCTTCTCAGGGTTACTCTTAGCGGTCCAGGAGGACCGCTTGTTTGGGGGGCCCAGAGAGGGGTTAGACTTGCCAAAGGTCACACAGCCAGTTGAAGGCAAAGTCAGACAAACTTCAGGGTGCACATCGGGAGCCCCCTAGTCTTTCCAGCCAGCCCCCAGGCTCCCTGGGGACCCTCCTCCAGGCGAGGTAATAGTCCTGTCATCTGGCGGGGGCTGAGGGGCTGGGGGCCTGTAGCTGGTTTGGGGGGCACTTCCGCAGTGACCAGCTGCTGGCTTTGGCCTTGGTGTGCGGAGGGAAGACGGCTCCGCTCCGTGTGCTTCCAGCTGAAGCCTTTGCTTCTAGGAGGGAGGCCGGCCTCTGTGGAAGCCTCTCACCCGGTGGCAGGACCAGGACATGCACCTCGCTTTTCCCGTGATCCTGCTGGACTTCCGTGGCTGCTCAGGATCAGCCTGCAGCTCTGCCACCTGTAGGAGAGTGGTTCTCTTTAAAAGGGGCAGGGTCGGCCTGCCCGGCGTGGCTCAGTGGTGGAGCGTTGACCTAGGAACCAGGAGGTCACAGTTCAATTCCCAGTCAGGGCACATGTCCGGGTTGGGGGGCTTGATCCCCAGTGTGGGGTGCAGGAGGCAGCCGATCAATGATTCTAACCATTGATGTTTCTACCTCCCTCTCCCTCCCCTCCCCCCCCCCCCGCCCCTGCCCTCTCCCTTCCTCTCTGAAATCAATAAAGATATATATTTAAAAATAAATAAAGGGGCAGGACCTGAGCTGTCCACTGGCTTCTGTGGTGGTGAAATTTCACTGCCGGAGCTTTTATCAGTGGGGTGTGGGTGCCCAGCAGGAGCCCAGTAGATACCAGTTGGGCAGTGCTCCTAGGTCTCGGAGTTTCCTTTTTAAACAAAGATGGGGGTGGGGTGGGTGGAAAGCGCATGAGAGGAGTGAGCCCGAGGGAAAGAGATCCATGCACAGTTCCGACACGACTTGGAGGAAGCTTGAGTCCCAAAGTGTCTGACAACAGGGGCCACGGTTTGTTTACCTGGTGGCTGCACTTCCGGCTAGAACTGCTGTTAACAGCCTTCTAGAATGACAGCCAGAGAGCTGCTCCCAGGCACCCTGCCCAGGGGCAACACCCAGTCATAACAGAAGGAACATGGTTCCCAGCCTCAGGGAACTCCCAGTCTCAGGGCGAAGGCGCCATTTCTGCGCGGGGTGTCCCCGGTTTGATGGGGGAAGTTCACATGACCCTGTTACAAACGGGGCGACAGGGTGGATTTGGGGAACAGAACAGTCTCCAGCAGGCGGCGTCGCCAGGGGCCGAGAGGATGGCACAGGTGGCAGGTGCCACAGGGATTCAAGGAGCGTCTCCGGGCATGACAGTCCTGGAGAACTTCCTGGACTCGGTGGCCCTCGAGCCCAGATTTGAAGAGTGGGGGAGGGAGACAGTAGGAAACGGCGTGAGGGCACCACCCCAGGCCTCAGCGGTAGATGCGCCCGAAAGTGCCCTGCAGGGACAGGCACGCGTGGGCCCAGCACGAAGGGCACCTTGAAGACCAGGCTCCCAAGTGCCACCTGGTGAGGAGGGGACTCTGGGGCCAGGTGTCTGGGTCTCGCTGGCACTCTGTCATTGGACCAGTTAGCCCCTCTGAGCCTCCGCTTCCTCCTCTGTAAAATGCGGCTGATGACAACACTCACTGATAACGGTCCTCGCCTCCTAGGGTTGTGGTGGGGAGCCATGACTTGCTACAGGACAGGCACGTGGAAGCTCCGAGTTCATGCGCAGCCATTTTTTGTTCATTCTCTGTAGCCTTGACGCCCAGTCCTGCTGTAGGAGACTGTGTGTGATCACACAGCCCAGGCTTCGGGGTACAGGGGAGCCCCTGGTTTAAGGACTGAGCCCAGAGGCAGGGGGTTCGATGGACAGAGGGAGGCAGGGGCTGGGGTCCTGAGGCCACTTTTCACCCCTCCTTTGACAACTTTCCAACTGGCTGCAATCCCCTGCCTCCTAGCGCTCCAACACTAAGGATGGGGGAGGGGAGGGGAGGGGAGGGGGCAAAGGAGGGTCTGGCAGGCTTGACTTCTCAGGCATATGGCCCTTTCACTCTGCCTTTGTGGGGTGCTGACGGGTGGCCGGCTGCCTTTTCCTGGCCATGCCCGGCAGCTTCATCTGGCCATGGGGGCCCCAGCTGCGGCTCTTTCCCCTTCGCTGGTTTTAAAGCCTCCCAGGCCTCCCCAGGCCCAGCTTCCTGAGGGTCTGTCTCCCTCTGGGGGCCCTTAGCACCTGCCAGCATTTGCGTAGCAGCTGCAGCGCTCACCTGAGACTCCGGCACCCTCTCCTCTCATGGGCACCGTTTGCACCTGGGATGGCTTTCCCTGGGGATGGGATGGGATGTGGGGTGTGTGGGCGTGGCTGGGGTTGTGCAGAGCCCCCACCATGGTAGAGTAAGGCAGGGATGACAAAGGGGTATTCATTCATTCATCCATGCATGCATGCATTCATCCCCACATTAGAAATAGAGAGACTGAGGCTTGGGCGTTAAAAAGCACATGTAGCATCGCTAGCTCTTAGGAGGCAGATCCAGAATTCACAGGAACCCCAGGTCCATCCGACCCCACAGCTTCTCTCCCCTCCTCCCCCCAGTGTCTGCCTGCGGCTGCCTTGGCCGTGCTCCGTGCTCCGTCAGAGGCCCCGTGGCAGGGCCCTTTCGGGGGCTGGCAGAGAGCGCTCTGCCAGTTGCCCACTGAAGAAGTCCAAGAAAACAGATTGTCTTCAGGATTGTCTTCAAGTCACGGGAGGGGTGTAACAGGGGACAGTGAGCTGAGCCCCCCTTATGGTGGACTTGCTCCGGCCTCTCAGGCGCCGGCCTACATGCCCCCCCCCGCCTCCCCCCTCCCCAGTCCACCGCCGCCCCTTCCAAAACCCCACATTTGCTCGCCGTTGCCTGGGACACCGGCAGGTTAAGGAGACTGAGCTGGAAGGGTCCTCACGGCATCTTCGTCTCCACTCCTTGCCTTCAGGGCAGGGGAACCCCAGTTTGGGACTCGGCTCCCAGTAAGTCTTCCCTGACGCCTTTGCCTCAGAAGGCTCCAGCCCCCTACAAGCCCTCTCTCCTCCCCGTTGGTGGCTTGTGCTTGGTTCACAGTTTCGTGCAGAAAAGCTCTGGATCCACCCCGAGAAAGCTTGGCTCTGAATGCCGGCGGCAAGGCAACCGCAGGGTACCGGTCAAGCCGTCCTACTTCCTCCTTCCCAGACCCGCCCCTTCCTGGGAGGCATGTAGGAAGCGCGCCCTCCAGTGGCTGAGAACCGCATTGTGCTGTTGGCACCGAAGCCATGATCCCATCAGAGTTAAAAAAAAAAAAAAGGGGGGGGGGCAGTCTGATGGGTGAGATGGGGACTTCCCGGGGAAGGGAAGTTTTGTCAAATTTCGGTTGCAAGCTTCCTAAGCGCACTTCCCCCGCACCCACCCCCACCCCCCCGCCTCTCCTTGAGTCGCGAGAGTGACATTGGGCCAGTTGACACATCTCAGTGCCCGAGGAGCAGCATAGGACTTGAAGTGAGATAGGACGTATTTGGGTTCCCACCTTCCAGCGCCTCGCATCCCCCGGGAGGCCTCTCGGAGGGCAGGCCTGCAGGGCATTCAATGCGGACAGTTGTGCTGAGTCCTGGCCACGTGGGCGCCTCAGACCCAGATAGACGAGGATGCTGTCCGGGAGGGGGGATCCCCCGCGGAGTCGGGAAGGGTGAGGAGTCACGGAGAAGCCAAGGAATCGGAGGCTGAGACGGAAGGGCAGCAGAGGGAGAGTTCGGAAAGGTCACCCAGAGCAGAGATGTGCCCCTGGAGGCCACGGCTGAGATCAGCCACGCCCCAGCCCTCCCACGTGCCTGATGACCACACGTGGCCGTGAACGCTGGGCAGTGACACCACACGTGGCCGTGAACGCTGGGCAGTGACACCACACGTGGCCGTGAACGCTGGGCAGTGACACCACACGTGGCCGTGAACGCTGGGCGGTGACGAAGGCCGGTAGGAAAGAACGGGTTCATGTGAGGCCTGGTGTTGGAGGAGAGCTCTCCGGACACCCTGGACCACCAGAAAGATGGACAAACGGGTCCCCGAGCAAAGTAAGCCCCGAAACATGCCTGGGGGCAGACATGACAACACGGAGGCTGTCCTGCGTCGGGCGCAGCGGGAGAAATAATGTCGGGAAACATGGAAGGCGGCGGGAGAGGTGGGAGACCAAACATGAGGTGGGTTTTCCTAAGACAAGCCACAGGCCTGGGTCCCCAGGAGCCGGGCAGGGGCGGGACATTGTGGGCGCCATTCATTCCTAGGGTCTCCAGGAGTGGGGGCCTCCTACACGGCATGTAACACACACACGTTTGCTGAGCACTGGCGTGGCCCTGGCACTGTCCCGGGTGCCTTAATCTCCTCACTCGTCCACTCATTCATTCATTGCGCAAGGATGTGAGTGCCCACTTTGTGCCCAGCACTGGAGAGTCAGCAGCGAACAAAAACGACGAAAACACGCACCCCGCATGGAGCTTGTGCTCTAGGGACAGTGCGGGGCAGGGAGCTGGGGACAAGCAGTGAAGTAGAACATGTAGCGTGTGTGGTTGTGACACGGACTGTGGAGACATGCAAAGCAAGGCAGGTGCGTGGGGCCCTACTATTATCCATGTTTTACACGGGGAACCCACAGACCTAGGCAAACTGTGTCAGGCGCCTGTGCTTTTCAGTGCTCCATTCTGTTTGGCCTGGCCCCCTGAAAAATGCAAGCTGTGGGGGGCTGGGGAGGGGCTCCAGGCGGAGGACCCAGCCTATGCAAAGGCCTGCAATTGCTGGGGTTGCTGGCCTCCAGGGGAGTGGGGTGTGGGGGATCGCAGGGATTCTGAATCTCCTGGCTTTGGCTCTGGGCTGGTCGCATGTGAGGTGAGAAGGGAGAGGAGAGGGGTGTTAGGAGGAGTGCCAGGTCTGCTCTGTGGGTGCCTGGGTGGCGGGGCAGAGATGGGCACCCAGGAGAAGTTCAGGCAGAGGAGGTGGCCAGGAGGAGGTGGCTTCCCCGGAGGTCTGTCTTGGGGTTCGATCCCCACCTCTCCATCTGATCCCCGTCGCCCAGCCCCGTGTGCGGGGTGAGGTGGGGGTGGGCTCCTGCAGACATTACCTAGATGCACGCACCACACGCCGTTACAGCTGAGCGGTTCCGGGGAGGGGCGAGCGGGCGGGCGCCGCGTGGCCTGGCTCTCCGGGCCCCCAGCTGAGCTGTAAATGGCTTTTCCATTTGCTGAGACCTGCGCCCAGGCCTGTTTGGTATTCAGGGACGCCCGGGCCACACTCGCGGGCTCCTGGCTCTGCCCGAATTACTTGATTAAAACGCATATCAACCATTATGTGATTCGTTTCTCTGCCGCAGCTCCGCGCCGGCCTATGTTAAACTGTAATAAAGGCCGGGTTGGGAGGCGGCAGGGATGGGAGCGCAGGAATGGGTGGGAGGGTGTCTGTGGGGGTGGGGGGTCTGAGAGAAGGACCCCACACCCTAAGGCCATTGCTGGCCTCCCCTGGTCCGGAATGTCTGACGGGGATTTGGAGCTGGCCCACTCCCTCCTGCAGGTCCAGAAACTGTGACCATCTCATTTCAGGGCTTTTCCTTGAGCAAAGGGAGAGCAGGGAAGGCTTGGGGGGTGGGGGTGGGGGTGGGGGCGGGGATGGAGAACAGCCACCTCGGTTTCCATGATCAGAAATGGAATTCTCCATCCCCCAGAATTCACTGCAGCAAAGTCGATGGTTGCTGGGCTGGGAGTCCTGAGTCCTGGGTTTCCCTGCCAGGCCTACGACCCTGGGATTCCACCGAGCACCTGGAAAATGGGGCTGTTCCTGCCGGCCTGGCCCTCCGGGGTTATGGGGACAAACTGTGTCAGGTCAAAGAAAGGCTTGTGCGCGGTAGGGTGCGTGCACAAGCTTAAGGTGGTGACTGTTGCACGGAGGCAGGACTATGTCACAGAAACTTTGTAATCGTCCCTCAAAGCCCTGTTCATCCAAGAAGCCTTTATTGAGCGCCTGCTGTGTGCTAGCACCGTCCCTGTTGCAGTCAAGGGTCTCCTGGTGCAGTGGGACCCAGACACCCAGAGATGGCGGGTTTGGTGCCTCCCAATGAGCTTGGAGAGCCCCGAGTACTGGCACTGAAGCCAGCCTGGCCCAGGAAGTGGTGCTGGGGGCACCCCAGAGCTGGGCTCCGCTGGCTGAGCAGGCGGCCCCTGGTGATGGGGAGGCGGTCCAAGCGGAGGAAGCTCCCGTTCAGAAGCTGGAGCGTGGGAGATGGCCTGGCCCGGCCACTTCAGGAGGCCGAGAGCTCGACGGGTACCACGTGGAGGGGCAGGGCGCGTGGGCTGGGGCCTCGCTGGCGTAGCGAGGCTTCCGGGGCCAGGGACTGTGAAAGCTGGTGGTCTTCAGAGGAGGGGGGAGGCTGGGGTGGGGGCTGTGAGGGCTGCCCCAGCAATATGCTCCCCACTTCCAGCAGCCTGGCCTGGGCTGGCCTCTGCCCAACCTTAGAGTCCCTCTGGTCCCTCCCTCCCTCCTCGGGCTGTTCGGTGGCTCTCAAGTCACGTGTTTCACACCTGCCCTGGCCCCGATTCACCTGGAGGCTGTTTCCTTCATCGGACTGGGAACATCCCAGAAAAGGGGGATACCCGATAGCTCTTCCATCAGATGGGGAGCCTTCTAAGACAGAGGCTGTGTCCCCCCCCCCACACACACACACAAAGGTAGGGAGGGCCCCACGGTGGGGCTGGTTTGCTTCTTTGCTCTGTGTCGGACTCCCCACATCCCTAAGCAGAGAGAGGATCCAGGAACACAGGAGGGTCGCCCCCCATATCCGTCTTTCTCGGGCCCCAATCTCCAGCACCAGCCTGTCCCGCCTTCCACGAATCTTCCCGTCTCCCAGCTGCTGGAGAGCAGGGACGGGGGTGCAGCTGGCCAGGAGGCTGCTCCCACTGCCCGCCCCTGTGCGGCTTCCCTTTAATGAATGCGCTCCCATGCCCACTCTCCCACAGCCCCTCCCTGTGCCAGCTGCCCGGGCTTTCGATGCGTGGAGGACTCAGCCCCAGCCGTCAGGGCCTCTCTGTGGCCAAGTCCACCTAATCCTGTTGATTAATTTAACTCGGAGACTAATGGGTTCCGGAGGCGGGGAGAGCATCATTGGGGAAACGGAAGCTGGGGCGGGGGGTGGCATCAGGGCCCTGTGAGTAAGCCCCCCTCACTCAGGCTGCTTCGGTCCTGCACCCACCCTCCACCCTTTCTGTGATCATCACCATCATCATCATTACCATCAGCATCCTCCATGTGCGTGCCCCTCTACGGCTCCAAGTTATTCCCGCAGTCTTCATTTATTCCCGCAGTCTTCATTTCACTCCGTTCTCAAAGCCGCCCCGGGGGGCACGCAGGCATGTGTCACCATCCTCATTTTCACAACTGGGAAAACCGAGGTCCAGAGGGGAAGCCCCGATCCAAGGCCACACAGTGAGGGAAAGACAGAGCCCAGAATCCGGGTGTCGGGCCTCCCAGACCAGGACTCCTGCCTAGACCAGAGCTGCCCCAGAGGGTCCCCCACCTCCTCCCAATCTATCCTCCTTCCCTTCCTTCTCCAGGAATGAGCATGGACTTCGGCCACCAAGTTACTGAACCTCTCTGAGCCGTTTTCCCTCTGTGTAAAGGAGCCAGTAGCCCGGACCGCTGTGAAGCGGGCTTAGACCAAGAAGGCTCTCTTCCCCGGGCTGGGCCCGGGAGGAGGCCTGGAGTTACACAGCCCAGGTCCCTTCAGACCTCTCTCGATCTCTGGCTAGTGGGACAGAGCCTTGCTCTCCCCACTCACCATCCAGAACGTTGTTATGGCAACTGTCAACATCCTAGAGAGGATCCTTTCACCCAACAGAGGCCCGAGGGCCCTGCGTTGCCTTCCCCAGTCTGGGTTTTGGTCTGGGCATCCCTCTGGGCCCCCAAAGACCCCGGGTCTGTGCTGAACAAGGGGTGGGAGGAGCAGGGGGATGAGGAGGAAGGAGACTCAGACGCCGCAGTGAGTCTAGAAAGCTGCCCGGAGCTTGGAGGGCAAGGACATTGGATGCACACGGGGCCCAACCGGGCCCTGAGGCTGGGCAAGGCAGTGTGGGAAGCCCCTTGAATGCATCCCCAGCCGGCCAGTTGCTAACTGCATTCATGCTTTGGGGTACAGCCCCAGAGCCTGTCCTGTTATTGCCTTAAAAATTTACTTCACACGAAAGCACCTCAAAAACTGAATTCAAGGAAACGAGTGCTCTTGTAATTGGAAAATGAGCATCATGTCCTGTACAGGCGGGAACCATAAAAACAAAGCTGCTAATTCTACTAGAGGCCGGGCCTCTCCGTGTTAGAGAGGGAACAGCAGTGTTAAAGGCGTACTGTCCTGTGTGGTAGCCACCGGCCACACCTGGCTGCGTAAATGTGAACGGAAGTGAAAGAACAAGAAAATTCAGTTCTTCAGTTGCACTAGACACGTGTCCAGTGCTCGTTGCCCCGCGGTGGATACTACCACGTGGAACCACGCATGTCCAGAGCATCCCCCCATCGCGGCATTGCTGGACGGCATTGCTGGACAAACTGAGGCTGTCAGACTGGGGTTTCTCCGAGGACAGGGCCACTGGTCCTTCTCACTCAGCTCCTGTCTGAGCTCGAGGGTCCCCCCTGGAGGAGGGAGTCCGGTGCCCGGTTCACCAGTGGGCTGGCCTCCCTCCCTGCCTGCCTGCCACGCCCTGCTACCTCCTTCAGAGGCCCCGAGGGCTCCCTCTCCTTGCCACTGTCAGAAAACGGAGGCCCCGCAGTGAGTTTCGGGAAACGAATCCTTGCGATTCGTTGTCTTTGGCTCTGAGCCCCAGACGTGCTGGGGAAGGTGCCCAGGCCGCCAGCTGTGCCCACCGTGGCCGCCTCTCAGTGACGGGTTGACAGGCAGCCGGGAAAGGGCGGATGAGGGGGTTGGATCCGACCCCAGGCTCTGCCTTTAGGAACGAGGCGGGCAACGCTGAAGGGAGGGCTCCCTGGCCTGTGGTTCCCTTGTTGTCACAGTCAGGGACAGCCTGGCCGTGGCCAATCAAAAGCAGGCACGACAGTCCAGTGGCCACGGCAGCAGGACGGAGGGCGGGCACACGGGCGGAGGGGCATTGCCCAAGCCGGGGTGAGCTCCCAGCCGTGGCTGCAGCCCCGTGAGAACACGCCCATCGTGCCCTTTGACACGCCAGGCCTGTGCACGCGCTCGCCCCCTGCCTGGAATGCCTTTCCCCTCACCTCCATGTGCCGTCTCAGAGGCTGCATTAGGTTGTTGGGGTGCGGGTGGGGAGGTTGTCCCTTGTGGGCGGGGCCTCGGCTTATTCATGGAACCCACGTTTGAAGCAATTGAGTAAGAACAGGGGTGGAGACGGGACACTATTGCATTGCTCGCTCCATCCCTTCCTCCCTTCCTCCCTTCCTTCCTGCCTCTCTCCTTACCTTCATTTTTGCAATCTTTCCCCCAAATGCAATAGGGTTGTTGTTTAAATGGTCCTCGTTTTAAAAATACTAAACCATCAACAAGTATAAAGAAGAAGAACAAAAGTCCCGTCACCCGGAGGCTAACATCCGTTCATCTTGGGCTGTGGTGTTCTATCCATACCGTGGCATCCACGTGCTTCCGAAAAGCGGGGTTGGTCTTTGCAGGCTGGTATGTACCTGGCCTTTTTCGTAACGTCGGGATTATTCAGGTGTAGTTCATATGCCATTAAATTACCTCCTTTTCGGAGAATGTAGTTCTAGAAACGCTGACAAGTGTTTTTCGTCATGAAACCACCCCCTGACTCCTGTGTCACGACATCCTTCCCGTCCGTGGACATAACCTAAATGGCCCACTGCCGGGGAGTCTCTTCTTTAAGGGGTGATTGTGCCATGAAGTGTTTAACCGGTCCCCCAGGGCTGGGCATGGGGGTTGCTCCCACTCTTCCTTCTGATAAACAATGCCCGGTGCTCCAGAGGGGTGCTCCCTCCGTGCAGCGATGGGCTGGAAGGTGGGCCCAGAGCACCCCTCCGTCTCACCAGGCCGCCCTCTCCCTCCCTCTCGCCTGGCTGCAGGGAACCGGCTGGACGAGGGCTCAGACGTGGAGTCGGAGCCGGACCTCCCTCTGAAGCGCAAGCAGCGCCGCAGTCGGACCACGTTCACGGCCGAGCAGCTGGAGGAGCTGGAGAAGGCCTTCGAGAGGACGCACTACCCGGACATCTACACCCGCGAGGAGCTGGCACAGAGGACCAAGCTGACCGAGGCGCGCGTCCAGGTGAGGAGGCGTCTCGGGGGTTGGCACTGCGGCCCTAACCCAGAGACTGGAATTAAGGCAGGGGGGTGGCCAGGGTCTGAGGGTTCACTGGGCCCCCGGGGAGTTCTGCTGCAAGTGGTCTGAGGACTGTGTAGACAAATAATGCCGCCAGCAATCGATGCAGGGGAAGTGGCAGCGAGCGTTGGTTGACTGACTGACTGACTGACCGACTGGAGGGGGAAGCCAGGAGCTGCAGCGAGGCCTGCTGACATCTCTCCAGGCAACAAGTACTTTAAAGAAAAGGTGAGAGGAGGGATGGAGGGAGAGATGCAGAGGAAGAGAAGAGGTCAAGGGAGGGAGAAAGAAAAAGGGAAAGAGAGAAAAGAAGGAAGAGAGGGTGGGAAAGAGGGAGGGAGGGAAGGAGGGAGGGAGGGAGGGAGGGAGGAAGGAAGGAAGGAAGGAAGGAAGAAAGGAAAAAAGGAAGGAAGGGAAGAAGGAAGGAAGGGAAGAAGGAAGGAAGGGAAGTATTTCAGCCAGAAGAGAGGCTCAGAGAACAAAAATCTCCAAATCTCTGATGAGGGGAGAACGTAGTTTGGAGGAAAGTTTCTGAACAGGCCTAGCTTCCGAAGATGGGTAATGAGGTCCCCATTATGGGAAGCATGCAAGCAGACTGGGCAGGCATGGTGGGTTCCTGGTGCATTAGAAACATCAGAAGAGGGTGGCCAGACCTTGAACACCCCCTTCACGCCCTCAAGTGTCAGGTCCCTAACCAGCAGGGGTGGAGGAGGGCGAGTGCAGAAAGAGCAGAGCCTGCTGGGGTCGGGGCTTGCCTCTGAGTGCAGAGAGGGTGTCCGTCCGCTGGGGAGGGCTCAGGCTGGGTGGTGGAGGAGGATGTCATGACAGACAGCTCCCGTGGGACCCATTCCTGGCCTGTCTTCTCCCTGAACGGGGGGCACAGTTCGGCAGAGGGGTCACCCCAAACTGCTCCCCGGGGGCACTTCCATCCGAGGCCAACTAGCCTTTGTTGGGCACCCACCTTGTGCCAGTCACAGGGCTTGGGCTTGTCGTGCATGACCTGGTGGAACCTCTGACCCCCTTGTCAGTGTTGGCATGGTCACCCCCAAGCTGTGGGTACAGGAGCTGAGGGTGGGAGACGTGGCATGCCCAGAGGCACAGAGTTGGATTGGGGCCCCCAGAGACCAGGTTCTTACCGTCCAGGAAGTAGAAACTGACTCAGAGTTGCAATCTGAAAGCAATAGGGAAAGTCCTAGAAGCAAAGTGGCATTTAAGCACTCCAGGAACCAGTGTACCTCCCTCCACCCTCCCCACCCCCACTCCTGGAGTGGGGGGCCTTGTCTGCCTTTGAGAGAGACCCAAGGGGCAGGGGCAGGCGGCGGCAGCCAGCTCATCTCATCGCCTCCCCTCCTATCCGGGTGATACCCGAGCCTGCCCCCGCCGGCCTCCCCCCTCCCTCTGATCCTCCTGCAGCTGTTCTCGGGGCACATTCCTGGGTGCTTTCTCATCCCCACGTCTGGGGCCACGGCTGCTTCCCACCACCTTGAAGCCTGGCCGCTGCTTGTAAAATTTCCTGGCTGTCAGGGCAGCTTTTATTGGCCCAGGGGACCCAGAAACAGGTGTCACTCAAGGTCCAGGGAGGGAGGGGGCTGGGAAGAGGGGGAACAGACAAACCCAGAGTGAGGGGCCCAGGCAGACATCCTCCACATGCCGACTCCCCTATCAGACTCTGGGCTCCCCCTGGGCAGGGCGGGGTCTCCCCCTCAGACTGTGAGCTCCCAGCCTGAGAGCTTTCCCTGCAGAGGGCAGAACAAGAAATGCTAAAAAAAAAAAAAAAAAAAAAGAATGAACAAAGGGTAACAAAAAATAAATAAATAGAAGTGGAGACAGGAACGATGGGACATTTGGCCTGGAGAAGGGGAGACTTGGAGGACATGGCTGCTCTGAGAGGCCCGGGGTAGGACCAGGCCGGCAGGGGAATGTCCGAGTCCCATGTGAAGGTCGGCAGAAAGGAGAGCACAGGACTGGGAGCCACAGGTCTAGGTTCCCCGGGGTTCCTGCCTCTGACCAGCGGCAGCGCCTTTAACAAGTCAGTTTCCTTTCCTGAGACTTGATTTTCCATCCGTAAATAAAGGAATCTAACTAACTGGTCATAAGGCCCCTTAACGTTCTAGGATCCTGACCGACCACCAGGGCTGCCTGTGAGGTGATGCGATCCCCGTTACTGAAGCATTCAGGCAGCAGTGCCACATTCCGTCTCTCAGAGCCCCTGGGGAGGGCTTCTGCCGTGGGTAGTGTGGCGAGGGCCTCGAAGCCACCTGAGCACGGCTTAGGTTTATGGCTCTAGATAGACTTTAGGGGTCTCGGCGTCTGATTCTAAGAGTCTATGGTTCAGGGATTTTGCAATCTTATGCCATTTTTTAACTTCAATTTTCTTTTTCAATTACAGTTTACACTCAATATTATTTTGTATTAGTTTCAAGTGTACAGCATAGTGCTTGGACAGTCATATACTTTACAAAGAATTTTCCCATATTTTCAGTACCCACCTGGCACCATACATAGTTATGACGATCCCCGTGACGAGTAGCCCATCGTGCGACATCGCACGCAGTAGGCCGCTCGCCACTTCCGTGGGAGCCAGTGGGAACCGCAGCATGCCGCTGGGAGTGTGCTGCTTCCATGGGGGCCGGGAGGGACCCACGCCGATTCCACGGGAGCCGGGAGGGGCCCACGCCAATTCCACGGGAGCCGAGAGGGACCCACGCCAATTCCACGGGAGGTGGGAGGGACCCACGCCGATTCCACGGGAGCCGGGAGGGACCCACGCCGATTCCACGGGAGCCGGGAGGGACCCACGCCAATTCCACGGGAGCCGGGAGGGACCCATGCCAATTCCACGGGAGCCGGGAGGGACCCACGCCAATTCCACAGGAGGTGGGAGGGACCCACGCCAATTCCACGGGAGGTGGGAGGGACCCACACCAATTCCACAGGAGGTGGGAGGGACCCACGCCAATTCCACAGGAGGTGGGAGGGGCCCGTGCTGCTTCCGCGGGAGGTGGGAGGGACCCACGCCAATTCCACGGGAGGTGGGAGGGACCCACGCCAATTCCACAGGAGGTGGGAGGGGCCCGTGCTGCTTCCGCGGGAGGCGAGCCCACCATCTCCTCTCCGGGCCTGCGCTCGGCTGCAGAGGCTGCAGGCCAGCGCCCCTGTCCCTGTCCGTGTCCGCTCCGGCTCCGGGGGGACCGGCCCGAGCTGGGTGTGGCAACGAAGCAAGCATTCCGCCAGGCCACTCATGCTGCCCGCTCTCAGCGGCTGCACCCCCCCTCCCCCTCCGGGACTGGGGGACTCTGGCGGGGCTGAGAGGACTGGGCGCCGCCATCTTGTGGCTATGGGCGCCGCCATCTTTGTGATGGAGTGATAGTTAATTTGCATAGTACCCTTTTATTAGATAGGATTATGGACTCTATTCCCTATGCTGAACTTTACATCCCCGTGACTATTTTGTAACTACCCATTTGTATTTCTTAATCCCTTCACCTTTTTCACCCAGTTCCCCACCCCCTCCCTTTGGCAACCAGCTTTCATGCCATCTTCCCTCAGTGCCCTGGGAGATGGGTGGGATAGTGGAGTGGTTGAGTTGTCTCAGAGACAGAGGACTCGAGTGTGAATTCCAGCGCCATCAATTACTCCCTTTGCTCTCAGTTTCCTCATCTGCAAAGTGGAGATGAAGTAGTAGGGTCAGGATTAAATGATGACATGGAAACACACACACACACACACACACACACACACACACACACACACACACACTCTTAGAAAGTGGCCAGCACACGAAAGTGCCATAAGTGGGGGGTCATTATGATTAAAACTCTACCTATTCTTGGTGGTCCCAATTCTGGCCACTCTTGGAACTCCAGCTTCATTCACCTGGCACTCATTTATTGAGCACCTACTATGTGCCAGACACTGGTCTAGGCACTGGGGATTCAGCAGACAGAAATCGCTGCTGTCATGGAGCTGGTACTCGAATAAACAAGTCAGCAGGTAAACCTGTGTAACCGGGATTGTAACTCAAGTGTGCTACCCCCCTCTGGCTCCCCTCCAGCCCTGCCTCTGAAGCCCACAGGGTGTTATATGGCACCCCTGATGCCTGGTGGAGACTCCCCTGTCTCGGCCACTGTGAAGGAGGGTGGTGGGGGGAAAGGGTGCCAGGCAGGAGGACCCATGCCGGGGGCCAGAAACCTCCTCTGGAGGAATCTTCATTTTTAAACAGCTGGAGGCTGACCCCACCCTTGCACACATCTTCCTTGGAGGCAAACAAATCTATTGTGTCCTGTTGCCAAGATCCCTGAGCCTGGGTTTCCTCTAGACACGGAGGCCACCCTGAACTGAATCCCATTTGGAGGGTCTAGAGCAGTGGTTCTCAACCTTTCTAATGCCGTGACCCTTTAATACAGCTCCTCATGTTGTGGTGACCCCCAACCATAAAATTATTTTCGTTGCTACTTCATAACTGTAATTTTGCTACTGTTAATGAATCGTAATGTAAATATCTGTGTTTTCCGATGGTCTTAGGCTCTTCAGCAGCGGCTCTCAACCTGTGGGTCGCGACCCACAGGTTGAGAACCCCTAGCAGGGTCGCCTAAGATATTTACATTACGATTCATAACAGTAGCAAAATTACAGTTATGAAGTAGCAACGAAAATAATTTTATGGTTGGGCGTCACCACAACATGAGGAACTGTATTAAAGGGTCGCGGCATTAGGAAGGTTGAGAACCACTGGAGAGGGACTCGCTAATTAGCAACTTAAACCAAATCTTTTCACAACACTCGATCCCAGGTCTAATGCACTTCCATGCCAGGCACGATGCTCAACACTTGACATACGTTATCTTTACCCTCCTCACCATAATCCTGGGAGGGAGGGAGGGAGGGAGGGTTAGTCCCCCCAGTTGGCAGGTGAGAAGTCTGAGCTTTAGCTCAGACCAGAAACTTCCTGAAGACACACTTCATAGGCAACTGTGCTAGGACTCGAACCCAAGTCTGCCCATCACGTTCTTTTCGTCTGTGCTGCATCGAGAAAGGGGCCAGATGAAATATTCAACTCAGGAAACAGGATGCCCCGGGGAGCCCTCGGTGCCCCGGGGAGAGGGGAGAAGTCGGGACTTCGGTTTTATTTGGGTGCCAGTTTTCACTCCCGACGTAGCGGCCCCGACTCCTTTCTCTGTGAATCCTGTACTGGGGAGAGCCGGCTGCTCTGTTCACCAGCTTAGAAAGCTGAACCCCGTTTCTCCCCTGGGAGAAAAGACAAGCGGTACCAGGGTCACATAAGACCCCTCCATCCAGCTGGCATATCAGCAGGTGTGGACTGGAGGTTAGGGGGTCTTCAGTGATCCTATGCCAGGGAAGGTTGGGGCCCTCACCCCGCAAGAGAGGCTGGCTCCCCATTGAGCCTTGTGGCCCCAGCCCTGGCAAAGTCCTCTCTTCCTTCCCTTGTTCGTTCGTTCTCTCATTCATTCATTCATTCATTCATTCATTCAACAAGTATTGGGTGAGCACCTATGGAGCAGTGAGCAGTGAGCAAGGGAGGCAGGGCCTCTGCCCACAGAACCTGGCGCCCGAGGAACAGAGAGAAGCCTCGGGAAAAACCCCGCAGTAAACAGGATAACTGTGAGGAAGCGCACGTGAGGCCTCCGAGAAAAGGCGGCACCTGCTTGAACTTCTCTTCCAGGCACGGTTAAGGGATTGGAGTCGGAGGGGACGATTCAGCTGAGCCTGCAGGCCGAGGAATCCGTTGCAGGAGGAGTGTTCCAGTGAGAGGGAACCGCCTGTGCCAAGCTTAAAGGCAGAGATGAGCCCCGTTAGAGCAGCCCCCGTTTGGCATACTCATTCTCTGGCCTGGCCCAGGTCTTGTTGCGCAAATTCGGATAAGTGGGTTCTGGAAAGTCAGGCTGATTGAAGTTGGAACCTTAGGTCCACCTGTGTGGTCTTGGCAAGTTATTTGACCCCTGTGAGCCTCCGTTTTCCCGTCTGTGAAATGGGAATAGGAGGACATGACTCGTGGTTCCGTGCACGGACAGGCCTGTGCAGTGCCAGCACAGGGCGTGGAGGAAAGGGAGTCGCAAAGATGTTCACAAACCCCCGTGACTGTGGGAGGTGGTTTCCCCAGTCAAGGGGCCTGTGCTGGAGAAGCAAAGCGGGGCCTCAGGCTCCGGACAGAGAACTGGTTTTCACACCCGAGTCTGGCAGGCAGGTCTCGCCCTGGATTCTGGTGGGTTCTGGGTGCATGGCTTCCCCATTGGGGGCTTCCTGGAGGAGGTGGGAGGTGGGTGTGTGGGAGCAAGGACAGTCTACTACTGCCATCCCTCTGGGCAGGAGCAGCTGCCAGGGAAAGAGCACTGTACCCAGAGTCACATAGCCTGTCACGTGGGCAAGCCCTCACTCTCTCTGGGTCTCAGTTTGCTCATCTGTAAAATGGGGGTAATGATCATAAGCCCCTCCGGGAGGTCATGAGGACAGAACGGGACCGTGCCTATGACAGCTCTCTGCAAACTGTCCCCGCACAGGAAGGTGGGGATGTCCTCCTGGGGGAGGATGCTGCCTGGACGGAGGGTGATGGCGGGGGCCGGGGGGGGGGGGTAGATGTCCAGGGGCGGGGGGCGGGGGGCTTGTCCTAGCTGAGTCTCAGCTCTCCGCCAGGAGCCAGGCTGAGGACTCCCTTCTCCACTCTCGACCCCACAGGTCTGGTTCAGTAACCGCCGCGCGCGTTGGCGTAAGCAGGCAGGAGCCAATCAGCTGGCAGCGTTCAACCACCTTCTGCCCGGGGGCTTTCCGCCCACCGGCATGCCCACCCTGCCCCCCTACCAGCTGCCGGATTCCACCTACCCCACCACCACCATTTCCCAAGGTGAGTGCCCGAGCCCGTCCTGGCATCTTAGGCATGCCCTTTGCCCCTCTCTCCTCCGCCCACCGGCTCCTTCCTTAACAAAGAAGGAATAACAAGGGTTGTATGTTTATGACCATTTGTCAGCTTCCACGGGGACAGGCTATTAAGACAAAAAGGTGAGGTCCTGCCCTTGAACTTCTTGGCTCTGCCACAGAGCATCCAGGTGAGGATTAACAAGGTCACCTCCAGGTCCACATGGAGAGCAGAGCTTCTCAAACTGTTCAGTCACAGGAATCTCCTGGGTCTTATTAAGATGCAGACGAGAAGGTGAGCTTTGCAGGCGGAGAAAGGTTCCTCTCTTCCCTCCTTGGATCCTGTCTCCGCTTCTGCCCTCCCCCTGCCCCCCACCCCCACCCCCAGCACACAGTAGGAATCCCACTACCTGACATCTGCCCTGGTGACCTCCTCTTAAAGGGCTGGTAGGCTGGAGCTCTGAAGGCTGAGGAGAGAAGCAGGGAAACTTCTCAGGTTCTTGATGAGAAACCAAACCTTTGCCAAGGATGATGGTCCCGTCCCCTGGAAGGCTGCACGGAAGGGGCCCTGACAGAGCGGAATTGCAGCCGAGCAGCTAGGAACAGATACCAGCAGGGCAAACCTTGACCACACCGCTCACTAGCCTGTCACCTCGCACACGTGCCCCAGCCCCACCGAACCTCGGTTTCTTCATCTATAACATGGGATCCATAGTCTTGCTTCATACCCTTCGTATTTGTAAAAGCACCTGGCAGGTGGTTGCTACTGGAAAAATGCTATCAGGACGTGCTGGGAGAGATTAACGGAGGTCTGACTCAGTCCAGACGAGTTACTGAGCGAGCACCCAATGTGTGCCAGGCGCTGGGCAGCAGGGCCGGTGCAGTCGCCTAGAGGTGGCCTGGCAAGTTGGTTGGCTGTCTGTGCAGACTTGGCCAGTCCCTAGTGCCCCGCCCAGAAGCCAGCTTGTCCCCTCTCAAGAGAAGATGGTGCCTTCCCTCCACTGGATGGGCACTGGGAGGAGGAGGCTGATAGCTCGCTTTCCAAACAGGAGGCTCTTTCCCTCCCTGAGGGGCCCCTCTTCAAGGTGGGGCCACTTGTTCAGCCCTCTCCTGGGTCTCTCCACAGATGGGGGCAGCACCGTGCACCGGCCCCAGCCCCTCCCACCGTCCACCATGCACCAGGGGGGGCTGGCGGTGGCCGCTGCGGCCGCGGACACCAGCTCCGCCTATGGAGCCCGCCACAGCTTCTCCAGCTACTCCGACAGCTTCATGAACGCAGCGGCGCCCTCCAACCACATGAACCCCGTCAGCAACGGCCTGTCTCCTCAGGTAGGCGGCCTCGCTCCTCTGCCCAAGGCCCCATGGCCAGATGCCCACCAGCCCAGCCTTCGAGGGCTCTGGCTGACACAGGCGGGCTCTCCTTGGGCAGAAAGTTCGTGCTCCGTCACCTTGGGTTTGTCTTCTCAAGCCGCAGGCCTGGGTGACCCAGCGGGTGGACGCACAGAAGGGGTTTGCATAACAAGTTTCCATACTTCTTGTTCCTCTCCCCCCCCCACACCCCCCCAAAACAAACCAATATTGTGTTATAGACTTGCTCCTGGCCCCAGACCACCCAGAGCTTGTGAGACTGGCCCACCACCCACCTCGTGGCTGTTCAGTCCATAAAAGTCGGGCCTTTTCAGCCAGTGCCTTGGTGGGAGCCTTGCACAGTTCCTGTGGGACTTGACTGTGCTTGGGGCTTGTTCTAGAATGAGGAGTCCTTCCTGGATTCCGTCCTGTGCTCCATCTCCCGCCTTTCACAGGAGTGGCCTTCGAATGAAAGGCAGGACCATGTCCTGTTGGTGGAGAGAACGTGGCTGGGGTGCTGCATGGCACCCTACTCCCATTGGGTCTTGGAACTCTGTTCACTCGCGTGTGATTGGTTGCTGGTTAAGTCTCTCATTGCCTGGTGGTGCTGTGAGAAGTCGTGGGACCGACTTTCAATGCCGAGGCTGATGGTGGTTAGCGGTGGGCTTGGGGAACAGGGCTCGGTGATGCTGGGAGTTCTAGTGAGTTTGAGGAACTGGTGAGTTCCTTCTTGTAGCCACAGCAGGCTCTCAGGTAGATGTGCACCGGGGAAGGGATTACATCCAAGACGGGTTTTGCCCTCCCCGCTTCTGGGACACCTCCCTCTGGTCTGATACAAACTTACCTGAACAGCTGTAGTGCGATAGGAGGGGGAAGACTTGGAGGGGTTGAACCCAGCTCCGCTGCCCAGGTGTCAGGCAAGGTAGCATCCTTGAGCCTCAGCTCATCCCTAGTAAACAGCAGAGTGTCACTAACCCAAGAAAGATGTTCTCCACACTCACGTGCTAACATGTCAGAGCACCTAGCACAGGGCCTGGCACAAAATAGGGCGAAGGAAGCATTAGTTCTCTTTCCCATCCACCCCCCACCCCCCTGCCATTGCCAAGATAATGTAATTAATATAGAAACTGTTGCCTGAAATAAAAGGGGGCCAAAGGGGAGGTCGGCTACAACCCCAGCCCACCGGCCACATCTATCCAGCTACCTGCTTTTGTAAATAAAGTTTTATTAGCACACAGCCCTTCCCACTGATCTAAAACACTCCCAAGAATGTTAATTCTCTGCATGTTTTTCATTCATTCCTATTTGCCTCTATTTATGTGTGTCATTCAGGGCTAATGGCATTTTAGTTCCATCATGTACTTGTGGGTAAGTTCCCTCCTCCTCTCTATGCCTTGATTTTCTCATCCACAAAATGGGGATGATTCAGCACCTACCTCATAGGGTCCCTGAGGGTTAAGTGAGACCATCTGTGTAAAGCCCTTAGCCCAGGTCCAGGCAGAGTTGAGTGCCAGGTAAACATGCAGCTGAACGCAGAGCTCCAAGTCCCTGGGGACCCACATGGCAGGGGGTGATGCAGACCAGTGGAACCCAACGGAGCTTCTTTGGGATTCAAGGCCATGACCTCCGTCTCATTAGGGCCCAGGACTGACTGGCCCAGCTCGCCTTCCAGAGTCAGGAGATAGACACAGCAGGATCCCCGAGCTGGTGGGGGAGGATGCTGCGGAGACGCGAGGCATCCACCGAGAATGTGGTCCTGGCCTGGCCTCCAACCAGACAAGTCGGAGGAGCATCGCTTGGGAATCGGAGGAGGGCCATTGAGAGGACGTGGCCAGCCATCTCGCTTGACAGATGGAGGGCCCAGGACACATTGGCAGGACCAGGGCTGAGTTCAGGGCACCTGGCTCCCTGACCACTGCTCTTCCCAGCCACTGGTCTCGGTGTGGGCTGAGGTTTACCCCCCAAGCAGCACTTTTGCCACAGGGCAGAGGAGAGACTGGGAGACCAGGGCCCTTGCAGCGTGGTTCAGCAGGGGGTTCAACCGTGAGGATGCTGCATGCACTGTTTGGGCTCAGAAAGGAACCTCAGGGAGGGAGGGAAGAGGAGAAACTGACCCACCCATGTGAGCAGCCAGATCCAGCCCAACCCTGGCAGCTCGCTCCCCGCTCCGGGGGCGGAGAGGCTGGAGGCATGATGGATTGGGCGAACTTCGGACACTCGCCCAGAGGTTCCCACCAAAGGTGTGAAGACAGATGGAGGGTCTGACAGGGGCAGAGGGGACCAGGAGGTGAACAGCTGCTGGAGGGAGAGGGGGCTGCGCGCAGGGCGGGCCGGGGGCAGGCTGTGTGTGCTTCTGTGCGCTGACCCTCCGGGGTTAAGCTGCGAACACTTCCTGAAGGAAGGGGGCGGCAGGGGGGTGCTTGGGTCTCGTACAAAAGTTCCGGCATTTCTGCGCTCCGCGGCCGGCACGCCCCTCCTCCATCTGAGCAGCCGGCTGACATCGGCACACATCTCTGTGGTTTGGGGAGGAGGAGGAGGGGTTCTCCACCTCCCATGTCCGGTCTCCCCAACAGGAGGAGCCCACCTGGGAGAGAAGGAGATGATGGGCCCCGCTGGGGCGGGGCTTCCGCCTGGGCTGTGGGCTGGCACAGGCGCCCTCACCCAGGATGGCAGGCCCCTGCCACTGCTGCCCAGGTGGCCTTGGCCCGAGGGGATTGCGCTGGGGGGTGAAGTTGGGGCTCTGCTGAGGACCTGCTCGTCACACTGGCTGGCTCACTGCTGCCTGGGGAAGATGCACCCCTCCTGGGGTGCACCCCATCTTTGTCCCAGACCCAGCTCTGGAAGCAGGTGCTGGGCGCCTTGGGGACTCCACAGAGAGACTGCCCAGCAGAACTCCCCCAAAAGCCACTTACTCATCTCAGCTCTGCCTGGCCCCGGACTCCGAGTGTTTGCGAGGTGCCAGGCACTGTTCTAGGCATCGGCCAGGGAGCAGGAGGGAGGCAGGCCCTGCCCCTGCCCCTGCCCCTGCCCCTATGGAGCTGGCAGTGTCATAGGGCAGGCAGACAGTGAACATCCTGAAACAGCAAGTCACGCATTACGTGTCGTGCCGAAATGGACCAGGACAGCTAGACTTTCTGAGCCCCTGTGACCCAGACCCTGCTCAGAGCGTTTCCTGTCTCCTAATCTACTTCAGGGACAGAACCGGGACCCAGCCCTCGCCTCTAGAGCCTGAGCTCCTGGCCGCTCACACTCCTGCCTCAGAAGTGCCCACACTCGCTGTCTCTTTTGGAGACTGGTTGGCAGCAAGAGGAAACCATCTCGGGAAGCTGGTACCTTCAGCTCAGGGGAGGGGAAAGCTCATTCAACCCATGTCACGGATGAGAAAACTGAGGCCAGGACCGCAGGTTAGGGGATGATGGGCAGAGCTGACTCAAACAAGTAAAGCCGTCCTAGAGGCTTGGATAACCATGAGGCTTGGTCCCCTCCTGGCCCAGCCCTTAGCCACCCCCAGAGGCAGCCATATTGGATCAGGCCCTCAGCACTCCGCACGTGTTCGTCCCCAGCTTTGTGCACTGGGCCCTTCTGGAGAGGAAATCGGCCTCTCGGCTGGCTTGCTGGAGGCTGGGACTCAGAGACCCCAGCCCACTCTGTCCCCTTCAGGGTCGGCTACTTGGAAAACAAGCTAAGGCAGCTTAGGACAAAAGGAAGCTTTTGTAACCGGAATGACTTTGAATAATCTGATACCTGCAGACTCATCGCTCCACACTGGCTCATAAGCAGGGCACGCGATTAGGGGTAGTGGGCAGAGAGAGAAAGGGGACACCTAGACCTGTCCTTAGGGGTTCCCCAGTCCCTGCCGGAGGAGCTCCCGGTCTGAGAGGAGGCGAGGGGTGGGAGAGAACAACCCCTTGTCCCCAGATGCCCTAGTCTGATGGTGGAGGCACACCCCTCTCTTGGAGAGCGCCCAGTGCGATGGGGGAGGCAGGCGGCAGGCATTCATTCATAACTGCAGCACTTACCGAGCCAGGCTCCTGTGAAAAGAATCAGGCACAAAGTCTGGCCATGTCGAGGGTCACTTGGGCTGGAGACCAGGGGCCAGTGCCCAGGGTCAGGGCTTTCTCAGGGTGTGTGTGTGTGTGTGTGTGTGTGTCCGTGTCCCCATCCGCGGGAGGCTGCTGGAGTTTCCTCACCCATCCCCGCTGTTTTAGACGCAGAGTCCACCGGAGTGGGAAGTGGAAACCGAGGCCCAGAGCGGGGAGAAAATTGCCCCAAATGACACAATCACATTGTCAGTTAGTGGCCGAGCTGGGACTGCCACTCGGCCCCTGACCCCAGCCAAGGGCTCAGCCACCGCCTGGGGAAAGGGGGCGTCTCTGTCTTGCCACCACCACCCGCTTTGCTCCTTCATCATGTCCCACATTTGTGGTCCCCTCAGCTCCTCTCTGGAGCTTAACATGAAGGCACCGGTAAAAGGGATTTACATATTCATTTCCCCCAACTGAACTCATGGAAAATATCCTCGGAGTGTGCAGTTAATCACCAGGCCACAGTCACAGGAAATGAAGCCTTTTGTCTTTCCTGCCTGCGCCCGTAGTAATCCCAGTGGCAGCCAGCGTGCAGCGAACGCTTACAATGGGCCAGCCATGGACGAGGCCAAAGACGGTACCTGCGCTCGCTCATTGAATCCTGGTAGTTATCGTGACCTGCATTTTACAGACGAGGAAACTGGCGTGTCCAGAGTCACCCATTCTTCTTGCATCCATCCATCCATTTATCCATCCATCCATCCAACAAATATTCATTAAGCCCCTACCATGTGCCAGGCTCTGCAGCAGGTTCTGGAAAGGGGCAGAGCTAGGAGTCGAATGGTCCAGCTGCAGAGCCCACTACACTGTTCTGTTGGATCTGCCGGGGAGGTTGGGTTGGCAGCCACAAGGACAGAGCTCCTCCTTCCTCCTGAGGCCAGTAGAAATAAGGCTCAAGGCTCTATTTTTATTTCTTTTTCTTTAAATATATTTTATTGATTTTTTACAGAGAGGAAGAGAGAGGGATAGAGAGCTAGAAATATCGACGAGAGAGAAACATCGATCAGCTGCCTCCTGCACACCCCCTACTGGGGATGTGCCCGCAACCAAGGTACATGCCCTTGACCGGAATTGAACCTGGGACCCTTGAGTCCGCAGGCCGACGCTCTATCCACTGAGCCAAACCGGTTTCGGCTATTTTTATTTCTTGATGAATGGGGTCTCCTGAGTGCCTCTCAACAGCAGATCCCCACCGCTGCCCTCCTGGCATCATTCCAGGCCTCCAGGGGGGCCAGTCCCTGGAAGAACTTTGCCTCTAGGAAGTCATTCAAGCCCCACAGAAACCCTACACTCGGGGAAACGGGCTCAGAGAGGTTAAGTAACTTGCCGAAGACCACAGAGCAGGTGCATGGCGGCGATGGGACTCTTAAGGCAGATCTGTGTGACCCTTGACCCTCAGGCGGGATAAGATCAAGTCTGCTCCTCTAGAGAGCTGAGCTGTGCCCCTCACGCGATGAGCACAGGAAACTCCTTTGCCTCTTTCTCTTGTCACTTCCTCTTTGCGTTCCCCCCCTTTATTGGTGACACTGCGTGTATAATAAGCATTTAAAATGAGTCTTGCTGGACCAGGGACGAGGAAGGAGGAGGGAGTGGGAGATTCGTAGGCAGGAAGATGGGGAGGGGGATTGTCGGGTGTTAAATAGCCCAGAATTTTTAAAAAACTGATGCAAATCACTGGTAGGAGAGAAAATTATGTGCAATTACGTCCTGATATTGGAAGGTTTTGCCTAGCCCAGGCAACAAGATCTCATTAACAAGCAGAAAATAAGATTGAAATGGTGTGTAAAAGAGCTGAAAAATGAATTTGAATGCTGCGTTTGTCCACAATTACCCCCTCCTTCACACACATTTTATTGCAATTTTTTTATTATTCTTAATCTCTCCGTTCCTCAAAGCAGATTGGGGACATCCTGGCATTACGGGGTGTCGGGAGGAGGTGCGGAGGATTTCCTGCTCCCCTGAAAGGAGACCCTCCTCGCGCACATTTTCCAAGGTTGGGTTTTGGAGGGATCAGAATTCATTTCTCCAGCTTAGCGGGTTGTAGGAACATGGGGCTCTAACCCCAGCCCGCGCTCCTCTGGGCCCACCAGCCCTTCCCTCTCCTCCCCTCCCTGCGGCTCTCAGGGTCTCCTCTAGGCTTTCCCTTTCCTGAGAGGCCTCTCCCTCAGGCCCCTGGGGAAGGAGAAACTGCAGGGCCTTGCCAGAGAGCATCCCTGAAGGGCTGGTTCTGCCACTTCCTAAATTGCTGTGTGGCCCTGGGGCAGCTTGCTTAACCTCTCTGGGCTTCATTTTCCTCATCTGAAAATGAGAGTGGTAATCCCTACCTCTCCCGAGTACCACAAGGACTAAAGGATAGTTTGAGTAAAGTGCCTGGCACATAGTAGGTGTTCAATAAATGTGCATTCATTCTCTCCCCCCCCCTGCCCCCCAATCTATGCCCTGGCTTCCAACCCTGTCTTACTCCCAGCCTGTCTCTTTCCCCCTTCCCTTCCCTCTCTCCTTCACTCCCTTCAATTGGTTGGAAAATAACTGAGTTGGTTTCCAGTCCAGAACAGTGTGGGGTGTTCTGCTGACCCCAGTCCTGGGAGAGAGGATGCTAGGGTAGCACCCCACTCTGCAGAAAGCACAGGGAAGACTGCTCCCTCTCCCCCATTATTTGCCCCCACCTGCACCCCCGCCCAGGGCTCTGGTCCAGGATGAGCTGGGATGGAAGGACTGGCCAGCTCACATCAGAAGGACACTGGCTCTGAGTGATTTTCCCAGGATGAGGGAAAAGCGAACTGAGTCACCCCATCTACCCACCCACCCATTTCTCACCATTTCTCACCATGACCAACCATGATGGTGTGGGGTCAGAGGTCAGCTTGTGGAAAGGGCCAAGAGTCTGTGGCCAGATATTCTTGGACCTGAAGCCAAGTGGCATTTTACAGTGTCTGCCCTCCCTAGCTGGCTTTCACCCCACTCAGTGACAGCCAGCTCCCGGGGACGCCCCCGCCCCAGCCCTGTCAGCCAGCCCCTCACTGCAGCCCTGATCAGAGCACCAACTGAGGGCCTGGGGCCTGTCCGCCCAGCTCCTCAGGCGCCCCCACACCCAGTGCCCCTTCCCCTTGACTCCTGGCAGGCCTGCTCTAGGGCTCCGAGAATTGGCCCTGGGCATCCTCCAGCCCTCCAGCCCCTGGGGGCACACATCCTGCCAAGATCCTGCTCTCACATCCAGTGCGGCCTTTGTCCACGCTTAACCTCCCTCAGTGGGAAAAGCTGAGTTATTTCCCCCTGGCGGCTCCTCGCCAAACAAAACCACCTGCTCCCGTCAATCAGAGGTCGCTGCAGCCTCCAGCCCACAGGGAGAGGCCTGGACAGAGCCTCCTCTCCCATAAAACAAACCCTGTTTATGTCTCTGCTGCTCCACCCTCCTTTCCTGAGTGGAGGGGAGCAAGGGGGTAGGGACAGAGTCGAGCCTGGGATCTGGAACTTTCCTGACTGCTGGTGAGCGGTGCGTCATGCCCATGCACAGGTCCTGCTAGGAACTGGGGGGCTGGTTTCCAGGTGACTCATTGAGGAAGAAGCAGGAGGGCCCCCTGGCCTTTTCTCCTCCTTAGAGGAGATTCTGGGAAGATGGGGTTTCTCCTCCAGATGGGATTCTGGGAAGATGGGGTTTCGAGCCCATCTCCCTGAGTCTGGACAAGAGACAGGTTGGAGACTGCCTCCGGGGCTCTGGGCCTCTTTGTTGCCCCCCACTGACACATCTGCAGCAATCTAGACTGCACCCCTTGAGAAGGTGTGGGCGGGAGCTTCGCTGCCCCTTCCTGGCCTAAACAAGCAGGGGAGGGAGACCAGGATGCTTCCATGCACCCCTTGAGGTCAGGGACCAACCACGGTCTTCAGTAGGACCACAGGTGACGCAGAGACAGCAGGTGCATGATGATTTCTTTGCTAACACACAGAACTCAGTGTCTGGCACATAGTAGGTCTCCAGCCACCGTTGGCAACCCCCAGGCATGCTGCAGGCCTGTTGACATGTAGCTGTGGTCTGTTCCCAAGAGCTCTTTGAGGCAGCTGGTCACGTAGTTGGCACGTGGATGTCATTCCATATGATTTCCTTCCAATTCGTTTATCTGGTTTCTGTTATTAACAACAGCGGAGGCCCACATAAGGAATGCACACGGCCGTCTTTGCTCTTACCAATGGGAGAATCAGATGTTGACAATTTAGTGGGATTTCTGGTCAGACGGGATGGGAAGAGCAGAGGAGTCGGAAGGAGGGAGGGCCTGGCTACTGAAGACTTCCTGGAGGAGGAGTCTCAAAGGGGAGGTAGGATTGGCTCAGGGAAAACAGGAAGGGATAGGAAGCTGGTGCAGACTAGACAGCAGCAAATAATATGGCAGATGCTTAAACAGTGTCTAATTCAGGTACGTCACGGAACCATCATACAGACCAGGGTTCGGATCCCGGGTCCGTCCTTCCTTGCTATGTGACCGCAAACAAATCACACGAGCTCTCTGAGCCTCGGTCACCCTCCCTCAGGCGCCCCCAGTTTTCTCATCTGTAAAATGGACTGATACTACTCACCTTGCAGGATGATGAGAAGTAAACGAGACTGTTTACACTTGGTACCATGCCTGGCATACCAGAAGAGCTTAATAAGTGACATTTCTTCCCTCTCTGCCTCCCCCTGCCCCGATGAGAAACTGAGTTAGGGGTGACCTGCTCGGTGTCTCTGCTTGGCCATTTTTCTCCTGGGACTGGAAGTCTGGCTCAGCGAGGCCAGGCCTGGTCACTAGTTGGAACGTTGAAAGACCTGGGTTCCCTCCTGGCTCTGCTTCTGACCCACTGGGTGACCTCCCCCTTTAGGCCTCAGTTTCCCCATCTGTGCAATTAAAGAGACGGAGGAACTGCTAGTGAGGAACCTTGTTGTTCAGAGTCTGTGATTCCTACGGGCTCTTTGTATGAGCATGTGAGTCCTCCTGTCCACACCCCCCCGCCCCCCGCCCGGGACCTCAGCCCCGCTCTGTGGAGCTTTGCATTTAGCTGTGCAGAGCTGCCTGGTTCGGTGGGAAAGAATGCAAATAGCGGCTTTGCCCTTCTTCCTGATTAATACGGGGGCTCTGGGCGAGACAGTCCCCGCAGATAGAGGGGAAGAAAATGAGGGAGATTAGCCATTAATATGGTGGGCGGACGCGGAGCCGCTCAGGCCCATCCCTGGGGTCCCCAGCAGGAGGGAGGCAGCCGGGATGCCCGGCACCTGGACCTGGGAGGCCGGGCAAGACCCAGGTAGGAGAGACGGGCTGATTTTAGGGTCCCCTAGGGCCATGCTCCACCCTGCCTCCAAAAATTTGCACCTGCTGCTTGCTCTGCAGGGGACTCCCCTCCGGCACCCCGTCATCACCCCAGTCCCGCTGCTGCTGACCCTTTTAGACTTGGCCCTTCCAAGAAGCCCTCCCTCACCCCTCAGGGTGGGCTAGCGGTGCTTGCGCTGTTCATTTACCACACTGTATCAGTACATTCGAAGCACGTGCTTCACTAGGCAAATCATAATAATAAGGGTTCTGTTTTTTGAGCACTTTTCACAGGCCAGATGCTGTGCTGTTTAACCTCCCTAACACCTCCTTTGCAATGGGGGGGGGGGGTGGCCCTCAGTTACTTCTCTCTTTCAAAGAGGGGTTCAGAGGCACCAAGCAGTTTAAATACTTTGCCTGAGTTGCTAACAAGTGGCAGAGCCTGGACTTGAACCCACCTTCCTGGCCCCATGCTGCCACTCAGTACGTGTCACGGAAGCGGTCTGTTTTCCACCTGCCGAGGACATCTCTGAGGGCCAACGGTGACTCTCGGATCTCAGGTATTCCGGTGCCTAAAACCCAGGAGAGCAGGGGCGTCGGGACGCAGGCTCCGGAACCCCTGGGCCTGGTCCCAGGCCCAGTCCCCAGCACTGTCATTCCCTCCCTGGATGATACCAAACAGGTTCCTCTCTGCCTCAGTTTCCCCCTCTGTGAAGCAGAGCTAGTAATATCTCCTATCTCAGTGCTAGTCTGAGTTGATATATGCAAAGCACCTTGGCGTCTGGCACAATGCGGGTAGCTCTTTGCAGATGGGGGCTCCCCAGGCCACACAGTGAGGGGGTGCAGGGCCAGGCCCCAGACCGCCTGTTGCGGAATGAATTTCCCCCCAGCACCTTTGAGTTCCCCTGCTCCTTCCTGCCTCCCTGTCCAGGCATCTGGCCGCCCCAACCTCAGCCAAGGGCCTCCCCGTCTCCCGACCCTCACACCAGGCCTCCTCTCTCCCCTGGCCCTCTCCCCAGCTGTGCACATTTCTCCAGCACCTCTGGGCGTGGGGCCGGGCGTTCTGAGCTGCCCTAGGGGTTCTGCTAGGACAGCTGGGGCTTCTAGGAGCATCAGCTATCCGGGCCCCTGTCCCCCTGGGCATCACTGGGGACCTTCGGAAGGTCAGGCCTGAGTGCAGTCTCGGCTGGTCACCCCACTCTGTGCCTCTGCTTCCTTCTTTGCCAGCACTTTCTATGGAGGGAGAACAGCCTCTACCCCACCCCTAGCCCAGCCAGGCCTGTCGTCCCACTTGCCTCCTCCTCCAGCCAGTCTCGCCTCCACGGCCTGCCCCTCATCCCAGGCTTTCTCTCGGCCCAGCTGATGGGAAGGTAGCCCCAGATTCTTCCCTGCACGCTGCTCCCGCTCTCTCTCGCTCTCCTTGCCCATTCCCTCCGGCCAGCGCCTGGCTGCCCCCAGCCACTTCTCTCCCTTCAGCCCCCTTGCCCCTCACCCTATTTGCAGCACCCCCTTGACACCCTCTCCTGGCTCCCATCATAAGCCTCCTACACCTCTGCAGAAGGGATCCTCTCTGCCCCCTCCCCTGGGCCCTGCCCCCTCCCCCCCCCCTCTCCTGCCTTCTTTCAAACCCTCTGTTCCTCCCTCCTTCCTTCCCTCCTCTCAGATCCAGCCCCTCCCATTCTCTTTCCCCTAATCTTTCTCTTCCACCGCTTCTCACTTCCAGATTTCCCTCACAAACACCTCTTCCTTCTTCATCTTCAGCCCCCTCGCCCCCTCGCCTTCACCCCCTTCCCGTCCTCTCTCCCATTTCTCCTTTCCCAGCAGTTCCAGTCTCTCTCGGACCTGTCCAGTTCGCTAATGCGGGCCCACAGGCTAGGCTGGCGCAGGTTCTGGGGGCCCAGCGGACCTGGGTCCGGGCAGGGGTGGGGGCGGTAGGGGGTGGAAGGGGGGATCCGGCTGGATCAGCGCGGCAGCCCCTCCCTGTGCGCCGAGCGCCGGCGCCGTGCCTTTGATCCATGGCCCGAGGCCGCCTGACAGTGGAAAATGCGGGGAGACAAAACCACTCAGTCAAAGTGATTCCCAACAACTGTCTCCCCGAGATAAGGACCCACTTGGGCTTGGCGGCCTGCTTAATTCCAGCTGCCCGGCCGGGATGGGGGCAGCAGCGAGCCGGCCACCCCCAAACGCCGAGCCCTCTGCCTGGGCTGGGCCAAACGCCGGACTCCCCCCACGGGGCCTGTGGTCGCCGGCCCTGCCTCTGCCATCTGTCCCCAGTGAACGGTGGCCCAGGGTGGCCGAGGGACAGGGCGTGCGGCTGACCCAGCAAGAGAAGCGATGGGCACGTATTTCCTTGGTGGCGCCTCGAATGAGGACTTTCTCCCCACCCCAACCCGGTCGCAGGGTCCTCTTTCCAGTGCACTCGCCGGAATATTCTCCCTCTCCCTCTCCCTCTCCTCGCCTGCTGCACCCTGTTCCTCTCTCTGGTCTCAGCTCAGAGCTCACTTCCTCCCAGAAGCTTCCCGACGTGCCAGTCTGGGTGGCCGTCCTCCCTCCCGGGGTGGCAGGGGTGCCTCTGGGTTTTAACTTCGTGGCGACTGTTCTCTCCCCCTGAAGCAGGGGGCCTGTGTTTCAGGCACGAGGCCTGGCACGCAGTGTAGGGGTGAACAAACAGCCATGGGCACGCACTGCACATGGAGCATCCACTCCATGCCCGGCCGTGGTCCCTGCCTGCCTTCCAGGACTTTCCAGTTAGTCCACAAGACAAGCAAGCAAACCAGGAGCCGGGAGCCGCCGCGGGGGGCGGGGGGGGGGGGAGGGGGCAGGGGCAGAGGAGGGGTATCTTGGCGCCCGGCACCCTCCTGCCAAGGGGAGTACCTTGGCCTGGCTGGGCTGGACGGCCTACCCGAGGTCCACCTTGGCTTTCTAACCACCGTCCCGGGTGGCTAGGCGGTCAGATTATGTACCGCGAGGCCAAAAGGGAGCCTTCGCATCCCGCCCTCATCCTCCAGGGGGCTGTTCGTGGTTGGGGGCAGAGCGGGCCATCGTGTTAGGGCGATGGCCGAGGACAGAGGTCATGGGAGGCAGATTGAGCTCAGAGTGAGGAGGGCTTTGCGCAGCGGAACTGGCCGGGCGGAAGGTGGAAAGGGCAGCCTGGTGCGTCAGTGACACGCCCTCTCGGTGTGTGTGTGTGTGTGTGTGTGTGTGTGTGTGTGTGTGTGTACATGTGCGTGCACGCACAAACAGTGTCTGGTTTGGTCAAGGCTGCTGGAGAGTGGGTTCTCTGCAGGGTAGGAGATTCCATTGAGAGTCAGTGGTTCCCAAACCTGTGCCTCAGAAGGGCGTGGGATTGCTGTTAAAGATCGAAATTCCGGCTCCGCTCCGACAGGCTGCCCCTGGAGGTCTCTTGTGGGCCTGGGGAGTCTAGATGGTAACGAGGCACCGTCTGAGCCACAGGTCTGAGGCCCGGCACCTCTGAAGCATGGATTGGGGAGCCTTCACCTTCTCACCATCGCATCCACACCTGACCCGCCTCCCACTGTTTTAGGAAGTGAGTCAGGGAGGAGTTGCTTGAATGAACTGAGATCCCCTCTCAGCAATCTTCAAGCTGGAAGCACCTGGAAAGAGTTGGCCCACGGCCTCCTTTTACAGACGGAGACCCCGCAGTCGCCTGCACCCTCCCTGCTGCCTGGCAACACTCGGGTTAGCAGGCCTTTCCGAGGCGCGGGGGGGGGGGGGGGGGTGGCAGTGGCCCCATCACTGCGGAGGGTCGGTGGGCAGCCTTACAGTCATCTCTCCGCTCCGAGTGCCACGGACAACCCCCCCTGGACACAAAGCCCTGGGAAATCTCCTCCCGCACTGAGCACCGGACGGGGGATGAGGAGACCCCCTGCCCCGCTCCTGTCCCTCCATCCTGCTGGTGTTGGGGGCCAGCAGAGAGGCGGGGGATTAAGGGCCCATGAAGGCCCTGGCAAGTGTCTTACACAGAGGGGGTGTGTCCACCCCAGGGCGGAATTTCCTGAGCGTCGCCCCAGGGGCCACCTTCCCTTCCCCACCACAGATAATGCCCTCGCCCACACTCACCCCAAAGTCCCCAGGCTCCTTGCGGACTCCAACCCCAGTCAGATCCCTCTCCCTCGCTGGGAGAAGCAGCTGTCCCAACTGGGGTCCCGCCCGCTTTGGCCCCTGAAGTGGCAGGGTTGCCGTGGCGGCATCTGTTACTGCCCACGACAGTGAGGGCATCCCTGACTCGTTCAGAATCTGGCGGTCAAGCAGGTGTTTTAGCTGCTGATCCTCACCGAGCCCCCAGGCCTGAAATCGTCACGCAGACTCAGAGAGGCAAAGCTCAAGGTCAGCAGCAAGGGACAATGTCAGGACCCCAAACTCAGGTCTCGCCTCCATGCTGGGCTGCCAGGAGAGGCAGGGACGGGACCACACCCTTCTCCTCCAGGTCTGGCTGCACTTGAACAGGTTCCCAGGGGACTCACGTGCACAGGAAAGTTTGAGGAGCACTGGCTGAAATGACCTCGACTTGCCCTCCCCACTCCCCAGCTCTCTGCACAAGCTCCCTGCAGGGACTCAGAGCGGCCCGACCCCCCAGGACAGCCGAGGGAGGAGACAGACAGCGGCCGGGGAGGGAAGCCGAAATCCCTCAGAGGCGCAGGGGAGGCGGGCTGGGGGCTCCTCCAGCTACGGTCCTGTTCTGTGCTCACGACCAGCTGGCACCCCATCGGGGTGGGCTCATTCCTGGGCCCTAAGCTCCAGGGCTGCTTCAGGAGGCGCCTCCTGCTGCAGGGACAGAGGGGCTGCCTGGCCTGAACCCCAGATGCCCTGCTCCCAGCCCTGGCCTGCAGGTGTGGCGGTGGTTGGTCCCGGGGCCCCAGGAGCCCGGGGTGAGAAGTCCTGCCCTTTTGCCAAGTGTTTCCTTTTAGTTCCAGATGCCACCGTGACAGGTGCTCCCCTGTGATTAATGTCCCCACCCCCTGGGCCTGGGACCAGCCCCTCCTCCCAGACCAGGGTTGGTGGGCGTGTGGGCAGCACAGGAATGGAACCTTCCAGAATCCCCTCCTGCCCCCCCCCCCCACCTTCCTGGACCTTCCTCTGTCTCCGGGAGCAGAGGAGAGGCCCTCCTCAAAGCCACCCTCACAGGAGCCAGCTCACTGAGTGTTCGCTCAGGTCTCTGCTCTAGGTCTCCCTCTGCGTGGCGGTGCTCATTAATAATGCCACTGCCATGGTCGGTAAGCCAGGTCAGCAAAGCGCCCGGACCTCCCTCCGGCAGAGCAGAGAGGCCACAGCCGGGGGGGGGGGGGCTGCAGGAGGCCCCTCAGCCCTGAGGACAGTCACCAGTGTGGACGTGGGACCACTTCCGCTCTGCCAGTGACTCAGCGAGGTGAACTAGACAGTCGCCCGATCATATGCAGGGCACCCAGGCTTGGCAACTTAAAGGCCCCGTGCAGAGTGGCGGGGGTGGGGACCACAGATCGTGGGGGGAAGAGCCAGACGGTTTGGGGGGCTGCTGTCAGAGTTGGGGACCATGGTTGAAGATGTGGGTTGAGTTTTGGTTATGGTTGAATTGGAGCGTTATTATCTAAGTTAAGTAATAGATTATAAAACAGATCATCTAACTCTCCAATTGGAAACAGCGGTTGCCAGCCCTGTGATCTTGAGCAAGTGACTTGAACTCTCTGTGCCTCCGTTTCCTCATCTGCGATGCCTGGATGACAGCCGTTTCAGGGGGCTGTTGTGAGGAGTAAGTGGGTTAACACGGGAAACACTCAGAATGCTGCTTGGCATGGAGTAAGCGTTGAAGAGCTGGGATCACAAGGGGGTGCATTTGGAATTGTGGGAGCACTGGCGTCATGAAGTTGGTTGTAGTGGGAGCTGGGGGCCAAGGCTGGCATTGGGGTGCATGCGGTACAGAATGGGGCAGGGCCTCCATCTGGGTTCCTTTCCATACCTTGCCCACCCCTTCCCCGTCTACCCCAAGGCAGGGCCTTCCCCGCCTGTAGCACCAGCTAGAAAGCTCTATCTCTGCCCAGATCTCTCCCGCGGCTCTCGGGGCCCCGCACTGAAAGGAGACAGCGTCTCCCCGCGCAGTCCCCAGCCTCTTGTTTGTTTGCTGCGTCAGAGCCGTGGGCACGTTTTTGCTAATTTTGTGGCTGCCTTTATCAAATGGGGATTCACAGGCGCTTTATCCCCGATAAGTGGATTAGTCGGTGTGCTAAACAAGACGCGTCCGACTCGGGGGCTGCTCCGGAGAAGGTATTTGTTTTGCAAAGAATGAGCTGCGTTCCCTGCCCTGTGCAGGTGAGGCGGCAGGGCACGGGGTAGCTGGGGGGCCCTCCGTGCCCTTCCTGGCTGGGGGAGCCCTGATTCGTGGGAACTCCAGGGAACACAGGCACAGAGTTGAGGGGAGGCTGGGTCCCAGGAGGAGGGCCCCTGGGTCCCTCTGGGAGGGGAGCGGGGAGCCCTGCATTCAGTCCCGCTACTGGGTATACGCTACCTGGTATACGTGGGCTCTTTGGAGAATGTTACCTACCTGGGCAGCAGCTTCCTCCTCCCCATCGCCACCCTTCCTCCACCTGCCCTTCCTTCCATCCTTTCCTTCCTCCTAGCCCAGTGGTCGGCAAACTCATCAGTCAACAGAGCCAAATACCAACAGTACAACGATTGAAATTCCTTTTGAGAGCCAAATTTTTTAAACTTAAACTTCTTCTAACGCCACTTCTTCAAAATAGACTCGCCCAGGCCGTGGTATTTTGTGGAAGAGCCACACTCAAGGGGCCAAAGAGCCGCATGTGCCTCGAGAGCCACGGTTTGCCGACCACTGTCCTAGCCTTTTACTTCCTTTTTTTCCTTTCTTCCTCCCTCAAACACCAACAAAGGCCTTTTGCTAAGTCCTAGGAGTCCAGACATGGGTAAGGCATGGTCCTTGCTTGTGCAGACAAAAGCACAAAAGCAAACCAACGAAGCAATAGGCCCCCAAACGAGGCACAAGAGGCGATTCGGGTTCCACCCTGGGCTTCGCAAACTTCTCTCCGAAGTCCCCCGGACAGTAAAGTGGAGTGTGTTCCCCTGAGGCCCTGGGGGTGGGGGCCACACGGACTGTCACGGAGTATCTTTAAAACGCATGCTCCTGGCCACAGTGGAGCCACATTTGTGGGTCGTAACAATGAAATAGATTGGCATCGGGGCCAGTCGGTTCTGCAGGAAGCTGCGCCCTGTTTAGCTTGTGAGTTTGCATGGCACCTGCTGTTGCAGCCTCACAGATGCTGGGACGAGGGAGGAGGCCAGGATGACTGGACGTCTACAGCGCAAGTGACCAAGAGGGTAATGGAATCATAGGCAGAGACAGGGAGGACAGGAGGACCCGGATGGGGGTGGATGCATGGAGGTCAAGGCCAAGAGGTCAGGGCAGAGATGTGGGTTTCAGAGGCCTCTCTCTACAGCGACCCAGAGATGGAAGGAAGTGTCAGGGAGAAAGGAGAGAAAGAGGCTGGGAGGGTGCTTGGTCCACCTGTCCCCCCTCCCCCGGGGGGACCCAAATGTTCTCTTTTCCCCTCACATTTTTATTTTTTTTTAATTTCTTTATTGATTAAGGTATCACATATTTGTTCTCATCCCCCCATTCCCATCCCAAACCCCTCCCCACGTATGCCTCCACCCCCGTGTTGTCCGTGACCACTGGTTAGGCTTAGATGCATAGGATCTTGAGGTCCCTGCTCTGTGCTGCAGCAGCCAGAATCGGGCTGAGGGTGAGAGGGGGAAGCCGAGACTCGACGATGGGAAGGCAAGGACGGCGCAGAGCGTCCGGGTCCCCAGCTGGTCCTTAGCAGCGCCTGTCCTCCCCGAGCCGCCTCCAGCTGAGTGTCATTTTGCTATTTATTTACATGTAATTATTGCTATGAGGTGCAGATATTAACGCTGTCAAGAGCAATTTGCTCTGACATTTTTCACTCGCTCAGTGCCCCCGCCACTCTCGACGGAGCCGAGGGCTCTCCCTGCTCCGGCTGCTGCGCACGCGGAGGCTGGGCGGGAACCACCCAGCCGGCAAGGAGTGGTGTCGGGCCAGCGTCCCCGGCTTCTCTGCAAACTCATTAGGCTTGGAAATTGAATTTGGTTCGGGAGAGGGCTGGCTGGGCCCTGCTCCACCCGCCTGGGCTGGCTCCCGGCCTCCCCGCCCTGCCTTCCTCCGAGAACGAGGGGCAGGGGCCGGGCTGGTCGGGGCAGGGGCCTGGGTCTGAGGCTGGCAGAGGGCGGCTGGTGAAGAGGATGGAGGGTCATTGTCAGAGGTGAGAGTGCACACAGCTTCAACACGGCCATGGCACAGGGTCGGGCGTGGCAGCTGGAACCCTCTCAACCCGGTTTCCTGGTCCCCCCACGAGAAGATCAGGCAGCTCTAACTGTGGGGGCATGATTGCCATTGACAGCTATACCCACCCAACAAAGAAGCCTCCCTAGGGAGCCACGTCTTAGCCAGCCCGCAGCGGATGGTGCCACGGGGGTAGGGCAGGTGCTGAGCTGGCCCCGCTGTGGGTCTTGTTAGGTAGATGCTAGAAAGAAAATTAACTTTGGAATTAGGCCTTCTGAGTTCAAATCCTAGCCCACCACTTCCTAAATAACTTGCACACGTGGGCCAATTACTTAGCTTCCCAGAGCCTCAGTTTTCTGATCTCTAACATGGAGCAGCCGATGCCCCTGTTTTACCGAATCAAGGACAACTTGGTGCTGGCCTTTTCCTGAACTTATCAGAAGGCGTCAACCCAAGCTTTGCACACAGCTCTGCCATCATCATCTCTTCCCTGACCTCTTGGCCTTGATCTCCACGCATCCACCCCCATCCGGGTCCTCCTGACGGTGATGCTACCTGGCCGCAGACTCAGCCACAGAAAGGCACTGGGGGTGATAAAATGCACCCGAATTTCAGAGAGATTAAAATGGCATCCTTCGGACAGCTGTGGTAAGGAGAGAATGGCGGTGCTACCTGCGCATAGTAGGTATTTGGCACATACTAGGCGCTTAGTCATGGGAGGCTATGATCATTTTTTTAGCCTTTTTCTGGAAGAGGAAACTGAGGCTCATCTATTCATTCCACTCAAAGGACTTTGCTGCGGAGAGAGGGCCAGCAGGGCCGGAGCCGTCGTGCCTGCGGGTCCCTAACGCATTGTGATATATGCCAGCTTGTCCATCCAGGTACTAACGAGGCCTGCCTGCCACCCCTCACTCCCTGCCACGGCCAATCTGCGTCCCCATCTCCGGCAATTACTGAGGGGGAGCCCCCCCTCCAGGCCAGGGGGCCAAGAGCCCAGGCCTCCCCCTCCTCCTTCTCCCCCTCCTCCTCCTCCTCTCCCAGCCTGGGTCTGGCCAGTCCAGGAGCCCCCCTTCCTACCCCTCCCAGCCCTCCTGGCTCCCCCTCCTTCCCTCAGCTCAGCCAATTAGGCCCCTGACACCTGGAGCCGCTGACAAACTGTTTCTGTCACTTGCTCTCTGTCTTTCATTAGGGGCCGCGGAGGAGGGGGAGCGGGAGGGGAGGGGGAGGAGATGGGATCTTTCATGCTTAGTAAGGCCAAATACATTAATTACAAAACGGCCATTTGCCGCGTGAAAGTGTGCTAATTAAATTTATGCAATCATTATCTTTAAATAGTCATATCTTTCCCGGCGATCGGCCCCTTCCTTCCCCAGCCCCGCCGCTCTCCGCAGTCACTAATCCCTCGGCCGCCATTATCGCGCCATCAGAGCGGGTCTCTGAGTCCCCCCGCACCCCGCCTGCCCCAGTGCCCGCCAGGGGCCAGGAGCCCTCGGACCCATCCTGGCACGAACACTTCAGATCGGGCCAACCCAGGATGCTCCCGGGAAGGGGGGCCAAATCCAGGCCCCCGCCAGTATTTCCAGATATTTCTAGATGTTTCCAGATATTTGGAGATTGACATCTTGTAGACCAAGCATTGGAAGTTGGAAGTGTGTGTGTGTGTGTGTGTGTGTGTGTGTGTGTGTGTGTGTGTGTGAGAGAGAGAGAGAGAGAGAGAGAGAGAGAGAGAGACTTTAGCTTCTGGGACAATGAGTGCGAAGTCATTGTCTAGCCCCTAAGCCTCCGAGGACCCCTGTGGGGGGGGGGGAGGCTCTGAGATTCACTGAGACGAGGGGTGGCTGTGAGTAGCCACGGGTCCCTCCATTATTCTTTTCATTCAACCAACTCTGTACCAGGCCCTGTACTGGGGATAAACAGACAGATTCACTCATTCCCTCAGTAATTCACTCAGCAAATGTTTGTTGGTCACCTACTATGTGCCAGGTGCTAGGAACAGGCCACCAGTCAGCCCCCAGCAGCTCCTGGCCAGATCCAGGGTCAGGGTCGGTCTGTGCCAAGGGCAGGGGTGGGGCTGCAAGTTTTCCCCGGATGAGGTCCAAACCCCAGACCTGACAGCCCTTTTTGGTTTTGCCTTTCAGAGTCTCTGCATCCACACACTAGGAGGTTCTGACAGAGTGTTGGCTGAATCCTTTCTCTGCCGAAATTCCTCTCTAATGGGTGGGCCTCAGTTTCTTCTTCCATGGGACACAGCCAGTCCCACGAGCCTGTTCGGGTCTGGCCTGTGGGGCTCCCATGTGGAGGAAGAGGTAACCTGCCAGAGTGCGGGGCGGGGAGCCCGTCTGGTCAGAGATGGCAGTCAGTGACCAGGTGCTTCCCAAGTGCCCTCTGAGCTTCTGAGGGCTCAGGCCCCAGCGTGTGCCCTCGGTGAGGTCACCTGGAGGGACCGACAGGACACGCGGCCACACACATGTGAGGTATGCACACATGCATGCACAACAATACTCACACATGATAATCGATACTCACACATGATAATCACACACGGACACAAACTCACACACAGTATTTATACACATGCACACAGACTCACAAGCACACATACAAAATTCACATATAGAATACACACACACTCATGTGCACATGATAAACAATACTCACACATGATAATCACACACATGGACACAAACTCACACACAGTATTTATACACATGCACACGGACTCACAAGCACACATACAAAATTCACATATAGAATACACACACTCTCATGTGCATATGCGTGCATGCACACATACACTCATCTCTCGCACACACACACACACACACGAGTTAAGAAGGACCCAGAGCCATCTGTGGCAGTGAGAACCACAGCCTGTGCAGGTGTATTGGACTGGAAGTCAGAGGTCAAATGTTCTTGCCCCAGTGCTGCCATGAACCCCCTTGGAAATTCTGGGTAAGCCTCAGTTTCCTCATCTGAAAAATGGACTAACAATGCTTCATAGTCATAAGGCTTAAAGGGAAATGCTTTGGAAACGAAGGTGCTGTGCTTGTGCAAGAGAATGACAGCAGGCAGACTTTGAAGAGCCTTCCTGAAAGGCTGGGTGGTGACAAAGGAGGGGGGAACGGGAGTCAGGGGGCTGAGGTTGGGGGAGAGGGGAGTTTGCTGGCCTGCGCCTGGGCATCAGCTCTCCTGGGGGGTGGAGGGCTGCTGTATGGGATGTGGATGGTGGAGGAGTGGAGTGAGAGGGCCATGAGCAGAGAGAGGGAAGGGAAAGGGGGGTGGAACAGGGAGACCTGCAGGAAATCTTGTTTGGAAGCTCAAAGTCAGCACCCGAAACCCATTACCGCTGTCCGCGGGAGGCAGGGAGAGCGGAGGGGGCCCAGATCCTCTTAGCAGAGAATCGAGCCGGAGAGAGGGGGAGCGGTGGTCGGCTGCCCGGGTGGGTGATTTCTCGCTTGCACTAATCCCAGCGTGGAGCTGGGACAGGCAGCAGAACGGGCGAGGAGTGTTTGTGTGATGTGTGTGGGGTGTCTGTTGGGAGCTAGAGGAGGGGGCACAGAGGCACAGGCTCGCCTTAGTGAGCTGGCGTCACGGAGCTGTGAGGCTGCGGTGCACACAAATGTGTGTGCAACCCCGCCCATGTGTGCATCCGTGAAGTGTGTGGATGGCATGCAACCCAGCGGTGCGTGCGTGTGTGTGTGTGTGTGTGTGCCGTTTTCATGTGTATCACTCTTCGTGTGTTCGTGTGCATTCCAGTCTGAGTGTCTGTGTGTATTCTGCATGTGTGCTCGTGTCTCCACCCGGAGCAGCCTTCCCCTCTTCTCAGCCCTTCGCCGGCCCCTGGAGCCCCTTTGGACATGGAGGTAGACTCCAGGCCCTTAGGGACCAGAGCGAGTCGTGAGCTGGGCTGCCCCAGCCGGGGACGGTCTGGGTCCAATAGAGACACATTTCACTCAGTCCAGACAAACACTGCTTCCCATTCCTGGCAAGCTGCGCCCTTGCCTTCTTCTCTCCACAGGCTGCCCCCCAGCGTGCCCCCTCTCCCCTCCTGTGGAAGCCGAGGGGATGAATTGGAGGGTGGGCCAGGGCTGCTCTCAGACGTGCGGCTTAGAGAGAAATGTGCTCCGTGCCACGCCAGCAGGTCCTCCTGGAGCCGAACCTGAGACTGGCCGGGCGGGGGCTGGGGTGGTGTGATGGTGACAGTAGTGGGCAGGGACCTGCTCAGCTGCCATGATTCTGTGGTGACACCCTCCCCGAGTGCAAGTCGCTGCCCTTCTGGAACCTTAGTTTCCCGTCTGAAAACGCAGCAATCGCCAAGGCGCCTCCCACGTGTGTTCCGGGTGTGTGCGTGCATCAATGTGCGCGCATGTGAAATGTACTGATGAGTTTGAGCAAAGTGGCTGTGAAGGGTTTTCGTGCTGGTTTATTGGGGTTTCGATGAAAAGCTGTTTGGCCATCCAGACGAGGTGCTTGTGAGTCGTCTCTGCTTCCTGGATTCAGGCGTGGGTCCCTGCGGAGGTGCGGCGTGGGCTGCCCTGTGTGGTGTGTGAGTTCTGACCCTCGCTAGACCTCCGCTGGAGACTTCACAGATCCACCGCCAGGGTCCCGTGTCGTTGGATGCCACCCCCTCACTATGGATGAGTGTATTCAGGCCAAAGAAGGGGTGTGGCTTGTCCAAGAGACACCCACCTGGGCCCCTTTCCCGAGAGAGCACAGGTGCAGCTTCTGCCTGGAGGCAGAGTAATCCTCTGGTCAGAAAGCACCTACTGTGTGCCAGGCCCCTTGAGGAAGAAGGGGTGAAAACAACATGGTCCCCAACAGGGGGCAGTCCCCTGAGTCTGTCCTCAAGTGGCCATTTCTCCCTTGAGCCAGGTCCCTTCTGAAGCAGGTGGGAGAGGAGAGGGAGATCTGGCATTTGCTGAGAATCAGTGATGTGCCAGGTACTGACTTCATGTGCATTTACTCATGTCATCCTTACAGTAACCCTATGGGTACTGTAATCATTCCCATTATACAGATGAGAAAACTGAGGCTCAGATGGTTAAAGAAATTGCCCAGGGTCACAGCTAGTCAGCAGCAGAGCAAGGATGCTCATGCAGACATCCTGGCCCCTGGTTGGTGCTTCAGGGAAGCCCCGCAGAACACTGATTGGCAGGTGCCCTTGGTGAAATCGCCGTCTGGTCCTCTCCTGGCGTTGCGGAGGCGGGCTGCCGACCTGCCCGCTGTCCCAGTGGTCCTTGGCCTCATTCCAGTCCATCTCATCTCCAGGTCCAATGTCCTGACCTCATCGGTCTCAGCCCTGCCCCTCCCGCTCCCCTCTGCTTCCTGCTCAGGCCCCCACCCATCCACCCGAACCGGCCACAGAGCCCCGATGATGGCGATCACCCCTTCTAATTGCAGCCTCGCTCCCAAAGCCACGTTCGGTTATCACAGAGGGTGCAGATCTCACAGCTCAGCCTCCTCGGTCCCAGGCCCTCCGGGCCAGCTCAGGAACGGAGGGAATTAATTACATTTTTCCCATCCCCTTCTTTTAAAGTAGGGGAGCGCCAGCGAGTCCCGGGGGAGGGGGCGGTGAGCAGAGGATGTGGAAGGGGGGCTGGCACGGGGCTCCCTCAGCTCCCACCTCCCAAAACCTGCAAGCCAGCGGCGGAAGGGGGGGGTGAGGCCGGCCCCTTATTGATTTAGTCTGGTGGAGGCTGGGACTGATTTAGAGCAGAGGGAGAGGAAGGGGCTGGGGGCGGGTGGGGGGCCCTGGCCGGTGGGGGGAGAGGAAGGGATGGCTGTCACTCAGCCTGATGGACAGCCGGGAGATTTGCCTTCAGATAAAGCCTTACAGATGTGGAGGTCGGTATTGATTTTGAGTTAGTAACGGTAACGTACCAAGAAGTAATACATTAGTGAAAGCAAGGTCACCGGGAAAAAGTAAAACCCACCAGGGAGAGGCCTTAACATTCTTGAGGGGGTAGATTACCGCATCAGACCCGGACTTCCTCAAGTTCAAAAGTTTGCAGGCTCCAGACCTCGGCTAGGCCCCTAGCGGTGGGCAAACGCCCTCTGCTTCTGCCGGCAAAGAGGGACTCCGGGAAGCCCCTGGGCCGGCCAGAGGCCAGAGGGCCACCTGGGCCTGCAGGGCTGTGCCGTGGGCTGCCGAGGGCCTCGCTCCCTTCTCTCCAGCACTGCCTGCTGTGGGGAAGGCACAGCCTAGCGGTCAGGGAGACCCGGGTTCAAATCCCAGCTCTGCCGCTTACTGGTTGTGTTATCATGGGTGCATCTCTTCCCCTCCCCATCTGCAGAATGGGAGCGATGATCTGACCGTCTAGTTCCGTGAGGAGTCACTGCTCCCAGCTCCCCCCTCTTCAGCTGGGTCCTGTCCTGTTTGCTTGGAGGCTGCCATGCCCCAAGAGGGGGCTGGATGAGAGGGAAGCCCTTTGATCTCCAGGCCTCCAGGGGCTCCGGGAGAGAGCCAGCAGATGCGGCCCCGCCCCCATTCACACCTACCCCAGATGTGAATTTGATTTGATGTTCCAGGGCAAATCCCATTGAACAAATCTCATTACAGTAAGAGCTCCCTGGACTGGAGCTGCTTCCGAGCTGTCTGTTAATGGCCCAGGGTCCGAGGCCTCCTGAGCCACTGGGCACCACACAAGTCCCTCTGACTAAGGATTCTGGGGGGCCTTGCAGCGCTCAGGGGCTCGGGGTTTCCTCTCACAACACTGACCTTCTTGTTATTCTTTAAGCCTGCTGGGCATGTGCCCACCCCAGGGCCTTTGCACTTGCTGATGCCGCTGCCTGGAAAGCTGCCTGCTACGTCTTCTCATGCCGGTTCTTTTTGGCCTCGATATCATCTTTTTTGCGGCGGTCTTGCCTGACTGCTCCACATACGCCCCCCGCCCCCTTATTTTCCTCCATAGCACTTATCAGTATTGTGAATTATATGACTTACTTGCTTGTTGTCAGCCTCTTCGCTAAACTGGCAACTCTAGGAGACACGGAGTTGCTAAATCTCACTGCTGCATCTCAGGGCCTGGCACATAGTAGGTGCTCACTAAACATGTGTGATGTGAATTGCATGAATTCCACAGGCTTCTTCTGAGTTCATCGTATGTAACGGACACAATGTAGGCACTGGGTCCACAAACATGGACGAAATGCGGCTTCATCCTGTCCTCAGGGAGTCACAGTCTAGTCCTGTCTCCGGCCCGGCAGGTGGCAGCCCTCTATGAAATGCCTGTGGAAGGAATAAAGGATGTCTTTAGGAAACACCACCGCTTGGTGTGGCTGGGATTTCAAGTGCAAGGTGGGAAAGGGCAGGGAGGAGCCGGGACAGGCAGGTAGCGGCCAGATCACAGGAAACCTTTGCCCTGTTTACCTGGAAGCACTGAGAAGCCATCGATGATGCCTGAGTGACAGGAGCGATAGGGTCAGCTTTGAGGCGGTTCCCGGGAGGTCCCTGTCTTGCAGTGTGAGTGGGTCCTTTATCTCGTCCCCAGAACATCCTAATCCTCTCTCTACTCTCCCCCCATCCCATGTCTCTTCTGTGCATCGTAGTGATATTCAGGAGGAAGGGATTACCTCGCCTGAGCTGACACACCCTCCCGAGAGGCTCCCGGAGCCCCTACCCCCCGCCCCGCCAGGAAAATGGGCTGTGCTTCCCCTGAGCCTGAGTCTGTTCTGGGGCCCAGGCCTCCTCTGAGGGAGGGGCAGGGGTAGTGTTTGTATGGGGGTGGGGAATAGGATGGGTGGTGATGTTCTTAATTTAGTTGGAAAGTGAGGTCTAGACAGGAACTTGGAAGAGAATGGGGTCTCCTAACTCCCAGGGCATCGTGAGATTCCTGAGTCTCCCCAGAGACCCCCACCCCATTCACACAGCAAATGGCGCAGGTCCAGGAGCCCCAGCTCACAGTCAGAAAGCAGCAAGCACAGCCCGATGGTGTCAGACGTCCTCACACCCCCTCACTACGGGCACCCCCTTTTCCAGAGTCCCTCTAGCCACCACCCAGCACCCTGTGTGGGCCCCCAGGACAGAGGCCTTAGTAGCGCATTCAGTGCAGAGAGAATCGGGGAGACCTCCGCTCCCTAAAACAGTGCTGCTGCACAAAGTCGCCCCGACACCTCCCGCCCAGACTTCCCCTCTCACAGACCCGTGCCCTGTGTCTTTGCCATCTCAGTGGGTGGCACACCATTAAGACCCACCTAAATCCCACCAGCTGCGGTGGAGACAGGCCAGCCCCAGCAGGCCCATGCCCTGGCCTCTGGCTCCGGGAAGGGGTGGGGGGAGGTAAAGGACAGAGGAGAGAGCCCCCAGGGCTGAGGGAGCTGTGTTGGGAGCATTGAGGGAAGAGTCAGGGATGAGGGACCCCCACCCCCACCGGTAGCGGCTCAGGAAACACACTGGCTGGTCCCCGGAGTAAGAACCTCTGAAGGGGTCAGGTGCCTGACGCACCCTTGAGAGGCGGTCTCGGCATTATCAGGCGAGCAGGCAGGGTCCGGCCGGCTGGACTGGCTGTGAGATCTGGGGAAGCCCCAGCCCCTCGTGGGCCTCAGTTTTGTCATCTGAGAAATGGGCGTCATAGCTCTGCCCCACACGTCTCTCTGTAGGCCTCTGGATCGGGAGAGTCACATAAGTTGGTGGCTGAGAGGAGGGACAGTGGAGGAGGTGGGAAGAAGAGGACCGAGGAGCTGGGGCCGCTGACTCCTCAGCGCCTGCGCTGCGCCAGGCTGGGCGCAAAGCTCCCCAGGCTGGGCTCAGCTCGGCCTGCAGCGCCCTCTGAGTCAGGGTCATCGTCAGCCCTTTTCCTCGGGATGGGCTGGTCACAGAGGTAAGGGACACCCTGAGGCCGCACAGCTAGGAAGTGGAGGAGCGTGTGCCTGGCCCTGGCCTGAGGATGGAGATCCTGGCCAGGCCCCGGTGCCTATGGCAGGGACTAGTCAAAAGTGAGAAGGCAGACATTTTCAGAATGTCACAGGTCATTGCTCGGATGCCCAGAGCCCACCATCTCCCAGGAGGCGGGTGGGGAAATCAGAGAACACAGCCACGTGCCCAGTGTGGGTGGCAGCGTGATTCTTTAGCTTGGTGTTGGGCAGACCATCAACAAGCCTGACCCCACCTGGCACTGTGGCCTCCCTCCCGCAAGGGGTGTCGTTAGCAGGAGGCCACCAGGGTCCTCTCCGCCCCCTCCCCTGGGCTGACTAAGGCGCTGTGGTCTCTCCCGCTGCAGGAATCCTGCTGCCCGCACCACCTCTCCCCACTCTCCTGGACACCCGGACACAGGTGTCACCTCCTCCACAAGCTTTCCTGGGCCACCTGGCCAGCTGGGTGCCCTCCACTGGGCTCTCTCAGCCCCGAGCTGCCTCTGTAACAACCCTCATCACTCCACATCTTGATGATTTGTTGCTAGGTGCCCCCTCCCCCAGACCCAAACACTCTCCCAGCTGAGGGCCCTAGCCATGGCTCCTCCTCCTCTGAGGTCCCGGGCTCAGCCTCAGCTCTGGTGTCATAGTCACCTTCAGTGTATGTTTGTTGAATGAATAAGTGAACACACCAATGAGTTAACACCAGGTCTTGAAGCGGAGTTTCTAGAAGGGAGCCTGCCCTGACGGTCCGAGTTGGCAGCACTGATGGTGAGAATCCGTTTGCTGGATCGGCTCCTGAGGAAGTGGGTGATGGCCACGGACACCCCGGAGCGGCCAGAATCGAAGAGAGGTTCCAGGCAGGCTACGGTGCAGTACATTCCCAGAGGTCACCAGGTCCTGACCAAAGTCAAGAGCATAGCACAGGATGAGGGGTGAAGCCGGACAGGCCCAGAGTCCTGCTGCAACCCCTTTGTGTTGGAAGACGGGAGCATCCCAGTCGGATGGGGGGGGCACAGGTCCCTGTGGTAGGAGTGCTCCCTGTCTGATAGGAGAGACATAATTAGCGTGTTTGTTCATTCATTCATGCATGCGCTGTGCATTCACTTATTCAGTCAGGCCTGGGGCTAGAGCGGTGAACAGGCCCGCCGCACCCCCAGAGCTCTCAGTGGGGGAAGCCTCCGTGGGTCAGGACCTAACCGCTAACCATCTCACCCGCAAGGACAAGCCCACAGGTCAGCGGATCTCCCAGCTGCAGGGACCCCAGGGTGAGACTGCAGCAGAGGCCTGCCCACGGCCAGCCTGGCATCGCCCCCGCACGCGCTTGCCTCTGCGGGGTCCTTCCAGCCCCACCCCTGCTGCTCAGCCCACACCATGGTCTCTCCCCACAGGTGATGAGCATTCTGAGCAACCCCAGCGCGGTGCCGCCACAGCCGCAGGCCGACTTCTCCATCTCCCCGCTGCACGGCGGCCTGGACTCGGCCTCCTCCATCTCGGCCAGCTGCAGCCAGCGGGCGGACTCCATCAAGCCGGGGGACAGCCTGCCCACCTCCCAGTCCTACTGCCCACCCACCTACAGCACCACCGGCTACAGCGTGGACCCCGTGGCTGGCTACCAGTACGGCCAGTACGGCCAGAGTGAGTGCCCGGCACCCGGCATCCCCCCCCCCCCAATCCCTGCCCCCTGCTAATTTGTAGAGAGCTGGAAGGTGGTATTGGGGTGGAGGTGCCCATTTCACAGATGAGGAAATTGAGGTCCAGAAAGGAAGAACAGCTGTTCTAAGATGATGCTGAGCTGGGCCCTTGCTACTGCGGCTGCCTTGGAGAAAAGCTGTCCCACAGAAATAGTGTCATACAAGCCACAAGTGTCATTTAAAATGTCCAAGGAGCCACATTATAAAATGTGAGAACAGCACATTATTTTGCTGACATATTTTATTTTACCCATTCTATCCAAAAGATGATCATTTCAACATGTAATCCATATAAAATTATCAATGAACTGTTTTACATTCTTTTCTCCATGCTGTGTCTTTGAAATCCAGCCCATTTTCATTCAGACACGAAGTTTCATTGGGCATGCGGGACCCGCATTGAAATTTCACAGCGTTGACAACTGAGGAAGTCGTAGGCTGACACACCCAAGTTGTTCCAAATCTACTGCAAAGTTTCCCGGCCACTAAACTAAATTGAATTCCAGTTTTTAAATCTCAATTAGGTAAAATTAAATCAAAATGTAAACTCGGGTTCCTCAGTTGTGCTGGCCACATTTCAGGGGCTCCGTCGCCGCACGTGGCTGGTGACTGCCGGTGGGACAGTGAGCTGGTGGGGATCTGCCCCCTTTGCCCCCTGGCCACAGGGACAGCTGTGCTGTGAGCTCGCTCCTCCACCCCCATCCTCAGCCTTGCTTTCCCCAAACTTGGAGCTGGCCTCACATGCCCAGCCCAGTCGCCATCCCCTTGGCACCTTGCCTGGGGTGGGGGATGGCACATCCTCCGACCAAAAGCTGCAGAAGGCGGACCCAGCCACAGCCTCCAGCGCTGGACAGGGCAGCAGCAGGGCAGGCCAAGGGGGCGCCGGGAGCCGAGGTCACTGGCCGCCCCTCCTGCCCCACCTCCCGGCACAGGCCTCACCTGCTGGTGTCAAACTAATCAGAAGGGCGAGTGGCGAGAGGGTGAGACCTCCCAGCCCAAGGATGTCCTCACCCCCCCCCCCCCCGGCCCCGCCACAGCCCTGGCCTGGCCTCACTGACCTCTGCTTCCTGTCCCCACACCAACCCTCTCCTCCTCATATGGCCTTGGCCTCCACGGCTAAATGAGGGCCAGCTGTGCTGCCTCCACCTCCCAGCTGTGTGCACGGCCCCCACTGTATGTGCATGTTTGGATATGATATATGTGCACACCGGTATATGCATGAGTATGAATACGTGTTTTGGATGTGTTACAATTCACGTGTGTGTGTCTGTGTGTGTATTTGTGAGTATCCCAGCATACAAGTGTTAGTGCACACATCCTTGTGCATAGGTGAGTATGTGTATGTGTGTGTGAATGTAAGTGGCACATGTGGGTATATGTGCACATGATTATTCACATATGTGTGATTTTAAATGAGCATAGTGTGCTTACATGGTATGTGTTTTTATGCAAATGCACACGTGCACAGTGTTTGGACATGTAAACATACATGCTGTAACACATATTCATGTGTTTAAGTGTGCATTCAGGTGTGTCCATGTGGCTGTGGCTGTGTATGTGTGTTTGACATATATAGTGTGCATATGTTATTGTGTGGACATGTATAAATATGTGTGCAGATGTGTGTGAGTGTGCAAATATGTGTAACTATGTGTACATGTGTAGACACATGCTCAAGTGTGTGTGTATTTGGGAGTATTTATGGGACATGTAGATGAAGTGTGCAGGGTATAAATATGGGCACATGTGTACTTGAGTGTCTGCATAGGAGTGCTGTGTGCTCCTGTGTGTAGTTGTGCATACAGGCTTGTACACATGATGTTGTCTGTGTGTATCACTGTGTCTGTGTGAGAGTGTGTGCATGGGAAGCCAGTGTGTGTGTGTGTATAATGTGTGTGCATGTATGTTTGAGAGCAGGGTGCACACATGTGCATGGGGGGGTTTCCAGAGGAACCAAGGGCGATCCCTGCCCCAGCCCCTGAGCCCGGGGAACTGAGCGGGACACATGCTCTTGATAAAGAGTTTAGAGCCCCGGCCTGGGGCAGGCGTTAGTCACACCCAGAGCCCCGTGCCTGACTCCAGGGGCGCCTGCCCAACTCGGAAATAAAATTAACCCCAGAGTCAGCACAGGGAGGCGGGTGACAAGGGAGGGGGATCAAAAGGGAAAGGGCCCAGGAGGCGAGAAAGGAGTGTTTGTTCCCCCTCTGCTCCTAGAAACTGGCTGGAGCAATTTCTTCCTCCCCCTCCTCCCTCCCTCCCCCTCCTCCCTCCGTTCTCCTCCCTCCCTCCTCGTCCTCCCTCCCCACCTTTTCCCTCTCTTGTCCTCTTAGGCCCCTCTAGCTCCACCCCTACTCTCTGGCTCCTCCAGGGGTAGCTCAGAGCTCCTCCTGAGTGGCATTCTCCAGCCCAACTTGGACGGAATCGGAGCACAAGACCCCCCACCCCACAGAGGCTCCAGGTTGGGCTGGGAGGGGCCTGCGGGAAAGTCTGCCCCTCTTGCACCTTTAGAGTGGGCAAGGCACCCTGCTTCTCTGAGCCTCAGTTTTGCCATCTGTGAAATGGGGGCCTGGGGATTAGACTCAGTCTTTGCAAAGTTTGTCCATGGTAGTATCTCTCTCACCTTTGACATCCTGGGACCACTGAGGGATGCACTGTGTCCTCACTGACCACCTGCCCCATGTTCATGGGCAACCAAATCCACCTATGACTGGGCTCCCACAGTCCATAGGCGAAAGTCGCATGTCCCAGACGGCCTGTGTGCGCCCAGGTCCAACCTGTCATCGGCTCACATCTGTCCCGTGCCTGAGTTTCAGTCAACCAGGCACTGGGTGAAACGCATGGTCCTCATCCCACCCAAGGCAGATGTCATTTGTCCTCAGGTTACAGACACACAGCTCAGGCTCAGAGAGGCTAGGAACTTTCCCCAGGTCACACAGTAAGTGAACGGGGACTCCGGGTCTCCTAACTTCAAACCCAGTTCTCTTTGGCCAAACCCAAACTGGTCTAAGACACCTAATGATTCACACCTAGCCCCACCTTACCTGTGTGTGGATTGACGTTCACAACTTCGCACCCACCTACGCACGCTCAGAGGCACACGCACACAGGTTCACTTCCATGGGAGTTTTCACTAATATGTGTGTATACATGGCTTCGAGGCATACATACAAAAATGTGTGTGTGTGAAGGGGGGAAGGAGAAATGACCACTTACGGAGCATCTACCCCTGGCCTGGCATTTCGTCCTCATGGCCCCCTGTATAGAGTGCATGGTTATTCCCACGGGACAGAGGAGGCAATGGGATCCCAAGAGGTCATTTGCCCGAGATCACGTAGAGCGTATCCATGTGTACACAGCCCCACCAGTAGCCCCGCCCTGGAGAGCCTCGCCTTCCGGTGTGCATGGTGTACACACACGGCCACACTCTTAAACAACAGGGTACACCTCCTCTTCCTGGGCCGTGCGCCTTCCCACACCTTCCTTCCCTGCCCCTGGCTGTTGTCCGTCCATCTGTCTTTCTCTCCTGTCCCTAGAGGGGGTCGGGGTAGGGGGGCAGGGGGCAGGGACAGGGCACACGGCAGATTAATATGGCCCTGGTGTTCCCAGAGGCCAGGGCCGTACTAATGATGGGGCTGATAGAACGCAGAAGTGTGAAGAGAATTTTAATCGATCTGACAAGTCTAATAAGAATTTGTGTCTGGAAGGGTCCTCCTCTGGGGCCGCGGGCTGACAAGATGCTGACGGCTGAGATTTGTTTACGGGTTGGCATCACAGCCACGTCTCCTGCCAACTCCCGATTAATCTAATTTGAGACGTTTAGAGCCCAGGCGTGGGTACCAGGCAGAGAAGGGGAGACACGGAGAGACAGAGGGACAGGGAGGGCCGCTGACAGAAATGAGAAATGCCACAGCCCTGCCCTCACCGGCCCAGGCCAGACCCCAGGGAGAGGCAGGCTGTGCGGTGTTATGGGTGCCCTTGAAGTTGGCTGGGTCATCAGTAAAGTTTGGCTTCTCGATGTTTCCTTGCTCACTTTGACAGGGCCTAGGGAAGCTCCTACTGTGTGCTGGGCCATGGCTGGTAACTGGGAGAAGCTAAAGAGGAAGTAACAGAGACCAGAGGTGCAGACAGGACAGATTCAGGCTCTGCCATCTCACGTGCTGTGGGTGATTCTGGGCCAGCAATCTTTCTGTGCCTCAGTTTCCACCTTTGTAAAATGGGGACAGCTGGGCCTAAAGCATGGAGCTGTTGAAAGAATTCAGTGAGATCGTGTCCGCCCAGCACATAGTAAGTGCTCACGTGTGAGGGCTCTGGCTTTGTGGTTCTCATCCCTGTTGTCAAAGCCAGACCTTCCCGCCCCGTCCTCAGGAAGAACCGGAGAGGCTGGCATCAGAGGTCGGCAGGAGGTGGAACTGGAGGCGTAGGCAGAGCCTTTGGTGACTCAGGAAACGTCACCTGGCTTGGCCTCGCGCCCCTGGAATAGTCACTTACATTTCCTGGAGTGGAAAGTGGGGCCCACGCAGGATCTGGGGGAGCCTCATACACTCTACACTGCTGTGCACATACCGGGCTGCTCTATAGGAGGCGCTGGGTGATGTTGGGGGGTGGGGTGGGGGCGGAGGTAGTTAGGAGCTCGCAGCAGACAGCCTGGGTTTGAATCCTGACTCCACAACTTATGAGCTATGTGGTCTCTCGGGGAAGGGCCTCAGTTTCATCTGTAACATGGGGATGATAATGCTCCATAAGCTGCTTAGAGCAGGAGCAAGCCCTTGGTAAATGTTAGCTCCTCCTCCTCCTCCTGTTCCCATCGTGGCTCTGAGTTAGACCCCCTCATAGGGCGCACCCTGGAGCCCAGATAAGAGGGGCTCTGAGCAGCAGAGATGGTGTGGCCAGAGTCACAGGGGCCAGAGATGGGAGACCGTCCCAGGCCCACTCAGAGCAAGGGGCAGACCCAGGCAGGACAGGTGGCCACCAGCACCTCTGCCGACCAGCTGGGAGCGTAAAGGCTGAGTGACCTCGGGGGCGACCCAGCAGCTCAGTGCCGGCCCTGCAGCTGGGAAGCCAAGGGGCACAGGGTCCAGCTGCTCAGAGGGGCCAGGGCATTAGCACGTTCTTTAGGAATCCAGGCGGCCACGCCCGGCGCCCTCTCTGCCCAGCATCTTAAGGCACCTTATCTCATATGATTCTCATAACAGCCCTGAAGAAGGCAGAATTGTTCTTTCCATGTTGTAGACAAGGAAACAGGTCTGCAACAGCACGGAGATCTGCCCAAAGCCACGTGGACAGGAGGTAGTTGGGCTCCAAATTGCCCGCTTTCACTGTTACCCATCCAAGGTCACATCTGATTACTAATTCCAATCCGTGAGCCCATGTCTGCTGAGCTCGCTATGTGCCAGGCACAGTGCTAACTAACCCCTTTATAGGCACTTTCCCACTCAATTCTCACACCTCTTCAGCCTAGCGGTGTTATTACCCCATTTACAGATGAGGAAACAGGCTTGCATAGGTGAAGTGGGGTTCCCAAAATTACACACTCAAAAGGCAGGCCCGGGATTGGAACCTAGGCCATTTGACCCCCTAGGCTACATGGCCTCCTCTAGCTCAAAGGCCCCATCACTTCCTGGCTCCGCCCACCCACCCCAGGCAGCAGCCCTCAACTTTGGGGAGGCATGTAGAGTTCCAGGGTCCCTCTTCGGGCAGGTGACAAAGCAGGTGGTGGGCGGAGCCTTGTGCTCCTAGTGCAGCAGTCTTTCCATCTTCCTCTGGCCTCTGGATTTGAGCGATCCCAGGGGCTGGATTGGCCACCGCCGCGGATGCCGGCTTGGGAAGCAGCAGCTTAGGAGGCCGTGCTCACATGCCAGTCCGATCATTTGGTCGGGGCTGATTTCTGCTGTTGCCTCAGGCAGGTACAATGAATACCATCAAGACAACATGTGCACATGCAAGCCTAGTGGTCAGACCTGTACACACACACATACTTCGACACATGTACCTGGCCCAGGTGGAACTCGCCTGTATATAAGCATCCCCACTGTTGTTCTACTCATGCAGGTGCACATAACTCACCCACATCTGTGTGCATGTGTGTGTGCATATGCAAGTACTACTCATGTGTGAACATTCATGTTCATGCCCATTGCTATCTCACCAAGTTTCTTATTTCCACTGTGTACACACACATACACACACACACACACACACACACACACACACACGTACACACCCTCAAACTCTCCCCCTCTCCCCTGGGTGACCAGAATTGGTAAGACTGAAGGTTTCGGCTTCCTGCATGTCAGGGCCCTGGCTCCTCCCCTGCCTGGACCCCTCAGCTCACCCGCAAAAACTACTTTGAGTTTTGAGTAAGTGGCCTTGCTTTGCCTCATCCGTGAGCTGGGCTCAGGGCTAAAGGAGGCAGAAGGGCCTTGCCCTCCTTACTACCTGGCTCCATGGGACTCACTGGACACCCCCATAGAAGGGATGCGAACAGAAAGAGGGACCGGTTCTTCACTCAGCAATGTGCATATCCTCTGGATCTCCCTACAGAGCCCACGCGAGAGCTGTGTTTTTTATTCGGTGTTAAATAAATATTTGCTGAATGATTGGAGCAGAGGTGAGAGAAAGAGCTTTAGGAAGAGATGGATGGATGGATAATGGATGGCTGGATGGCTAGCTGGACAAACTGATATATGGATGAATGAATGGATGGATATATATGTGGGTGGATGGCTTGATGGATCGATATAGGACAGATAAAGGAATAGGGGAAAATAGCTTTAATTTCTAGGAGTTTCTTTTCTTTTTTCCAGCTGCTGTTGATTACCTGGCCAAAAACGTGAGCCTCTCCACTCAGCGCCGCATGAAGCTCGGGGAGCACTCGGCTGTGCTGGGACTCCTGCCCGTAGAGACCGGCCAGGCCTACTAGGGCCCCGGGGGCGACTTGCCCCAGCCCAAGGCCCAGCTTCACCCTCACTGATCCCTGAACCTCCCAGCCTCAGTCCCTCATCGCCCGGGGTCCCCGGAGGCCAGGAAAGGAGCCCATTCCGTCATGATAGCCAGCCCTCCGGAGGCGTGCAGCCAGCCTCGCGTGCACCTGTGGTGGGGGCCTACAGTGACCCCCACCTTGGAGTCTGCCCCTTTGCTTTGTCCCCAGGAGGGTTCCTGGTCAACCCACAACCTTTTCCCAGTCAAATCCTGTCGCGGCCCCTGTGCCATCTGAGGCACAGAGATGGAAGCTCACCCCGCATAGAGCACCATGAGCGCCCAGAGGAGGGTGGGGTCTGGGATGAGGTCCTGTGGGTGCCCTGGCCAGAGGTGGAGGAGCGCACAGGCCACTCTCCGCTGGAAGAGCTGGGAGCCAGTCCCTCCAGGTGGGTCTCTGGCCCAGGGTCAGAGCCCCAGCCCATCCCTCCTCTGGATGACGGGACTCCAGCAGAGCGGGAACCCAGCCCCGGGTTTTCCCAGGGGAGTCGCCCAGGAAGTCTGAGGACTTCAGGTCCCTCCCCACACACCTCGATTGGGTGTAAGGGGGAATCTAGCCCAAGCAGGGAGATTGGGAAAACCAGGAAGAGACTTAACCAGGGGTGTGGCCATGTGGGGATGGGTCAGCCCAAGACACAAGGACCCAATGAGGCAGCCAGAAGCAGCCAGCTCTTATACTGAAGCCCAAGTTCCCACTGTGCCCACCCCACGTGGGGCCTGGGGAGCCCACATAACCTCAGTTTTCCCATTCACTGGACCAGATGGGGGGGGGGGGAGGAGGAGGGGATAAAGTCTTGAGGACCTATGAGCAGGAGGCATAGGCCAGGCTCAGAAGGGGGTTGGTAACTGGGGTGCCTCTGCTTCTGGGCAGCAAACCTTCGTTGCCAAAGGCCTCAGCGCGATGTAGCTTTGATTTCGCACGAAGCCTCGGCAGACCCGGGCCCGTCCTGCATGCGCATCTCCTAGGAGGGGCCTCCAGCCCCGGCGAGTCCCTCTAGGCTGCGGGGTGCAGGGGGCTCCCCTGCAGCTCTGGAGAAGGGTTCTTGGGCCCACAGGGACTGCTTGCCCCACAGACAAGGCCACCGATTCCCCTTGGCATTTGGGGGGTGGGGAGTGGACATGACCCTGTCTCACCCAGAGTGGCATCTTTGCTTGTTGAGTCACTCTCAGCCAAGGGGCCTCTGTCTCCTGGTCCAGCACAGCTGGGCAGGGACAGACGTGGCCAATCTTCAAACCGCCACCCCCGGGCAGAGGGCGACGCCTTCCTCGGCCACGCGTGGCTTCCTCCTGCTCCTTCTCTTTAGAGTTGAGACCCTGGGGAATGGGTTAAGCCCCCGACTATACCTCCCTGGGAACTTTCACCACCTTCACCTATTTATCAAAATTATATTCATCTTCGCCATCAGCACCATCGTAATCTACGCTTGGATCGCCTTTCTCAGGTGCTGCTGGGTAAAAGGCTCTGTGACGGGACGGGAGGCACAGCACTGAATCCACAGAGACGGGACCAAATTGCTTGTGCCCCTTTGGGCACACGAGGCCACCTCTTTGCTCAACCCATGTCTTACCCTCAGCCAATAAGACATTCCGAAAGAGATGGGCTACTGCGTTGGGAGTTGAGCTGAGTTCCTCCCTCGGGGGAGCTGGGACACTCTCCCGCATGGACGTCACCTCCGTGAAAGACGCTCACCTGTTTCTCCGCTTCAGACACCATAATATGACGCCTGTCCTGGACCAGGCCAGGGTGGCTCGTATCTTGGGTTTGGAGGAACTTACTAGTAGCTGGAGACAAACAGACTCTTCAGTAGCAGCGGACACCCAGACGCGTGTGGCCCATCAAGTTCAGCCCAGCTTTCAGCTGGAGCATCCGCTGTAGGAGACTTTGGGCTCGTTAAGCTCCTGACAAAAGGATTCTGTTGTCCCTTGGTGACCCAGTCCAAGCTTCTGTAGCTCTCCCAGCCGGGAAGCAGCTCTTCCTTCGACCACAGTCTTCATCCACATTCCTTGAATGGCCCATCCTTCCTCCTGTAGACCTGGCTCAGGAATCGCCTGAGCCTTTTTATGCCCTATGTCACCCAGGCACAGTGATGCCAGGCAGGTGACCTCAAAACTGCTTAGCCCCGCCCCCAGGAGGTGACATTCCAATGCTGGGACCAATCCAAATCTCTGCCCCCTGTGATGAAACGGGAATAAACCAAATGATTTCTCGTTACGTACAACTTCCCTGGAGTTCTCCCAAGCCACCATCTTGGTATAGAAAATGGGACTTGTTCCCCCAGGTGCCCACTCCCCTCAGAGAGAGACCTTGGCCCAGACAGGGTTTCCCTAAAACCTCACTCGTGACTTTGCTTAGCCAACTCGGTGTATAGAATTCAGTCTTGGGTTGACCCCTCACAACTTCACCAGAGAGGTGGTGTGGGATGAGAGGGACAAGGCCTCAAACTCTCGAGGGTTGACCACAGCCTGAATCCCAGCGGCTAGGCCAGCCCAGGAGCGACCCCCATCCATCCCTGCGAATAGTCTGTAGCAAAATCAGAGATGTTTCCTCCAGCTTCTCACAGGTCGCTGTTGGTCCTGCCTACGGGCGGCCCCTCTCCTGAGCTCACTGTACATTAGTTGGAAACGTGGTGACGTGCTGTTCGTTTATAGGAAGTTGACTTTTATATCTATAAATATATATACTACACCAGGAAAGAAACCCCCCACAGTGTGTGTCGTGCTAGTGCCAGGGACCATCTGTAGGGATATATCTGCATATCGTGTGTTTCAAAGTATAACATTCCAGGCTCTCTTGGGTTCTTTCATTTTTATTGCTTTGTTTTTCCTGTTCGGTATTTCTCTCTTGCTATGAAAAAAAAAAAAAAGCCAATGTGTAAGAACCAAGCTATGCTTTTATACTCGTATATTTTACTTGATTTACCTTTGCCGTTCTTTTGCCAGAGGAACATGGAGGAGAGGGCGGGGGGCGGGGGTGGTGAGAGAGAAGGGGAGAATGAAGAGAGGTTTGCCCAGAAGAGAACCGAGATCAGATTTCCAGTCTGGCGGTGGCTGAGAACAGGAAGGTCCCAGACTTCGGCCTCTCCTCTCAAGCCCAGTGTGGTCCATGGAGCTGGTGGAGCGTTCTGTACTTTGGACGGTGGAACTTGGCGAAACTCCATGATGGCCCCAAAGAGACTTCCTGTGGGGCCTCTCTCAGATGGATGTTCCCCCTCAAGCTCCCAAATGCGCCCTTCACTCTTGGACGCTTTTTGAGGTCGATGGGTCTTCTCTCCTCCCCTCCTGCAGAGGCACCAAACCAAGACCAGATGGGGGGTCTCCAGCCGCCATCGTGAAATGCGCAGAGACGGTGCATTGAATGCATTCCCTGCCAACGCTAAGGTGGCCACGCCCCTACTGGGAGCCATCTCTGTGGCGCTCTCGATCGTTCCTCCTTCCTAGTAACTGCAACTTGGTTGCATCCATGTTTGACTCAGCCATTTTCCTCCACGTGGAAGTGAGCGCGTGTGCATGGGAGTGTGAGTGGGGTGTGCGTGTGGACGCGAGGGTGTGTGTTTAAATATAATCGCACCATAATTTATTCAGCTATATGGAGTAGTAGACTAGAAAGAGAAACTGGCATTTGCTTTAACTACCTGCTTGTAAGCGCTTCCTCTGTAACTCAGGCGTAACTGTTATACATTAAAAGAAATTAAAAGCATTTGCAAGGTTCCTTGTAGTCACTTGGTCGCTGTTATGTGACTGCCCTAGAAGAGACCCAAGTGCTTTGACCTAATTTAGAGGGTCGGGCTAGGAGCTACATTTCTTGCACACCCCACCGGGCCCCCCATTGTCAAGCAGCTGCTGGATACACAGTGGATGCCTAGTCAATATTGGATCAATGGATCCTGTTGCTAAGCACCTCTCTGGGAAAGCCTCAGTTCTCTTCATGACAAACTTCCTGCTGCTAAGCTTAGAACCCTCTTGGCGTCTCCTAGGACACAAATGTGGGGGTGAGAGCTCAGAAGCTTACATCTTACCGTAGAAACGGAGGCTGATAGGGTTCCTGGGCAGGTGACTTTCAGAGGGAGAGCCCTCGAGAGAAACCCATAAGGGAGTGAAGGAAGCAAGAGAGGGCAGGGGAGGGATGAGCAAAGAGGGAGGTTTAACTGGAGTCTCGCTTCAACCTCATACTGCAGGGGGCTCTGGGTGTGAATCGTAGCAGAGTTAGTCTGACCATGAGACCAGGGACTGGCCTTTTGTTCCCCAGTCTCTGTCATTCATTGGCTGTTGGCTGTCCCTGGGGATGTGGGTGGGCGGGTAAAGGACTTTATCAGGCGCCTCAGCATCTCTGGTTACAGTGGCTCCTATGGGCTGAGGCCAGTTCTCCAGAGAAAGGTGGCAATGAGCCCTTCGCAACAACATTCGTACCAGTTAGAGGACAGGTGTGCTGGCCCAGTAAAGAGCATCTGGCCCAGGATCAGCAGTGTCTACTCACCTATGCTCCCCTGGCTCTAAACCAGGGTCCCCAGGTCCTTCCAGGATGCTGGTTTGCCTGGATGAGCGGAACAGGAAGGGGCGTGGTGGGGCAGTAATTGGGAAAATTGTACGAGAAAGGTTCCTAAGGTGTTCCTGTGGACGTGGTCCGTTCAACCCAGCCCAGTTCTCCGGGGCAGGACCCAGGGTCTGAGACCGAGGGGAGGGCTGCCCCAGCATCCGCCTCCCGACAGAGTCCCTGCAGTGTGGAAAGCTCTGTTCCAGCCCCTCTAGTTCCAGGCAGCCGCTGTCAGAACCAAGGCTCCCAGCCACATTCCACCCAAGTCTGTTACCACTCCCCCACCCCAAGCAGGCAGCCATCACTCTATCAGGAAGGAAGGTATGAGGAAGAGTGAAGGACTAATCAAGTTCTCCTCGTAGCTCTGCATATGAATTGCTATGGATCCTGAGACAGTCCTCTCCCCGTCACAGACCCTAATTCTGTGTATTTTTTAAAAGCAAGCTAGATGATCTCTAAGCATCTTCTAGGTTACCATGACAATAAACTGAGCCAAAGGCTGGTCTTGAAGCAGTGCAGAGAGTGCCTGGATGGTGCGGAGGTGTCCAACACCACTGCTGGGAAGACAACATCTTGGATGCTGAGTGTATGATACCAAGGAGCTCCCTGACCTTTGGTGGCCCCCGGCAAGCTCTCTGACCCCCTCTTGGGGAGCTTTCCTAGGAGTCCCACTCAAAAACCTTTGTTTACACCCCATGGAAAGCTGAGAAATATAGTCTTCTGCCCAGGCACACACTACTGCCCAGAATAAAATCAGTTTACCGCTAAAGGAATAGAAAAGAATGGATATTGGATAGACAAGTGTATCAGTCAGCTATTGTCATAACAATGGTGCGTAACATAGCAGTCTGTACCTGGTCTCATTGCCTGTGCACACCTTATGGTGGGTGTGTTTCACAGCCTTTCCCTGAACAAGATTTACTGGTGGAGGGTAGAGGCTCCGGGGAGAGGAGATAAGTGGAGCCTCAGAGGTGAGGAGGGACACACAGACAGAGAGACTGGGGCTTCTGAGTATAACCCCATCTGTTGCCGAGTTGAGTCTAGAATATCTGGTCCCTTGGAGAGTACAGCTTCCAGAATCACGCCCTCCTCTCCCTAAGCTTCCATTCACTTACTCTGAGCAGAGAATCGTTTTCCTGCTCCTGATGATGTAAACAGCTGTCGCAGGGACTCATTTCCCCGAGGCACCAGGGAGAGGATGTTCAGGGCTCCCCTCACCTCTGCTCTCTCCCTGGACAGAATCAAACATGCCCCCTCAGGCAAAGCCCCGCCCATGATTCTGGGTACCCCCTGTGTGACATTAGGCAAGCCACTCCCCTCCTCCTTCAAAAGGAAGTAAAGTCTGTCCACTGCATCAGGCTAGAGTGCAGTGAGCAACTCCCCCAAAGCTCCATGGCTTAAAGCACCAAAGTCTGATCTTTCCTTGTTCATGTTCATGTCCTCTACTCATTACTGTCCGTCGACAGAGAACAGGCATCATCTCGAGCATTGCTGGTCGCTGGTATCAGAAGGAAAGAGAGAGGCGGTGAATCAGCACTGACCCCCAAAGCTTCTCTCCTGAGGGACCGGGGACACCTCTCCTCACCCTTCCTTGGCCAAAGCAAATCATGGGGTCACACTGAACTTGAAAAGAGAAGGGAAGTGTCATCCATCCTGAGCCTGGGGGGTAGGAGGTGGGACTGGGGGGGAGGTGGGACTTTAGGGCCTCCACACCCAACTATGCAGAGGTTCTCATGAGAACCAAATGAGACTAAAGGTGTGAATTCAGCAACAAATTCAGTATCCTTAGCACCTGCCCTGCACTCCTCTTTGGAAGAGCCTGGGAGGCAGGGCGGGGCAGTCTCCGCTCTGAGGAAAGAGAACACCACCTCGGAGCTCCTGTCACGGGCCCAGGGATATGCCTTTTGTCAGATCATCAGCATAATGGCCCGGTGGGGTGGGAATCTTACCTGTAACGTACAGGGAAGGAATCAAGGGTCAGAGGTTAAAGTTACCTCCCCTAGCTCACACAGCTCGTTAGTGGGAGAGACTGCGCAGTGCAAAACAGGTCGACCACTGTCACATTTTAAAATGGAAGTTCTGGAGCGTGGGAGCAGGGGTCTTGTCTGAGAGTGGATGCCCACGGCCTCTGCCCCATAGAACCAGCAGGGCTGCCTTCCACAATGTGGCTCAAGCCCATCCAGGGTCAGACCACCCTGCAGGTCACCCTCTCATCTGGTCATGAGTGACCAGCCAGGCAACCCACGGGAATCGGCAGGGGCCACGCCCAGAATTCATACCACATCCATTCTCTGAAGACATGGGCATGTTGACTAGAAATACGAACTTCATAGAGAAAAGACACTAACATTTATGGTGCCTACTATATTCCATATGGTCCTCATCCATTATTTTAGTTAATCCTTCCTACAGCCAGGAGAGATAGGCATTGTGGTTCCCACTACACCAATGAGGACATGGGCCCAGAGACGTGAAGTAACTGGCTCAAGGGCCCCCCACCAGGAGGAGTAGAGTCAAACCCAGACCTGACTGGTCCCAGTGCCCTGTCCTTCATAGCAAGCTTCCTCCCCACCAGGGAGCTAGGACACTCTGTGAACGAGGAAGACAATGCTTCGTAAAGTGTATCAGACAGCCAACACCAGAGCAATGCTGCGTAAGAAAAATAACCTCAAACCTCAGTGGCCTATAATAAGAATTCATTCTTATCCTTCCCAAGTTTGTAGGTTGACCATGGTTTAGGCTAATCTACTTTTGGGTGGTGTAGTAGGCAGAACTCTATGATGTCCACCAAGATTTCCATCCCCTGCTGCATACTCCTGATATAGTCCACTGCCCTTGAGTGGAGGCAGGATCTGTGAATACGGTGGGATGGTCACTCCCTGGACATGGTTGCACTATCTCGCAAAGGTGATGGGATAGTCCTGGTCATGATTGCATCATGTTACATGAGACAGCATCACGGCAGCCTGGAGTGAGAGTCTCCTGCCGCCTATAAAAAGTAAGCTGCTTGCTTTGTTGTAAGAGGGCCATTACTAGGGTGTGGGGCCATCACTGGGGTGTGAGGACACCCTCTAAGAAGCGGAGAGTGACCCTTGCCCAACAGCCGGCAAGAAAGCAGGGACTTAGTTCTACACAAAAACCTGATTTCTGCCAACACCCTGCATGGGCTTGAAAACAGACTCTTCCCCAGTCAAGCTTTCAGATGAAATCTCAGTCAAGACCTTGGCTTCAGTCTGATGACACCTGAGCAGAGGACCCTGCTGTGCTATGCCTAGACTTCTGACCTACAGAAAATGTGAGATGATGAATGGGTTGTTGTAAGCTGCTAAGTTAGTGGCAATTGGTTATTTGGCAACAGAAAACTAATATAGATGGGCAGCTTAGTTTTAAGCTGTAGGTCTGACAATATTTGTTCTGGGGGCCCATGAGGAGTGTAGCAACTGGGTCATGACTAAAAACCACCAGAGTTCTAAAGGCATTGTGGGGGGTCCCATTCCAAGCCCCATTTCCAGCTGCTTCTCTGGTCAGATTCACTGACATCTCATTGACCAAGGCAAATCTAATGATCAAGCCCCAAGTCAAAAGTTGGGCAAGTCTGTCACACCCATCTCGAGACATGGAAAGGGTATGTATGTCTATGACAGGGGAGTTAAGAATTTGGGCCCATTGCCCAGCCGGTGTTGCTTAGTGGTTGAGCATCGACCCATGAACCAGGAGGTCACAGTTCGATTCTCGGTCAGGGCACATGCCGGGTTGTGGGCTCGATCCCCAGTAGGGGGCGTGCAGGAAGGAGGCAATCAATGATTCTCATCATTGATGTTTCTATCTCTCTCTCCCTCTCCCTTCTTCTCAGAAATCAATAAAAATATATTTTTAAAAAGAATTGGGATCCATTATTCAGGAAATTTAGCGAAAACACAAAAGGATCCTCTGCCTGGTTCTCCCTCTTTCACTTCCAGGTCTACACTGCTGACCAATAAGCAGTTACCTCCCTGATGCGTGTGAAGCCATGCAGCTCCCTCCCCAGGCCTGTCAGTTGTGTCTATGGAGAGCAGGCCTCTGAGAGCGGAAAGCCAGGGTGGGGATCAGTATGAGGTTTGTGGGTTATCAGGAGCAACTTTGGATAAAATTGACATGAGTAGGAGCATTCTCGGGCAGAAGGGCTTAGGCAAGAGTTGGGGCAGGGGCTGCTGGATTCCCTGAGACCATGGGCTGGGCCACACCCTCCGGAGCCTACAGAGCCCTTCTTTGGGAAGCCAGGCTTGAGGCCAGCCCTGTCGCAGCCTCTGCTGAAAGGCTGAGCATCCCCTCTGCGCCAGGGTTTTTGGATACATGGTTTGCCTATGTTTTAAGAGAATAGAGGCTTATGTTCCAAAACCAGTGCCACCACTGGCTAACCGTGGGCAGGTGGTCTACACTTGCCTGAGGACTCGGTTTTCTCATCACCTGTAAAGCTGGCATAATGATGCTACCAACCTCCAAGAGAGCTGGGAAGACTAAAAGAGATCACAGGATAAAGAAATCAATTTAACTTTCTTTGGCTCCGTGTTTCACAATCATATGTGACCATAGGCCCTTGTAGGAACGCGTATTAGCATTATACACTGAATCTGGACTCACTCACTAAACTAGTGGAATTTTCCCATCTTTACCCGCATAGCAGCAGATCTGGTTCTTTCCAGAAGGCAGCTGGATGTGGCCGTATGCCCATTTCAATCAGGTGCATTGTGATTAGGCGTGGCCGGGTCCTGGGGCATGGAGGGTTCTGCAGAGTGAGGGGCCCCAGGCGGGGATGCTGACAGCAGCTGGATGTGCCACTGGCCCAACCTGGGGAAAGGTCAGGGGTCTGGGCTGGGAAGCACATTCAGGGTGGAAGCGTAGGGAAGTGTGTGGGCGTTGGAACCAGATGGACCCGTGTTCAAACCCGAGCCCTCTCCCTTACCAGTGGGTGGCCATGGGACTTGGCCCCTCCAAGACTCTTTTTCTTCATCTATAAAATGGGTGTAACCATGCCTACTTTATGGGAGAATTTATCCCAACAGACATTGAGAACAAAGGCCCAGAGAGGACAAGGGGGATTGTCCGAAGTTCCAGATAACCATCACTAGAGGCCAGGACCTTTCCATCCATCCATCCATCCATCCATCCATCCATCCATCCATCCATCCGTTTGGCCACGGACTTATCTGCTTGTAACTACCTGCCAAAGGCCCCACCTCCAAATACCATCACATTGGGGGGTTAGGGCTTCAACACAGGGATTTGGGGGAGTTGGACACAAACACCAAGCACTGGTGTTGAACTCAACTGGGTCACTTTTAGCCACGTGGCCTCCGGCAAGTCCTCCCTCACCGAACTCCTGGGAAAGGTAGATCCTTAGGTAACAATCGCTGGCCTCTCTGCAGTTGGTGGGGCATTTGCCACACACCGGCTCTGAGTCCTGCGCGATCCTGAGAGGAAGAGGGGAACGATGAGCTCCATCTTCTGGTGGGGGAAGGGAGGTTCCGAGCAGTCGCTCACCAGAGGACACTCAGCCTGCATTCCAGCGCAGGTTCTCCTTCTCCTTCACCAAAGGAAGGCTGGAGTTAAGAGAGAGCCCAGGGGACACTAACCTGACAGGGGAGAGGCCGTGATCACCAAGGTGGTTTTCCCAGGGTGAGGCTTCTCCATTGCACTCCGGATGTGCTGACCCCTGTGATTTCCCCAAATGTGGGAAACTCGACTGTGTGCTGTGGTAGTGGGGGACTGCGTTAGCACCCCTAGAAAAAAGAGAGAGAACCCAGGGTGCTTGGAAATTGTGGGAGGGATGAATGAATGAATGAATGATGAGTGAATGAATGAATTTTGAGCTGGGCTAAAAGATGGGCAGTAGGTGCTTCTAACCAGGGTCCAGCAATGACCATGGAATCTACCCCAGTGAAAGGGGAAGAAATTGAGCATCTGGGCCGCTGCTATATGCCAAGTGCGTGCGAACCCTGTCCACGTGGCATGGGGCGCGCACAGTTGTACTTTTTGCTGGAAGAGACCCATTTTACAGAGCAGGTGGGTGGACAAGAGCATCGAGCTTCTGGTCCACGGCCCCTTCTGACCTCCCTGGGTCAAAACCATGTTATCAAGCCCTAACCGGTTTGGTTCAGTGGATAGAGTGTTGGCCTGCGGACTGAAAGGTCCCAGGTTTGATTCTGGTCAAGGGCATGTACCTTGGTTGCAGGCACATCCCCAGTAGGAGGTGTGTAGGAGGCAGCTGAATCGGTGTTTCTCTCTCATTGATGTTTGTAGCTCTCTATCCCTCTCCCTTCCTCTCTGTAAAAAATCAATAAAATATTTTTTTTAAAACCCACAAAAACAATGTTATCGAATTTTCAAGAAAACTCTCGGTAAAAGTTCCTCTGGGAAAACAAGGTCCCTAATTCTGCTTTTTTTACCCCAAAGAGAAATTCTGTTTCTTTGTATCATGTATAAGCTGGGCAAAAGATAACTGTTAAATAAATACTGGTTGTTTTTTTCCCCTGACACCCTAACTTCCTTAAATCTCCCACCCAGCTAATAAGAACTGATGCTTACGACCTGCCAGACACTGGGCTAAGCACTTGACTTATGCTATTTGAGGGGTTGGCAAGCTTTTCCCATAAAAGGCCGGATGATGGATACTCTTGGCCTTGTGGGCCATGCGGGCTCCGTCCCAGCCACTCCCCTCTGGTATAGGACCCAGCGGCCACATGTACTCATGTGTCTGTGTTCCAGCAAAACTTTAGTTAAGCACACTTACATTTGAATTTCATGTCACAATATATTGTTCTTTTCTTGATTTATTTTTTAACCAGAAAAATTAATTTTAAAAATGTAAAAAATAGATTTAGAAAATGTCAAAATCACTCTTAGCTGGCAAGCTGGACAGGTGGCGGGTGGAGTTGGCTCGCCGGCCATAGTTTGCTGACAACAACCAGATGCGGTAGATTTTGGTGTTACCTCGCTCTAAAGAGGAGGCCACCTCGTCCCAGAGAGGTTAAAGTCAGTGGTCGGCAAACTCATTAGTCAACAGAGCCAAATATCAACAGTACAACGATTGACGTTCCTTTTGAGAGCCAAATTTTTTAAACTTAAACTATATAGGTAAGTACATTGTTATTAACTTAATTAGGGTACTCCTAAGCTGGCCTTTGCTAAAAACTCAAGGGGCCAAAGAGCCGCATGTGGCTCGCGAGCCGCAGTTTGCCCACCACTGGGTTAAGGAATTTGTGTAAGATCACACAGCTCGCTGGTGGCAAAACCAAGATTCAGGGTCAGGTAGTCAGGCCCTGGGGCCAACCTCTTCGCCACGCTGCCACGTCACCACCGAACCTTCACGCGGAAGATGACTTTACAGATGGGGGAAACTGAGGCCCAGAGTGGGGATCAAGACTGCCACCTGCCCAGGGGGCCGCAGCAAGGCGGAGACTCGGTCCAGGGCTTATGCTCCCACATGGCGCAGCCTCCTCATTTGTTCCAACTAATTATCATTTGTTAAGCAGATCTGGGTGTGCTGACATGAGAATCAGAGGTGGGAGGGGGAGGTGGGGGGACGAGGAGGCAGGAGCGGGAGAGGGGCAGGGGAGCCACCGCCCCCACACGCACCCACACGCGTCCGCACGGGCACACACACAACGGCTTCCATTTCCTGAGATGTCCACCTGCTTTTATGAATATAAGTGGATTTGTAACAAGCATTGCAGCTGCATATAAGGCATTCAGACATGGAGACAATTTTACTAGATAATAGACTATCATGCAGGATACAATTTAAATTAAAAAATGCAATTTTCACCTTGAAATGAACAAATGATTACAATTTCTATACAAATTAAGGCATTCAGCCTCTCTTTCAGTAGTGGCACCAGCCCATGAAATATGACATAATTACCATGAAATACATTTTCAAATATTTTGATTTTTGTCTGCCGCTTTTTAAAAAACATAGGCCGCCTTCTAGGTCTCCGAGTGTGTGTTGGCATTTCCCACCTTCTGGGAAAAACACATTAAAAAGAAAAACCAAAGTCCCCGAAGATGAAGCGGGGGCCCCCTCGCTGCCCTCCCCGCCTCCCATCTCCTCACCCCTCAGAGTTCCCGGCCCTCCCCCGCCCCCTCCCTTGGCTCAGAGATAAAATTGAAAAAAAGGCAGACGGAGGAGAGGGGACGCAGGCGACCAGCTCCAAAGCCTGAGATTTATCTAAATTGCTACGCTTATCTGAAGAATCGCATCTGTTGGTTATCTCCACGCCAGCCTCTCCAACCCTCCATCCCTCTCTTCCCTGGAAATCGAGTCCTCCGCCCCCAGCTCTCCCCCCTCCACCTCCTCTCTTATTTTTTAATTATTTTTCCATTCCGTTGTCTCTTTATGGCTGGAGACCAAAGGATGAGCAGCCGCCGCCTGTGGCTTGCTCCAGCCCTGGTGGTGGGGGGGGGGGGGGGGGGGATAAAACTTCAGGGTTGGAAGGGGGTGGACAGGGCCTTGGTTCCCTGGACTTGTTCTCTGTTCACTGGCCAAGCTGGGTGACTCTGATGAAGGTCATTCCTATTCTAACTCGCCTTTTCCCTGTGTCTGTAAGCCCACCACGAACCATCGCCGCTTTGGTCTGTGCTTTGGGTGGCCCTGGTGGGCCATTAGACCTGCATCCAAGTCACCTCAAAGCAGACTTTCGACCTCTCAGCTGGTCCGTGGTCTTGGTTCTGAGCCTCCTGCCCTGACCCATCATCTGCTGGACGGGCTTCACCACTCCCAACCCCCTGGACTTGGTTCCTGTCCATTGAGGGGTTGCCTTTCCCTCCTGGAGGGTCACCTGGCTCTTCCTCAGTGCATCCTGGGCTCCCCGAGCCTGGCCCATTTCAGGGTGGCTGTCCGAGATCTCTTTGAGATGTAAAAGGCAATTACACAATGTCACTAGCCATCATTATCCCAATGCGTCTAAGGAACACACACACACAAGGAGTCTGGGAAGAAACTTAAGGATAAGATGCCCTGGTTAGAGCACCTCGCTTTTGCTCCCCATGTTCACTTTTGTTTTCCCAGCGCTTGCACTCGCTTCAACTTGGTCCCATCCCCCATTGCCCTGTGAGGAGGGCCTCACTCCCTAAGGGACCCACTCAGCATGTCACAGAGGAAGTAACCACGAATGTTAGACCAAAGCAAGAAATCATTAAAATGATTCAAGACCAGTCACTCCAAGACCCATTGCCATGGCTCTGCCAAGGCCCTCCTACCAGCTGTCTGTTGGGAAAGTACTTCATGGGACTTTGTGAACTTGGACCTCACCCTCACCTCCGACCCCATCCTACCCTACACCTCACCCTCCTACCCGCCTCTGGACCCCGGGGCCAAGCGAAGTCTGGGACATACTCCAGCTCAGAAAGCAAGACGGGATGTCCTAGTGCAGTGACGGCGAACCTATGACACGCGTGTCAGCGATGACATGCGGCCGCCTCAGCGGCCGCATGCCAAGGATGAAACATTTGCGAAATAATGTTTTTTCCTCAAAGTGACACACTACCCGAGTTATGCTCAGTTTTTTGGCGAAGTTTGACACACCAAGCTCAAAAGGTTGCCCATCACTGTCCTAGTGGAAAGAGAATGGTTTTAGGATCAAGCATCCGGAGTGTCAGAAGGTCATTGCCTTCTCTTTCCTGCTGTCTGATGTTGGCCACATTAATTGGTTTCCGGAGCTCCGTTTTCGCGTGTGCAAAATGGAGGCGATGATACTTCTGAATGAAGGCTGTGAGAATTAACTTTCAGAGCATGCGGCAAGCCTTCGGCAGGTGTGAACGTTCCCCTCTCATGCTGTGGCTCCCGGCTTGATAAAAGTTTTTAAAATATATTTTTAAAAATCCTCTTAGTTCATCAAGAAAAGCCCAACCTCCAAAATGTCTGTCACTTAGACACTTGTTGTGGGGGTGAGTCAGGTGTCTGTGCCTGAAATAGGGACCCGGGTAATGAAAGATGAGTGAGGGAGCATCCAGGGCGGGGGTGGTATGAGCTGAGGGGAAGCAGGAGGGAGAGATTATTATTATAAATTATTACAAATAGAATATTTATTAAGCACTTGTTCTCTGTTTCAGGCTCTGTGTAAGGTTCTTTAGCTCATTGAATTCTCCCAACAATATTAGGCAGTTACTATTAATTCCATTTACCAAAGAAAGAAGACTGAGTCACAGAGAGGCTATGTTCTTTTTTTTTTTTTTTAATACATTTTTATTGATTTTCAGAGAGGAAGGGAGAGATAGAAACATCAATGATGAGAGAGAATCATTGATCGGCTGCCTCCTGCACCCCCCACCCCTCCACTGGGGATCAAGCCCACAACCCAGGCATGTGCCCTTGACCAGAATCAAACCCGGGACCCTTCAGTCCGCAGGCTGATGCTCTATCCACTGAGCCAAACCAGTTAGGGCAAAAGGCTATGTTCTTTGCCCAAGGTCACACAGCTGGGAAATGGCAGAGCTGGGAGCTGAAAAATTGCTCTACTCAACTGTTCTAGGTAGACCAGATAACTGTCTCTTTCCAACTGTTTATTTTTTTCAGTAGAAAGATATAACCATATAAGGTATGGCCTAGGCACCATGTCAACAGCCAGTAGTCTGAGTATAGCATGTACACAATTAGCTTTATTCCAAGTCAGAATTCACTGATGCTGTGTACAGGAAGCAGGGTTACCAAGCACCCCTATATTCTGCTCAGAACACGACCCAGGGAGCAGCAAATAGCCCTAAACAGCCCACCACAACCCAACACTCATTTAAATGGTCCAACTCTTGTTTAACTTAAAAATGTATTCAAAATTTGTATTCTGTTCCCAAATGCGTGTTATAATATAAAAAATGGTGCCAGGTCAGCTCTCAAATTCTGTCTAAAACCACTACCACTAACCCCCAGAAAAGTTATATTTACATTTTTTTTTCTTGGCTGTGCATGTCTAGAAATTCAGCAAAAGATCAGATTTTCTTTAACAGCCTTTTCAAAGCTGAAGTTCTTAGGATACAGCTCCATTCATTATTATAACATCCGCACATTCTAACATCGAGTCGCTTTAACATCCTAACATTATAACATTGTCACCCTTGATTATGACATTATCCTAACGCTCAGCACTGCCTCGTTCCAACATTCAATCTGTCTGGTCCCCTCTGAAGCCCTCGAATCTTCCACTGACCTGTTCCCAGGGTCTGATTCTAAGTCACGGACAGGAAGGTGCTCAGACCTGGGGGCCTCCTTGCTCCTGGGAGGGGGAACGCCCCTGTAGCTCTGGAGACCTTCCTGCAGGCATCCAGGCAAAGCCAGACTCTCCCCTGTCCCCACGGAGACACACTAGAACCCAATGAAGGCCTTTGATTATCTTAAAAGGGGGCAAAATGACCATCTAGCAGTTGTTTGAGACCCTCTTGTGCAATATAATTATTATTACAGCTAACATTTGCTAGGTTCTTACTAAATTCACTCATTATATCATTTAATCCTCAAAATCACCTTCCAGGCTACTATTATTGTACCCAACTTATAGATGAGAAAACATAGACTCAGAGGAATTCATGGGCCTGTCCAAGTCCCACAGCGAATTAGGGAGAGGGGCAGGACTTTCACCCCAGCTCACTCCTCTGTTGAACCAATGAGCATAGATGGAACTGTGGGGAATGGCAAATCGAATCCACAGCCTGGCATAGCTTAATTAAATACATATTGAGTGAATGAACAGCCCTCTCAGGAATTCACCGGCCAACATGCAGATGGGTGAAGGATTGCCCTGTTTTAAACATAGCTGACGCTCAGCGTGGCTGAGATATTTCAAAGGATCACACAGCTCCAAAGTGACAGGGAGGGGAGTGTGGGAATGGCGGGCACACAGGGCCGCTGCCCGTGCAGAGCCCCCTGCCCTTCGTGCTGCTTCAGCAGTGAGGCGGTGCCCAGGCTCGGCAGGGCCATGCTGGGTGCCCTGGGAAGCTGTTTTTACCACGTTATTAGGGTCTTGGATTTGGGGACCTTGAAGATGCTTCAGGGAAAACAAATTGTGAAATTTCTGTCACTCGGGTCAGAACCCTGTCTGTTATAAAGGCAGGATTTGCTAAGCCATCTATTAAAGCTGATTGGAGGTGATGGAGGAGGGGAAATCAAGATCTTTAAGCATCATTATAGTCATGGCCCAAGGAATTCCACCCCGGGAATCCGAGTCTCAGGGAAAATCCTGGGATGGGGCGAAGCCCTCTCCAGGGGGGGTGCCCAGGACAGTGAAATACATGAGGATACCCCAAGGGTGTCCTCAGAGGCCTGCTTAAGGAATGTGGCTTCTCCACTCAATGAGCTACTTGGCAGCCATTCTTAACCACATAGGGAAAGGTTGCTAATCCGACGATAAGCCAAGTAATTGAGGCTAGAAAACGGACTTTCTGGTATGTTCTCCAATACGTTAAAGTTCCTAGAAGGTGGACCAGACGGGAATGGAAATGCCCCTCGAGAATGGCATTATGAGGGCTCTCTTTTCACTCTCTAAACGATGTTCTATTGCCTTGAAAACTAGAAATTCAGAAAACAAAGCAGAGGCAAACAGAATGCGTGTGCAAAGGCAGACTAGAAGAAAAAAGCACTGTTCTTGGTTTCACCTCTTGTTAATGACAACTTGCCCCTGCTGCAGAAAGGAAGTGGGAGGGAAAGAAATTTCACAAAAGGCGTGACGGTTTAAGCCTAAATGTGTCTAGCGACTAAGGACTAACAAAGGCTGCGAAGGAAAGCTTGCACCCCCTCGTCTGCACGGTGCACACAGAGGACGCCCCGGCTCACCTGGAGACCCCGACCTCTCCCCGTTCTCGCGAGATGTGGTGGGTGGATGTCCTCCCAGGGTCCTTCCTGCCCAAGTGTGCCGAGGCCCACCGTTCAGGAACCACCAGCCTGGCTTCCTCTAAACAGAAGATTCCAGTGTCAATAGGAAGCCTCCAGAAATCCCCATCCCTGCCTGAGCAACAGAGACGAGGCAGTGCTGCTTACTTTATTTTCTTAAAATATATATTTTATTGATTCCAGAGAGGAAGGGGGTGAGAGATAGAAGCATCAATGATGAGAGAGAATCATTGATCATCTGCCTCTTGCACACCCCACACTGGGGATCGAGCCCACAACCCAGGCATGTGCCCCGAATGAGAATCAAACCGTGACCTCCTGGTTTCTAGGGCGACGCTCAACCACGGAGCCACGCGGGCCAGGCAGCACTGCTTATTTTATCCTTAAGAATATTTTCATAGCAGCCACCACTTCTTGAGCACATCACGTGCAAGAGCTAAGACTCCAACACGCATCACCTTATTTAATCCTGGTAACTGCTCACGAGGCAGGTGCTGGCATTGTCCCCCTTTTGGTGCACCAAGAGGTTCTGGTGAAGTGGCTCCAGGGCCAGTGGCTGAGCTGGGACTCAAGGCCTGGTCTCTCTGGCCCTCCCCAGCACCAGGCTGGGCTCACTGGGCAGGACCCTGGTCAGTATCACTGCACGTAGGAACGCTTTGCTCGTTTCTCTGCTGCTGTTCAGAAAATGTATGGATGCTCTTTACTTGTTAAGTATGGAAAGACCTGCAAGATAGACAGTTAGGTAAAAAAAAAAAAAAAAAAAAAAGGCTCAGTGGCTGTGTCGACCTATGAACCAGGAGGTCACAGTTCAATTCCCGGTCAGGGCACGTGCCCAGGTTGCAGGCTCATTCCCTAGTGTGGGGCGTGCAGGAGGCAGCCGATCAATGATTCCCTCTCATCATTGATGTTTCTCTCTCTCTCTCTCTCTCTCTCTCTCCTCTCCCTTCCTCTCTGAAATCAATAAAGATATATTTAATAAATTAATAAATAATCAAACCTGGAAGCTACATGAGGAGCTGTTTACATTGGTCACCTCTAGGGAGGGGGACAGGAAAAGGTGCCTTTGTCCTTTGGAATTTTGAATCATGTGACTGTCTGATATTCAATACGTAAAATTAAAAAGGTTTTGAAACATGAGGAAAAGGAACACATTGGCCTTGCGCATGGGCAGTGGCCACCAGCCACGCGCTCACTGGACCGGGCTCGGAGCCGTCCCTCCTGAGCAGCCTGTGGGTCTCACAGGACTGGACCCGCAGGTCTTGTCTGTCGGTGCCTGAAGAGCTTACTTGCTCCATCAGACGATTCTCATAAAGGAGCCTGAGTCCCTGAGAGCCCCCCGGCTCCCAGGGCAGGGGTGGAGTTGGTGGTTCAGATTTGCACTAGGGAAGCTTTAAAAAAAATAGAAACAAAAAGTTCAAGAACACTGGACACACACAAACATTTTTTTTTAAGATTGTTAAAAAGAATTTTGCTCATTCAACAAATATTAAATGAGCACTTACTATATCCAGGAGCCGTGTGAGGCCCTGGGTGCAACAGGGAAAAGACGGTCACAGCTTCGGCCCTCAGAGAGCTCACATTCTAGCAGGAGGAGACAGTAAGCAACTGAACAAGCAAAGGCTGGAAATGATCATTGCGGCTGTGCTACACGTGGGCATGAGCAGAGGGCTCTGAGAGGGGGTGACGGGGCTGAATTAGATGCCCCTGAGGAGGCTGCATTTACATGGGACCCTGAATGATGCCAAGGAGGCAGCCACCTGGAAGCCGGGGAGAAGGAACGGTAAGTGCAAAGGCCCTGTGGCAGAGAAAGGCTTTGCCATTCATTCTCTCTGTAACAATTCAAACAAGACAAGGCGACAGAGACCCCTTCGCCACCCCTGCAAGGAGTCTCCTGTCCGAGCCCATGTCTGTTATCGCTGCTGTTTCCTCTTGCAGAGCCTGCCTATGCGTTCGGTACGTGCACACAAATACAGCTTGGGAGGGTGAATGCGGGGACTCACATGGTGCACACTTTTCTGCCGTGTTGAAGTTCCACTCACTATATCGTGACGATCTGTAATTGTCAGTCCCTGCGACGCTAATTCATTTTTAAAATTTACTCTTACTTTTTACTCCACGAATATCTATAAACCACCCACTAAAAGCCAGACCCGGGATAGGGAGATAAATAAGATGCAGACTCTGCTTTCAAAGAGCTTACATCCTAGGGGAGAAGCCAGACATCAAACTAGGCATTTAAGCACCCGGGGACTTCGGACCTGCAGGGAGGGATCAGAGTATGTGTGCCCTGTCGGAGGTGGTGGGGGGCGGGGGGGTGCGGGGGGGAGTGGGGGCTGAGCCAATCAGGCTGTGAGAGGGGAGCAAGATTCGGGGAAGCGGGGAAAGCATGGCAGGTGGAGGTCACAGCATGTGCAAAGGGATGGAGGCATGACAAGGCAAGGTAGGTTCCAGGAGTCACAGGAGCCCAGTCCAGTGCTCAGGGTGCATGAAGGGGCAGGAAGGCTCGGGCCTGGGTGGACAGGGCCCGGGAATCATGTTTCTAAAGCGTGACAGGCACATGCTACGTGACAGGCGCCGTTCTAAGCTTTACCTGCACCAACATCTCTCATTTTTGCAGCCACCCTAGAGAAGGCTGCTGTGATCTCTACTTTGAAGGTGAGCAGCTGAGATGCAGAGAGGTTCAGAAGCATGGAAGCTGCCCGTTCCAGACCAGGGAGGGCACAGCCCTTAACACTGCGGGCACTGGGAAGTGGGAGGGACAGCTTCCTGCGGCCTGTGGGGGAGAGGGGGGACTTGCTAAGGGACAGTCTCAGAGGAACAGACAGGAGGGGCCTGGGGTGCGGATGCTGAGGATAAAGAAGAAGAAGGTGAGGGTGTAGATGGTTGAGTCCTCACAGACATCCCTGTAAGGCTTGCTAACACACACACGACTGGGCTCCACCCGAGCTGCAGATGCAGGCGTCTGGGACAGAGCTGCATTTCTAACAAGTTCCCAGCTACTGCTGCTGAGAACCACGCTGAGAGTCTCTGAAACAGAAGAGGGGGAGCGGGGCGGCAGGGGGTGGGGGGGAGCAGGGCCACAGAGGCCCTGGCGCAGGGCCTGGCCCCTATGAAGCCTCTGGACTTGGTAGCATTATTCTATTTCCAGGGAGGAATTAGGACACAGAGAGGCAGAGCGATTTGCAGAGACCGCCCCCCCCCCTCGCCCCCCGCACCGCCATCAGGGTTTCCTCAACCCAAAGTTCACAATCTCCTACTCTGTCCCGGCTTCTTCCGCAGGGCCCTCTCCTCCCGGCCCATCCCCTCTCCTCCCGGCTCCCCAGTTCCTCCTCTGCTGAGCGTCGGCACTCACAGGGGTGCCCCTGAGAGTGTGGGAAGGGTGGTCAGGCCAAGGGTTGCCTCAGCCATTTGAGGGGCAGAGGGGAGGGGACAAGAGGAGGGAGGAAGACCTGTGGGAGTGGAAAGAGGGAGAGAGAGAGGATGGAAAGCATTCTGGGTGTTGCTCAGCAGATAATTATTGAACATCCACTTTGTTCTTGGAATGGATCTTGTGTTTCAGATGGGGAAACTGAGGCCAGACAAGAGAAGGGGCTTGCCGAGCGGCAGACCTGGGACTAGAAACCAGGTCTCTGTCCTGAATTTCCCATTGGGTGAGGGGGTCCCCAAGGCAGCCCAGGCCATGGAGGCCGATTCCAGGAGCTGGACCGCCCCTCCTTCTGCCACGTGGGTGCTGGCCAGTGATGCTGAAAGGCAAGAGGGAAGCACCTGCCGTTTGGTGAGTTCCCACTATGTGCCCGTGCTCCCGCAGCCCTGAAAGGTAGGTACCATTGTCCCCATGCTATGGATGAGGAAACGGAGGCTCCTATGCCAAATTAGCCCTTCACCTATTTGGTCTAAGGGCAATGCTGTGAGCTCACAGCTGGTACAGTAGGCTAGGAAGGTGAGGCTCAGAGAGGTCCACCATCCACCCAAGGTCACACAGCCAGCTGGAGGTGTTTTCCGGAGGAGGGCGGAGCGGCTTGCACAGAAGGTGCCCAGGCTGGGGTGTGGATGTGTATCCTTCCATTGACCCCGGACACTGGGCCTCAGACCCCGTTTCCGCCCTCTATCCCAGCAGTCCCTGCAGCTGTGCTTGCCCCCTCCAGCACCCCAACTGTCACGGATTATGCTAGGGACCCCGGGGACAGAGGAAGGAACATCTGGGTCTTGTTACAGGGCCTGGCTGGGGGTCTGGGGTGGGGGTGCTAAGACAGATCTAAATGAGTTTCAGAACCTCAGCAGGGCCCAGTGTGGGCGGGTGAGGGGCCGAGGGGCCGAGGGGCCGAGGGCTGTGCCGGGCTGAGCAGGACGGGGATCACAGAGGCCAGGGACCCTTCCTGAGCCGCTGGGGCCAGGCAGGAGGCGGGATTATGGGATTAGTTCAGGGGGCAGCGCTGGGCAGGGGGCTGGCGAGGGGAGCCCCAGGCAGCAGCTTGGCCAGCTCTGTCCCCACCTCCCAGGGAATATGGTTCGGCTTAGGGGCCAACCCCAAAGAACAGGTCAAACCAAATTCAGCTTGAAATTCCTGGCCGGTCACGGACGCCCAGGTGAGGGCCGCGTGCCAACATCAACAGTGAGGCCAGGAGAGGTCATGCCGGGCATGGGGTGGGGGTCCACACCGCAGGGACGTCTAGGGGGCTTTACTGCTGTTCAGGCTACCACTTGGCATGCCACAAGACAAGCGCAGGCCCGACTGCACCCCAAGAGTCCTGGAGAGCCCCAGCCACATCCGTGGTAACGAAACAGGCAGCAAGAATCACTTGATAACACGCCCTTCCCTGGGACCCTCCGCATTAATGGCCAACTGGGGAGAAGTGGGCTGTGCCTCCTCCTGTCCTGCTGAGCCCAAGAAGAAGCCTCCCCACCCTTCCAGGCCTCAGTTTCCTCAGCTGTGAAGTGGGCTCACAACCTCATCGCCCCACCTGGTAGAGCGGCTGGCCGGGCTCCGTGATAGTCACATGAAGCCTTCACCCAGCTCGCCCAGCCAGGCTGTCACTGTTCACAAAGCAGTACTGTTGAGTGCCTGCTGGATGCACTGTGGGTGCTCACCACTGAGCCAGGATCCGGGGACCCCTTCCGTCCTGGTCTGCCACCCCCTTTATATCCTGGGTCTCAGTGTTGCCCAGGGCTGGGCCCCTCGGCTGCCAGGCGGACCCAGGCGGACCCAGGCGGACCCAGGCAGCAAAGGGCGCACGGCCCCTTTAAGGCAGGCCCCAGCTGGGCCGCCTGGATATTGGAGCGGGGACAAGATGAGGTGGCGGGAGGCTCGGCCCCGGCCAGATGCGCCGGAGCGGGGCCTCGTTATGTATTCATGAGCTGTGAGGAAAAGAAATAAAAGGATTCATTACCGCCCAAACTGTTACTAATGACATGTACCTGGAGCCCGAGCACCTCTGGAAATCCAATGCGACACACTCCGAGGGAAAATGCGCCCGGCTCCGCGCCCCGGCCGCCGGGAACCGGCCCCTCCCCGCCCGGCCTCATTGCCATTCGCCGGGGCGACATTTACAATTCTTCTGCCATTATGTCCAACCAGGGCCCCTGAGCCTCTGTCACGACCTGCACATTAGCTGAAAATTGGAAATTCCACAGCGTGGCCGTGGCCATGGCCGTGGCCGTGGTGGGCTGGGACGCAGCGGGGTGCGGGGACCAGAAGCGCACAGGACTGGGTGAGAGGGGGACTGGGGGGCAGGGCCGCAGGGACAAGGGGAGAGATGGTGCTTCCGGGCCCTCAGGGTCACCCATCCTCAACCTGGTCACCCGCGGCACCAAGCCCAGCCCTGTGTGCCAGGCCCCGTTGGGTGGCTAGGGTGATGGCGCCCCCTTTTACATTTTTGCCTTTGTCTCCCTTCTACCCCCATCCTGCTGCCTCCTGAATAACAATGACAACCCATTGCTCCCTTCAATAAAAATAGTAACAACTCCACAAGATCTTATTTTCCAAGATAAAGGTGTCCCGGGAGCAGGCACAAACCCCATCTCAACCCACCTCCACCACCACACGGTGAAGTGGGCTCGGTTTGGGTCCCACTTACTGAGGAGAGAACCCAGCTGGGAGAGGCGAGGGACTAGCCCAAGGTCACACAGCCAGGAAGGGGCAGAGCTGGGATTTGGACCAGGGCCGAGGAGATTCTGAGCGTGGGCCTTGCTCTGGCACCACATGGAAACCCCAAGTTCAAGGCTCAGCGGCTCCTGGAAGCCTCCTCAGGCAGGCTCAGCCCCCTGCGATCAGCCCCTGGGATGGGCGCCTCTAGGCTGCCTCCCAACCAGCTGCCCCACAAGACAAACTGTGGGCTTCTGATTAAGCGCCATCGGAGGGAAGGTGCCGCTGCCTGTCCTGGCTGCTCTGCCCTGGGTCGGGGGGGGGGGGGTGTGCAGGTACCCCATCACCCGTGTTTCCTGCATCCTGCAGAGTTTAACACCCACCAAGTGCACAGGTAAGCCTTGTGTCGCGGCCATCTGACCATGTGGCTTCGGGAGCAGAGCTATGAGGGCCTGGGAGACGCAGGGAAGACTGGTTTGCGTCCTTCCCCTGAAAGAACTCTGACTGGGAATGGCTGATAAGATACAGTATTTCAAATAAACAGTGAAAAGCTTCTTAGCATAAACACATCCCCAATATTGTTGCTTACCTGAAATTCAAATTGACTGGGTGTCCTGTATTTCTATTTGCTAAACCGGGCAATCTTAGGTTTGAGATACCCCCAAGCTGCCCCCTAAGGGGCCTGGCTCCCCTGGGGGATATGGAGTCAGTGCCCCAAACCACAAGTTCCCAAGATCTTAGAAACTTCAGCTAGAAATGCTATTTCCCAGACCTCCTTAGGGCTAGGTGTGGTCACATGAGTAAGTTCTAGTCCGTGGTACGTATGTCAAATATGATGTCAGACCCATCTACTGGCAGGTGAAGCCTTAGGAAGAAAGGACAGACACTTCTCTTGCCCTTCCCACTTCCTGCTCCCTGGGTTGCAGGTGAGGTGGCAGGAGCTGCAGCAGCCACAACTGAACGCAGAGGTAGAAGTCACATGTTGAGAATGGCAGCCCTAGGAAGGCTGACACTTTTCTGAGTGTTACTAAAAAAAATAAATCAAATAAACTAAAAATTTCTAACTTGTTTAAGCAACTTCTAGCACTGAGGTGTTGGGTTTATTTGTTCTAGTAGCTTAGCCTGTACCCCACCTAACGCACTCGCCCACCAAAATGCCAGCCCCCATGAAGAAGGGACTTAGTCTTCGTCACTGTTATAATACCCATGGGTGTCACCAGTAGGTCCTCAACACATATCTGTTGAACAAATAAATGAATGAATAGCCTATGTGATCTCTAAAGGTATATTCACCATTGATAAATCAATAATTGCAATCATTAGCATTTAATGAAAACTTACTGAATTGGTACATATATCAACTCCTTTGATCCGATCCTAAGGGAAGGGTTCCTACCCGCTGAAAGAGGAACCATTCTTATCCCCATTTCACAGATGCAGAAACTGAGGCACTTGCCCTAGTTCAGAGAGCTAATAGGTGGTGGAGCCCGGATGCAGTCTGACTCTGGGGCCGCTCGCTTAACTTCATCCTGATTCCTATTAGGAGGGGGAAAAAAGGGCAAATGGACGACTCCATAGCTTTAGTCAGACATTTACTTATCTATCCAACAGTATGTGCCAGGCACTGTTCTGGAACCTGGGGACTCAGCAATGAACAAGATGAACCAAAAGCTGTCCCTACATTCTAGTTGGAGAGACAGACAATAAACAAGATAAATAAAGTATACAGTGTTACTGTAGGATTCCATTTGCATGAAGTTCAAGAACAGGCAAAACCACTCTATGGTGATAGACAGCAGAGCAGTGTCTGCCTTCAGAGGGAGGATTGGCCGGAGGCGCCCGGGGGGGTGCTTTCTGGGGTGAGGAACATGTTGTGTCTCTTGATCAGAGAGGTGGTAACATGGGTGTGCACCTTTGTCAAAAGTTATCAAACTGTACATGTAGGAGCTGTACATTTTACTGCATATAAATTACACCTCAGAAAATAAGGAAAATATATATGAATGGAAAATATACACTGAGTGGCCAGATTATTATGATCTCTGAACGCATAATAATCTGGCCACTCAGTGTATATCCTATATAATCCTATATAATAAAAGACTAATATGCAAATTGTCCCCTCCACCAGGAGTTCGACCAGCAGGCAGGCCAGCCAACTGCCCATGTCCCCCCCCCGGCCAGGCTGGCCGGACCCCACCCATGCACGAATTCATACACTGGGCCTCTAATATATATATGCTTTCAGAGATCATAATAATCTGGCCACTCAGTGTAGATAGTGTCAGATGGCACTAAATGCTAAGGGTAAAATAAAGAAGGAAATTGGGATTAGGAGATTAGGATTTTACCTAGGGCAGTGGTCAGCAAACTGCGGCTCTCGAGCTACATGTGGCTCATGAGCCAAAGTTTGCCGCTCTGTTGACTAATGAGTTTGTGGACCACTAGATAGGGGCTTAATCACAAGGAACAACAACAGCCTGTAATTATTGAAATCGAGAGTCTAGGTCAGTGGTCGGCAAACTCATTAGTCAACAGAGCGGCAAACAGTGGCTCACGAGTCGCATGTGGCTCACGAGCCGCAGTTTGCCGACCACTGACCTAGGGTGTCCATGGAAGGAAGGAAGGGATGGAGGAAGAGGAGGATGCAGGAGGGAGAAATGGGTGAAGAAATGAATGGATGAGTGAGTAAAAGCCATGTCTTGTCCAGAAAGGGACATTCAACGATGTGGGTCCACCTGGAGCTCCTCCAACATGGGGCGGGGGGGGGGGGGGGGCGCAGTGGCGGCTCCTACTTGAGAACCACTATCTTGATCTGGGTGCTGTCTACACAAGAGCACGGGATTCTGGCAAAGACTAGTTTGAGGACAGGCCCTGAGCCATGGAACAGACAGGCCCAGGTGACTGCCCTGGTGCCCCTGTGCCCTCCTCTGTCAGCCACAGCTCTCCACCCTGGCTGCCCTCGCTGGCTGAACCAATGGGCACGGACCGGCAGTGCGCTCTGGTTTAATCAGGGCTGGAGACAGAGCCCTCCTGCTGCCACCGCTTGCAGTGCCCGAGGCCCAGGACGCTCAGATTAGTTCACAGGATGTCACAGACACTGTTCTGCCGTGTTTGTCATCTTCCCCGGCCAGGTGTGAGGTTTCCCGAGGCCTGAACAGGAGCCTCAGCATCCGGGCCCAGTGCCCCCCCTCCCTGCTCACCTCCCTCCCGCCTTCACACAAACCTCCCACAGTTTGGGAAGATGAGCTGCAAGTGACCCCTGCTAGGCCCGAAGAGAGGCCTGGGCCGGGACCCTAAACCAAATGTCTGCATCTGGGATGGGCAGCAAGGTCAGAGAGGCAGATGCTAGATGCTGGCCCGGGAGGCCCATCTGGTTTGGGATCCTGGCTCCATCCCAGGGGAACATTCAGTTAGTTATCCTAAACTCCCAGCCATGCCCCCGCCAACCCCCTCCTCTTTTCATCTTTGTTTCAACAAGTGTGGTCTCATCCCACACCATGCGGCCGAAACCCTATAGTGAATAAGACATGGGTCCTGCCTTCAGGTCGTCAAAGGTCTCTGGGCCTCAGTTTTCTCATCTGCAAGAATGGGACACCAACACCTCCCTGGACTGCTTCATAGGGCAATTGGGAGGCTCTGGGAGGTGGTTAATGAGGCCACGATGGGAAGCCGTGGAAAGCAGGTCAACATCGAGTCAGGAGGTCTGGGCTCAAGTTCCAGACAGCCACCGGCCAGCCGAGGGACTTTGGGCAAAAACTGCCCCTTCCCTGAGGAATACAAATAATCAAAATAGGAGCGATTTGCCAAGCACTGTCCTAAGCACTTTACAGGTATGAATTAATGTAAACCCATCACCTCCTATTTTATAGATGAAAAAAGCTGAAACCCAAGATGTCAAATAACTCAAGGTCACACAGTAGTAGATATTCAAGGTCACACAGTAGCAAGTATTCAAGGTCATAGAGTAAGAGGTGCTCAAGGTCATAGTACTAGGTGCTCAAGGTCACATAGTAGCAGGTGCTCAAGGTCACGCAGTACTAGATACTGGAGCCAGATTCAAAGCCAGGCCATCTGGCTCCAGAACTTGCCCCCTTTACCCCTCCTGCTCCACAGCCTCTCACCACCAGGCAGATCCCAGGTCCATGAGCAGCTTGGCCCAAAAGAGCAGGTCCCACTGGGCCGGCCCAGTTTCCCCAGGGAGGTACTATGCCTCTCCCCTCGGGTTGGGAGCTCCCCTAAACAGGGGCTGTTTTCCCCCATCATTTGGGGAGTTTTGGGGTGAGGATAGGAGGGGAGCACTGATTGGTTCTCACCCGTTTTGCACCTGCCTGCCCTTAATCTTCCCAATTCCCGTCTGAGGCCCAGCCTCGCTAGAGACATCTGGTCTACCTCCTCTGAGGCCCACCTGCCAGGTGACCTTCTCCAGCCACCTGGGCTAAATGAGACATCTTTTCCTAAATCATTGGCTGAATGTGAGAAACCTAGAGCTGGGCCTTGGCTGCTAAAGTGCTAAGAGTTAATTCAATTAGCCAGGGCGTGTGAAGCCGGCCCTCCCTGTCTGCAGCCACAGCCCAGCAGGCTCCCAGCACTTCCCACAGCCCTGCCAGAACTGCCCAGCTCCCGAAGAAATCTCAGCTTCCCCCGTCCACCTCCTGTGAGGCCCTCCGCCAGGCCCTCGAGGGTTCCACTTACCCAAAAGCGGAGGAGAATGAGCAAGTCCAGCCTCATGAGGGGAGTGATGGCCACGCAGCAAATGGGGGCGGACTCCAGCTTCAAACCCAGGATTCCCGACTACCGCTTCCCTGCTCTGCTTTTGCACTTGCTGTTCCCTCTGCCTGGGATGCTCTTCCCCGGATCTCTGCTAGGCTCCCTCCTTCTCACCCTTCAGGTCTCAGCTCAAACGTTGTCTTCCTTGATCACAGCGTCTCAGCACAGGCCCACCCCCTCCCTGAAGCTTCCATCGCCTTCCCTGCTTTATTCTACAAGGGCGCCTGTCCCCAGCTGGCATTGTCTCATCTACCTGCTCACCATCGGACTCTGCTTTTAGACCATTCGCTCCATGAAGGCTGGGCGTGGCTGCCTGCTGCCTGCCATCCTGGTGATAGCTGTATGTCAGCACCTGGCGTGTAGCTGCCCCAATAAATCTTTATGGAATGAATGAATGAATGAATGAATGAATGAATGAAGAGGGTCTATAAGTCCCATGGTGGTACTTGGACCTTTTCCGTGGGGGTAGCAGGAGGGATACCAAGGGGAACCAGCACTGTGGGCTGTGCCCTTTCCACAACCCAGCTGTGGCTGCAGCCGCCTCTGATTAGGCCCCAATTAACAGAGAGGCCTTTCAGCCATCAGCTTCCATTAGTCGCTCAGACTTTAGCTACGAGGCCTGGCCAATGGCCAAGAAGTTGGTCTCCAGAGAGACTGGTGGAGGAGGAGGCTCAGGAGGTCTCAGCGTGACTGTCCGAGCACTGGTGGGAAGGCTGGAGGTACTGTGGGGAAGGGGTACAGAGCTGGGGTTAGCTGGGGTCCCACTCAACCTCCCCCTCTTCGCCCCACTTCTGGCTCGGCCACCACCATGCTGTGTGACCTCGGGCCCATCCCTTGCCTTCTCAGGGCCTCACTTCCACGACTGCAAAGCGAGAGGACTGGAAGTTTTCGCGCTCTCGCAGCTCACGGATTGTGGGTGGCATCTGGCTGTGACTCCCATCTTGTCTGGGTGCTCAGGAGTCTCCGAGCTCTCCCTGCCTCTCCTCCCACCGCTCTGCGCAGCCTCCACGCTGCAGCCAGAGTCAAGTTCGCGGTGTCCTGTCCCTCTCCTGTGTCCCCTGCTGCCGGCCTCTCACATCATCCCACCGATGCCCCTCTGCCCTGCCCGCAGGCCTCATGCATTTGCTCCCCTCCCGTCCCCCTGGAGTGCCCTCCCTCCCTCCTTCTGGCGCGCACCTCTTCACCCTCCACCCTCAGCCGGTCTGTCAGCTTCCCAGCTGCCCTCGGTTTCCCTCCTACGCCCAGATCCAGACCATTCCTCCTCTGGGCTCTCTCAGCACTCTTTCACCATCCACATGACCTTTTTTAAATCCTCACCCAAGGATAGGATTTATTTATTTCAGAGAGAGGAAGGGAGAGGGAGAGAGAGATAGAAACATCGATGAGGAGAGAGAATCATTGATTGGCTGCCTCCTGCACGCCCCACACTAGGGATGGAGCCTGCAACCCAGGCATGTGCCCTGACCCAGGAATCAAACCGTGACCTCCTGGTTCATAGGTTGACAGTCAACCTATGAGCCACGCCGGCCAGCTGGAAGGTGTTTTTCAAGCATCATCTTGTTCCCACCATCTTCCCATAATGTCAAAAGGGATTATTATCCCCATCTTACAGCAGAGAAAACTGAGTCTCCGGGAATTCAAGGGCCTGTCCCACGGGTAGAACGCACGTATGAAGCCAGAATAGCTGGTCTCCACTCTGGTAGAGTGTGCCATTGGGTGGTGGCGTTTCCTTTTTATCTTTATACGTCTCTATATTTTCTCTAATAAGCATGTCTTACTGTAATAATCTGAAGGAAAAATAAGCAAACCTACAAAGAGTTCCTTGGTGGGTTGCCTGTTTGTTCTGGAGCCGTAGGACTGCAAGTCTATAATTTCTGTCTCAAAGACACTCTATCCTGGCCCCGCTGCCTGCGTAATGGGACCTGCCCCCAGGGCGCTCTGGCCCCCACCCACCCCCACTGTGGGCAGTGGGGTCTGCAGTCAGAGTCCCAGGTCTACTCCACACCAGCTGGGAGCCCTTGGGCAAGACTGGAACCTGGGAGCCTCAGTTTCCTCATCTGCAAAATGGGAGTCAATAACACCAAGTGGAATAAGACCGTACATTCCACCAGTATTTATAGTATTGGGCACCTACTGTATGAGGGCATCTGGCCACTCATTCACAGAGTGGATGGCAAATTTAACGACGCCCTGAAATTCTGCCGGGAACTCAGGGGGAGAAGTAACTAAGCAAACAACGTCACGGGTTGTCCCTGTCTCTGTCCTCTTGTCTCTGTCTCGATGGCAAAGCCTCGCACATCCAGATGGGCGTGGTGCCTTGGGAACTGGGCCGACCTGGGCAGAATGGAGCCTCCCTGGGAATGGCCGTCCCCAGAGGACGGAGGGGAACATACCACAGCCCCACAATTCCAAAAACCCCAAAAGACCCCGCTTCACCCATCGGTTTTCCACACTGTGAATCGATTTTCAAGGGTGTTCCCCAGAAGTGGTCTGGCCTCTCTGGTGCTGTTATTCATTCATCCCGCCCCGGCCGCCCGCTGCCTCCTGGCCAAACCCTCTCCACCCTCACGGCCTCCATCACAACTGAGATCGGGGCTGGGGGGAGGAGGCCGATTCCCGTAAATACCCCCACCCTCCATGGGTCTGGATGCCAGCACCCACCCGCCCACCCCATATCTTGGCCTTCACCAGCTGAGGCCCTTGGCAAGGCTGGGCCAGGAATGCCACCCTGGGGCCAGGGGAGCCTTTCCCAGGCTGGGGCTTAGAGGAGAGTGGTCCAGGCCAAGAGGCCAGAGCTGGCGGGGAGAGAGACTTCCTGCCCCCAAGGGCGGGGGAGATCGCTGCCAGCTTCCCATGCCACCCCGGCGTGCAGATGTTACAGGGAGTGTCAGGGAAGTGCCGGGAGGAGGGCGGTCTGCCCAGGGAAGGTGGGAGAGGAGCCCTGCACAGGTCACTGGGAACAGCAGGAGGCGTGGGCCGGAGGACACAGGCTGCTTGTGTCACTGACCTGCTGTGGGACCCCAGGCCACGTCCCCCTCTGGGCCTTGCTCCTTCATCTGCATCCCAAGAGGGCTGCATGAGGTGGTTTACTTCACAGCGTTCACTGAGCACCTACTGTGTGCTGGGTCCTGGCCCCCCTCCCTACCCTTCAGGGCTGACATCTGTGTGGGGAAGACGACAGCGAAGGATTGCCATGAAAGGCCCCAGGGAGAAGGTGAATGACAGGAGGTGGGACCCCTGGGGGAGCTGGGTGGGTAGGAGTTGGCAGGTGTCCCAGAGGAGGGAGCAGCCTGAGGGACAGAGCATGGTGCCTACATTACCGATAGCAGCAGTACCACCAATAGCTACAGCGATAACAGCCTCAGCCCCGGCATCACCACCACCACCAATAACAACCTCAACCCCAACACCAGATTCTCCCACGTTGCCAATATCCAGAACAACTGGGCAGCCATTGCATTTTGGTAAGTTCCTGCCCAGAACCCAAATGGATAGAGCCCGCAAACGGTACTGCTGTGCCTGAGGCTGCTCCTCGGTCCTCCTCTCATTCCCAGAGACACTGCAGACTTTGAGGAACCCCATTTGGGAACCACTGGGCTGGATGACCTCTAAGGGCCCATCCAGCACTGACCTTCTAGGCTGCGTGAGGATTGTAGGAGCTCCTCAGTGGCAATCTGGCCCACACTAACACCCACATGCAAGGCTCTGACCGGGGGCCCACCCACCCCATCCCAGGGAAGCAGCTCGCCATCCCTTGGGCCCAAGACCCCCAGCAGCAGTCTTGAGAATGGAGGGGTAGAAAAGTGAGGGTCAGTGGCTTCCAGTAAAGGCTGTTCCTTCAACTACGGGGGCGCTTCACTTGGCTGGTCCTTGAATGCCAGATCCATTGTCACCGAGCCCTTGGGAAGAACTGATCCCTCCCTCCCTGTGCTTCCAGATCCAAGTGCCACTCCAACTGATCATCTTGTGAACTCCCTGAGAAAGGGATGGCATCATTTGTCTCTGCATTCACTCATTCACTCATTCATTCATTCATTCAACAGGTGCTGGGGATCCTGTGATGTTAGAGAAGCTCCCTGCTTTCAAGAGACGCACGGTCTAAAATAGTGCTGCGTTCATCACAGTACATCAGGGGCCCACCCGGGGCCTGACATCGAGGGTCCCCAGTGAGTCCACTGAACAAGTAAATTAGAGAAGGAAGGAAGGTGGACGGACAGAGAGGGGACGGAGGGAAAGCCCTGGTGGGAAAGGCGCTGTGAGCCCTGTCTTCCCTGGTGTCCCCCCCACCTCACGTTGTCCCCTCTTTCTCTTCCTGGCCTTGCCAGGCACCCTGATCCCCTCTCTAACCCAACTGAACTGTGGGCAGTTGCTTTTCCAGCCCAGGCTGGAGTTTTTCAAAAGGAAAACAAAGAAAGCCAGATGCCAAAGCACACAGGCGTGTTCTCAGGGCACAGATTCCTTAGGAATGACTGGCTGGGGCAGCGGGAGAGTCACTGGTCATGGCATTGCTTCAGCCCAGCTGGGCTGGGCACTGGGCTCAGTAAACAACAGCATCCCCGAACCACCCCCCCCCCACTACCACCACCAACAACACCAGTAATCATGTCAGCAACACCAGCACCAACACTACCATCATCAACATCAACACCAAGACCAGTAACAATGTTAGCATCACCAACAATAGCAGTTATCAGGTTAGCACCACCAGCGACATCAGTCATCACATTAGTACCATCACCAACAACACCATTACTATAAATGTCAGCACTAACATCATCAACATCAATACCACCAATCAATAATAATGTTAATACCACCAACAACAACAACACCAATACCGCTAGTAACCATGTCAGCACTAGCATCATCAACATCAAACCACCAACACTAGTAATCATGTTAGCACTACCAACAACACTGACACCACCAGTAATCATGTTCGTACCATTACCACGACTGCCATCAACACCAGTAATCACGTTAGTACCAACACCATCATCAATACCACCAACACCACCAGCATTAACATCACCACTCTCAATAGCAATTGAAATACCAATCTCAGCATCAACACCAATGACTTTAACATTACCAATAGCAACAATACCACCAATAACTCCAAGAATAACAGCTCATACCCCAACCCTAACATCACCAGTAAAAATATTAACACCACCACCTTCAATAACAACCTCAACCTCTACTCCAGTTACTCCCACATTGCCAATCCCAACAATACTATTTCTCTCTAACAACACTGCCGCTCATAACATTAACACCAACACCATCAACGCTGCCAGAGCCAACTCCAACACCCACAACAAGAGCACTGCCTTTACCAGCTTACCACCAATTACACCACCAATACCATCTCCAGTACCACAGCACCACCGTCAAAAACAGCCTCAACCGTAACCCCACCCTCGTCCACTATACTACATCAGCTCATCACCACTAACTTCACACATACATCAACACACAAAACCCCCTGCCCTAACCCGTTTGGCTCAGTGTATAGAGCGTCGGCCTGCGGACTGAAGGGTCCCAGGTTCGATTCTGGTCAAGGGCCATGAACCTTGGTTGCGGGCACATCCCCAGTAGGGAGTGCGCAGGAGGCAGCTGAATCGATGTTTCTCTCTCATTGATGTTACTAACTCTCTATCCCTCTCCTTCATTCCTCTCTGTAAAAAATCAATAAAATATACATTTTTAAAAATAAAAAAACAAAAATAAAATAAAAAAACACAAAGCCCCCCCACCACACTCCATCGCCAGCAGCCCTTGCTTTGTGCCAGGCACCCTACACACATGTTCTCAGGCCTAGCCCCACTCCATGCAGTACCTCCTAGCAACACCTCTACCTTAACTATGAGAAGAGGGGCTCAGAAGGGTTAACCCTAGCCCAGGGCTCGGCCCGTGTGCCCGCCTCCTTTGCCTTGAAATCCTCCCTCCGCCTGCTCCTGGTGCTCTGTGAGGTGGGCCTGAACTCTCTCCCTAGCACTTACTGGCTGGTCTCTCACTATCCCAGGTCTTCCCTTCCTCGCCTGTCATAACGGGGCTGTCATCATCATACGTATCCCTGCTTGGTGGGCAGACTCCCGAGATGGTGTATGTCAGTCCCCGGGGAAGGGCACCCAGCACGCAGAAGGCGAGGCTGGGTCGCAGCTGTTACTGTTATGAGGGCTGGCAAGACAAAGAGAACGTTCCATTCTGTAGATTGGGGCCCAGAGTGTCCATATGCCCTCGGTACCCACAGTCGTAGTAACAGCCAGTGCTCACTGAGGCCTCGCTGGGTGGCCAAGCAGCGTCCCGAGGGCTCAGGAATCGTAAGTAATAACTCACCCAGGCAGGCAATCTCGCCTGTGCCCTTAATCACTAGCCCAGGTCCCCTCCCGTGAAATCATCCGCATCCACTGAGCACCTACTACGTGCTGGTGCTTCTCCTATATTATCTCTAATCCTCAGACAGCTTTGCAGAGCAGATAATACTGACTCTGAGACGGACTTGAACTTAAGCTTCTCGCTTTGGCCAGGTCCAAAGTGGGGCCCCCACCTCCCTGTCTTCTAGGCAGTGGCATCCCGGCTACCCAGGGGAGACCTCAGCGCCTCAGGGGCCATGCCCTCCAGCCCCCAGCCAGCGCAGGTCTATGCCAGAGGCTGCCGGGCACAGAGTGGGGCAGATACCAGGCCTGCCTTCTGGCTTCCAGGGCTCTTTTGGCTCAAATGCTCCCCAATGCTGTCACAGCCCCAGGGGAGCCCAGAGGCCAGGCCGGTTGGGGTTTTGGCATCCCCCAGAGCAGCTGCCCAGGCAGAAGGGTTTCGTCTTTCCAGGCTGAATGGCAGGATTCTGCCCCCCTCCCAAGTTCCCGTTCCCAGAGAAAGACCTTGGCAGGACCCCTGATCCTCTCTCCTGCTCGGGACGGATGGCTTCCAGCTGCCTGGTCCCGGCCTGGGAAAATTCCTAGGACTCTGCACGGCTGCACGGCCCAGGCTCTGAAACCTGAGTGGCCCCTCCCGAACCCCAGCTCTCCCCTTCCACCCCCCCCACCCCCCCACCGGCTACCTCAGCCACCATTCCCTTCAAGGGCCCCCTTCTTTCCCCAGCAAGCCCCCAGTTAGAGCAACCACAGAGAGAGTCATTTCGACCTGGGAGGGGCTCAGAACAGAGGGGATTCTCTGTCCTTGGTCACCTAGCCTGTGCCAGGCCCCGTGCTAGGCACCTTACAAACGGGCGGTCAGTGCTCCCAGCTACCTCGTGAGTTTGACGCATTACAAATAGGGAAACTGAGGCTCGGAGAGGCGAGTTGCTTGATGAACAGCACAGCTGGGTAGGAGCTTAGGTTGGACTAAGGTCCTTCACACCTTGCCTGCCCCACTCCCTCGTTACAAAGGTGGAGTGCAGGCCAGGCAGGGGAGGGGGCTGGCCAGGGGCAGGCCAGGACTGTCGGGCTGGGGTGAGCAGGTGTGTCTGGCCCTCGAGCGTGTTCTGGTCCACGCCACCTCAGTGCCTTCGAGTCAAAAGCATCTCTGGCCGCATTCGCGTTGCATCAGACGCCCCATCACTGCCTCATGGTCGGGCTCCGATGCCCCCTCGGTCCTTTGCTAATGTAGCTCAGAGCGTGTCACTCAGTGACTCCCAACGCCCTCGGAATCAGTCCAAGCCCATGGCCCCGTCTCCATGGTTGAGGCCCTGCCTACATCCCCCGCTAAACCGGCCCCATCCCTACCTCACACCCTACACAGAGTTCCCCAAACACCTGCCCGCTGTGCCCTGGGCCTGCGTAGGTGCTACGCCTTCAGCCTAGGAGTGTCCCCTCAGTGCCCGCGCTCCACACGGCCCTGCAATTGCCAGCCGCCTGGTCTGCCTCCCTGCCAGGCCAGGGCTGGCTCCCTCCCTCGCCTGGGACCCTCTGGGACCTGCCACCTTTTCTGAGAGGAAAGCAGTTGTATAGTAGCTGCAAAGCCCAGGCCTGGGGCGACCCTCGCTGTCCTCAGGGCCTCATCATGCGGGCACTGTCACGCGGTGCTTGGCGTCTGCCATGGTGACAGAGGCGCCCCCCTCCCCACCCCAGTGACCTCCCCTGTCATAGCCCCAAGGAGGGACTAGAGCAACCAGCTTAGGGAGAGTGAGAGGAGCAGGTGCCCCCGCAGCGGTTCCCACACTGGCCGCCAGCTGGGAAGATGGATGGGCGCTTCCCAGCCAGGACGGAGGAGCAGGGAGCTCATGTCACCGCGGGCTCCACGTCCCGTTCCGGAGCCAGACACGGGACTCGGGCCAGTTTTTCAAGTCGTGGGAGACCAGGGATATTGTTTTGTTTTGTGTTTTTAAGGCAGAAAAGAAGGGAAAGAAAGAGAGAGGAGGAAAGACCTTCTGCTGTGCTGGCCCCACTCCGTTTGCCTGTCCTCCACCCCCCGGCCCTTGGTCCAAGCCTGGCCCCAGGACGCGGACTCCTGTCCTTCTCGGGACCCCGGAGGGGGCGGGAGGGTCTCCAGCCTGAGGCACAGCCCGTGAAGGGCAGGAGGAGTGCCTGGAGCTGGGAGTGGGGGGGCTGCAACCCACCTGCTGGGCACAGCACCCCCCATCACACCAGCCCGAGGCTCCCCGAGGCCCACCTGCCACCCCACTGTCTGGGCTTCAGAGAATTGATTTGCTAACAGCCGTCCATCAACCCGGCACGTCCAGCTGTTGGTCCAGCTGATGAGTCCCCAGACCCTCACCCACCTGAGGAAACTGGTCCTGGAGCCTGCCCCCCCCCCCCCCAAATGACCTGGGTGACTCCGGGAGCTGGTAACTGGAGACCCCAGAACGCACCTCCCTGCCAGTCTCCCCCACCCCCGTCGGCACTGAAAGGGGCCTTCACGTTCACCCCTGGCTCGCCCCCTCCTTCCAGCCTCACAGCCACGGGTCTGCTTGGTTAGCCCCCGTGACGGGTGCTCACCCCTCCTTCCAGCCTCACAGCCACGGGTCTGCTTGGTTAGCCCCCGTGACGGGGCGCTCACCCCTCCTGCGGCAGCCCTGCTGGTAACTTAGGTTCCACCGAGTTCAACTTCAAGACAATTAGGCAGCTTCCTATCCTCCTTCCCATTCAAGAGATGACAGAATTGGCTCCAGGGCCCCCCAGCCAAGGCTCCTCTGGAGACTGGTTCACACCAAAGCTGGGGTATCGGCCCTGTAGCGCCAGACCTCCTGCCTGGTGTCAGCAAGTCCCCACCCTGTGGCTCCTGCCAAGCCTGGCTCTCCCAAAGACACGTGGCATCTTCCTAGGATGCCCCCGAGGGCTGGAGGTGAGGCAGTACCTTCAGACCCACTGGGAGCTTCCCTGACCCTCAGCCCAGGTCCCTGACCCCGCTGCTCGGTGAAGCTGGACGATCCCTGCCTCCTGAGCCCTGACAGCCCAGGCCCTGGATGGCCCGAGGGTCTGTTTGCAAGGACAGGAGAGAGGAAGGGATGGGGAGAGGCCCAGCCCTGGCGTCGGCAGCAGAACATAGGAGCGCCAGCCTCCTTCCAGAGCAATTTGCTGAGCGGCCCGGGGCAATGGGAATTCAGACCTGGGCCTCAGTTTCCTCATCTGTAAAATGGAAATAACAAATGTCTAAGAGCGGTAAGAGTCTCTTATCCTATATAGTAAAGAGCTAATATGCTAATTAGATCAGACGGCGGAACCACCTTCGGGAATGACCAGTGGGCAGGGCCGCCGCGGGGTCGTGAGGCAGCCGGGGCTGTGAAGGCCGAGCCCCTTGCACGAATTTCATGCATCAGGCCTCTAGTTCTGTATAATCTATTCTGAGGAGGGGGCTGTTATGAAGGTGGTAGAAGATAAGCAGAGAACTGTGGGGATTCCTGGGTTAGAGTTGAGGAGTCAGCCCAGAGACGGATACAACCTGCCAAGGTCACACAGCGACACGTGACAGACCTGGAACCAGAACCCAGGTTCTCTGAGTGTTGGCTAGAACCCTGCAGGTCCCTGGGAGCAGTCAGACCCCTAACGCCTACCGCCTGGCCCTGTGTCCCTCCAGCACCCCTGAGGGACCTCGTTTGGCAGGGCTGTGGGACAGGAGCTGTCCCCACAGCTGGCAGGAGCTGGGTCACAAAGAGTTAAGGCCCGGCCGGGGTCTGCCTTGATCCTCCTAAGCAGGCAGGACCCCAGGCGGAGCGGGGCTTGGGTTTCATGCACCCCCACCCTGGCCCGGCTATAAAACACGATCGTGTCTCCCTGCTGATTGATGGTCTGGGGGGAACCTTGGGCTGCTGTGAGATTTGGTTTTCAGGGGCTCAGCCATTGATATCCTATCCGGGCCTTCTGGAACCTACCACAGGCCCTTCTCTGGAAGCGCTGGACCAGGCCGGGTGGTGGGGAGGGCAGACAGACTGCCCTCCACGGCCAAGACACAGGACAGAGGGCCCCTGAGCCCAGGGCCTGCCCTGAGAATGGCCGACAGGGCCCCTCCAGGACTCCTGCGAGCCTTGACTTGAGTGGCCACTCATTCATTCATTCACTTCCCAAGCACCTACCGCGTGCCGAGTGAAGGAGCGTCAGAGGCGAGCAGAGCTAGATGCAGCCCTGGCCTCATGGGGCTTTCAATCCAGCAGGCCTTCTGAGATGGCGCCCCGCCCCCTCCCCCGCGGTGTGCGGGGCTGAGGACCAGGCCAGGCCTGAAGTGCCTGCTGGGCTCGGCTCAGCCTCCAGGCTGACCTGGGCTCGAACCTCCTCTGCCTAGAAACTACCTAAGAACTACCCTTTCCATCTGTGGAATGGGCATGATCACAGCCCTGCCACTTGGGGTTCTGGTGCAGAGCAAATGAGGGGGTGCATATAGAGCGCTTAACATCGGCCTGGCATTGGGTAACTAACACTCATGTAATCTCAGATCCTGGAGCAGTGCCTGGCACTCCATGTTAGAGGGAGGGAGGGAGGGGGGGAGGGAGGGAGGGAGGGAGGGAGGGAGGGAGGGAGGAAGGAAGGAGGATGGAGGGGGGAAGGAAGGAAAGTGGGGAAGGAGGGGGGAGGGAGGGAGGGAGGGAGAGAGGGAGGGAGGGAGGGAGGGAGGGAGGGAGGGAGGGAGGGAGGGAAGGAGGGAGGGGGGAAGAAGGAAGGGAAGGAGGGAGAGAAGGAGGGAGAGAAGGAGGGAGGGAGGGAGGGAGGGAGGGAGGGAGGGAGGGAGGGAGGGAGGGAAGAAGGAAGGGAAGGAGGGGGGAGGGAGGACCTGGGTCCGGGCCATGTGTGGTCTTTCCCCGCGGTGTCTTATTTAACTCCAGGGTGAGGAGGTGATGTGAGGAAAATGAGTCTCGGGAAGCAGCACCCGAGCCTGTGCAGCGGCCTCCACTGGAGACCCACCCCCTTTGCTCCCCTGGTCAGCCACGAGTTTGTGGGGACAGAGATGGTGCCCGCTTGTCTCTGGGACTTCCTCTCACTCACTCAGCCCCGAGCACACGGGAGCATGAAGGGAAAGGAAGAGGGAGGAGGAAAGAGAAAAGGAGGGTCTGCGAGGCCCCAGCCAGCCCCACGGCTCAGAGAGGAACCCTCTGTGCAGACATGGAAGCTCTTTCAGCCCCAGGTCAGCTGTGCGTGGGTGCTGGGACCCAGCCTGGGGGTGCTGGGACCCAGCCTGGGGGTGCTCGGACCCAACCTGGGGGTGCTCGGACCCAGCCTGGGGGTGCTCGGACCCAGCCTGGGGGTGGTCGGACTCAGCCTGGGGGTGCTCGGACCCAGCCTGGGGGTGGTCGGACTCAGCCTGGGGGTGCTCGACCCAGCCTGGGGGTGCTCGGACCCAGCCTGGGGGTGCTCGGACTCAGCCTGGGGGTGCTCGGACTCAGCCTGGGGGTGCTCGGACTCAGCCTGGGGGTGGTCGGACTCAGCCTGGGGGTGCTCGGACCCAGCCTGGGGGTGCTCGGACCCAGCCTGGGGGTGCTCGGACCCAGCCTGGGGACACCAGGGCCGGCACCTGAAAAAGCAAGGCCCCGCCTTGGGGACTCGCCCAGCTCATCAGAGCGCCCGGGCAGGCCTGCTTCCGAGGAACCCAGCTGGGAGAGGTCTTTAAGCACATGCGGACCCCACTGAAGAGCCTCAGAGCCCCTCAGTCCACACCAAAGCTCCCCGGGCTCCAGTGCCAGCCTCCTGGGGCGCTCCCCGTCCACACCGACGGCCTCATCATGCACCCCGAGCCCAGGCCATGCCCCTTCGGTGGCACCCATCACCCCGGTGTTCTGCCTTCAGCGTTGGTCCATGTGACCACACGTGATTTAATGTGCAGGCTTGAGAGCCTGGCTGCCCGGATTCAAATCTCACCATCATCCCCCCTCTCTGAGCCTCAGTTTCCCCTCCGTTAAATGGGAATGATAATGTGAGATAGCGCAGACCTGTGATTCCTTATTTACCCCTGGCACATAGTAGGTGTTCAGTTAGCATCTCTTGACTGTATGAATGATGCTTATTTCCAAGACCCAGTCTGGTTATCTGAGCACGCCCTCCCCTGGACCCCACCCCCCCACACACACACACGGACAATGAAGGAAGAAGAGCCCCCCAGCCAGCAGCTGGCCCTCAGCCCCAAACTCCCCTCTTCTCAGCACCCCCAATCCCCTGGCCCTGGGGTCCCTAATCCACCCCAGAGTGACGCGGAGCAAGTGCTCCATGCCAGCATCTGCCTGCCGCTGGGATCACACGGGCCAGGAGAAACCCAAGCCCCCGGGCTGGTGGCGGAATGTCAACAGCAGCTTAGCCCTCCTGCTGTTCCCAGGGTCCAAGAGGGAGGCGGGGCTTTCTCCCCAAGTTCTCCCCCACCTCCAGCTCGGGGCAGAGACCCAGCCTCCCCCACAAAAAAATCCTGGAAAGCCAGGGCTGTTGATAGAGCCCGGTCACTCAAGCCACAGAGGCACAGAGAGAGCAAGGGGCTCGCCCGAGGACACACAGCAGTCTTGTCCAGAGCCCAGGCCAGCTCCGGCTTCCTGTCTTTCAATCCCAGTTTCATTCCAGTGATCTCCTCTGACCGTGACCTTGACCAGGTCAAGGAAGCTTTTCTCCCTCATTCTTGTCAGCTAGCAACCCTCAGTGTTTAAAACACCCTGGACTGATCCACCCCCCTACCCCATGCCATTGCACCCCCACCCACCCTGCACCCCTGCACCCACCTCAGGAGTTCCTCTGTCTCCTCAGCCAGGCGCTCTACAGGGGGTTTGCAAACCTGAGCTCGGGGCCCAGGGACATTTTAGTTGGGGGAAGAGGGGGTTTCTCACACCATAGCTGTGGGAGAGTTCACATTAAAATTCTTAACTTCAGCTTCTCTTAAAAAGAACGTTCCAGCGACATGGTTCCCAGAGTCCTCGCCCCGTTACAGGGTCCGCTGGCCTCTGTAAGGAATTTGGTTGGCAAACCCCTGAGGCCAGGCTTTCTTCTGGGGCGAGGGATGGAGGTGGGGAAACTTGAAAACGGATCCTTTTGGTTAATGTATTGAGCTAACCTTGGTTGATAACGTTATGTAAATTTCAGGTGTGCCACCTCATAATTCCCTATCGGTATACTCCATTGCATGCTCACCTCCCCAAGTCCAGCTTCCTCCTGTGACCACGTATTTGATCCCTTTGCCCAATTTGCTCCCCATCCCACCCCTGCCACCCCCTTCCCCTCTGGCAACCACCGTTCTGTTGTCTGTGTCTATGAGTTTACTATGGAAACCACGATGGAGGTTCCTTTAACAATTAAGACTAGAACTCCCATATGACCCAGCAATTCCCCCCAAGATAGAAAAACACTCATTTGCAAGAATATTTGTAACCCTCTGTTCACTGCAGCCCTATTTACACCAGCTAAGGCATGGAAATAGCCTAAGTGCCCATGGACAGAAAAATGGATAGAGAGAGAGGGTGTGTGTAGACAGGGGAATACTATGCAGCCAGGAAAAGGTGAAGTGTTACTGTTGGCGGCCACATGGCTGAAGCAGGAGGGGATTAGGCTAAGGCAGTGGTCGGCAAACTCATTAGTCAACAGAGCCAAATATCAACAGGACAACGATTGAAATTTCATTTGAGAGCCAAATTTTTTAAACTTAAACTTCTTCTAACGCCACTTCTTCAAAATAGTCTCGCCCAGGCAGTGGTATTTTGTGGAAGAGCCACACTCAAGGGGCCAAAGAGCTGCATGTGGCTCGAGAGCCGCAGTTTGCCGACCACGGGGCTAAGGGAACTATGTCAGATGGAAAGGGACAAAACCCACGTGACTTCACTAAGGTGTGGGACATAGATCAAAAATAAATAAGCAATCGAACTAACGAAACTCATCTTTGCTGAGCATTTAAATGCAATGGCTGTGTCGGCACATAACACACAGAGACCCTTCCGTCCTCGGAATAACGGGACCCCTGTTCTTCTCTCGCTGAGGATTCCAGGCTGAGAGCATCTGGCGCACCAGGACCCCAGCCCAGCAGCGGCGGAAGGGGACTCACCCGGGTCTGGCAGCTCCAAAACCCAGAGCTCCCACCCTTCCTGCTCAGAGCCGTGGGCTGCTGCTTCCCGGAGCTGCAAACTCAGGTCTCCGATCCTCTCCAACCCACACCGTCTCCCTTCAGCCTCTCCTTTTCTCCCACCCCCAGCCCCTGGAGTGGCCCCGCGTCCCCAGGAAACTGCTGCCTGCTTACAGACTCAGCTCGGTTGTGGCTTCCCCCACCCAGGCAGACTTGAGCCCCCCCCCCCCCTTCATGGGCATAGACTCCGGAGTCACGCAGACCTGGGCTTGGTCCAGCTGTGCCACGCAGCCGTGTCTGTGGGCCGCTCACTCTCCTCTGCATCCCGCACCTCCCCCCCCCCCCCCGCACCCCGTCACATGGATGCACAGATGCCCATGGTGCTGGGATTCGGGGGGGTTTAGCCCACCCTCCACCCAACAGCTATTGATCCCAGGAGGGTTCCATGGAATAATGTTTGCAAAGCATCCCGCACATAGTAGGTGCTTGCATTAGAATCCCCCCCACCCCCCATCTCATGCTCTCCATGTTAAGCACCTGAAGGCAGGATCTTGTTCTTCTTCACCCTTCTTACCTCTGGGCCTCGTGGGCCACCGGGCACCCAGCGCAGAGCCCACCATCCGACCAGTAAATAAAACGCCTGAGTGTCACTGCGCCAGGGCTGGGCCCAGAGTGTCCTGTGCTCGCTGACAGCCGCGGTGAGGTGGGGGAGGGGTCCCAGGCCCTTGGGGGCTGCAGGTGTCACCCACGCGCAAGGACATGGCGGCCACTTTCCACGTGGCACCCACAGAGACGGGGCCAAGATTTGGGACGTGTGCCAGCGGCATCGTCCAGTTCCTCCTGGGCGAGAGGTGGGGGGTACAGGCAAGGGGGCCATGGAGGGCGACTCCTGCACGGCTGGTGGGAGCCGCTCGGTCTGTGGGAGGGTCCCCAGTTTGGAGCCTGCATTCAGCAAGTGTCCAAGGAGTCTCCCTACTAGTGTTACTGTCAGTGAGACTATAAGTGGATCATTGCGATTCTCTGGGGCTCAGTGTTGACGTCTGCAAAATGGGAGTGAGAGCATGGACTCACGCGGAGTGTGGTGAGGATCGTCTGAGATAAAGCTTTCGAAGGGCTTGGTAATGTATAAGATACTACAAAACAGAAGCTATAAAAACCATAACCATTTGTAAAATCACAAAGCTGCAAAGCATCCTCAGGACTGCCGCTCCAGGGGAGCTCCCAGGGAGGGGGCACGTGGCCTGCGCAGGAGGCCCGAGGGGGCAGCGAAGATGAACGAATGGATTCTGCGCCCACGGTCCCGGTGAGTCACGCCCTGCGACAGGATGGAGAGGTGGCCCAGCTCGGGCCGAGAGAAGCCGGGAGGCCCTGGGCCGACTCCCAGCTCCGCACTGACTTTTGTGTGACCTTGAGCGGTCGCTGCCCCTCTCCGGGCCTCAGTGTCCCCCTTCTGTAAAGCGAGGGGATCGGGCCGGATCACCCGCCACGGCCCTGCCAGCTGTGGCCCTGTGAAAAGCCCCTCCCCTCCTCCTCCCTTGTCGTGCCCAGAAGCCAGTCTCCCAGCACCTCCCAGGGCGGCCAGCTGGCCACACCTGGGGAAGGGCCACCGGGTGGGCCCGCCGCAGGCCTGTTTCAGATCTCGCCAATCCCCCACCACGCAGCCTTCCCTCCCGCCTCCTGGCTCCGGCTCTGCCAGGGTTAATTGGCCCACAGCTCTCAGCCCGGCAGGAAAGGCAGAGAGGGACCCAGGAGCCTCCCCCGCCCCCTCGCCACCCCCAGCACAGCTGTCTCCCCACATCCCAGCCGCCCAGGATTACCAGGCTCCCAGGGGTCCAGAAGGAAGCGATCGCATTCTTGAGGGCCTTATGTCAGGCTCGCTGCTTCCCACTCCCCACCCCCCAGCCCCCAGCCCCCAGCCCCCAGCCCCTGCCGTTCTCCAGACCCCGTCCCGCACGTCCCCCGGCCAAGGCAGGCTAGCACAGAGCCCGCCAGGCCTGGGCACAAGTCCTGGCCAAGCAAGATTCCCACTTCCCTTCTCCGATTCTCAGTTTCTTCACCTGGAAAATGGGGATAGTTCCTATTTCAAGGGGGACATTGAAGAGGCATGTCTGAATATAGGAAGTGCGGGGCCCATAACAATAGCCTCCTTTACCTCCCACAGCCCTGCCCTCCCGGGGGCTATGTACAAACTTACCTAATCCTCAGACAGGTCCCATCATCACTACCTCCATCTTATAGACAAGGACACTGAGGCACAGAGAGGCTGAGGGGATTGCCCAAGGTCACACAGCTGGCCCAGGCCCTTCTCCCTCCCAAGTGCACAGGCTTAATCACACTAGTGTCTGCTGGATAAGGCGTCGTGTCCTTGGTCCCTGTTTCCAAAGCACCCACTTGCTCCCCACGCTGCGATCAACCCAGTGTGAGGAGAGCCTGGTAAGGGGAGGGGTCACAGTACAGCTGTCGCCTGTGCTCCTGGAGCCACTGCTCTGCCTCCCTACCTGTGTGGCCTTGGGCAAGGCGCTGCCCTCTCTGGTCGTGACTTTCTCTTGAACATGAGCATCGGAATGGGAGGCGCTGGCGTGGAGGGGCCGGGCCAATGTGCTTTTCTGGGCTCTTGTGCTTACAAACAGCTCAGCTCCCAGCGACCTGGGCTGAGCAGGGAGGGAGGCTGGCGCCTGATATGAAGCACAGATACATTGTAAACATGCAAACGGGAAGAAGGCATCCCGGGGCAGCTCCTCACAGACTGGCTGAACCCTGCCATGGCACACGCCGGCCTGACACATCCCAGTGCCGTCTGCCGGTCACCACCTGCTTTCTATGAGGGCCCACAGGGGCTCAGTGTGTCCCTCTGAGAAATGGGAGCCCCAGGCCGCAGACCGGGGTTCCTCCTGTGGCACCTGGCACCTCCTGGCATAAACACATGCTGGTTGTTTAACGGACAGATTGAATCAATGAATTGTAACCCCCTGTCACCATCATCACCATCGACATCACCGCTTCACCGCCATCAACTGCACCCGCATCAGAAAGGGTAGCCACGCTGCCATCTTTATCATTTTGTCACACGTACCGTTGTCATCCGAAGCTATTGCGTAATGACTTTCTTCCGACATTTTTACTCAAAACCTCACTGGGCCAAGCACTGTGCTGGGAGCTCCCCATGCACCGCCCTGTAACTCTCCCAACAAGCCCAGCCCCAGGCCCGCCCCTAGGAAGCAGGGTCTCTTCTTGTACCCACTTTACAGATGAGGAGACTGACAGTGACGGGTTTCTTGAATCTCTACAGTGGTGAATAGAGATAAGAGAGGACCACAGGCTTGTCTGACTCCAAAGCCCATCTTCTTAAACACCAGCACCCCCAAACCACAGCAAAATTGCCCTTCTTCTCACCACCCAATAGGTAACCAACTCAGCACCAGTGTTATCATTCCTGCCATCACCAGCACCATGCCCTTCGCTGCCAAGACCCAGTGCCTCTAAGCTCACCATCACCACCTCCGTGTCACCGCCAGCACCAGCATCATGTTTAGCGTCAGCTCGGCCATCGTTGGCCAAAGACGAAAGAGTAAGCCTGGTCCCTGGATTTGTCCATCCCAACAGGACCACACCTTGCTCCCCCCAATCTTGCCACCCCATTGTACAAAGGATGCCTGGAGAGGACCCATCATTCTCCTCATGATGGTGGGGAGGGAATGGCCAAAAGGTCAGGCCTTTGTTTGAATGTCTGCTTTCAATAAGTATTCATTCAATCATTCCTCCATTCCTTCGTTCAACCAGCATTTACTGGACACCACCATCGGGGTGAGCCAACGGGATGCACAAGTAAACGAAACAGAAACAAGGCCGACTCAGGTGGCGCCAGGAGGGCACGTGTCAAGTAAATCATTACAGGAAACGAGGGGAATGGAATAACCGAACCTGCTCTGGGAAATCCAAGAGGACCTCCTAGAGGAGATAATGGTGAAGCTGAGACCTGAATGCCGAGTGGGAGGGAGCCAGGCGAAAAGGGAGAATACGCTGGGGTTACTGGGAAAGAGTTCTGGTGGAGGACACAGCATGTGCAAAGGCCCTGGGGTAGGAAAGGCACCTCGTCTTAGAGAAACTGAGGCATCCCGGGGCAGCTCCTCACAGACTGGCTGAACCCTGCCATGGCACACGCCGGCCTGACACATCCCAGTGCCGTCTGCCGGTCACCACCTGCTTTCTATGAGGGCCCACAGGGGCTCAGTGTGTCCCTCTGAGAAATGGGAGCACGATGTGACTGGTCCAAGATGACACGGGAAGGTGGAGGTGACCAGAATTGAGCCCTCCCAGCCTCAGGGAGAGTGGAAGGAGGGTCGTGGTAGGGAGCAGGGGAAATGCATGGCACAGAGTAGGCCCTCAGTCCCAGAGGAAAGGGCATGGGCCGCCCAGCGTGGGGCCCAGAGGAAGCAGCCCGAGCGCCGATGGGGCTGATGAAATGTTATGGACGGTTCTCAGCGATTACACAGGGAGAATCGATTGCTCGGGCTGGTGCCTGCCCGGCACAGAAACACGAACACTGAAATGTCAGGCCTGTGATCTGAAAGCATCACCCAGCAGCCGATGAGCGAGTACAGCCCCGCGGTGCAGGCAAAGATGGGGAAATAAAAAGACACCCCAACACCCCCAGATGGGAACAGGGCGCCCAGAGGTGCTGGCGGGGAGCGGGCTCTAGTGTATAGGCTCAGCTCCCAGGGACACGGAGGCTGGGCCAAAGCTCCCAGAGTGTCAGCAGATGCGTTTTTAAACATGCAAATCGGGGGAGGGGAAGGGGCTCCCAGAGACTGCCCTGCGCCCACTCCCCCCACCCGCCACCCCCTGAAAGGTAGCAAATGAAGGCCAGGGCCAGGGCTGGAGGAAGGGGAGGGGCTGGGAGTGTGCAGGGAGGGCGGAGGAGGGCCTGCAGGGCCTGTGCCTGCCTCCCCAAAACGTCTGGGCCAGCCGGGGCAGCCCCCCAAAACCGCGTTCTCTGAGAACCTACCCTGGGCCAGGCATTTCCCCACGTCGCACTTGAAAAGCTGGCTTTGCCTTCAGAGTGGGAGTGATTGTGCAGCAGGAGGAACTGGGTCCCAGGGAGGTCACTGGCCCAGAGCAGCTGCTCCGGGAACTGGGTGCCCCACGCCATGGAGCTATGACGACCACGTGCCTGGCTCCGGGGAGCCCTCTGTGCTCTCCATCACAGTCCTCACCCCCGCTGACCCTCTAAGAGCATCGCCATCTTCATTTTACAGACGGGGAAACCGAGGCTCTCAGAGAAGGAAATCGGCCCGAGTCGTCTTGCCAATAGGAGACCAGCTGGGATTTGTCGTCTGTGCCCGAACAGAGGGTCTACACCTGGAGCCCGCACTGCCCAGACCCACGGTGGCGAGGAAAACTCTCCAAGCACACAAATGTCCTGCCAGGGAAAGTGTCACACGTGTACACACACACACACACACACACACACACACACACCACAGACACAGCGTTTGTGCACCCACGCTTACCCACAGGAACACATGCAAACACGTCCTTCCGTTTAGCCCTCCTGCCCTCACACACCCCCAGCCTGAAGAACCCTGCGCCATGTGGGTTACATGCAGGCTCACATGTGGTCAGTGGCAACAGGCTGGGCATGTGGCACCACGCAGACAGAAGCGAACAGCCTGTGTGCGCCTCGGTGTGTCCCGTGTGACCGTGTCTGCACACGTCTGCTCCCTGCTCGGCTGTCTCTCATCTGAGAGCCCTTCCCCGGGGCAAGTGATGGGCCCGAGAGGGTGTGCCCAAGGGTCCAGCCTCAGGCCCCCAGGAGAAGGGACCCCAACTGCCACAGAGCCTGCCAGGCCCTGCGCCTGGAGCCTGGGAGACCCGTGGTCGCTGCTCCTGCTCCAGGCAAGAAAACAGCGCCACCTGCTGTCGGCTTCTGGAACTTCCCGTCAGAGAACACCTGTCTGGCCCTGACTTTTGGAAGGACCAGGTCATGGCACAATCCTGAGAACAAGCTGGGGCTGCAGGGCCACCCCAATAGCACCGTCTAGAACGAGGCTCGTGGTCAGAACCCTGGAAGCTTCTCACCCAAGTTGGAGACCACTCTCCTTAGACGGGTGGGGAAACTGAGGCCCAGGGTCAGTGAGTGAGGAGATCCAGTTTGCCTCAGGAAGAGGGGGCGTGGCAATGCTACAGATGGAGTGTGAGACGGTGGGAGACTCATTTGGGGGCCGTGCGGTGGTGCCAGGAGGCCGGCAGCCTGGGTGAAGCGGCGGAGACACGCTGGGCCCTGCCCTGGACAGGAGGGCCCGCTGTACGTAGGGATCATGTTCTCACCCACACGGATGCACACATACTTCACCCTGCAAAAGGGGCGGCAGAGGTGGGCGGGCCGGGCCCGAAGGCACAGGGGACGAGGGATGCGAGGAAGGCCGCTGGGGAGGCCCTGGCTGCCTCTGGCTCGTGCTCCAGCCCCCCTCGTCCTGGATGCCTGCTGAATGCAGGAGGGGAGCAGCCTCAGAGGAGAGATGACCCGGCCCCCAGTTTACAGATGGGCAGACTGAGGCCCAGGGGGAGGAGTCGCCCCTGAGGTCGCAGGGACCAATGGCCAGCTGGAATTGGCCCCTGCCATTGGTCCTCTGTCCCAGCCCAGAGCTCCTGCCCTGAACACGGTGGGTCCTTCACTCCCTCGGGTTCAGAATGACCCTCTCCAGGGGCGGGGCCTGTATTCACATTCCTGTGCAAGGGTCTGGCAGGCCTTCCCTTGCCCCCGCCCCCATTTGGGGTTCCCCGCTCCCTCCGATACCTGGCTTTCCAGAGCTCTAGGGCTCTGACCAGTCTGCTGGATCCCTCCTGCTGTAGGGAAAAGACCTCCTAAAATGATGCACAAAAGACAAAGGTCAGAATCTCTTGAGAGATTAATGACAAAGCTTCAAAACTCACCATTTTGCCACCATCCAAACCAAACCGATGACAAAGCATCTGGATCATGACCCCCACGTCCCCTTGGCCCCTGCGTTAATCCCTGTCATGACAGAGTGGCCTATCACCTCGCCATCCCCACATTCTCGGCCCCTCCCTGCGAGAGGATTTATTTCCCGCCCCATCAACCTCAGGCTGGGTCATGTGACTGGCGGTGGCCAATGAAACGCGAGCACAGGGACAAGTACCAGCCCAAGGGGAAGCTTTAAGGGTCATTGTGTGCTTTGGCGTCGCTCCTTTCCCTCGGCTGCGCGAGTTCCACGTTTCAGATAAGACCTGCTTCTGCAGCTGGACCCCAGGACAACACCGCTGCCCTGTAGCGTGAGAAAGAAATGTTCGTTTTGGTGAAACACTGAGAGTCAGGGGATGTTTGTCACAAAAGCATAACCCATCAAATGCTGACTAATACAACATGTAGCATTTTCTTCTTTTTTCTTTCTTTTCTTTTTTTTAAATATATTTTATTGATTTTTTATAGAGAGGAAGGGAGAGGGATAGAGAGCCAGAAACATCGATGAGAGAGAAACATCGATCAGCTGCCTCCTGCACACCTCCCACTGGGGATGTGCCTGCAACCACTGTACATGCCCTTGACCGGAATCGAACCTGGGACCTTTCAGTCCGCAGGCCGACGCTCTATCCACTGAGCCAAATCGGTTTCAGCAACATGTAGCATTTTCACAGCATTTACAGTGGGCCAGGCACAGCTCTGAGTACTTCTCAGGTACCATCTCATTTAACCCTCACAGCACCCCTCATAAGACGGCTCCTGTTATCCACCCTGTTTTACAGATGAGGCTAGTAAAGCTCTGACAGGTCAAGTGTCATGTCCAAGGCAGTAACCAGAAATGCTGGGGTCTGATCCAAATCCTTCCGCCTGGAGTGAGGCAGGATTGTGTCTCCCCATTTTACAGATGGGGAAGCTGAGGCTCTGAGAGGAAACGCCACTTGCCAAAGTCACACAGCTAGAGCCAGTCCCTCCATGTCATGTGACCCACAGCAAGTCATACAGGAAGCAAGACACAAGGTCTCCCCACTTTGAAACACCACCCCCCACCCCCCCACCGCTTTCCACTGCATCTATCTCTTTGCCGGGGCAGGACCCTTGGCCCGTGGATGTCCCCAGCCACAGCCAGTGTCAGGAGACCACCCCCGAGCTCTTCCTCCTTCTCAATGTTCAAGGTTACGTTTCGGGAGCTGCTGTGCCCTCCCCGTCGCAGGGGCCAGAGGCAGGGCGGCATCTGCCCAGGCGCCTCACAGATTTTGACACTTGTTAACATCCTCCCGCTTCCGTGCGCCAGCGTCTGGTTCGCATTAGCACCCCGGGCCCCGCGGTGGTCGGACTCCGGGCTTGGGCTCCGTCCAAAGTGTCAGACGCCACTGGGGCTCTTCTAACGTAACGACTTATCTAACGGGCAACACCGAGTGGTTTGATCCGCCAATTAGGCCCCCGGAGCTGCTAACTGGAAGCAGATGGGCCTGTACATTACTGTAGGGAACACCCTGCACGTCCCCGCCCCGCAGCAGGGGAGGCAGTGCCCGCCCTTCTCCCCGGACCACCCGGGACACGCCCCACCCCAGGGCAGCAGGTCCAGAGATGGGAGGTCCGGGGGAGATGCCGGGCCCAGGCCTCGTTGTGGAGTGAGCCCAGATGGACCCACCCAGTGCCCCCAGTTCCTGGCATGCGTACAAGCTCCCGGCAGCTCCCTCCAAGCGGCGCTACTGGAGAGGACCGGGGCGGCGACAAAGTCAGGTGCTAGGGCGATGGAGGGCCTTTAGCCCCAAAACAGAGATAATCAAGAAGACACTTGCTTTACACCCCCTCCCAGGTCCCCATCGAGCCCAAATCCCAGCCCCCCACTGAGCTGGGTGACCCTGGGCAAGTTAACCAGCATCTCTGGGCTTCAGTTTCCTCTCCAGCAGGATCCCCAACTCCAGCTACTTTAACCAACAGTAGACGCCAATGGACTTGTGAAATGAAAGGATTCAGAGGCAGGGCTGCCTCCAGGAGGGATCCACCAACCCAACAGCTTCCAAGGACCCCGTCTTTTCCTTCCCCCCACTTTGCCTTCTGCAAGGTCCAGCTTTCCTCCACGCTGACTTGCCTCATGGCCCCACAAGGGCTGCCGCAGCTCCTGGGTCTACAGCCTTGCCTGTTCCTAGGGATAGAATCTTTGTCCCAGCAAAATCCTACTAGTCCCCCTGATTGGACCAACCCAGGTCACGTGCCCACCCCTGAGCCAATCACAGCATCCAGGGGCAGGGCATATGCAGATTAGCTTGGCCTAGGAGCCAGGACACAGTCAGCTCCCCTAGAACCACGTACCACCACCACCACCTCTTGGGAGGACTGGGCTGAGGGGAGGGAGGAGGGGAGGGACGCTGGGAGGAGGGAAGGGGTGCTGGGAGGAGGGAAGGATGCTGGGAGGAGGGGAGGGGCGCTGGGAGGAGGGGAGGGACGCTGGGAGGAGGGGAGGGACGCTGGGAGGAGGGAAGGGATGCTGGGAGGAGGGAAGGATGCTGGGAGGAGGGGAGGGGCGCTGGGAGGAGGGGAGGGACGCTGGGAGGAGGGGAGGGACGCTGGGAGGAGGGGAGGGACGCTGGGAGGAGGGAAGGACGCTGGGAGGAGGGGAGGGGCGCTGGGAGGAGGGGAGGGACCCTGGGAGGAGGGAAGGGGTGCTGGGAGGAGGGAAGGATGCTGGGAGGAGGGGAGGGACACTGGGAGGAGGGGAGGATGCTGGGAGGAGGGGAGGGGCGCTGGGAGGAGGGGAGGGACCCTGGGAGGAGGGAAGGGGTGCTGGGAGGAGGGAAGGATGCTGGGAGGAGGGGAGGGACGCTGGGAGGAGGGAAGGGACGCTGGGAGGAGGGGAGGGACGCTGGGAGGAGGGGAGGGGTGCTGGGAGGAGGGAAGGATGCTGGGAGGAGGGGAGGGGCACTGGGAGGAGGGGAGGGGCGCTGGGAGGAGGGGAGGGATGCTGGGAGGAGGGAAGGATGCTGGGAGGAGGGGAGGGGCGCTGGGAGGAGGGGAGGGACCCTGGGAGGAGGGAAGGGGTGCTGGGAGGAGGGGAGGGGTGCTGGGAGGAGGGGAGGGGTGCTGGGAGGAGGGGAGGGGCACTGGGAGGAGGGGAGGGGCGCTGGGAGGAGGGGAGGGACGCTGGGAGGAGGGAAGGGATGCTGGGAGGAGGGGAGGGACGCTGGGAGGAGGGGAGGGACGCTGGGAGGAGGGGAGGGATGCTGGGAGGAGGGGAGGGATGCTGGGAGGAGGGAAGGGGTGCTGGGAGGAGGGGAGGATGCTGGGAGGAGGGGAGGGACGCTGGGAGGAGGGAAGGGACGCTGGGAGGAGGGAAGGGACGCTGGGAGGAGGGAAGGGACGCTGGGAGGAGGGAAGGGATGCTGGGAGGAGGGGAGGGACGCTGGGAGGAGGGGAGGATGCTGGGAGGAGGGGAGGGACGCTGGGAGGAGGGGAGGGACGCTGGGAGGAGGGAAGGGACGCTGGGAGGAGGGAAGGGACGCTGGGAGGAGGGAAGGGACGCTGGGAGGAGGGAAGGGATGCTGGGAGGAGGGGAAGGGTGCTGGGAGGAGGGAAGGGTGCTGGGAGGAGGGAAGGGACGCTGGGAGGAGGGAAGGGATGCTGGGAGGAGGGGAGGGACGCTGGGAGGAGGGAAGGGGTGCTGGGAGGAGGGGAGGGACGCTGGGAGGAGGGAAGGGACGCTGGGAGGAGGGGAGGGACGCTGGGAGGAGGGGAGGATGCTGGGAGGAGGGAAGGATGCTGGGAGGAGGGGAGGGACGCTGGGAGGAGGGAAGGATGCTGGGAGGAGGGAAGGGACGCTGGGAGGAGGGGAGGATGCTGGGAGGAGGGGAGGACGCTGGGAGGAGGGAAGGGATGCTGGGAGGAGGGAAGGATGCTGGGAGGAGGGGAGGGACGCTGGGAGGAGGGAAGGGACGTTGGGAGGAGGGGAGGGGCGCTGGGAGGAGGGGAGGGACCCTGGGAGGAGGGAAGGGGTGCTGGGAGGAGGGAAGGATGCTGGGAGGAGGGGAGGGACGCTGGGAGGAGGGGAGGGACGCTGGGAGGAGGGGAGGGACGCTGGGAGGAGGGGAGGGGCGCTGGGAGGAGGGGAGGGACCCTGGGAGGAGGGAAGGGGTGCTGGGAGGAGGGAAGGATGCTGGGAGGAGGGGAGGGACACTGGGAGGAGGGGAGGATGCTGGGAGGAGGGGAGGGGCGCTGGGAGGAGGGGAGGGACCCTGGGAGGAGGGAAGGGGTGCTGGGAGGAGGGAAGGATGCTGGGAGGAGGGGAGGGACGCTGGGAGGAGGGAAAGGACGCTGGGAGGAGGGGAGGGACGCTGGGAGGAGGGGAGGGGTGCTGGGAGGAGGGAAGGATGCTGGGAGGAGGGGAGGGGCACTGGGAGGAGGGGAGGGGCGCTGGGAGGAGGGGAGGGATGCTGGGAGGAGGGAAGGATGCTGGGAGGAGGGGAGGGGCGCTGGGAGGAGGGGAGGGACCCTGGGAGGAGGGAAGGGGTGCTGGGAGGAGGGGAGGGACGCTGGGAGGAGGGGAGGGTGCTGGGAGGAGGGGAGGGGCGCTGGGAGGAGGGGAGGGACGCTGGGAGGAGGGGAGGGACGCTGGGAGGAGGGGAGGGACGCTGGGAGGAGGGGAGGGGCGCTGGGAGGAGGGGAGGGGACGCTGGGAGGAGGGAAGGGATGCTGGGAGGAGGGAAGGGATGCTGGGAGGAGGGAAGGGATGCTGGGAGGAGGGAAGGGATGCTGGGAGGAGGGGACGATGCTGGGAGGAGGGAAGGGATGCTGGGAGGAGGGAAGGGATGCTGGGAGGAGGGGAGGATGCTGGGAGGAGGGAAGGGACGCTGGGAGGAGGGAAGGGACGCTGGGAGGAGGGAAGGGATGCTGGGAGGAGGGAAGGGATGCTGGGAGGAGGGAAGGGATGCTGGGAGGAGGGGAGGATGCTGGGAGGAGGGAAGGGATGCTGGGAGGAGGGAAGGGACGCTGGGAGGAGGGAAGGGACGCTGGGAGGAGGGGAGGGATGCTGGGAGGAGGGAAGGGACGCTGGGAGGAGGGGAGGATGCTGGGAGGAGGGAAGGATGCTGGGAGGAGGGAAGGATGCTGGGAGGAGGGAAGGATGCTGGGAGGAGGGAAGGATGCTGGGAGGAGGGGAGGATGCTGGGAGGAGGGGAGGATGCTGGGAGGAGGGGAGGACGCTGGGAGGAGGGAAGGGATGCTGGGAGGAGGGAAGGGGTGCTGGGAGGAGGGGAGGATGCTGGGAGGAGGGGAGGGACGCTGGGAGGAGGGGAGGGACGCTGGGAGGAGGGGAGGGTGCTGGGAGGAGGGGAGGGACGCTGGGAGGAGGGGAGGGACGCTGGGAGGAGGGGAGGATGCTGGGAGGAGGGGAGGGTGCTGGGAGGAGGGGAGGGGTGCTGGGAGGAGGGGAGGGACGCTGGGAGGCATCCACACGTGGCCACCACGGTCACTGCCCGTCGGGGCAGGTCATTGTGGGGGTAGAGCTACGTGTGTGAAGCACCTGGCGTGTGTGAACTCCTGGACGGCAGTTGTTCTCTTGTTGTTGCATAGAAAAGGCCATCACAAGAAAGAGGAATGAGATTTAACTTGTGGTGCCAAAGGATAAAACTGGTGTCCATAATAGAAACCCCGATAGTGGGGTTTTGACTCCAATCTAAGAAGAGTTTTCTAATCCCTGGCGCTGTCCTCAGTGAGCCTCCCATCGCTGGAGGGGAACAAGGAAGGATGGAGACCTCAGCTCAGGGTGCCGCTGGGAGGTGTGCGCAGAGCCTCTGAGGCCCTGGGATTCGAGATCCTCGCTCTGACGGCGGTCCGTGAGCACAACCGGGAAAATGAGGTCATTATTGCTTAAGAAAATTTAAACCAAGGCATCGGAAGCCCGCAAGAAAAGAGAATTAAGAGCTTAAAACTCGCTGATCCTCTGACAATCTGGTCCCGAGGGCGGCGACGGGACACCGGCTCACCCAGGAACAGAAGGAGCAGAGCGGCCCCCTGGCGCTCAGGGCCGGGCGGGTCTCAGCTGCGCCTCTGGGCTCCCGGGAGGCAGGTGGGGGGGAACAGGGAAGGGTGGGCACCTGGCCAGACCGTCCGTGGGGTCTTCTCCGCACAGCCTCCCACCCACCAGGCCAGGCCCGCTCCCAGGACGTGGGAAGAGGACCCACCAAGGAGGAGGCTGGTTACAGAGAGAGGGACGGCCTGCATTCAGGGTGACCCCAGGGAGGGGCAAGCCCGGCCTGTGCACAGTAGCTGGCAGTGCCACCAGGGGAGACAAGGTCCAGGCGCCAGGTCAGGGTCCCCCACGTCTAGCCCAGCTACGCTTCCAAGCTCGGCTCTGACAACCTGGCCGCCCTGAGCCACGGGCTCCCCTGAAGCTACCCTGGCCTCCTTGCACCCCACCTTTGCTCCTGCGGTCCCTGCCCCTCCCCCACACTCTAACTCCCTGCCTTCCAAACGCTTCTCTGTCTCCTCAGCTCACTGCCTGCACCAGCCACCTCCCTGAAATCCGAGGCCCCCAGCACCCCAGTGCCTTGGTGAGGAGACTGAGTCCCCACCATGACTGTGGGTCCCCCACCCACACCTGCATTCCCCATCTGTAAGATAAGGATCCCAACAGTGCCTAACGAATCGAGTTTTGTGAGGAATAAGCGGATATAGTAACAACCTTTGTAGGGCGAGGGATAAATGTTAGCTATGTCCTCATTGGTTGGAGGGACAAATACTTGTCTTGTGTTTCTGAATATTTCTCAGCATCCGAGGCCGTGTGAGATGAGGGGAATTAACGATGCGATGGTCGGAGGGGACGGGTGGTAGGGCGAAGGTGACAGGGTCCAACCGTGACCTAGCCGCCTCAGCCATGTTCACAACGCCATGTGCCAGGCTCTGGAAAGAGGCTCAAGAAGAGAAAGAGGACTGTCCATGCCATCATGCAGAAGTGGCCCCAAAATGGGAAGGCTATTCCCCCAAATCCCAGACGATTCCAGCCACGAGCCCGCCACCCACCACCCTGAAGCACGACAGAGGACAACCGGGACAAGGAGGAGCCGGTCCTGCCCGCCCAGTGGCACACGAGCTTCGGGAGTGGCCCCTGCAGGGTTGGTGCCGGCCAGTCTATAAACCACCCCCGGGAGCGCTGAGGCCACAATGGCACGCGGTATCGCATTCCTCAGGGCACCCGTGCTTCTGCCTGAGTCGGAGGTGAGCTTCCAGCAGCTGCTCTCCCCCCCGAGAGCGGGGTGCACCTGAGCTGGACACTTCACCTCTCTGGGCAGCAGTTCGGCGGCCTCAGCACTCAAATCCTGGCTTCCTGATGAGCTGTGAGAGGCCAGGTCTGAGCCCAGACAAGAAAGTCAGGGTCCCGCCTGCCGCTGGAGCCCACCATTGGAGGGGTCAGCCAGGGCACGGCCACGCCAGCAGGGCAGCGTCTCCAAGTTCCGCAGTGCCCTGGCTCACGCTGGCTCTGGGGCACACGGGGGGCGGGGGGGGGGGGGGCGGGGAGGCAAATACCCTAAGGACAACACCCAGAATTTGCTGGGGTGGGTTAGGACCATGGACCAGAGCATGTGCCGCGGCCATTTGGATGTAAAAAGGAGACACAAATGTATTTGGTCCCTGATGGTTCCAGGTCACGTGGATGTGCAATGGTTGGCCTTGACCGAGTGGCTGCTCTGTGCACCTTACACACATTATCTCTGGGGAAGAGCTATTGCTCCCATCTTAGGGATGGGAGGTCCCTCTCATCCCACACGTTCTTTCTCAGGGACCCCTGGAAACAAGAAGGCAACGCACTCGTTTCACCCACGTGAGGTTTATTCTCGAGCATTTAGGAAGTGCCCACTGTGCCAGCCATTATTCAGACATAACACAGAAGCCTGGGTCCAAGCTCTGGGGGAACCTGGGAGATGAGACACAGCCACGTGGGGAGCTAGAGCATGATGCCCGGGCAACATTACGTGAGCTCACATCCTCTCACATCCTCCCACACCAACCCCATCCCCGCCACGAGCACAAGGCGAAAGCAATGAGCTGGAATTTGCAGATGCCCGCTGTGACCACCAGATGGCGCTGTAGGCTGCTAAATCAGACTGGTCCTAGGAGACCAGCCGTAGGTCACCTTGGGTCATTTTTCTAGGGGGTGGCAGTGCCTGGCAAGCTAAACAGCTGGAGGGAAAGGAACCGAATGTGAGTATTTTCAGGCGCCCATGACTAGGTGGGTAAAAACCAGGATGCAGAGAACCTGGAGGGGACGCCAATCAGAGACCAGGACGAGGTGGTCACAGAGAGGGATCGCATACGCAAGCAAGCCCCCGACCTGCACCTCCCAGCGCCCAGGCCCTCCGGCCCAGCCCCGTGGGCGGCGCTAGTCCCTGCCCATGGTGTAGCCCTGGATGGCGCTGCTGAAGTAGGCCGGCGTGTTGCGCTCCGGGTGGAAGAGGATCAGGTAGCACTTGGGGCCGAAGTAGCCCAGGCTAATGCCCAGGAGGTTGAGCACCGTGACCAAGAGGTCCAGGAAGGTGACCAGCACGCCCTCGTAGACAGACATGAAGGTGCAGAGGCAGATGGAGGAGGTGAAGTAGAAGGTCATGCAGAAGGTGATGAACTTGGCCTCGTTGTAGTTGGTGGGCAGCTCCTTGCCCATGTAGGCGAAGCTGAAGCCGGCCACGGAGAGCAGCAGGTCCAGGCTGGTGTTGACCAGCAGCCCCTTGCGGTAGTTGGGGTTGCAGGAGAGGATCATGATCTTGGGGTCCCCGGGGTCGGCGCGGGCGGTGGGGCCGGTGGGAGTGAACAGCTGACTGGCTGTCACAATGGCCACCTTGAGCGCCGTGATGACCGCCACAAAGACGTAGGGCCCGTGGCAGCGCACCCAGTAGCCGTAGGCGCGCGGGAGGCGGCGGGCCATCTTGAAGACGCAGACGATCTGGAAGGAGCGCACGGCGATGCAGGAGATGCAGACGGTGAAGCAGAGGGTGAAGAAGGTCTGGCGGCAGAGGCACGTGGAGACCGTGGGCGGCCCCAGGTAGGCGGGGACCATCAGGTACGCCACCAGCAGCGATGCCAGGATCAGGAAGCACATGGGGCCCCCGGCTGAACGGACCATGGGCGTCTGGAGGTGCCTCCAGAATACGGCCAGGATGGCCAGGGTGCCGAGGAAGCCCAGGCCCGCCAGCAGGACCACAAAGGTGGTGGGTGCGTTGTGCCACTGGAGGAAGGTCAGTCGCCGCTTGAAGCAGGAGGTGTCTCTCCTGTGGGACCACTCGTTGCTTGGGCAGGGTTGGCAGTCAAACTCATCTACAAGAGCCCCCAGCGATTCCCGTCAGCCGAGCCCAGCCTCCCAGTACCCACATCCTCTGGGCCTGCACGGGGCCAGGCTCCAGGGATGGAGAGAGGGAGCGAAGGGCAACCCCTGCGGTCATAGCCAACACTCACCGAGACCCTTCTACCCACTGGCTCATCAAATGCTCACAGCAAACCCATTTCACAGATAAAGGAAACTGAGGCTCAGCCAGGGAAGCTCGCAAAGCCAGTACTTTACAGAGGCAGGATCTGGGCCGCAGTGTCCTTGACTCAGAGCCACACAACTGTAATTCCTTCCTTCCAAGACCTCCCTCGCTGGTGGGGGAGATATTCCACTATTCATTCAGAATTCATTCAGCAAATATGTTTTTGAGCACCACCCACTGTGATAGGCCCCCGAGACCACAGAGATGGCTAAGCCCCGCCCCCTGCCAGCAGGATCTCCACAAATTGGGAGAAAGGCCAATGAAATCACTGGACACCCTCTTGTTGGGCCGCTCCTCTACCCTGCCCTCCACACAATAAGTACTCTGATTGGCAGACAGATGCACCCATTTAATTTACTCATCAGTGAAGTCATGAAAAAAATACTTTGAGCCCCAGCTCCGAATTGTGCTAAACCCTAACATGGACAGAAAGGTGACATTGTGCCCCACCTCCCTGGAGTTTATGATCTATAGGGAGAGATGTTAGTTCATTCTTCTAATCAAGAAAATCATCCAGGACCTATTCACTGAGCAGCCATTGTACGCTCTGAACTACATTAGGCACTTAGGAGGCCAGAGATAGATCATATACAGGCCGTCCTCGGGTTACGTCGGACTCCACGTATGTCATTTCGTGTTTATGTCGCCATCTCCCATTTACAGTATTTATATAAAAAAAAAGTTCCGTCATTTCGACGTATGTACATATGTGCTTTATGTTTTTATTTATTTACCACAAGTAAAGGTGAGGAATTGTTATCTTTCTTTTAAACTTTTTTTTACTGTTTCACTTCATTACTGCTATGTATGTGCTCCACATGAGTGACGTAGGTGCTTATGTAGGTGGGTTCCGACTTACGGCGAAAATCGCGTTACGTCGCGCCGTAGGAATGGATCTCCGACATAACCCGAGGACCTACTGTACTGTCCCTGTCTTCCAGAAATGTCTCTTCTATTGGCAGAGCCATCCATCCATCCTTCCATCCATCCATCCATCCATCCATCCCCTGGTGGACACTCCCTGGCCTGACACCCTGGGCCGTGGACTATGTGTGTGTGGATCCAGATCAGTTTCAGCCCCACCTGGTTGGGTGCTGCTCCTCCTCCCTAAGCCACCTGTGCTGAAGATTTTTCTCTACACCACGTATTGGGGAGATACAGGTGGAGTCAAATATGGTCCCTGGCATTTGAACACTTACATTGCCTCAGGGAGACCAGCCAAATTGGGGAGGGGGGGCTGGAGACCCCTGGGGCCGGGCAAGGCAGGACAGGGATGCCAGCCTGTAAGCCGTACCTTCAGTTTTATTGAGGAAGGTGCCAGGGAGGCAGTCGAGACACTCAAAGCAGCAGGGGTGGATGCCCACAGACTTCTTCTTTTGCCCAGGTTGGCAGTCCTTGGAACACGTGGACACGGGGACCTGGAGGGAGGAGGGCACGAGACACTAAGCCCTCCTTCCCCTCGCTCTGAGGAACGCCCCACTCTCCCCCACTCACAGGATGCTCAGGGGAGGGAAGCCTGGCCCCTGTCTGGAGGGAGGGGAGGGGGTGCTGGGATCGCCATTAGAACCGGACCTTTGTAGGGACCCTTGGCTGCCCAAGACCTCACTGCGCCCGCCCAATGGTGGAGACAGACGCTAGGAGGCTGCTGAGAGGACAGGAGGTGGCTCTGGGGCTGCTGGCAGCCATCTTGTCTCCAGGGCAGAGAACACGCCCAGGAGGAACCTGAGAGGTGGAGAGAGTGAGACCCTGGATCCACCCGTGCCCGAAGCCTCACTTCTGCCCCTAGAGGTTTCAACGCTGCGAGACAGTAAATTAACGTTCTGTTACATCACTTTTGGTTACTGACAACAAAGAGTCTGAAAACCCTGCCTGCAGGGAGGGGCAGGTGAACAGGAACAGGCAGGCAGTGACCAAGTCTATTGTTTTTACTGCTGTATTTCTAGAACCTAGAAGAATACCTGGCACAGAGGAGGCCTCTAACAATTGCTTTATTAAGTGAATGAATTACAAGTAGGGGAAACAGTGAGAGCAATGGGATAGAGGAGGGGAGTGGAATGACCTGTGTGGGAAGAAGGCATTTCTGGGCCTGGCTGGGATTGAGATGCACAGGCAGAGGGTGGAGAGGGTGGAAGCCTCGGAGGGCTCATCCCTGGCACACTAACCATGAGGGGAGGTGGGAGGCAGCCATGGTTCTTGAGTATGGACAGGGCTGGATTAGATTCGGGTTGCATAAAAATCATTCTGATGATCGATGTTCCGAGAGTGCACAGAAGAAGGGCCAAGGGCCCAGATTGGGGGGGGGGGGCACAGCAGAACCACTCAACCCCGGGCCCCTCAGAGGTGCCCTGTCTTCTGTCCCCGCCACACCCCCTCCCGCATAGTCCCTCTAACCTCTGACATCACAGTGACAGCCAATAGTAAGTAAAGCCTAACTCCTACCCAGATAAACATGGAATCTCCTGCTAAAGTTCCTTTTAACCAATGTGTCATGCCTGGCCTTCAACAAAAACATGGCAAGGCACGCTAAAAGACAAAAACAAATCGCGGTCTGAAGAGAGAAACAAGCATTGGGATGAGACTCAGGGATGTCCAAGATTTGGGAATTATCAGACCAGGAATGTTAAATAACTATGATGAATAGGCTAAGACTCCGATTGAAAAAGTGGGCAACACACAAGGACAGATGGGTAATGGAAGCAGAGAAGTGGAAACTTCAGAAAGAATCAAAAGGCGATGCTAGGAATTTAAAAAACAACAGTGTGGTAACAGAAGTGAACAATGCCTCTGATGAGCTCACCAAGGAAAGAATCAGTGAGCTTGAAGATATTTCAGTAAAAACCTCCCCAACTGAAAAGTAAAGAGAAAAAAAAGAGTGTGTGTGTGTGTGGGGGGGGTGGGGGGGGGGAGAACAGAATATCCAAGAACGATGAACTATTACAAAAGGTACAACATACATATAATGGAATACCCAAAGGAGAAGAAAGACAGCAAGGAACAGAGGAAATATTTGAAGGAATATTGGCTGAGAATTCTCTAAAATTAATGACAGATACAGGAAGCTAAGAACACCCAGCAGGATGAGTACCCAAAAAATCTGCACCTAGGTATATCGTATTCAAAGCACACAAAAACCAGACAAAGATAAAAATCTCAAAACAAAAAAAAAGTCAGAGGGTGAGAAAATACCAACAAAATGGTTACTAGAGAAAAAGAAGGACATTTTATAATGATAATAGGGTCAATCTATTAAGAACATATAATAGCCCTGGACAGTTTGACTCAGTGGATAGAGTGTCGGCCTGCAGACTGAAAGGTCCCAGGTTCAATTCTGGCCAAGGGCACATGCTCAGGCTGCAGGCTCAATCCCCAGTAGGGGGTGTGCAGGAGGCAGCCAATCAGTGATTCTCTCTCCTCATTGATGTTTCTATCTCTCTCTTCCTCTCCCTTCCTCTCTCAAATCAATAAAAAATATATTTTTTAAAAAGAAGATATAATAATTATAAACATATCCTATCTAATAAAGAGGGAATATGCTAATTGACCCTCACACCATTGCAAAGATGGCGGCACCCACAGCCAATAAGGAGGGAATATGCTAATTGACTGTCCCACCCTCAAAGATGGCGGCTCCCACAGCCAATAAGGAGAGAATATGCTAATTGACTGTCACACCCTCAAAGATGGCGGCGCCCACAGCCACAAGATGGTGGCACCCAGTCCCCTCAGCCCCCCAGCTGCCCAGGGCCTGCCTGAGGTGCAGGCAAGCCTTAGATGGCGGCCGCCCAGACACCCAGGGCCGGCTGAGGCTCAGGTAACCAGGGCCGGCCAAGGCTTGCGCTGCTGGCAGTGGCAGCAGCAGAGGTGTGATGGGGTGTTGCCTTCCCCTGATTGCCGGGTCGCCTCCCGCCCCTGAGGGCTCCCAGACTGTGAGAGGGGGCAGGCCAGGCTGGGGAACCCCCGCTCCAGTGAATGAATTTTTATGCACCGGGCCTCTACTATACATCTAATAAGAGAGCCCCAAAATGATGCAAAAACCATCAGAATCAAAGGAGGAAATAGATGATTTACATATCATAATCCACAGTAGTACTTAAAGACTTCAATACCCCCTCTTGATGGTGGGTAGAACAATCAAACAGAAAATAAGTAAGGAAATAGAGGACTTGAACAGCACAATGACCTAAGTAGATCTAACAGACATATACAGGACACTCTGCTCAACAACAGAATACACATCCTTCTCAAGTTCATATGGGTCATTTTCCAGAGCAGACCAGGCATTTGACCACAAATTAAGTCTTAACAGGTTTTTTAAAGATAGCACACAAGTTATAAATGAAGTTAGAAGTGCAACACAGAAGGAAGACTGGAAAATTCACACATTTTTAGATGTTAAACAATGCTCTTAAACAACCTATGGATCAAATGAGAAATTGTAGGGGAAATTAGAAAATACTTAGAGATAAATGGAACTGAAAACACAGCAAAGCATGACCAAGGGGGAAATTCATAGCTACAAATGCTTATGTTCACCAATCAGAACATCGTCTAGATATACCACATCTTTACCCAGCCATCTATTGATGGGCAGTTAGGTTGCTCCCATAGCTCAGCTATCCTATATAATAAAGGCCTAATATGCAAATAGACCGAACGGTGGAACAACCGGTGGAAAGACTGGTCGCTATTATGTGCACTATGATGGGGGCAGACGCTCAATGCAGGAGCTGCCCCCAGCCCGCAGGCCCCAGGCCAGCCAAGGCGTGTGCCAGCGGGGGCTCCCCCCCCCCAATTGCCCTGCCAGTCGCCCCACAGAGGGAGGCAATCGGCGGTGGCAGTGGGGGGCAGGGCCGGCAAGCGGGTGGCACCAGGCCGGCCAAGGCAGATACCAGTGGGGGCCCCTCAATTGCCCCGCCAGTCGCCCCACAGATCGGCTCTGATCGCCAGCCAGGCCTAGGGACCCTACCCGTGCACGAATTTCATGCACCGGGCCTCTAGTTGTAAATAATGCTGCAAGGAGCATAGGGGTGCATGTATCTTTCTGAATGAGTGTTTTGGATTTCTTCGGATAAATACCTGTAAGTGGAATTGCCAGGTCATAAGGCAGTTCTGTCTTTAATTTTTTGAGGACCCTCCATACTGCTTTCCAAGGTGGCTGCACCAATTTGCAATCCTACCAGGAGGGCACCAGGGTCCCCTTTCCTCCACATCCTCACCAACACTTGTTGTTCCTTGACTTATTGGTGTAACTAGCTTAGATGAAGTCATACTGGAGCAGGGTGAGCCCTCCTCTAAGCTGATGAATGTCCTTACAAAAGGGAGAGACATGGAGACAGACACACCCACAGGGAGAGCACAGGTGAAGAAGGCAGAGGTCAGGGTGATGCTGCCGAAGCCACGGAAAGCCACCAGGAGCCAGGAGAGAGGCATGAAATCGATTCTGCCTCCCAGCCCTCAGAAGGAACTAACCCTACCAACACCTTGATCTTGGACTTCCAGCCTCCAGGACTGCGAGACAATACATTTCTGTTCTCTTAATTATTTTTTAATCCTCACCCAAAGATATGTTTTTATTGATTTGAGAGAGAGAGTGAGAGAGAAACATCAATCAGTTGATTCCTGTACATGCCTCCACTGGGGATGGAACCCACAACCTGAGTATGTGCCCTGATCAGGAATCGAACACCCAACCTTTTGGTGAATGGGATGATGCTCCAACCAACTGAGCCACCTGGCCAGGGCTACATGTCTGTCCTCTAAGCGCCCCCTCCCCTCCACCCCGCCCCCAGCCAGTCTGTGGTAGTGTGTTAGGGCAGGATTAGCAAACAAAGACACCAAACCAATTTACTCCATGAAAATCCCCAAGGAGCTTGGAACCAGCAGCTCTGGAACTGGGGATAGAGTGTGAGGCAGGAGGGGCGTAATGGGGTTTTCCAGGAGCTTTGAGGTCCTTTGATCCCCTCCGCCACAAGGCTGGGTTTCCACCCCTCCCCACAGCAGCAGAATTCTGACAGCATATTATCTGAGGAGGATTAAAAATGAAGCTTTAGGTTGACAGCTGTCAGACACATTTAAAGGCATAGCTACCAAACCCTGAGTACTAATTGACAGGATGTAGCCTGAATGCTGTATAGAGGGAACCTCCACCACAGACATGCTGTGTGGCCTTAGGCAGGTCATGCAACCTCTCTGTGCCTTGGGTTTCCTAATAAGATAGGAGAATGGTTGCACCTATTGCCTAGGTTTGACATGAGAATTGAAGTCCTTGGCACACACGTGAATATTTACTCTGCAGAGGTCCTGATCCCCAGGGTCCCAAGGAGCCAGAAAGCCCTGAACGTCCAGCTCTCAATCACTGGTGTAAGGACAGGACCCCAGACAGGACACGCACAAATAGAGATCCCACGAGCTACGGGACATGAATCTCCGGTGTCCTCCTTGATAAAAAGGGCCCTGGCCATTCCAGCATAGTCCCTGCCCAGGCCCCTGAGAGCTGACCGTGCCGTCGGGGGTGTGCCAGGAGACTCCGCGGACGTCCTTCAGCTGCCGCTGCGCGGGGTAGTAGGAGGCGATGGTCTGGAACGGGTTCTGGCTCACGTTCCATTGCCACTGAATGACTTCCAGGGGCATGGGCAGGTCCCCGGACTCATCGAAGAAGATACGGTGGCCCAGGAGGGTGAAGTTGACCTTCCTGATCTCCTGGAGCAGCTAGAGGGGCCAGACAGCAGGGAAGTGGAGCTGGCATCAGAGGTTGGGCCGGACCTGGGAGCAGTCCCATCCCACTCGCCTTGATCTTCACATCTGTGAAATGGGGCCCCAGGACTTTGTAAATGTGGCGTTTGGGAGGCAGTGGCTGAGAGCTCTGGCTCTGGACTCGGATACCTCTGGGTTTAGGCCACTTGCTATGAGGCCTTGGACCTGTCACTTAAGCTCTCTGAACCCATTTTTTCTACAAAATGAGAGCAACAGAAACCCTATCTTCTGGGCTGTGAAGCAATAAATAAGGTAATCTATGTTGGGGGCTTAGAACAGTGCCTGAAAATAGTAAGTTTTCACCTCCTATTGAGTATTTGATAATATCCCTTTTCTCTGAAAGTCCCCTTGGCCATCCCTCTGGAACCTAGTACCTGGGGACCAGAGTCCACGCCCGCTCTCACCTGTAAGAGCTGCTGGAATCTCCCCGCCCTCCAGGTCCTGGCAGTCTCCCCCCTCCATCCCATCCCTCTCAGACAAGGGGACAAACTTGGGGCTGGGAATTCTTGGGCCTGAATCCCATCCTGGCTCTGTCCTCAATTTGCTGTGTGACTTTGAGCAAGTCGTTGAACCTCTCTGGTCTGATGCTGAAAGGGCTTCCAACTTAATCTGGCTCCTAGATTTTTTTCCTCCATAAATAGGAGAGGCTATTGGGGTACATGTTGGGGGCCTAGAGCTCACCTCACCTTGGGGACTGGCAGGCAGACAGGTAGACAAGGGAGTTGGTCCCTAGCCTTCTCCCCAAAGAGGTTTTCAGGCTCAGGCTGCTGCCCTTCCCCTACTTCAATCCTGCCCCCACCCCCCACCCCCACCCCGAATAGCTGCCATCCTGACTTCCTGCTGCACTCAGCAGGGACAGATCTTATTAGCTGCCCTCGTCCCCTCCTAGGATGAAGGTCTCATCCTCTCACAGTGCTCAGCCAGGGCCCGGCGCATAGTGGGTGCTCAGCAAATGGGACTGGACAGCCTGGTTGCTATAATCGATGCTCTTTGGTCTCCACTATCAGGGGAGGAAAGAAGTCGACTGGTCCTTCATCACAGCTACTGCCAGCCGTGGCTGGGAGAACGCCTGGAAGGAGAAGTGGGAAAACCACAGGGGAATGGGCCAGACCTGGGTTCAAAGCCACGGGTTGCCGTTTACCACTAAGCAATCATGGGCAAACCACGTACCCTCCCCATCCCTGTTTCCCTGCTTGTAGGTTATCCACCTCATAGGATGGCCGCGAGGTAAGGTGGGTGTATACTGGGTACTCAAAACACAGTAAAGCACCCATGATAATTTGTATGTTATTAATGCAGCAGGGCACATAGTAAAATAGTGTTTTACCAGCTGGCACCAGAATTCCTTTTCAAGAATAACTGCATTACACACACACACACACACACACACACACACACACACACACACTTAGGGCTGCAAGGTTAGACTGTGAGGTTATGGGGTAGAGAGGCACAAATAAATAGAATAGAGTGGGGATTTTTAAAGAACTAACTAAATTGCTCAGTTAATGAAGTGGCCGGGTATTTGGTGAGGGGTGGGTATCTAGAAAGTGAGGAAGGGGAAAATAAAGAGGGGCCAGGGACAAGAGTTGGGGGATTGGCTGAGCCCCAAACTGAAAACCCCAGGGAATGCGCTCAGCACAGCGAGGTCTGGTAGCAAAGGAGAAAGTGCACATCTCCGCTGTGAAACCCTCCAGCGCATCCTCAGTAAAGCCTCCTCCGCCGGGGGCGTGGTGGTGGAGGTGTGTGTGAGTCAGAAAACACAGACTTAAACTCTGAATCAAGGTGACGCAGACCTGGGCAGTGATCCCTAAGCCGGAAGCGGGGCCCGGAGAGCTGATGGGAGCCCACAAGCCCATTCCCCAGCCCCCCCCCCCCCCACCACCACCACCACCCTGGAGCAACCACGGGGGACCCTCCCCTCCTTGCAGGTTTGCTCCTACAGAATTTTACCTGAACCTCCAGACGGACTGACCGTCGTGGATGGTGAGGAATAACTTAAGGAAGAGGGACATTTGTTTTGGCACCATGTCCCATGGCCTCTCCACCCATTGGCCCAGAACCCACTAGAGATGGAGAGACAAGTGCTGGAAGGGGCGGGGCTTCCCTGCGCTCTCCATGGCAACCAGAGACTCTGCGCCTGCTCCGTGGCGCTGGCTTTCCTCACCCGCCAGGGATAGACCGTCTCCTTGGAGCAGTGCGTCTGGCTGCAGCCCAGGAGGCTGTGCAGCGCGTGGGCCACGGCATAGACGGCAGAGTACACGCTGTAGGCCACGCGCTCGCCGGAAAGCGTGAGGATGGTGTTGAAGGACTCGATGGTGTCCAGGCAGGTGTCGCACTCCTGGTTGCAGGTGGCCCTCCGACTGGTCCTGTTGGACGCCGGCCTCCTGGCCTGAGCCCGGCGCACACGAAACTCGCTGAAGCCCGGGATGGACACGCTCTGGGTGGTGATGCCCAGGAAGGTGCCCGTGCGGCTCAGCTCGGTGAGGTTGTGCAGGGCCAGGTCGATGGCCCAGGACTCCGAGGCGAGCCACACGACGCCGGTGACGTTCCGGCGCAGCACCTCGTGGAAGAAGTTGTGCAGCGCCAGGTCCGGCGAGAACACGACCACCACGCGCGCCGAGCTGTGCCGCAGCTTGTCCACCACGGCCTCCAGGCGCCTGCGCTCCTGCGGCGTCACCACCTGGCTGGGCTGCGGCGTGGGCAGCGCCTCGTGCAGGGCGATGCAGATGTCGTGGCGGGCCAGGCGCTCGCGGAGCAGCTGGCTGTTCCCGCGGCCGTAGTCGTCGCCGCTCACGAGCACCACGATCCAGTTCCAGCGGAAGTGGAGCATCAGTTGCACCATGGCCTCGATGTGGTGGTCTGCGCCGGGCACCGTGCGCAGCACCGCCGGGAAGCGCTGCTTATCGCGCAGGTCGTCGCCGATGGCGCTGTAGGTGACCTGCCCGAGGGGAGGGGGCCGTTTCAAACTGCAGTCCACCTCCTCCCACTTCCGCCCGTCCATGACATGTCCCATCTCCCTTACCCTGTTGGTCTTTTCCTTTTATCCACTGCCCTTCTCAATCTCTAACATCCTAAACCACTTATTTATTTACGTTTACTGTCTGTCTCTCCCCGCTAGAAGATAAGCTCTAAGTTCCCATCTGTATCCGCGGAGCCTACAGCAGTACCTGGCATAGTAGGTGCCCAGTAAATATTTGTTAAATGAATGAAAGAATGAGTTCAGTACCGGAGTAGATGTTTCACATAAGAATACGAACATTTGCCCTAGCTGGTTTGGCTCAGTGGATAGGGCGTCGGCCTGTGAACTGAAAGGTCCCAGGTTCGATTCCTGTCAAGGGCACGTGCCTGGGTTGTGGGCTCGATCCCCAGAGGGGGACTTGCAGGAAGCAGCCAATCCATGATTCTCTCTCATCATGGATGTTTCTATCTCTCTCCTTCTCCCTTCCTCTCTGAAATCAATAAAAATATATATATTTTAAAAAGAATACGAACATTTACTGAGCACCTACTATGTGTCATACCCTGTGCTAGATGCTTTACATAATAAAAACAACAGCAAAGGCCCTAGCAGGGTAGCTCGGTTAGAGTGTCGATCTGATACACCAAGGTTGCTGGTTTGATCTAGGGTCAGGGCACATACAAGAAACAACCAATGAATGTGGAACAAATCGATGTTTCTCTCTCTCTCCCCCTTCCTCTCTCTATCTAAAACAGCAAAAATTACAGAATTTGTAACTACCTACTGTGTGCCAAGTCCAGGGCTAGCTACTGTTTAATGAATAGATATTTTATGCCATTTCTGGACTAGGCACTGTCCATCCTGGTGATGATAACGGTGATAATAATAGTAATACCAACAGCACTTTCTTGAGGACCTGCTATGCGGCAGGCTCTGTGCTAGGCAACTAACTACGCAGGATAATATTGAGCATTTTCTGAGTTTCCATTCTTGTGCAAGATGCTCTACATCAGCAGTCGCCAACCTTTCGGACCTCGCAGACCACCAGTGGTCCACGGACCACCGGTTGGCGACCGCTGCTCTACATAACAGGAACATTATTGACCCCCCTCCCCCTACTGTGTGCTAAAAACTCTTGCATAGGTTAAATGCTTTAATCTTCAGACAGTCCTGAGATAGAACGCTTACCATCTCACTTTGCAGCTGGGGAAACTGAGGCTCAGAAGGCTTAAGAGACTGGCTCAATGGGCACGACTCAGAGCCAAGACACACACCCAGGTGTCTGCCCCCAAAGCCTGAGCTCTCAACCGAGAGGCCAGGCTGCTTGCCCAGGATCGGGGTTGATGTCCTGCTTCCGCTCTACCCACCCACGTTCACCCTGTGACGGGTGTGGGGAAGTGAGCCCTCTGGACAGCCACCCCGCTGTCCCCTGCCAGCCCCTCTCCCAGGGCCCAGGGATCTCACCTGTGGGAGGAGAAAGAGGGAGAGGAAGTGGGCCACAGTCATGGTAGACTCAGAGTTTTCGGGGCCGATGACGGCCACGACGCGGGGCACGTAGCGGCTGTAGTCCTCCTGGATGGGCAGGAGATGGTTCTCCTGCGCCAGGAAGTAGAGCACGGGCTGGATGTTGTTGGAGACGTAGCAGACGTCCACCATCTCGTAGCCCAGCCGCACGCCGGGCAGCAGGCTGCTGTGGTTGTTGATCTCCTCCACCGCAAAGTGCATGGCCTGCATGAGCTTGTAGCCCAGCGCCTTCACTTCGTACCTGGAGGGCCGCAGTGGGGTGGGAGGCGGGTCCAGAATGAGAGGGGCGGGCAGGGGAACCAGCCTGCTGGTTCTACACGCCGAAGGAGAGCCAAGCAGGCCTTGCCCAAGAAAGAGACACTCCAGAAGGTTCCGGCATTTTTACCACCTCATTGTCTCTGGGCCGCATCTCTAGGATCATCATCCCTATGACCACCTCTGACACTAGATCTCTGTAGCCACCGTCAGTCACTGCCATTGCCACCCCGACCGCCATCGCTCTGGACTCTGTCACCGCTCTACCAATGTCCGCCAGTGTGGCCACCATTACCCACTATAACCTCCATCATCACTATCACCACTGTCACCATCATCACCTACTATTCCTGTTACCAATATCATTGCCACTGCCACCACATGTCTGTGATCACCATTCCTAATACTATCATCACCACCACCACCATCCTCACCACCACCATCACCACCATCAATATGACACCATCACATCATCACCACCAACACCATCAGCAGCATCACTATCATCATCACCACTATCATCTCTACCACCATCCTCACCACCACAATTATCACCATCCTCACCACCACCACCACCACCATCACCACCACCACCACCATCACCACCACCACCACCATCACCACCATCATCACCACCAACAACACCATTAGCATCATCATTATCACCATCACCACTATCATCACTACCACTATCACCACCATCATCACCACCATCATCACCACCATCACCAACTACAACAGCATCATCACTATCACCACTATCATCCCTACCACTGATCACCATCACCACCACCACCATCACCATACTCTTCACCATTTTTATTACACCAGCATTACTGCCATCACCATTGTAAACATCACCATCATCACTTCCATGACTGCCATCACTTCACTGACTCCCTACCATTAGCACAGGTGTCAGAACATCTAACGTCATGCTTCGTACCGTCCCTGTGCCATCACCCTCACCCTTCTCAAGCCAGCATCTAATCTTCCCCAACATCATAGAAGTCGGTGTTCAGTCATCTTTTGCACTCCCCTTCCTCTCTCCCTCTCTCCCAGAATGCCTTTACCCTCTCTGCACAAGGTCACCATTTTACAATCCCAGGCTGGCTCCAGAAGATGGCCCACCCAATCTCTGAGGGATGCTACCACCCCCAGGGGCTCACAGGGAGGGCAGAGAAAATCCCCTGCAGTCCTGGTAGTGCCCCGCCCACCTCCCCACAGCCCTGGAAACAGGCAAACTGTCCCCTCAGTCTGAGAAGCTGCTGTAGAAGAACCACATTCTGCCTCCAAAGTTAGGACACCTGGTGTCTCAACGGGGCCTCAGCGTGGACTCACCGGGAGTCCCCTAATTGCCAGAGGGGATGGGGTGGTTTTGGTGGTCTCTGAGACATGGCCTTATGCTCTCAAACATCCTATAACTCCTTATAGTAAGAGACATGGCATTGGGACAACCCAGGTCTCAGAGTTTCAGAACACAATGCCCCAAATTTCAGAACCATGGACTGTGTGGGGCCTTCCTGGGGGCCAGCGAGGTGGATCCAGGATGGGGATTTGGCAATGAATGAGGAGGAGCTTTCTGATCCCCCAAACTCAGCCTGGCCTCCCAAGGACCACAGGACCAGCCCCGGCTCCCACCCACCCTCCCCACCATGTCCAGCCTCCCACCGGAGACTCACTCCTTGCACTTGGGCACCTGCAGGAAGTTGAGGTGGACGATGCCCTTCACGTTGGCATGGAGGGTGAAGAGGCCACCCAAGAGGTAATCCCCCGCCAGGCTGAAGTCTGAGTTCTCAGCCGGCGCAGCCAGGGCCTGGAGCAGAAAGAACAGGGAGCAGACCACCCTGACCTGAGGTCCCATGGCTGGGAAGTGGGGTCCCCAGAGGTCGCTCTGCCTCACCAGAGAGCTGGCCGCTTGACTCCAAGGGATTTGCACAGACATTTACATAGTGACGGTCCTGCCACTGTCCGGGGTGGGGAAAGCACCGGGGACAGGTGGAGAGGTCAGAGGGCTCGGGGAGCGGGGGGAGGCCGGAATGCGGAGGACCCCTCTTAGGGACCTCGGGGCCTGGGGGGTTGGAAAGGACCCTCTTTGGAGGTAGAGGGAGCATGTCCTGCCAGCTGGGCCCTGGCCTTCTGCCTCGTGGCTGAGGACAGGTGGCATCCCCTGATGTTCAAACATCTGGCAGTAAAGGACACAGGAAATCAGCCAGCACACAGAGTAGGTTGGCAAATGGAGCCCTACCTCAGAGCCTGACCAAGGGGCCTGGCCTGTGGTGATTAAATGGCATCTGGGCTAGAGCAGGTGTCCCCAAAGCCGTAGCCATTGTCAATAAGAACCAGGCGCCGTGCTGAGTGCTTGTCATTCTCCATCTCTCTCTCTCTCTCTTTTTCAAATTGATTTCAGAGAGGAAGGGAGAAGGAGAGGGAGATAGAAACATCAATGATGAGAGAGAATCATTGAACAGCTGCCTCTTGCACACTCCACACTGGGGATCGAGCCTGTAACCAGGGCATGTACCCTGACCGGGAATCAATCGAACCGTGACCTTCCGGTTCACAGGTTGATGCTAAACCATTGAGCCACACCGGCCGGGAAGTCTCCATCTCTCTTAATGCTCATGAAAACTAGAAGTGTTACTAACCCTGGTTCACAGATGAGGAAACTGAGGCACAGGGAGGTTAAGAAACTCCCCCTGTGCCAAACCACAGAGCTGAGATTCAAATCACACGCCAGACTCCAGGGTGGTTTCCCCTCAACCCCATTCAAGTGTAAAGCGAGTCAGGACAGCTGTGTGATGCCCCAGGCTGTGCCAGCCCGAGAGGAGATAAGGAGTGGGGGGCAGAGGGGGCAGGACCTGTGCCACAGCATGGGGGGAGGGGCAGTGACCATGAGCACAGGAAATTTCTATTGTTACCATGTTCTGAGAGCTCACTGCTGAGCACTCACCATGCTCCGTCATCCCATTTTATTCTCACTACCTCGTCTGTTTCCCCATTGAGCAGATGAGGAGACTGAGATTCAGAGAGGGACAGGAACTTATTCAAAGCCACAGAGCAGGCTTGTGGATTGAAGGAATCCAAGACTGAAACAGGGGCTGATGGGAGTGGTGGCAACCAAGCAGCTCCAATGTGGAAGGCACACGGGGCCCCCGGACAGGGAGAGCTTCTTAGTGTGGGTGTCGGCATGGACGGAGGAACCCCCTGAGGACCAAAATCTGAAGGAGCAACGGACAGAGGGCAGACGTCTCGGCTTCCGGTCCAGCTCTGTGGCAATCAATGCCCTTGGGCAGGCAGGCCCCTCCCCTTCTCTGGGCCTCGTTCCCCTCCTGTAAAATGGACTCACATGTAGGGGCAGGGGTCCTTTGGAGAGTCTGATGAAAGCCCTGGACGCTAATGTAACACCTGGAACATGCAGCTGAGCATCCGAATCCAGGGCACCGCCAGGCTTGGGCTTTGTCCACAGACCCCACACTGAGACGCCCTGGGCTGGGCGAGAGTCTCTACGGTCCTCTGGCCTTGACATCATCTGAGAGGCAACTGGATGTGGCTGAGTCACTGACCGCCCTGAGGGCAGGTGCCTGGGACACTGTGTCACCCTGACTCTCCTTCAGGGCTGCACACACAGCCCATGCCCTGGTGGCCCAGTCCAGGGCCTGAGGTCCCCATGCTCACACTTGTGTGGCCACTGGTTGCCACGGTGACAGAGAGCCATGACAAACTTATGCAAAGTACATGGGGTGGGGGCCGCTGTGGAAATGGGGGGCCCTGGAGAAGCTGCCCATTGCCTTGCGTCTGCTCCTCCGAGCTGCTCAGGGAGAAGTGGGGCTGGAGGGGCTGCCCTCACTATCCTTCCTGCCTTCCCCTGGAGCACAGGAGGAACCCCCAAGAGGGGCCTGACCCCAGGGCCTGGGGGCTGCGTCAGTCCTTCCCCACCCTGCTCACCTGTTTCTTTCCTACCAGAGCTCCCTCATCCAGGACAAAGCCAGGCAGCTGCAAACCCAGCTCCAATCTGGCTTAGGGTGCGGCAGGGAAGACCTCCCCAAAGAAGGTCTGGGAGATGGGCCCCCTGGGCCAGCTGACTTGGTTCAGACACTTCGGAGGAGGGGCACCGGGGAGGCCTCAGAGCCGCTTCTCAGGGGGCCCAGCCTGTGAGAGGGTAGAGGTTGGGGATCTAAGGGTCAGCTGAGGCCTGCGGGAGAAACTCCACTTGAACCCAGAGACCCACTTCCGCCTCCTCACCACGCTTGGCTGGGTGACCTCCAGCAGGCTGTGTCTCAACAGAAAAGGATCTGGAGGTTCCAAAATGACCACAAGATCAAGAAGAGCCCAAGGGAAGGGAAGCCACCTGCATGGAGCCTCTGCGATGCTTTCAAACATCATTACGTCTGCTCAGCACAGCTGTGGGAAGGATTTTGTCCCCATTGTACAGATGAGGAAACCAAGGCTCAGGAGCCTAATGCCTTCTATGGAAGGCCTAATAGAGGCCAGAGGTGGACCAACTAGCTCAAGGTCATCCTGCTAGTTAGTAGGAGGGCCGGGGGTAAACCCTGGTCTGTGGACTTCACAGCTCATGCTCCTTACCACCTGCTCCACCAGGTCCCCGACTTCCAGCTGCTGCTCTACCACTGCCATTTCACCCTGCCCTCCCGCACCTGGCACCTTCGTCTTCATTTAGCTAGGGCAGGAGGTAGCTCCAAGCCACTGCTCACTCCATTCCCTCTGCCTTCCCTCGTCTCCCAGACCAGGGGGCTGGTGGCTCCTGAGAGCCCAGTACCCAACCAGGTGCCCAAGGCCTCTTTGCATGGTCGCCACAGTAAGTCCCCGTGTCCGCGCCGGCCCAGGAGTCTCTTCATTTCCCTCTGTGACCGGGGCCCAGCTGCAGGTCCGGGCTTGGAGCGTGAACCATTTGACTGAGGCCGGACGTCCGCACCCCCCCTGTTCCAGAAACGGCCGGTCAGGCATGAACTCTAAGGAAATGAAGGTCACCTGTGCCAGCTCCTAGCTGACAGGCTGACTCGGAGCTCCTGGGGGTCCAGGGGAAGCATTAGGGTGCAGACCCACCCTCTTCACAGAATCAAGCCATTTCCATTCATTCCCCCACCACACGTCCATCCTGTTCCTGTGTGGTCTGTCCGGAGGCCAGCGTAGTAAATAGATCCACCGGTACCTGAACGCAGCCTATGTGCCCAGCCCTGTGCTCAAGGCTTTATTTTTGCCTTAAGCCCCATCCATTGCTTCCGTGCACCTAGATTAGCACACTTTGTTGTTGTTGTTGTTGTTAATCTTCACCCAAGGATATTTTTCCACTGATTTTTTAAAAGAGTGGAAGGGAGAGGGAAAGACAGAAACATCAATGTGAGAGACACATTCATGGTTACCTCCCACACATGCCCCAACCAGGGCCAGGGATTGAGCCTGCAACCAAGGTACATGCCATTGACTGGAATTGAACCTGTGACCCTTCAGTCCACAGGCCAATGCTCACTGAGCAAACCAGCTAGGGCACTGAGCTCAAGGCTTTAGACGTCACATCCTGATACTCATGGCAGCCCTAAAGGTACACTCTATGGCTCCCATTTCACAGATGAGGAGACTGAGTCACCGATGATTGACTGAAGTAACTATCACACCCCAATGTGCCTTACCTAGTACGGCCAATGTCAAAGCTCCATGAATCTAGGCAGTTAATGCTCTTACAAGTAGCCAGTGGTCAGCCAGCTCTGCTGTCTCAGTGTGACCTAGAGCAAGTCACTCCATTCATGCAAAAACATTAGTAAGGACTACAAAATGCAGTTGCCACCCTTAACTTCCATAAGCTCCAGCCTGGGCACTGGGTGCTACCCTTTGTCCGGGTCAAGCCCCCTCTTGCACAAATCAGTGGTAGCCGCTGGGTGAGCAGGGTGGGGGCTCTGCCAAGGGCAGTCTCCATCCCCTCCCAGAGCTCCGAGATCCTCCATGCCAACCGCCCAGATTGCTGGACCTGGGACAGGGTGTCAGTGCGGCTCAGGAGCAGCCCCTACACCTTCTCTGTGGGGACAGGCCAGGACACACGTGTCCCCCTCCAAGTCAGCTAGCCCAGGTGGGCTTGGACCCAGAAACTGGGCTCAAGCTAAGAGGCCACAGTCGCTCCCCTCATGTCATTTGGCAGCTGAGCGGGTCTTTGCAAGGCAGTCAGCGCCATGTGTGAACATCCGGGTGGAGGAAGAGCGGGTTCCGGAACGCACAGACCTGTGCTTCTGTTCCAGTGATGCCACGCCCCGGGCAGGTCCCCTCACCCTCCTGCACTGTCCTATCTGCAGAACGGGGCATGGCAGCGCCTGCTCCTCAGACGCTTGTGAGAAACAAAGTCCCTGGCACGTTCTTCTCGGGTTCTCCGGATAAACAGGACCAGACGGAGGCACAGGGAGGCACAGGTTTATTGTAAGGAACTGGCTCACAAGACTGTGGGGTCAGGAAATCCAAATCCTGCCAGCAGGCTGGCAGCCCGGAGACCCAGGAGTCGCGGTTGAGTCCACAGGCAGGCTCCTGGCAGAATTCCTTCTTGTTCAAGGCAGGTCGGTCTTTCTTCTGTTAAGGCCTTCAACTGATTGGATGAGGCCCACCCACATTATGGAGGGTAATCTGCTTTACTCAAAGTCCACTGAACACCTTCACAGAAACATCTAGAATAACATTTAACTAAAATATCCAGGCATGTAAACTTATCACAGCACATAACAGTGGTAAATGGGTAACGTTGGCGAATCATGAATTCTGTGTCTGGCACGGTTCTAAACACTTACATTGATAACTCATTTAACTCTCATGACAACCTCTGTGTGGGTATACATATATTACTTTTCCCATCTTACAGATGAAGAGACAGAAGGTCAGAGAGGCTGCACAGCTTTGGGAGCTGGGATTTGAACCCAGCCCATCTGGCTCCAGAGCTCCCACCACCCGCAGCAGGTGTTCCCACCCATCAGTGCCTGCCCTTCCTTCCACCCACCGCGCTCCTGACACCTAATGACACACTGGCAATGCCATCAGACTTAGAAGCTGTCCTCCCACCCCCACCAGAAAGACCGATTTGATGAAGTAACAGGTATTTTATTGGGTGACGTCAGGGCAAGTCCCATGGCACCTCACAGTGTAGAGCCAGCAGAACCAGGAACATCTCCACCCCACCCACCAGCCTCCTGACCTGGCGCCTTGTGGGAAACAGTGCAGAACCCACACCCTGCCAGGCGGCATCAGCACTCGCCCCGGACCGCTGGGCCAGTGTGAGGTCACGGCACTTGGGCAATGGCCACCCTACCCTGTGGGGAGCCCCTGACAGCTGTCCTTGAGGAGGGCCCAGCACTTTTACGGCTCCTTAAAAACTGCTCTCCAAAGTCACCCCTTACAGATCCCTGGCCACTCAGAATCCAACCTAGTTGTGAGTCCACCGATGGGCTGCATCACACAAAGAACAGGCCCCCCGAGGGCCAGTCCACGCAGAGCCACTCGCATGCAAAGGAAGAAGATTCTATGGGCAATCCCAGGTCCTGGCAGGACGGGGACCCAGGGTGGGCCTCAGGGGTCTGGGATAGTGGGAGCGACATCTCCCTGGGCCTGTGCAACCAGCCAGTGGGCACTGCGCTCCCGCAGGGAAACCAGGCCAACGCAGCTGAGGGTGGCCATCCTGGAGGCGGGGCCCATCCAGTTTCCAAAATCCCGGCCCCACAGGAAGGACCAGCATGTCCCACATCTTGGCAGGTGGCCTCCAGCGGCCCCCCAGCCTCACCACATGGTGACGGCCAGGAATCACATGGGCATGCAGGAGCCCTGGAGAAAGGCACATGGGCATCTAAGGCTTAAGGTCAGGCACAGGTACCCACTGGCTCGTGTGGCTGGGCAAAGAGCTAGTGTGAAAGGAGGATGACCCAGACCAAAGAGGGCAAGGTCAGCTAGCGTCCTGGCACCCTGCAGACCACCCTGGTACACCCACTCCTGCAGCCCTGGAGACGCCAAGGCCAGGAGCCCCTGTGGGTATTGAGATTACCAAGAGGCCCAGAGCTGCCTCCTTTCCCCCAAGGGGTCGGGAGCTGCCCCACTGTCATTCCCCAAGTCCCTAAACCAGGGGTGGGGAACCTTTTCTCTGCCAAGGGCCATTTGGATATTTATAACATCATTTGTGGGCCATACGAAATTATCAACTTAATAATTAGCCTGCTATAATTGGTCAAATATTTAATTAACTCACCCCTAATGCTTTGGCAAGGCCAGACCAAATGATTTTGTGGGCCTTATATGGCCCTCGGGCCTGACGTTCCCCAGCCCTGCTAAACCACTGGCCACAGTGCAGCAGAAAGAGGAGAGAAGATGGCGAGCCAGCCGGCACCAAGGTCAGCCTCTGAGATGTACTTCCTAGGACGGCCGATGGGATGAGCAGCAGCACGCCTGTCCCTTCCCAGCAGGATCAAACCAGGGCTGGGCGCCTGACCCCGAGGTGTGGGACAGGCCAGGATACAGGCCAGTGGGGGGCTGGGGGCCAGCCCTTGGCTCTAGAAAAGGGGCCGCCCCCCGGGGAGCAGGGTGGAGGGGCTGGGTGGGCCCAGTGCACCGAGGTCAGTCACCTGGACGGACAGACAGGTGGACGGCGGAGGCGCCGAGCGGGCTCACTGCATGTACGAGTAGCGCCAGTCCCCCAGAGGTTTGTGGGTCTCCTTGATGACCTGGGGCGACGTCCACCGCAGGATGTAGTGGGGCCCCCCGGGCTTGTCATTGGTTCCTGTGGGAAAAAGACGCAACAGCTCTGGGCAGGAGAGAAAGGCGTGGGGGGGAGCTGACGGAATGAATGGGGCACCAGCACTTAAACTCAAACAAAATGTGCTCACAGGGGCCAGTTTCCTACGCACACCGGTGAGGAGCACCTTAGCGGGAGGCCGGGTGGGGCCGGAACTGTGAGTAGACAGGATGCCGACACTCCTGGGGTCCATGTGCCCCACCAGCCCGGGGTGTCTTGGAGGTGGGGGGGGGGCGTGCACTGTGGAGAGCACCAGCTCTGCTACTAGGCAGCTGGGATCTTAGAAAGTCACCAGCCCAATCTGAGCCTCAGTTTCCCCACTTCTAAGTAGGAGGGAGTTGGACCAAAGTGACCTGGACCATGGTGGTACAGGCTGCGGGAGCTGGGTCCAGTGCCAGCTCCACCACTTCCTAGCCATGTGCCCTTGAGCGAGTCACTTCACCACCCCGTGCCTCAGTTGCCTCCTCTGTAAAATGGTGAGAATTTAGCACCCTGACTTACGAGGTTGCTGAAAGGACTCGGGGTGAGTACAGTGCTGTCCTTATTACTCTTAACACCCTTGAAATGAAGGCTCTCAAGTCTCCCATAGACACGTGGCTCCCCTCTGGAAACGGGGACCCACTCACCGGAGGCTCGGGCCCCCCCAAAGGGCTGCTGGCCCACCACCGAGCCAGTGGACTTGTCGTTGATGTAGAAGTTGCCGGCAGCGTTCCTCAGCATCTCGGTGGCCTCCCGGACAACGTCCCTACAAGGCAGGGCAGCCAGCTCACCCACCGCTCCAGCCCAGGTCCAGCCTCCATCCCCAGCCCAGGCTGGCTATCCCGGTGAGCACCGCCAGCCACCAGCTGTGGGCCCTTGGGCAGGTGACTCAGGGTCTGAGCCTCAGCTTCCCCTCTGCAAAGGGGGTTTCACGGCCCCTCGTGGGGCTCCCGCAAGGACTGAGGGTGTGGGTCAGGCAGCACACACTCAAGGGAGTGGCCCATCCTGGTCCAATTTTCCTGCCCCTCGGGAACTGGGGAACCCCAAGCCCCCAGCCTGCCCCTCCGGTTCCACTCCCACCTCCATCCCCTCTCTCTAGAGGCAGACAAGGGGAGCCATGGAGGCAGGAAAAAGCAAAGCCTCAGGGTGAATACCATGGCACCGGTTCAAATCCTGCCTCTGCAAGATGAGCAGTGCACCCTGGCCTGAGCCCGTGTCCCTCTGCAGCTGAGACGATGACCTCGAGTAGCGGGGCCCCCTCAGACTCGGGGAGCTGGGCAAAAGCTCCCATTCCCAGGCCCACCCTAGATCCAAATTCGATAGCGGGGCCCCAGAACCTGCACTTTAACAAAGAGCCGGGCTGCCTCTGGGTCCCTGCGCTTAGGAGGCCTGCCTGCCAGCCAGGGCTGAGGTGAGGGGAGTGGACAGAAAGCAAGGGGCGGCATTATTACTACGACCCATGTCCAGGAGGGCAGTGTCCAGGGTGTGGACAGGACACCAGGCCTAGAGCAGAGGGGCTGTGGCCACTCACTTATCCTGGGCGAACACTGCCCCCGTGAGGCCGTAGCTGGTAGTGCTGTCCACCAGCCGCAGTGTCTCCCTGTACTTGTCGTCTGGGTAGACATACACGGTCAGCACAGGCCCGAAGATCTCCTGGGAGAGAAGTGAGAGAAGTCCAAGGTCAGTGTCAGCCTGGACCAGCGGCCTGAGGCTTCCCAGCCTGCTCTGGCCTCTGCCTCTATTCTCAGTCCAGGTCCCCAGGCCCCAGTCCACACCTCAGCCCCTGCAAGAAGGGCCAGGCGTACGCAGTGTCCCTCTGGATTCCCTCCGGGACAGAACCGTGCCCAGCTCCTGCCCTGCCACCCCATCCCACCGTGGCAAAAGGGCCAAGGACACTCTCTGGGCCCCTGCCAGCCAAACCCACACCCGAAGAGGCACAGGCCCAAGCCCATGGAAACGGTAGGCTTCTGGCAACAGCTGGTCCAGGAACTGCCCTACAATATACTGTCCCTGCTGCCACCAAGGTGTCTTGATCTCCGGGGGCCTCAGTTTCTCATCTGTAAAATGGGACTGATAATATAGCCCTCACTTCAATCAAGGGCCAGGTGTGGCCGGCCACGGTTGAGCAGGTCAATGTCAGCTGAGAAGATTGCTGCGGCGGCGTGGGCAATGGAAGTGCTACGGCAATGGCCAGGGTGTCAGGGCCAGCACTGGGTTTGGGTCAGGAGGCCTGAGCTCAAGGCCTGGCTCTGCTCTCACTGGGTGTGATATTCGCTGTCTAGGGCCTCCCTTTCCTCAACTGTAATTGGGATACGCCCCGAGAAGACCACGGGCAAGGGCCGGTGTGTGTGCTGTGCTGAGCGGGAGGCTGTCCTCGTGCTCCCAGCCACCGCCCAGTCACCTCCTTCATGATGGGCTCCTGAGGGTCCTTGCTCTCCACAATGCAGGGCTCCACGAAGTAGCCCACAGAGTCGTCACACTTGCCGCCCGCCAGGACGGTGAGGCTGGGCGAGGAGCGGGCGTGATCCAGCCACTTCTTGATGCGACCAAAGGACTGCAGGGGGCAGGGAGGAAGGGTGTCAAAGACCGGCTAGGGGATCATTCCCAGCAGCAGCCCTGCAATACACTCACCCCAATACACCTGTTCCAGAAGGACCTGAATTCTGAAAGGGGGGAGGGGAGGGCCCTGAGTATCTGGATGAGCCATGGCAGAGACAAGGGCAGACATGCATGCTTGTGTGTGTTAGAACTACAGGTATATATTCGCATATAAATATAACCAAACACACATGACATACATGTATTCGGGCATATGCATGGCCATGTTGCTTTGTTAAAGCACGTAGATATACACAATGGGCAGTAGTAGGTTTACAATTATAAGTACGTGAATCACAGTTTATTCTTGTATTATCGATTAATTATTGTATTACTTACATTACAACTATAAACCTACTTTTGCCCACCCTTGTATGTATGTATGTAACATGCACGTTTATCCATAAAGACCTACACATGTGCCTCTAAACACAAACATGTACATGAATATTTTCACTTGCACACACATGGGTGGATTTGTTCATGTATGGAGATATGCATGTATGAATGTGTATGCATTTCTGTGGAAAGCGGACATGCATGCCTACACATGAACGTGTTCATGCGTGCACTTAGGTTTATGCACACACGTGTGCAGGCCTAATTGCATCTCTGTGTATGAACATGCACTTAAAGGGGCTTTGAGCTTGGCTGCAGGGTGTGCAGGAGGCGAGGTCTCTGGTTGGAGGACTCTGCCCTTACCAAGCTGGAGGCAGGGTGGCAATCTGGCTGCCTTCCTGGAAGCAGTGGGGCGGGGTTATCCCCCACTTAGGCCCCCTATCTCTCTTCCTCCCTCTTCCACCCAGTCCAGGCTCAGCCCCCCAGGAGCAACTGGGTTCCAGCCCGTACCTTGGCATCAATCACTGCAGAGAAGAAGGTCCCGAAATCCTCCGCAGGCTGCAGCAGGGGAGACACCAGAGGAGACTGAGCTGCCACAGGCCCCGACAAAGGAAGGCCCCTCCTGCACACCCAGCCCACCCACGGGACCCTCCAATCCCATCAGCCCCCCGCTGGGCCGAGGCAGGGATGGAGGCAGCACTCACGTCGCCCACTTTGATCCTGCTGTGCTCCTCCAGCAGCCGCTTTTTGATCTGAGGCCACAGCGAGTGAGGCACGTAGAGGCGGGAGCAGGCTGAGCACTTCTGGCCGCTGTACTCGAAGGCTGAGCGCAGGGTCCCGCTCACCACGCTGTCCACGTCCGCTGAGCGGTGCACGAAGTGGAAGTTCTTCCCACCGCACTCTACAGGGGCCAGGGCGGGGAACGGATGAAGGAGCGGGCTCCTCCGGCCAGCTCAGGGGCCCACCACACTGCCTACACCTGTCCACGGGGCCCTGGGATCAGCCCCCCACACCAGGCGGATGAGAGCAGGAGAGGCACAGAGTGAGAGCTGGACAGCATCCCAGAAACCGATGAGCCAGGCCTATTCTCCCACTCTACGGATGAAAAAACTGAAGCCCAAGGGTGAAGGGCATCAGGGGTCATCAGGACCAACTCCCCCATTATACAGATGAAATAACTGAGGCCGGGCCAGGGTGCTGCCCAATACAATGACAGAGGAAACAGCAGAATCCTAGGCCCCCACTCCCTCCCAGAAGTGGCACAGCTTTCTTTAAGCTTTCCCCTAACCCCCAACCCAGCAAGAGGAGAGGGACCCACCCATGTCAGCTGCCAGGGCTCCTTCCCTACTCATGGCACTTAAATTGCTGAATGACTGAGGCATGAATGAATGAATGAATGAATGAATGAAAGAAAAATGCATCCTGAGGCACAGGTGCTCTGCACACCCCCAGTGCCTGCCAGAGCAGAGGTTCCGCACCTATGGCCCCCAGGGCTCAGCTCCTGCAGCACTACCCACCTATGGCTGCACCCTCTCCTCCTCTTTCATGATGGCCAGGAGAGGGAGGGCTCCCTGGAGCCACCGGGGAGGGGGCAGGGCGAGGGGCCCTTACCTCCGGCCAGGCGTGGGAAGGTGCGAAAGCGATCCAGGTTCTGGGCTACCTGCTTCCACAGGTTTTTAAAGGTGCTGAAATCGGAAGACAGGGTGGGGATTAGGGAGCCAGCTCGGGTATCTGAGGGTGAAGGTCGTGGGGGTGGGGCACAGGCCCCACCAGAAGGGGCCGAAAAGCCAAGTGAGGAACAACAGGGTCAGCAGCCCAGGAGGCGAGCAGGGGTCCCAGCAGAGGTGGTGGGGGACCCAGTAGGTGGTGGCAGCTGGAAACGGGCAGCATCCCAGGCTACGGGGAGGCAGCAAGGGGAGCCTTGGTGGCAAGGTGGTGCAGAGAAGACCAGGGAGGGGGGAGGAAGTACTGGGTTCAAGCTCTGACTCAGACACCCATGGCTGTGTGACCTTTCGCTCATTACTTAACCTCTCTGAGCCTCAAATTCTCATCCGGGAACCGGAGGCAACAATCCCACGGCAGGGCTGTTCTGTGATTCACGCTAATGAGTCCAGTGTTAGGACAGTGCCGGCACACTGCACGTGCCCGGTGGGGGACGGACACTGTCACTATCTGCATGGGGCGCTCTCGCCCAGCACCCAGGCTCCAGAGGCCAAACTGAGGAGGATCCTGGGAGAGGAAGCGTAGCCCCCCCACCCCCACCCCACCCCCGTCTCCTCCCTGGGCGCCGAGTGTGACCAACCCCAGCACCACAAAACAATAAAAATGCTAATCACCAGGGAGCCGGCGACACAGTAGCTAATACTAATTTATGACTTGCCCACCTTTAAGCCTCTGCTCATCAGAGCATGGCAAATGGGGGCCAAGCCTGCTCCGCCCGCTAACAGGCAGGGCCCCGCGGGGCTGCGCTGGCAGAGCAGGCCTCTGGAAACGGCCCTCCTCAGCAATTCTAACGCCGCCCTGCCACCCGGCAAACCCGGGAGGGAAGCGGTGGGGGAGCCGGAGGCCAGCAGAGAGAAGCCACCGCAGGTGTCACCCGGGAGGACCCCAGTGCTGACCCTGACATCTCTACCCAGATGGTCCGTGGGCACCCCAAACTCAAAGTAACCAACATGTGACTCATCTTTGCCCTAACCCTCCGCTGCTGGGCCTTCTGGGTGCCACCTTGTGAACGATGCCTCCTGCCCCGAGCCTGGAGGTTCCCGCTGACCCCCCACCCCAACCCCACAGACAGGCCATCGAATCTGCCTGCTGCTTTCTCCATTCCCGCGGTCTCCACCCGCGTTCAGGCCCTGTCGTCCTGTCCCATGTGAGCGACTTGTGTGCAGAGCAGCAGCCATCACTAGGACAGTGAAGACACGGAGGCCCAGAGAGGGGAAGTGGCTCCCCAACAGCAGCACAGCAAGTGAGTACGGCCAGCGGCAGACCGTGTCACATGCCCGTCTCATTCCCTCCTCACAGCCCAGCTCTGGACAGAGGTGAAAGGTGAACTCCCTGAAGCTCCACCCCCCCAACCCCCTCTCAGGCACTTACGGCACGCTGCCTGTGAAGTTGATGCCGCACAGGTGCTCTGAGCTGGTAATAGTGTCCCCAAATGTGGGCCCGTCTGCTGGCACAAACTGGATGATGTTGGGGGGCAGGCCAGCCTCCCGGAGGATGCGGTAGACGGCGTAGCTGGCCAGCATGGCCGTGTCGCTGGGCTTCCAAAGGACCACATTGCCCTGCTCGGGAGGCACAATGATGACACAGGCCGGGGCCACCAGCCCTGACTCCACCCACCCTGAAGCATGGTCATCCCTCCCCTGGACCACCAGGCCCCTGTGCAGGCCAGGATGTCCCCTACCGACCACACCTCCCGGTGCCAGGCACTGTGCTCTAACAGCCCTCGCCAGCACCACGCCAGCCCAGGCGCCCTTCCTCCAGAAGCCTGCACGGGCTGGTCCCGCCAGCACCCTCGGGCCGCTCTGTTCTGGGTGTTTCTGAGTTGCTAGGTGCTCACAGGTGTGGCTGAGCAAGTGCGCACAAGGCTCTCTCTGCACGTGTCCTGGTGAGGGCACGTGGGCGTCTGGGCGTGTGCGCGTCTGTCTGTGGGCAGAGGCACGGGGATGGCCTTGTGCATGAGCATCCTCCCGATCACCCAGCCTTCCTGCCTGGGCCCAGGCCCCCGACGACTGTCAGCCCTCTTCCTGCGACTCCCAGACACCCAGGCCCTCCGAAGGCAGGGCCACGTCTGCCCCATCGGACTGGAAGCTCATGAGGACGATGGTCAGCTTCACCCTTTAAAACTAAGTGGAGCCCTGACCGGTTTGGTTCAGTGGTTGAGCACTGACCCGGGAACCAAGAGGTCACCGGCTCGATTCCCAGTCAGGGCACATGCCTGGGTTGCGGGCTCAATCCCAGAGAGGGGCATGCAGGAGGCAGCCGATCGATAATGTTTCTCTCATTGATGTTTCTATCTCTCTATCCCTCTCCCTTCCTCTCTCTCTAAAAATCAATAAAAACACTTTTTAAAAAACTAAGTGGAGTTTGGCTCAGTGGTTAGAGTGTTGGCCTGTGGACTAAAGGGTTGCAGGTTCAATCCCTGGCCCTGGTCAGGGCAGGTGCAGGAAGCAAACAATCGATGTATCTCACATCCATGTTTCTCTCTCTCCCCCTCCTCCTTCCCTTCTACTCTCTATAAAAAACAATGGAAAAAATTTCCTTGGTTGAGGATTAAAAAAAAGCTAACCATACGACCATGACAACTAAGTCAGCACATAGCAAGCATTCAAAGGTGAGCTAATCATCACCATCACTACCCGTCACCATAGACTAGCCTGCACAGGGCCAGACCTGCCTGGCGTTCAGCGTGTCACGTGGCCGTCTCATTTGCTCCTCACAGCCCTGTACACAGGCTTTCCTATTGCTTCCACTTTGCAGGTGAGCCAACTGCCTCAGAGCAGAGTGGAGGCTTAACGGGGTCACCTAGAGCAGGGCAAGCCGGGACCCAAACCTGCCTCTGACCCCAAAGCCTTTCCACGGCCCCACACTCACTCCACCCTCTGTGCTTCTCCATGACTAGGGCTGGGACCTCAGGAGTTCAAGTGCAGCCTTTCGACTGTTGAGACGGGAATGGTGCTGAGCTCCCGCCATCCCTGCCCGCGGCCCATATCTCACCATCAAGGCCGGCGCCCCCGCCAGGTTGCCGCCGATCGCAGTGAAGTTAAAAGGGGAGATGGCCGCCACGAAGCCCTGGAGACAGAGGAGGTGGTGAGGCCAAGCTCAAGGTTCCCAGCAGCCCCCGCGCGCCCGGCCCCTGTGGTACCTCCAGCCCCCGGTACACCACGCTGTTGGTGCTGGGCGGCACGCTGATGGGCTGCTCCCCCTCCAGCTCCACGGCAAACTTGGCGTTGAATCGGAAGAAGTCGATCAGCTCGGCCGCCGCGTCGATCTCCGCTTGGATCACTGTCTTACCCTGCGAGGCGGGAAGGCCAGGGGGTCAGCAGTGGCAGACCTGCCTCCGTTGGCCCTGACGTGGAATCCTGTGCCCACGGTGACTCCTGCCGCAGGGTAAATACATGCCCTCGCTAGGCGAGCTGGGCTAGAACCAGGAGGCCTTGGGACTGCAAACGTCTCCTTAGACCGTCTGTCCTTCCCGATGGTGAATGTGAGCCGAGGGGAAGGACTGTGGGCAGCAAAAATGGGCCTTTCCCACCCTGGCACACAGGGTCACTGGCAGCTGCTCGCCCTGCTCGGACATGGAGCCAAGGAAGCTGAGCTAAGACACTGCCCCTTGTACTGCGCGGCCACTGCGGTTCTTACAACTTTCTGAGTCTTCACATAAAGAGGCACTGTAATCTGTGTGTCTCTTCCTGCCCAGGTGTGGCTCACCTGGACACTCGGAGCGTGACACCCAGGGGCCACTGAGAAAATCGGGACACTTGGCAGGGTGTGGAGCTGTCATACCACATCTGTGCAGCAGGGGGAGCTCTCACTGCAGGAAGAGCGCTGGGCTGACCAACCCCTAAAGCAGTGGTTCTCAACCTTTCTAAAGCCGCGACCCTTTAACACAGTTCCTCATGTTGTGGTGACCCCCAACCATAAAATTATTTTCGTTGCTACTCCATAACTGTAATTTTGCTACTGTTAATGAATCGTAATGTAAATATCTGTGTTTTCCGATGGTCTTAGACGACCCTGCTAGCGGTTCTCAACCTTTGGGTCCTTCCTGCGGATGGTGAAATTAACGCTTTCTCCTTCTTCAACCACTCTCTGGCTCAAATGCACTCACTCATAAAACCTTTATCCAGGAAGACATGATGCAAGGCCCAGAAAGAGGAAGAGCATTAACATGTGATCACTGTTCCCAAAAAGCTTGTAAAGGGGCAACAGACACAGGAAGTCATTCCACCCCACTGCGAACTGAGTTGTAACTGACAAATGAACAGCACGCTAGGGGGCAGGCTGAGCCTTTTGGACAGAGAAGGTTCTGGAAGCCTCACAGCGGAGGTGATATCTGGGCCGGCCCTTGATGGGTAAGAGTTCACGGGGCACAGAAGAGAGCGAGCACTCCAGGCAGGAGACAGCAGGCAGAGGCGGGGATATGGGATGCCGACGGTGCCCGGGAATGTCTCCAGGTCCAGACTGGCATCATCACAGGCGGACGGCCTGGCGGGAAGGGCAGCAGCTAGCGGCTGGAGAGAGGTGGGAACTGCAGGGGCCTGGGGGCTGGGCTCAGGATCTGGGGGGTGCCTCTCAGTGGGAGATCTCGGTGGGGTGTAAGCCTGAGCAGCCTGCTGGGGTGTCGGGAAAACCTGAGGGTGCAGGTGCCACCGAACCCAGAGGACTGCACAGGGCGACTGTCACTCAGGCAAAGCACGACAAAGGCCTGCTAGGGTGCGGACAGAGAAGGCGGGGAAGGGGCATTTCCGTGGTTTAGCACAGTCCACCTTGTCTACCATTTTGTGTGTCCCCTCTCCTAGGCCTTGTCCCTCGAGGACATCTCTGAGTCTCCAGCCACCAAAGCAGGTCTAGGCACCCAGAAACTCCTCAGCTGACGATTGCCGAATCGAATGGGGTACAGCTGCCTCCCACCCCCAACTGTGCTGCAGACACCTCACCTGTCCCACCATGGTCTTGGCAAGGACCTCTGCCCTGCGCGGCCCGCTCAGCATGTCTGCTGCCTTCAGGAAGATCTGGGCCCGGTCTGTGACGGGCTTCAGGTCCCACTCCTTCCTGGCAGCCAGGGCGGCCTCAATGGCTTTGTTGAGCAGGGCCTGAGGAAGAGGACAGGCTGGGGACTTCTTCTGTAGCGGGAAGGGTCCCAGGGGGATGAGCGAGGGAGGGGAGGTCTGGAGGTCACGCTCCACCCAGGGAAGGCCCTGCTCCCTGGGCCCTCAGCGTCCCCTCCCCAGTGTCTACTGTGTCCCACTGCCACAGGCCACCCCAGGCGCGGAACCTGTCCTGCTGCCAGTCTGGAGAAGTCTGACCTGCCAGCTGGGTCCGCATGCCAGCACCTGGCACTGAGCCCCTCAGCTGTTAGACCACGTTCTCCTGTGGCCTCCTCGGGGCCTCACCTTAATCCTGGGGCTGGGGCCCCTGAACCCACCACCCAGAGCCACCAGCCCTCAAGGTCAGGGCCCTGGTCTTGCCCACGCCAGGTCAGAGCCACAATCTGAGACATAAACCTGCTGCCGGCACCCCCAATGCCACGATGCTCGCTCCTAGACCCCGAGCCACAGGTGACCCCATCCCCTCTCGATGATACCAGTGCCATCCGACTTACCATCCATGATGTCTCCAATTTCCCTGACCCAGCTTTCCAGAATCCACCACCCCCACCCGCCCCATGTCAGGGTCTGCCCCATGGCAAGAGCAGGTCTAGCCCTGATCAAGGCAGCTCCTACTAGGCTCAATTTAACCCTGGCATGCCTGGCCCTGTTAAAGGCACCCATTCAGGGACTCCCACTCTCAGCTGTCCCATCTATACCCCACCCCCCACACCAGAGGGAAGCAGTGCCTGATGTCCACCTCCAAGTCTGAAACCAGCAGGACAGAAGAGGGGCAGCACCCCAACCCCAAAGTTGCCAGGGACTCACCTTGTCTGCATAGCAAAACTTGGCCACCTTGTGTCCATGGTTAAAGGGCTGAAAGGAGAGAAGAGTGAGGTCACTGCCCAGGAGGGAGGTGCCATGTAAACCGAATGCCCCTCTCCAAGTGCTGTCCAAGGACCCAAGGTTCAGGGAGGGGCCGGCCCTGCCCACCCATTGGACTCACCGACACCTGGTACTGCACGTCCGAGGTCCACACCTCCTCGTCCCCCACCACGCACGGGATGGCTTCCGTCCGGCCCTTCAGGTCCTTCAAGGCCTGAGGAGGGGACAAGATGTCATATGGGCACTTTCTTCCCCTTCTCCCACCTACAACCCGACGCAGAACCAGAACCAAGGAGGCGGCCAGCGGGGCTGTGGCCAGAGAGCGTGTGCTCCCTGGGGGGACAGGATGCAGCCCCTCCTCGGTCACTTCCTGCCATGCAGGAAGGCGAGGCCAGTATTGACAGGTTTCCCCGTTAAAAAGATTCAAAAACTGCACCTGAAATGTATGTGGAATCTCAGTTTTAAAATACTAGCAATTAATGGGAGAGCATGTAAGTGATGTGAGCGTATGACTCCTGACCGCACTGAGGCCACCCGGCTGCTCCCGGCCTCTCACCGGCTCCAGACACACAGCCCTCCCCAGACCAGGACTGGGAGCAGGGGCAGGAGGGGTAGTGGCCGCAGCACAGAGAGCATCTTGGGCGGCTGAGGCTGTCTCCCTCCATGCCCTGCACCTTACCTTCTGCAGTGCCTCTCGCTCGGGGCTGCCCTTGGTGAACGCCAAGATGGGCTCGTTGGCCACCTTCAGGGAGGAGGCGTGTTTCCACCGGAGCCTGGATGCAAGGGCGGGGAGAGAGGTGGTGGTCAGCAGAGACCACCACAGACCCAGTCTCCAACAGGGGAGCCTGGGCTGGCCCGGAATCCTGAAATCCAGAGCAACTATAGAACTGGGGGGGCGAGACAGGCCTTGGGGTGCAAAATCCAAGTTCAAGTCCCAGTTGTGCTGTGTGTCCTTGGGCGCGTGAGCTGCCTCCTCTGAGCCTGTTTCTATACCAGGAGTGAGAGTAATCATACTGTGAAAATAAACAAATCATCTTTTCTGTCAAAGAACAGTTTAGACAGCTGCCATTTGGACCTCATGACTTGGCAGCCGCCATGTTGGCCGCATGGCTTGCAGCTCCCCTGGAAGCCGCCATCTTGGAACAACAAAGGCCAACGTCTTCGTTTGAATTAGCCAATTGTGAAAGACTGTGCACCTGAGCTCCAATCAAGAGCAAAGGACAGGTCACGTGCGTCAGGGATTATAAAGCCGAGCAGCCCGCCTGCTCAGTGTGCACGCCCTTCCAGACCATGTGTGTGCACCCTTCTACGTAGAAGTAAATATGTATGCCTTGCTGCCTGGCTCCTGAGTGTTCTGTATTCTACCAGAACCCCTGACTTGGGGGGCTCACCTTATTTCTAACAATACAAACCCACGTGTTTGGAGTTGAAATCCAGAGGTGCAAAAGCATTTCTAAGTGTTTGTACGTGGAGA